>NC_139217.1:134335880-134978380 GCF_055691185.1 Crinia signifera | reverse complement strand
AGGGATGTTGCAATATAAATAAACAAAACAAAACAGAAAAAGCAACATTTACAGAAAGCAGTTCAAAGACAGGTATTCATTCAAACCATATGGTGCTACTGTGTTTAATTTGTGAATCCATTTAGTTTCTAACTGCAAGAGTTTTCTTGCACGATCACCGCCCCTTATATCTTCAGGAACAGTGTCAATCATTTTGTATCATAAAGATGCCAGTGTATGTTTATGCTGCTGAAAATGTTGAGCTACCGGTTGGTCTATTTTCTTACCTTCTAGGGCAAGCCTAATAGCACTGCGGTGCTGGGCCATACATTCTTTGAACGTGCAAACGGTTTTTCCCACATAATATAGCCCGCATGGGCATCATAAAAAATAAATAACATATTTACTAGTGCAGGTAAGTATGTGTCGGATGGGGATTTTTTTACCCGTGTGTGGGTGCACAAAGGTATCCCCGATTTCCAGGTATGAACAGGTCGTGCATCCAAGGCACCTGTGATTCCCGTTCTTTTTGGACAGAAAGTGTGTGACAGAGTTTTGCTTATATCTGGTAATGTCCGTGTGGACCAATTTGTCTCTTAAGTTTTTTCCCCGTTTGTAGCAAGGAAGTAATGATTTATTCCGTAGGGCTGACAAGTCACGATCTGCTTGTATTACTGGCCATGCTTGTTTAGCTATTTTAGTCAGACTGTTGCTGCTGGTAGTGTAATTATTAGCCCATATAATGGAATTAAGGTTTTTATCATTACTGGCTGATCTTGCTGGGGTTTGTTTAGGGGCTGAAAGGGCTTTGGATTTAGCTTCTTGTAGAAGTTTGTTACTATATCCTTTCTGTAAGAATTTCTTGGTCATAGCCTCTAGCTGGATGAGTTAATCCGCTGGGTCACTGCATATCCTGTGCACTCTGAGGTATCCCTCTTTTTAGAGGTACTGGGTGGTGGCTGGATGCTTGTAATAAATTATTACAATCAGTGGGTTTTTGGAAAATGGATGTTTGGAGTTTGTTGGAGTTTTTTATGACATTAACGTTGAGAAAATGGATATTTTTCTCTTGTATCTCAAAAGTAAATTTGATGTCGGGATCTATGGAATTAACATCATTCATCATGTCACAAAAGTCATTTTTGGTACCACCCCACAGTATGAAAACATCATCTATGTACCTGGTGTAAAAAATAATGTTATTACAATATTAGGCATTTTTGAAAAATAATTCATTCTCAACAGAAAACATCAAGGCATTTGCGTATGCTGGGGCTGCGCAAGAACCCATCGCACATCCCAGCGTCTGAAGATAGAAGTCACCATTAAAAAGAAAGTCATTACAATGCAATGTCAGAGATAAAAGTTCAAGAAAAAGGAAGGTTCCGGACCCTCATACAAGGGGTTATCGGTGATGAGCTTCTTCACAGCCTCTAGTCCACGTATGTGTGGAATGCTGGTATATAGGCTTACTACATCAGCCGTGCAAAGCCAACAATCATCTGGTACAGTGATCGTGCAAGAAAACTTGTGCGGTTAGAAACTAAATGGATTCACAATTTAAACACAGTAGCACCATATGGTTTGAATGAATACCTGTCTTTGGACTGTTTTCTGTAAATGTCGCTTTTTCTGTTTTGTTTTGTTTATTTATATTGCAACATCCCTATACTATTCGCTGTAACATTGTATCCTGTCAATTAACCAAATTCTGCACATTATCATGCGATGCTATATCTTTTGTTTGCAGATCCTGTAATGAAACTAGCTAATGCTTTTATTTGTATACCATCTCCATTGTGTTGTAAATATATGCTAATCACTGTACTTTACCTGGCAGCTGGCAGAGGTGTCTCCCACTGATGATGTCACTACCATGCACCTACACCCTGAGCACGAGGTTACCTCACTTGTATAAATACCTGTACCTGCACATTCACCGTTGAAATAAACTTTGATATCTTGAAAGTTTTCTTATATCCCTAATCTACATAAGACCAGGAGTGCCATCCTACAAACCAAAGTTATCCATATCCTTGGAGAGGCACCGGGCGCATCAACTATTTAAACTACAAACTGAATACTGAAGTGCTGAGCGCTGGAACAAATATATATATATATTTATATATATATATCCAGGGGGTCAGACGACACTCTCTACTAAAATCCATTAAATTATATATATATATATATATATATATATATATATATCAAAAGAGTGACCCCAAGTGCGCCCTAGTGGTGTAAGCAGCTACTCTAAAACCCCCCCTGTTAGTGGGAGGCAGTAATGGAAATAGAGAAAGCAGGAATTAGAGAGCGCTTTGAGCCACCAGCTCAGACTTCCACCAATAGCAGTTAAATACAATACAATTAGTAATCGTAAAACCAGAGTGTATTTTTATTAAAAAAAAAATTTCTCAAATGTCACATCTGGAGATGGTATTTCTTTTGGAAACGTATAGTCAACAACCCAACGCGTTTCGTCTTTACAAAGACTTCATCAGGGGTTTAACAATGATCATAATTATAACGCTTGTACCGGCGTGTAATTTCATCAGTACTCCATAAGTCCTAATGTTCCCCTCAAAGGGGTATCGAAGGAAACGCAAGCAATAGAGCGTAATATCTTCCAAAAGAGGGAGGGCTGGAGTGACTTTCCCCTCACGGGTGGGATACTTTTTGTATCCAAATGTACTTATGTAGGGCTTAAGATTGCAAAGTATCGATCACTTTCCTCAACCAATCAACCAGGGCACGGACAGATATTTTACTGATACCTTGGTCCAATTTAAAACGACTGTCCCATACAGTATATCCAGTCCAACCAAGCGATTTTACATGTCTACTATCCGCTGGTTTAAATGAATATGAGACAGTGTGGAGTGGAGAATCGATCACAGTTCAAATTCTGATCCGTGTGGAGCAATTAGGAACAGAACTGTCTGCAGACCCTATATATATATAAAGCTTTGTTGTGGGCTATCATCCTGAGGATGGGTAGAACTCCCCAAAAGCACTTAATGTTTGTAGCTATGACTATGTCAGCCATGTCCAATACAACTTGATTTGTTACCATCAGTTCTGGATGTGTCAGTGTGCCTTCTTCATTGGACTTATATTGTTTTACCGGATGTGCACCTGATCTCCTGCATACTACTTGGAGTGCCAGTTAAAAAGGATTGTGAATATAGGTACTTGTGTATTTTGGCGGCGCCCATCGCATACCATAACGCATACGATGGTATGCGATGCGACGCAATATCGTACGATAGTGCACGATGGCATACAATTTTGAAATTGTATGCCATTGTACATGGCATACAATGCCATACGATGCGATGCGATTAAACATTGTATAAGCACCCTAATGGGTGCTTATACAATGTTAAGCACCCTAATGGGTGCTTACATAGTTAAATGCACCCCCACGCCACCCCCCCACTATAAACGTGAACCCGAAGCGTGGCGAGCGCAGCAAGCTCGCGAGGGGCGGCGGTACGCGTCCTACGACCTTTTCATACCCCCACTATCCACGTCGGCGTGGAGTTGAGAATAGAATAGTGTGGCGAGCGCAGCGAGCCACCAAGCCCGAAGCGTGGCGAGGGGACGCGAGGGGACTTCGGGTGCGTCCGAAGTCAGTCCCGTTGCTATGGCACCGGCCGGAGGCCGGCTCCGTCACGTCCGTTGGACGCGTCAGCAGAAACCGGAAGTGGGGGAGTGCGTACTCCGGAGGACGGGCCGGGCATGGAGACCGACGGAAGACTTCCTGGGTAAGTAAATGTATTTATACAAGTTGTGTGACCACTGTTTTACATCCTGACGAAGGGGTCTAGTACCCCGAAACGTAGATTAAAGTTTTCAGCACTTAAACCTCGTGTGATCGACTCTGAGTGCCGCCATCACCTGTTCTGTATCTTTGGTGGCTGGGCCACACACGGAAGGCACCAGGGCAAAGACACCCCGGGATTCGGGGCAACGGAGTGCCGGAGATATTGTTGGACTGTATTGTACCTTGCATCTATTCCAGTGCAAGGTTCTCTCAAGGCACCCGGACTGCTAAACAAGCATTTACTGTTTCCAGGAGGATCTCTTCTGCAGTGATCGGAACATCTTCTCCTGTGTTTTTACATCAGCCACAGTGAGTACCAGCATGGCTGCATCAGCCCCTGACAGCCAGGACTTCACAGCGTTCCTGCTGGAATGCGACACTTTTGACACTCTCAGCTTCTCAGATCCCACGGGGCTTCCGGGTGCACAACATGCCCACCATAGGGAGATACAGCGTCCAGTTTTGCAAAAGATGGATATCAATCCTAAATAAGTGTTCGATGGACTTAGTTCTATTGGTGATAGAGGAAGCCACTAAAGAACATAACATCACCAAAGAAAAGGTCAGCCAGTTTGAAGCTGAGCATCTCACCCAGCTTAAGGATGATAAAACTGAGGATTACATTGCCAAGCTACAAAAACAGCTGGATCAGTACCGGATGGAGCTGCTCCGCTACAAGAGAGAGAAACTAACTAAAGTGCAGCAGGATTATGCTCAGCACAGAGTGTATTCATGGCTGGGCACTATGCCAGGCGGCAATAAGCAGTCCACAGTCCCGCCATATCGGCGACGCAGACCTTTTCAAAAAAATCCCACAAGTACCTCCGCAAGCGACACAGATGACACCACGCCTATACCCCCAAGTCAACCTGAACCTACCCTTTAGGGGCAAACACCCGGGTCGGCCGGGTGCCAAGGGGAAGGGGCAGAGGAAAAACTACACCAGACGTGGTGGTCAGAAGTGGCGGCAGGAGAGGAGTAAGACAGCCGAAGTAGACACCAATGCGGTGTTTAATCTATCTTCCACCCCTTTGTCCCAGGATGAACTTAGTTTGCATGTTGGGACTTTCGTTTGTCCCAACATGCAAACGGGACGAGTTCCAATGGAAGATAGATACATTCAAGTTCCACCGCACTCTTAAAATCAAAGAGCACTTTTCTAAAAATCCGGCCAACTCCCACCAGGAAGCTCTACCCCCCACCATACAGAAGCTTGGTTCCAGGTCAAGATTCGATCCGGTTTCCTATAACCCCTCCATAAAAACATTTAACTGCATGTTGGAGAAAGAAGGAAAAGCAAGTACCAAAAAGTTCCAAAACAATCTGACTTATGCACAACAGCTTGCTCTACAATCCCTTGGTAAAAGACAAGATATCATTATCCGTGGGGCGGACAAGGGAGGAGCCATTGTCCTCCAGGATACCAAGGACTACATCAGTGAATGCCAAAGACTGTTGGGAGATTCTGATACCTACGAGTTACTAACAACTGACCCCACTAAGCAGTATCAGGCGGAATTGGAGATAATCCTAAAGGATGCAGTGGACCAACAACTCATTTCGACACAAGTGTCTAATAAATTGTTCAATGAATACCCAGTGGTCCCCATTTTTTATAGTATTCCCAAAATCCATAAGGATGTCCAGAAACCTCCGGGGAGGCCTATAGTGTCCGCTAGGGACTCCATCTGTGAGGGACTTACAATTTATTTGGATACTTACCTCCAGCCATGTATCCAGAATCTGCCAACATACCTCAGAGACTCAGGGGCTTTACTCACGAAATTGGCGACGATTACTACACTCCCAGAGACTTCCATCATGGCCACAATTGATGTGGCCAGCCTTTACACGTGCATTCCGCACAAGGCGGGGCTACAAGCAGTCAGGAGGCTCATCACTGGCAATATACACTATGTGGGACCTGATGTAGATTTCTACATCAGACTCCTTGAGTTTACCATGCTGCATAACTATTTTTTATTCAATGGCAGGTTCTATCGACAAACCACAGGGTGCGCAATGGGTTCGGCGGTAGCCCCGTCGTTCGCCAACGCGTACATGTGGGAAGTCGAGAGTGACCTGCTTTTGACTAATGTAGCTGCTGTACCCTACACCAGCTTATACTTTCGTTACATAGACGACCTCATCCTGTTTTGGACGGGCACAGAGGACAGCTTGCTTACATTAATTAGGATGCAGAATGACTCAGATAGTCCAGTAAAACTTACCATGACCACTAGCCGAGAAGAAATTAATTTTCTAGATTTAAAAATCAGGGTTAGTGAAGGGTGCATCAGCACCACTATCTACTCCAAACCCACGGACCGCAATACGTTATTGCGTAATGACAGCTTCCACCCTCGGGCAACAACCCAGGGATTGCCTTATTCACAGTTCATCAGGGTGTGCCGTGCCACCAGTGATGAACAAGAGACTGAAAAACAACTGGACATCATGGTACATAAGTTCTTGGAGCGAGGGTACCACTACCAGGATCTCAGAAAGGCCCGCATTAAAGCGAGATCCAAAACCAGAGAAGAGTTGTTTAGTCCCCCGCAAAAAACAGGCTCTGATAACATGATTCCCTGGGTACAAGAATATAACATCCACAGCCAG
Source organism: Crinia signifera (assembly GCF_055691185.1). NCBI lineage: Eukaryota > Metazoa > Chordata > Amphibia > Anura > Myobatrachidae > Crinia > Crinia signifera. The sequence goes on along the minus strand of NC_139217.1, from coordinate 134,971,953 downwards.
GAAGCCAGAAAGAAAGCCAAAACCCTGTGGCCCATTATAACTTCTGATGCAGAGTTACCATTCAAAAATTGCCGATTAAGGCCCAGCTACAGACGCAGCCCAAATTTAAAAGATCTGGTAGTGAAAACAGATGTATCCTTGTTCAAAGATCCCAAACCATCTCATTTCCTCAGTCGTAAGAACGGATGCTTCAGGTGTCTGGGCTGTGTCACCTGTAATTACATGAAAACAGGCGATACGATTCCACACCCGCACACAGGCAAACGGCACAAAATAAATTGGCCCCTCACTTGTTCCACAAAATTCGTGGTATATGTCATCATATGCCCATGCGGACTTTATTACGTAGGCAAAACTGAATGCCAGTTTAAAGTCCGCATGGCGCAACATAGAACGGCCATTAGAGCTGCATTAGCCACAGGGAACAGCGAACAACCGGTGGCACGCCATTTCATGAATTTGAAACATGGCATGGCCACCCTGCAGTATAAAATAATAGACCATGTGCCAGAAAAAATAAGAGGAGGCAACAGAGGTAAAAAATTACTGCAATTAGAGTCCAGGTGGATTCACCGCCTGGACACGATCATCCCTAGGGGCCTAAATGACTCACTGGGCTTGGTACATTTCTTATAAACATTCTTTGGTCATTTTAATCTCTCCCACAGGTTATATCAGGGACATCAGAAAATGGATAGCATACAGCTATATGCTGCATACTTGTATTTATACACAATGTCCCGTCTATAACAACGAGAGGTGGAGTCTCAGTGGTTCTATCAAACTCAAAATAGATATTTTTCTTAGCATCTTTAGGAGACCACCCTGTCAGATATGGGCACCCAGTGAGGGTACTGGGAGTGTAATTTCACCCCTGTCCAACACTGGGATGTGATGCCAGCCAAAAGGCTTTTTATCTTTTCCTTTATTTTTTCACAAAAAAATCCTTTTTTCACTTATGCCCACACCAACAATATAGCGGGTCCTGGTTGATCCAGAGGCCACGGGGAACCATACTAGTATACACGCTGCTGGATATTTTTTCTACAGATATATGTTTTCCCATCTTTGGTGTTTAACCTTATATATTTTTCTCACCATCTAAATACAAATACACACGAAGGTACACATCACGCACAGTTCTGCGTTCCTAAAACGCAGTCATCCGATCCACTGTTCTAGCACAGCACCCTATTAGAAATTGTATTTTAGCCATAATAGGTTTTTACCATAACAACATGTAACAATGTTTTTTGTATATTTCACTAATGTTTTTTTGCATGTTTTTTGCACGTATGCTTACAGCTATTTCCGGGTGCGTCCGAAGTCAGTCCCGTTGCTATGGCACCGGCCGGAGGCCGGCTCCGTCACGTCCGTTGGACGCGTCAGCAGAAACCGGAAGTGGGGGAGTGCGTACTCCGGAGGACGGGCCGGGCATGGAGACCGACGGAAGACTTCCTGGGTAAGTAAATGTATTTATACAAGTTGTGTGACCACTGTTTTACATCCTGACGAAGGGGTCTAGTACCCCGAAACGTAGATTAAAGTTTTCAGCACTTAAACCTTGTGTGATCGACTCTGAGTGCCGCCATCACCTGTTCTGTATATATATATATATATATATATATATATAGAGAGAGAACTTGTAGTTTGGCACTCTCGGAAAAAAGGTCAGCCTGCCAGGGTGCCTTCACTATACATGAATATAGATACTGTTATCCCAAGGTTACCCTCCGGAAAGATGAGCGGCACTCGCTGGACTTGAAAAATGATTTTAAGTGGTGGAAAAAAGGTTGTCACATGTAGTCAACATTTCAAGGCATACAAGCCTTTTTCTCAAGACGGACAATAATAAAGTGCAATAGTGATTGTGCAAAAAGAATAACAAGAATACCTGTATGTGCCGACCTTATATGCCAGAGGTGCACTCGTGTAGCCGCAGTTCCCCGGGACCGGTGCGCCCCACTTCCGGGGGAGTGTCCCAGCTTCGGAGTCCCCGTGACATCAGGTCGCACCTCCATAGGAGGGCGGTGATCTGCTTACGTCTCCTGCTAGACTCACAACCCGGCTGGGGTGCACACACCGGGGGATTTCAGGCTGTGAATAAAATAAGACCAATGAGCTTACATTGGATAAAATGTGAAAAGATATGTTAAAAAACATGTGTTAAAAAAACTGGCATATAGGATGCGACACGCAGTGCAAAAGTGCTGTCATATGCATACAAATATAGCAAAAGAGAAACATAAAATCGAGGAAACAGAAGCGCCAATGGTCATAACAGATATAGCATATCAATTCAGCTTTATGTCATAGAACCGCTTTATATGATAAAATAGCGCATGGGGCCCATGGTTATATATTTAAAACCCGGATCCCATATTTGACCAATGGTACACCTTGAATAAAAGATGCTAGATCACATAAACGCACCAATAGTTTGTGTCGATCTCCACCGCGGGCAAGGGGAGGAATGTGGTCAATAATCTTACATTTAAAATGGGATAATGAGTGGCGAAATTCCTTAAAATGTTTAGCCACAGGCTGGTCTATATCTTTCCCTTCAAGGGCAAACTTGATGGCTGAACGGTGTGCTGTCATTCTTTCCCTTAGGGTCCTGATCGTTTGTCCTACATAATACTTCCCGCACGGGCAAATAATTATGTAAATAATTAATTGACTTTTACATGACAGCACATGTTTGATTTTAAATTGTTTCCCTGTATGGGGATGTTTAACCGTATGTCCTACTTCTATAAAGCTACAGGTGGTACATCCTGGACATCGATAGCAGCCGGGTTTTTTGGTGCTAACATTAAATAGAGTGGGTTGACGTTTGGTGTCGACATTAGTTTTTACAACCATGTCCTTGATATTACGATCCCTGCGATAGCTGGGCAGGATTTTTTTATTTTGAAACACCGGTAATGATTTATCACTGGTTACTATCGGCCAGAAAGCTTGAAGAGCTCTTGGTAAGCAAATGCTGGATGAAGAGAAAGTTGTTACAAAAGGGATTTTATTCTCTATTTTATTTTTATTGGCTGAAGGGTTTAATAAATTGGTTCTGGGTGTCTTCATCACCTCTATCTTTTGTTTTTTAAGTGCAGTGACTTTATATCCCCTATCAGCAAATTTGTTAACCATGGTGTCTAAGGCCGGCTCTAACTCAGTGGGATCACTGGTTATACGAGCCACTCTGATTAATTGGGATTTTGGAAGTCCCTTTTTCAGGGCAGGAGGGTGATTGCTGCTAGAATGCAGTAATGTATTGCGATCAGTGGTCTTTTGGAAAACATTGGTCCTTAATGTGCCCGCTGTTTTAGAAATAGCCACATCCAGGTAATTAACCTGTGATTGACTGCCCGTAAATGTAAACTTAATTGGATTATTTAAGGCATTAATGTTATTGATGACAGTAGTTAAATGTTCCAACGTTCCCGACCACACAATCAGTAAGTCATCTATATATCTAGTATATAGAATGATGTTGTCATATATACTGCAGTCCTGAAAAAAGAAGTCATTTTCCATCTCAAACATGTAAATGTTTGCCAATGAGGGAGACACGTTTGATCCCATCGAGCATCCAGTCAGTTGAACAAAGAATTCTGTGTTATGAATAAAATAATTTCTGGACAGGGTGTATTCAAGAAGTTGCAAAAATAAGTCGATATCCAATTTGTCAAATCTGACCCGGAATAGGAAATTTCTCATAGCAGATAGCGCCTGTGAGTGAGGAATAACGGTATACAAATTGGATACATCGAGCGTACATAGGACGGTGTTAGCAGTGAGATTCTGTAGTTGGTTCAATTTGATCAATAACTGCGTGGTGTCTTTTAAGTAGTGAGGTTGCTCCATGATGTAGGGTTGCAGCAAGCAGTCCAAAAACTTCGAGATGGCTTGGGTAAGAGATCCCCTGGCAGATATGATGGGTCTGCCAGGGGGATTGACAGAATCTTTGTGCAATTTTGGTATTGTGTATATCACAGGTATAATCGGGAACGGTTGTATTAGGGTGTCCAACACTTTCTTGCTGATTTGACCTTGACGAAATGCCTCCAGCAGAATCGTATCAATTTCTTTTTTAAAAATGGGGGTCGGGTCCCCTTTGAGCAGATGGTATCTGAGAGCATGAGGTCAAGGTTCCGAACATATTGGAGGGGGTCCTGAATCACGATGGCACCCCCCTTGTCCGCTGGACGTATAATGATTTCAGATCTGTTGGACAAATTTTGTAGTGCTTTTCTCTCAGAGGGGTTCAGGTTGGAGGTGGGCGCTCGAGTTTGTGCATCAAATTAAGTAATGGAATTATCCACAAGTCTTGAGAATGATTTAATAGCAGGGTTGAATGATTGAGGGTCGAAGGTAGATTTAGCGTGTTTTCTCAAGAAATCATTGTGGGGATCGCTGGACACAAATTTGGAATGTTGAAAGTGCTCCTTTATGCGCATGGACCTATCAAACTTGTGCAGGTCCACCTTCCACTTGAAGTCATTGTGGTAATTGGTAGGTACGAACGATAGACCCCGATTCAACACCTGGATTTCTTCCTTCGACATGGGATAAGAGCTTAAGTTAAAAATGAGGGGACGCAACCCCAGAGACCCCGCGGCAGATCTAACTTCAGAAAACCGCGTGCACACAGAGACCAATCAAGGTACACCAATGATAGCGATTTTGTCCAGGAGGATTCTGATGACAACAGCTCTCAACAGAGACTCCCTTTAGGCCGGGCCACCCGATCCAACCTGGATCTACGCGGTCAAGATATACGCGGAGGGGAGGACAAAATTCCCGTATCCACAAAGCCACCTTCAAACAAGAAAAAACCCTCATTTTTAACTTAAGCTCTTATCCCATGTCGAAGGAAGAAATCCAGGTGTGGAATCGGGGTCTATCGTTCGTACCTACCAATTACCACAATGACTTCAAGTGGAAGGTGGACCTGCACAAGTTTGATAGGTCCATGCGCATAAAGGAGCACTTTCAACATTCCAAATTTGTGTCCAGCGATCCCCACAATGATTTCTTGAGAAAACACGCTAAATCTACCTTCGACCCTCAATCATTCAACCCTGCTATTAAATCATTCTCAAGACTTGTGGATAATTCCATTACTTAATTTGATGCACAAACTCGAGCGCCCACCTCCAACCTGAACCCCTCTGAGAGAAAAGCACTACAAAATTTGTCCAACAGATCTGAAATCATTATACGTCCAGCGGACAAGGGGGGTGCCATCGTGATTCAGGACACCCTCCAATATGTTCGGAACCTTGACCTCATGCTCTCAGATACCATCTGCTCAAAGGGGACCCGACCCCCATTTTTAAAAAAGAAATTGATACGATTCTGCTGGAGGCATTTCGTCAAGGTCAAATCAGCAAGAAAGTGTTGGACACCCTAATACAACCGTTCCCGATTATACCTGTGATATACACAATACCAAAATTGCACAAAGATTCTGTCAATCCCCCTGGCAGACCCATCATATCTGCCAGGGGATCTCTTACCCAAGCCATCTCGAAGTTTTTGGACTGCTTGCTGCAACCCTACATCATGGAGCAACCTCACTACTTAAAAGACACCACGCAGTTATTGATCAAATTGAACCAACTACAGAATCTCACTGCTAACACCGTCCTATGTACGCTCGATGTATCCAATTTGTATACCGTTATTCCTCACTCACAGGCGCTATCTGCTATGAGAAATTTCCTATTCCGGGTCAGATTTGACAAATTGGATATCGACTTATTTTTGCAACTTCTTGAATACACCCTGTCCAGAAATTATTTTATTCATAACACAGAATTCTTTGTTCAACTGACTGGATGCTCGATGGGATCAAACGTGTCTCCCTCATTGGCAAACATTTACATGTTTGAGATGGAAAATGACTTCTTTTTTCAGGACTGCAGTATATATGACAACATCATTCTATATACTAGATATATAGATGACTTACTGATTGTGTGGTCGGGAACGTTGGAACATTTAACTACTGTCATCAATAACATTAATGCCTTAAATAATCCAATTAAGTTTACATTTACGGGCAGTCAATCACAGGTTAATTACCTGGATGTGGCTATTTCTAAAACAGCGGGCACATTAAGGACCAATGTTTTCCAAAAGACCACTGATCGCAATACATTACTGCATTCTAGCAGCAATCACCCTCCTGCCCTGAAAAAGGGACTTCCAAAATCCCAATTAATCAGAGTGGCTCGTATAACCAGTGATCCCACTGAGTTAGAGCCGGCCTTAGACACCATGGTTAACAAATTTGCTGATAGGGGATATAAAGTCACTGCACTTAAAAAACAAAAGATAGAGGTGATGAAGACACCCAGAACCAACTTATTAAACCCTTCAGCCAATAAAAATAAAATAGAGAATAAAATCCCTTTTGTAACAACTTTCTCTCCATCCAGCATTTGCTTACCAAGAGCTCTTCAAGCTTTCTGGCCGATAGTAACCAGTGATAAATCATTACCGGTGTTTCAAAATAAAAAAATCCTGCCCAGCTATCGCAGGGATCGCAATATCAAGGACATGGTTGTAAAAACTAATGTCGACACCAAACGTCAACCCACTCTATTTAATGTTAGCACCAAAAAACCCGGCTGCTATCGATGTCCAGGATGTACCACCTGTAGCTTTATAGAAGTAGGACATACGGTTAAACATCCCCATACAGGGAAACAATTTAAAATCAAACATGTGCTGTCATGTAAAAGTCAATTAATTATTTACATTATTATTGGCCCGTGCGGGAAGTATTATGTAGGACAAACGATCAGGACCCTAAGGGAAAGAATGGCAGTACACCGTTCAGCCATCAAGTTTGCCCTTGAAGGGAAAGATATAGACCAGCCTGTGGCTAAACATTTTAAGGAAATTCGCCACTCATTATCCCATTTTAAATGTAAGATTATTGACCACATTCCTCCCCTTGCCCGCGGTGGAGATCGACACAAACTATTAACTCAAAGGGAATCCGAATGGATTTTTAATCTAAATACTTTAGCTCCCAACGGGCTAAATGAAAAGATCTCGTGGGGTGCGTTTATGTGATCTAGCATCTTTTATTCAAGGTGTACCATTGGTCAAATATGGGATCCGGGTTTTAAATATATAACCATGGGCCCCATGCGCTATTTTGTCATATAAAGCGGTTCTATGACATAAAGCTGAATTGATATGCTATATCTGTTATGACCATTGGCGCTTCTGTTTCCTCGATTTTATGTTTCTCTTTTGCTATATTTGTATGCATATGACAGCACTTTTGCACTGCGTGTCGCACCCTATATGCCAGTTTTTTTAACACATGTTTTTTAACATATCTTTTCACATTTTATCCAATGTAAGCTCATTGGTCTTATTTTATTCACAGCCTGAAATCCCCCGGTGTGTGCACCCCAGCCGGGTTGTGAGTCTAGCAGGAGACGTAAGCAGATCACCGCCCACCTATGGAGGTGCGACCTGACGTCACGGGGACTCCGAAGCTGGGACACTCCCCCGGAAGTGGGGCGCACCGGTCCCGGGGAACTGCGGCTACACGAGTGCACCTCTGGCATATAAGGTCGGCACATACAGGTATTCTTGTTATTCTTTTTGCACAATCACTATTGCACTTTATTATTGTCCGTCTTGAGAAAAAGGCTTGTATGCCTTGAAACGTTGACTACATGTGACAACCTTTTTTCCACCACTTAAAATCATTTTTCAAGTCCAGCGAGTGCCGCTCATCTTTCCGGAGGGTAAACTTGGGATAACAGTATCTATATATATATATATATATATATATATATATATATATATATATATATATATATAGTTAGCAGGTGGAGTGTGCTGCAGCACAGAAACGGAGACTGGTCAGCGTGGTTGATGGTAAAAGAATTTTACTGCATCATATCAAACATCTCTATACCGACGTTTCGGGGTCCCGTGTGCCCCGTTTTCAAGGAGGAAGAGATACAAAAGAACACCCTAAGGTGCTTACCTTAAATAGTGAGTACGGAGAGAAACCCTCCACCCCGCGGCGGCTCCGATCGCCTTCCGGGAAGGGCGGGCTCTGGGAGGCTGCGTCAGCACAGCTTCCGCCCTCCTCCCGTCGCCCTGCTCTGACTCGCCGCATCTCCATGGAGATAGACGCGGCGTCCCCTGGGCGTCATCATCTGCCTGCCAAATACACCTTCGTGATAGAAAAAGAAATAACATACTATAAGAAAACATATATAGAACAATCGTGTAAGCACACAGTCCAAATACGTAAATGCAAGCCCGCAGCCTGCGGTGCTGCGTTGTAGGAGAGCATGTACAGTTCACAGTTCCATCCACTGGAATATGAATCGAGTCAGGCGGCTTTGTGCCGGCATGTCGATTACTTGGTGGTAGAGGTGGACAAGTCAGTTATGTGACTGAATCAATGAGTGGATGGGTAGGTGTTAGCAGGGTAGACATGGATTGGCCAGGGGACAAGGTGTCGCATTCTATCTGTGATGTTAATGTAAAAAATTATGTGTGTGCCGTGATAATGAATGTAAAATCTGTAATCAGCAGTATGTGTGTAGGATACAGTGGGACTGGGTACAATGTATGTGTGTATTAAACCAAACCAAAAGTGAAATAAGTCTGTGTAACTAAGACAGCCTCTTAACTCTCTATGGCTGATGCAGTGGGTAGGCCTATTGCCTAGTTGTATGGGGCAGGGGTGTGTATGTGGGGTGTATGTGATCAGAAAACAGGGAGGGGGGGGGTGTGGAGAGGGAGGGGGGGTGGTTGTGTAGGGAGGGAAGAGGGGGGGGGGGGGAAAGGGAAGGGGAGGGAGGGAAAAGAGGGTAGGCAAGAGGTATTAGGTATGTAACTGTGACTACAAGTCAGTTGGTCGTCCCTAGTGTCTCCCTTGACGGGAATAATGTCCATGTCTTTTCAAAAGACGCTCCACGTGATTTTCTCGTTAAGGCCCATTGGGCTCACTGTCTTTAGCTTGAACATCCACCTCGTTTCCATCTGTAGAAGTTGTCCTCCTCTGTCCCCTCCCCTTAGATTGGGGGGAACATGGTCTATGATCTGGTACTGTAGCTGTTCCAACGTATGGCCTGCCTCCTTATAGTGTTTGGCCACCGGTTGGTCCAGGATCTTGCCTTTTGTCTTGCCCTCAATGGCCGCCTTTATGGATGACCGATGTAGTGCCATTCTCGTCCTGAGGGTGTTGATTGTTTTCCCTATGTACAAATAGTTGCAGGGGCATTTTATCATGTAGATGATGTGTGTTGTAGTACACGTCAGTACATGCCTTATACGGTATTTGATGTTTGTCGCTGGGTTGGTGAAATGTGATCCTGTCATCAGGTTGTTGCACGTAGTGCAATGTAGGCACTTGTAACATCCCGGGCTTTTCTCTAAGAAGTTCTTCTTGTTAGGCTCTATATCTCTCCCGGTGATGTCCGCGTGGACCACCCAGTCCTTTATGCTCTTGCCCCTCTTGTGGCAAATCATGGGCCTGGTGTTCTTAAAGCATTGCAGTTTTTTGTCGGTGCTTACAATGGGCCATAGGGCCCTGGATGCTCTAGTCAGTACTGGGCTGGCTGTTGTGTGCCTATTAACCCACGGTATGACACACTTTTCGCTCCTTTTCGTGGCCGTCAGGAGCGTTGTACGGGGTATCGCCTCAACTTCGGACCTCTGTTGCTCTAATAGCCGTGCGTCATATCCCCTCTCTATGAACTTTTCTGTTACCAGATCCAGTTCCTTCTCCAACGTTACTGTATCGTTGGTGATCCGGGCTGCCCTGATGTACTGGGACCTCGGAAGCCCTTCTTTGAGGGCTTTGGGGTGGTGGCTGCTTGATAGCAGCAGGGTGTTTTTGTCCGTTGGCTTGTGGTATACCCCTGTGTGTATTTTGCCACCTTCTATGGTTATTAGTACGTCCAGGTAATTGATCTGCACCGGATCCAGGTTGTATGTGATCTTGATCGGTGAGTCCCGCTGATTGATGGCTGTCAAGTGCTGTTCCAAGATATCCCGGTTTCCTGTCCATATTATGAACAGGTCATCTATATATCTGGAATATCGCAGTATATACTGCGCGATGTCTGGATGATTGAAGAACATGGCCTCCTCCTCATAGAACATAAAGATGTTTGCGAACGATGGGGAGACATTGCTCCCCATCGCACACCCACTGCGCTGTATGTAGTGTTTGCCGTCAAAAAGGAAATAATTCCTTTTAAGCGTCAGGGTAAGGAGTTGGATGAAGAGGTCAATGTCGATGAGCTCAAAAGCTTCTTCAGTCAGGAAACGTCTTATGGCACCAATTCCCGCCTCGTGGGGTATGCTGGTGTATAAACTGCAGATGTCTATTGTACATAGGGTGGCCCCTGAGGGAACTTCCCCCAGATCCTCCAGTGTTTTCAGGAAGCTTGTAGTATCCTTAATAAAGCGTGTGTTCTTAACTATCAGTGGTTGCAGCATTTGATCCAAGAAAATTGATGCGGGTTGATATAGAGACCCCCTTGCCGATATTATCGGTCGGCCGGGGGGTTTTTCGAGTCTTTTGTGGATCTTGGGAACCAAAAAGAAGACCGGAGTGATGGGGTAAGGCTGTTTTAAAGCTTTGACCACCTGAGTCTGTAGTTGGCCTTTCTTGTGTGCCTCATCTAGAATGGTGTCCAACTCTCTCTTGTATCCCTCTGTGGGATTACTGTACAATGGGGTATATACCTCCTTATCGGAGAGCTGGTTCTTGGCTTCCTCGCGGTAATCGATTAGGTCCATAACCACTATCCCGCCCCCCTTGTCGGCGGGGCGGATAACGATGTCTCTGTAGTCCCCCAGGTCCCGGAGAGCCCTCCGTTCCTCCTTGGACAAATTGTTTTGTATGGGCGCTTTGGCCCCCGCATATTTGTTGATAGACTCATCCATAAGCCTCATATACGACTTTATAGAGGCATTCGTGGATATAGGATCATATTTAGAAGAGCTGCATTTCTGAAGAAACTTTGAATGACTGGAAGGAGTGGGTTCAGTAGCTGAATTCTGGAAGTGTTCTTGTAGGCGAAGTTTCCTCCCAAATTTATATAAATCTATTCCCCACTGTAGATCATCAAAATTGCTTGTAGGCACAAAGGTCAAGCCTTTGCTCAGCACTGCTGTCTCCACTGTGCTGAGTGATCTGGAGGAGAGGTTATATATTAGCGCACTCGGGGTGATGCCCTTGTGCTGGTGCCTCTGCCTTTGCCCCCCCCGGCGGGTGGGCGTCCTCTTGGTCTTGGGCCTGCTGGTGGACCCTGGTCTTCTCCTAAAGGGATGGTAGACGGGCCTGGGGTGCAGTCTGAATCCGCTACTGCAAATTCGCTATCGCTGTTTGAAGTGCCGGGCTCCCCCTGGTCCTGCTTACGATTTCTGCGCCACTGCCTTCTTGGTTGTGACTTGCGGAATTGCTGGGGGGTATCCGAGCTTCCACCCATTAGCCACTTATAGACCCGGTTGGAGTCATAGTCTTCTTTTACGGCGGTGAACTTTGATCTTTTGAATCTGACCAGTTCTTGGTGGTATCTGTCACACTGTGTTTGCAGTTTGGACAGCCATTTCTGCGATGGATCTTGCTGGGCCGCCAGGTTGAATGCTGGCTCGATGTTCCCCAGTTTGTCCCTGGTCATCCTAAGTTCTCGCCCCGCCTCCTCTATGACCAGGAGTACCAGGTCTAGGCTACACTTGTTGATAATTCCAATCCATTTGGCGCAGAATTCGGGGTTAAACCTGCCTATAGTGGGCACATTGCGCACGCGGAATCCCCTCGGAATCATGCGCTCTCTAAAGTAGTCGGACAGGGATATGCCATGTAGGAGGAAGTCCGTTTCACGTTTTTTTAGTTTAATCATCTGATGATATAGGTCTTCCACTCCCGGACTGTCCTCCTGTGAATTGAGCTTCTCCTTAAACAGCAGGCGTTCTTCATCTGCTGGGACGAAGCTGTATGTATGCCCCCTAGCTACATTGATACCCCTGCATCCTAGGGGTTCATTAGAGCCTGTAGGGGGAGGGTTATCCTGTTCCATATTCCCGGTGGGTGAAGCACTAACCAGTGGCTGGCAGGTGGTTGCTGGCAGGTGTGCTAGGAAAGTTCAGGTGTTGTAAGGTGAATTTAAAAGGAATCTCTCCTGTTCAGTAGGTTCAACAATTCTTACTGTGCACATCCATATGGACAGTGCAGAAAATAATGGTGGCGGGTGCCTTGGCCCAGGTGGGGTAGTCGGAACGAGTCCTCAATCCCAAATATGTAGATTGTAGCAGTGGTCCGGCACTCCTGCTTCAATGTTGATGTGCTCCGGTGCTTGCAGCGTAGTAATAGGTAGTTAGCAGGTGGAGTGTGCTGCAGCACAGAAACGGAGACTGGTCAGCGTGGTTGATGGTAAAAGAATTTTACTGCATCATATCAAACATCTCTATACCGACGTTTCGGGGTCCCGTGTGCCCCGTTTTCAAGGAGGAAGAGATACAAAAGAACACCCTAAGGTGCTTACCTTAAATAGTGAGTACGGAGAGAAACCCTCCACCCCGCGGCGGCTCCGATCGCCTTCCGGGAAGGGCGGGCTCTGGGAGGCTGCGTCAGCACAGCTTCCGCCCTCCTCCCGTCGCCCTGCTCTGACTCGCCGCATCTCCATGGAGATAGACGCGGCGTCCCCTGGGCGTCATCATCTGCCTGCCAAATACACCTTCGTGATAGAAAAAGAAATAACATACTATAAGAAAACATATATAGAACAATCGTGTAAGCACACAGTCCAAATACGTAAATGCAAGCCCGCAGCCTGCGGTGCTGCGTTGTAGGAGAGCATGTACAGTTCACAGTTCCATCCACTGGAATATGAATCGAGTCAGGCGGCTTTGTGCCGGCATGTCGATTACTTGGTGGTAGAGGTGGACAAGTCAGTTATGTGACTGAATCAATGAGTGGATGGGTAGGTGTTAGCAGGGTGGACATGGATTGGCCAGGGGACAAGGTGTCGCATTCTATCTGTGATGTTAATGTAAAAAATTATGTGTGTGCCGTGATAATGAATGTAAAATCTGTAATCAGCAGTATGTGTGTAGGATACAGTGGGACTGGGTACAATGTATGTGTGTATTAAACCAAACCAAAAGTGAAATAAGTCTGTGTAACTAAGACAGCCTCTTAACTCTCTATGGCTGATGCAGTGGGTAGGCCTATTGCCTAGTTGTATGGGGCAGGGGTGTGTATGTGGGGTGTATGTGATCAGAAAACAGGGAGGGGGGGGGTGTGGAGAGGGAGGGGGGGGTGGTTGTGTAGGGAGGGAAGAGGGGGGGGGGGGGGGGAAGGGAAGGGGAGGGAGGGAAAAGAGGGTAGGCAAGAGGTATTAGGTATGTAACTGTGACTACAAGTCCGTTGGTCGTCCCTAGTGTCTCCCTTGACGGGAATAATGTCCATGTCTTTTCAAAAGACGCTCCACGTGATTTTCTCGTTAAGGCCCATTGGGCTCACTGTCTTTAGCTTGAACATCCACCTCGTTTCCATCTGTAGAAGTTGTCCTCCTCTGTCCCCTCCCCTTAGATTGGGGGGAACATGGTCTATGATCTGGTACTGTAGCTGTTCCAACGTATGGCCTGCCTCCTTATAGTGTTTGGCCACCGGTTGGTCCAGGATCTTGCCTTTTGTCTTGCCCTCAATGGCCGCCTTTATGGATGACCGATGTAGTGCCATTCTCGTCCTGAGGGTGTTGATTGTTTTCCCTATGTACAAATAGTTGCAGGGGCATTTTATCATGTAGATGATGTGTGTTGTAGTACACGTCAGTACATGCCTTATACGGTATTTGATGTTTGTCGCTGGGTTGGTGAAATGTGATCCTGTCATCAGGTTGTTGCACGTAGTGCAATGTAGGCACTTGTAACATCCCGGGCTTTTCTCTAAGAAGTTCTTCTTGTTAGGCTCTATATCTCTCCCGGTGATGTCCGCGTGGACCACCCAGTCCTTTATGCTCTTGCCCCTCTTGTGGCAAATCATGGGCCTGGTGTTCTTAAAGCATTGCAGTTTTTTGTCGGTGCTTACAATGGGCCATAGGGCCCTGGATGCTCTAGTCAGTACTGGGCTGTCTGTTGTGTGCCTATTAACCCACGGTATGACACACTTTTCGCTCCTTTTCGTGGCCGTCAGGAGCGTTGTACGGGGTATCGCCTCAACATCGGACCTCTGTTGCTCTAATAGCCGTGCGTCATATCCCCTCTCTATGAACTTTTCTGTTACCAGATCCAGTTCCTTCTCCAACGTTACTGTATCGTTGGTGATCCGGGCTGCCCTGATGTACTGGGACCTCGGAAGCCCTTCTTTGAGGGCTTTGGGGTGGTGGCTGCTTGATAGCAGCAGGGTGTTTTTGTCCGTTGGCTTGTGGTATACCCCTGTGTGTATTTTGCCACCTTCTATGGTTATTAGTACGTCCAGGTAATTGATCTGCACCGGATCCAGGTTGTATGTGATCTTGATCGGTGAGTCCCGCTGATTGATGGCTGTCAAGTGCTGTTCCAAGATATCCCGGTTTCCTGTCCATATTATGAACAGGTCATCTATATATCTGGAATATCGCAGTATATACTGCGCGATGTCTGGATGATTGAAGAACATGGCCTCCTCCTCATAGAACATAAAGATGTTTGCGAACGATGGGGAGACATTGCTCCCCATCGCACACCCACTGCGCTGTATGTAGTGTTTGCCGTCAAAAAGGAAATAATTCCTTTTAAGCGTCAGGGTAAGGAGTTGGATGAAGAGGTCAATGTCGATGAGCTCAAAAGCTTCTTCAGTCAGGAAACGTCTTATGGCACCAATTCCCGCCTCGTGGGGTATGCTGGTGTATAAACTGCAGATGTCTATTGTACATAGGGTGGCCCCTGAGGGAACTTCCCCCAGATCCTCCAGTGTTTTCAGGAAGCTTGTAGTATCCTTAATAAAGCGTGTGTTCTTAACTATCAGTGGTTGCAGCATTTGATCCAAGAAAATTGATGCGGGTTGATATAGAGACCCCCTTGCCGATATTATCGGTCGGCCGGGGGTTTTTTCGAGTCTTTTGTGGATCTTGGGAACCAAAAAGAAGACCGGAGTGATGGGGTAAGGCTGTTTTAAAGCTTTGACCACCTGAGTCTGTAGTTGGCCTTTCTTGTGTGCCTCATCTAGAATGGTGTCCAACTCTCTCTTGTATCCCTCTGTGGGATTACTGTACAATGGGGTATATACCTCCTTATCGGAGAGCTGGTTCTTGGCTTCCTCGCGGTAATCGATTAGGTCCATAACCACTATCCCGCCCCCCTTGTCGGCGGGGCGGATAACGATGTCTCTGTAGTCCCCCAGGTCCCGGAGAGCCCTCCGTTCCTCCTTGGACAAATTGTTTTGTATGGGCGCTTTGGCCCCCGCATATTTGTTGATAGACTCATCCATAAGCCTCATATACGACTTTATAGAGGCATTCGTGGATATAGGATCATATTTAGAAGAGCTGCATTTCTGAAGAAACTTTGAATGACTGGAAGGAGTGGTGTTAATAGGCACACAACAGCCAGCCCAGTACTGACTAGAGCATCCAGGGCCCTATGGCCCATTGTAAGCACCGACAAAAAACTGCAATGCTTTAAGAACACCAGGCCCATGATTTGCCACAAGAGGGGCAAGAGCATAAAGGACTGGGTGGTCCACGCGGACATCACCGGGAGAGATATAGAGCCTAACAAGAAGAACTTCTTAGAGAAAAGCCCGGGATGTTACAAGTGCCTACATTGCACTACGTGCAACAACCTGATGACAGGATCACATTTCACCAACCCAGCGACAAACATCAAATACCGTATAAGGCATGTACTGACGTGTACTACAACACACATCATCTACATGATAAAATGCCCCTGCAACTATTTGTACATAGGGAAAACAATCAACACCCTCAGGACGAGAATGGCACTACATCGGTCATCCATAAAGGCGGCCATTGAGGGCAAGACAAAAGGCAAGATCCTGGACCAACCGGTGGCCAAACACTATAAGGAGGCAGGCCATACGTTGGAACAGCTACAGTACCAGATCATAGACCATGTTCCCCCCAATCTAAGGGGAGGGGACAGAGGAGGACAACTTCTACAGATGGAAACGAGGTGGATGTTCAAGCTAAAGACAGTGAGCCCAATGGGCCTTAACGAGAAAATCACGTGGAGCGTCTTTTGAAAAGACATGGACATTATTCCCGTCAAGGGAGACACTAGGGACGACCAACTGACTTGTAGTCACAGTTACATACCTAATACCTCTTGCCTACCCTCTTTTCCCTCCCTCCCCTTCCCTTTCCCCCCCCCCCCCTCTTCCCTCCCTACACAACCACCCCCCCCCTCCCTCTCCACACCCCCCCCCTCCCTGTTTTCTGATCACATACACCCCACATACACACCCCTGCCCCATACAACTAGGCAATAGGCCTACCCACTGCATCAGCCATAGAGAGTTAAGAGGCTGTCTTAGTTACACAGACTTATTTCACTTTTGGTTTGGTTTAATACACACATACATTGTACCCAGTCCCACTGTATCCTACACACATACTGCTGATTACAGATTTTACATTCATTATCACGGCACACACATAATTTTTTACATTAACATCACAGATAGAATGCGACACCTTGTCCCCTGGCCAATCCATGTCTACCCTGCTAACACCTACCCACCCACTCATTGATTCAGTCACATAACTGACTTGTCCACCTCTACCACCAAGTAATCGACATGCCGGCACAAAGCCGCCTGACTCGATTCATATTCCAGTGGATGGAACTGTGAACTGTACATGCTCTCCTACAACGCAGCACCGCAGGCTGCGGGCTTGCATTTACGTATTTGGACTGTGTGCTTACACGATTGTTCTATATATGTTTTCTTATAGTATGTTATTTCTTTTTCTATCACGAAGGTGTATTTGGCAGGCAGATGATGACGCCCAGGGGACGCCGCGTCTATCTCCATGGAGATGCGGCGAGTCAGAGCAGGGCGACGGGAGGAGGGCGGAAGCTGTGCTGACGCAGCCTCCCAGAGCCCGCCCTTCCCGGAAGGCGATCGGAGCCGCCGCGGGGTGGAGGGTTTCTCTCCGTACTCACTATTTAAGGTAAGCACCTTAGGGTGTTCTTTTGTATCTCTTCCTCCTTGAAAACGGGGCACACGGGACCCCGAAACGTCGGTATAGAGATGTTTGATATGATGCAGTAAAATTCTTTTACCATCAACCACGCTGACCAGTCTCCGTTTCTGTGCTGCAGCACACTCCACCTGCTAACTACCTATTACTACGCTGCAAGCACCGGAGCACATCAACATTGAAGCAGGAGTGCCGGACCACTGCTACAATCTATATATATATATATATATATAGAGAGAGAGAGAGAGAGAGAGAGAGATTTTATCTATCTGTCTATCTATATATATACATATTTTTTTTTTTTGTTTTTGTTTACTTTTTACTTGAAGTACTGTAGAATATTTAAAAAAGGCACAAAGTGTTACATGTCCTAATCTCCCTGTACTACATAATGCATGGCACTTGCACTGAGGACACTGATGAGCACACAAGCAATGGAAGACCAGGAATGACCACTCCTCTTGCTTTGAATTAAATCACCCAAGAACAAGTGATATTCCATCCTCTTGAGGATAAATTGAGAGTTTATTTTGTATCATTACTACTGGAGCATTATTGGTCGATGTTGTAATCCAATTTGGATTGGTACTCATTATGTACTACTCCAAGGAAAGGAGTGAAAACATCTAGAAAGAAATATCAATCAATAGTGATCTTAAAGACCCTACTGTATATTACAGGACTACAACATTTGTCTAGTGGATAAATAATAGTTAATTAATAAGAAAGCCTGGTCATTAGAATTATTTGAATTGATAGAAGTCCAAAATTGACTCTTAAAGATTTATATAAGACCCTGATGAAGTCTTGCAGAGATACGAAGCGTGTCGGGTATAAGTTTACATCCATTGTTTGAGAAATTTTCTCTTTGGCAAGAAATCATCATAAAATGCATGGTTTCATGTCTGTATTTTAATAAATATTTTATATTTAAAAAATGTGTCTATGGATATGTAAAATAAGGAAAAACTGAAATTATTCAATAACTGGGTACTTTATAACACTTTTTGTGGTATTTGGTTGTGATAGCCTCTCTAGTAGGGGGCAAAGTGTTATTAGCAACCAATCTTGGAAATTAGCGCAATTCTAGGAATTTTGTGTTTTATATATTTGTCTGTGTATGTGTGTTTAATAAATTCGTATAATCTATTCAAGGAGACAAAACAAAATAGTCTTACTTTTTACTTGAAGTACTGTAGAATATTTTAAAATGGCACAAAGTGTTACATGTTCTAAGCCTCCTGTACTACATAAAAACAAGAAACATTAAACTACATTACTTTTAGTAATGTACAGTATTTGTATGTATACAGAATAACCTCTTCATGGACAAATTTATAATTTTATTGCTATATAAAAAAAGGTTTTTATATAGGCGGCAAAAAGCCAGATTAATGAGCTGACCACATATATGAACTGTACGTTGGTCTTACATGGTTGCTAAGAATGAAATAATTCCATACATTTTGAACATACTGAATCTTAGTCGTAGTGAGTGCATCTAGTTCATTTTTGTTGCGGCATCATGGAGGATTTTAAAGATCTATTTTTGGAGGATAGTGTTCAACTCCACCCATTCTAATTTCAGCTACAACCTTCTGCCGACATTTTGAATTCCTATAATCTCACGTTTCATTTCTTACCATATTTGAAAAGGATCCATGTGTTTACTATTAAAAGATTAAGGGGGTAATCAATCCGGGGTCACGACTGTCATGACCCTGGCCCGTTTTTGTATTGTCCGCAGATCTCGGCGTGATTCAATGCCCCACCGTGTGATCTGTGAAAAGGGGGCATGTCCGCATAAATGGCCGTGGATTTTCGATATTCGTCTGCGATCACGACAATTCATGTGGAAATCTACAAAATGGGGCCGACTACTTTTAATGATGGGCCCGTTCTGTCGATCTGCCTTTTCAATGCTGATCAAATAAGCATACAGTATGATGGAAGGACTGAAGTTTTGAGTATGCAATAAACTACATTTACCAAATACCAAATCACCTTGAAAAAGCTGGTCCTTGCGGCGAAACGCGTTGGCCCAGGCTCCTAACTGCCCACTGAATACGCTGCTCCCCACCTTCGCCATCCACTATCCACAACCAACTGGAGATCCACCATTGCGAGCCACCATTGATACACCTGACCTGGAGTGAGGCACTCACCTTCTGAAGGCAAGCCACCTATCTAATACCCACCCAGAGTCATCTTGCGGACGTCTCAACCTAACTTTCCACTCCGAATTGGGAGGCTCGCTACCCCCATACTACATCTGGATTAAGTTATCACTGAGCACCGCTGTGGACAAGCACTACAGGATCCCATCATCTTTGGGTACCCATTGAACTGTGGACATACAAAGGTGATATAATTACCCCAGTGGATGCAGCATATTCCCCTTCCCCCCCCTCCCCTTACTTTACAGTGTAAATTGTATTTTATGTGTATACATTACAGTATGTTATTGTATTATTAAATTCATTTTTTAATTGCCCTCACTCTGTCATCAATAAGCGCAGTCTACCCTTTCCTTTTCCATTTTCTATAGGGACTGACAATCCCTTTATTGACAGTTGCTGGCTGAAGCCTCTCATACAGGCGCCCCTTCAGTTACCTTGGTAACTGCCCCCCCCGTTTTTTTCCCCATTTACCAAATGCCTATTGATAATGATGCCAGGAGATTTTTAAGAGAAAGGGATTGATACTGAGTCAAAGACAAAGTTTGTTGTCCTGCAAGCCTGTTTTACTGCATTATGCTAATGAAAAGTGCCATACATTTAATGTGAGGTCCCTTGCATCTGCAAGATACTAAAGGACTCATTCAGGTTAACTCGCACAGTCAAAATCTCTCTCTAATGGGCAACACCATGTACCCTGCCGGTGGGGCAGATGTAACATATGCAGAGATAGTTAGATTTGGGTGAGTTATTTCATTTCTGTGCAGGGTAAATATTGGCTACTTTATTTTTACACTGCAATATAGACATTAGTTTGAAGTACACATTACACCCAAATCTAACTCTCTCTGCACATTACATCAGTACCACCTGCAGTGCACATGCTTTCGTCCATTAAAGGATGAGTTTGCTTTGCAAACCAACCTGATATCCCCCCAAAATCATCCTTAGTATTGGCACTGACACCAGCCCCGTGCTTGTTGCAAGAGATTCACTAGAAATAAGTTTTCATTCTCTGTATGCATGTCTCAGAATAGCACTGACTCTTCCTAAATGCCCACAACACTCCAATTACTCTACTATGACACTGCAATAACACTAGAACAAGTATGACCAGTGTCCTAATTCAGACCTGATGGCTGCTGTGTGAATTCGCAGAGGCCAGTGATCAGGTAGATGCTATCCCGCTAGAGTCAAATTTCACCTTGAAAATTAACGTGCTTACTCTGAGAATAGATGTGTACGGCTAGCAAAAAATTTGCAGCCAATTGATTTTGTCCAAAATCATTAGTTAGACTCTCACCATTAATTAATTTCCACTGGAAACAACTGATCGCAAGTGCCGCGTAGCCTTGGATTTACTCAGCAGCTGCAATAATACAGGCTTATCGGGGCCGGGACTGACATCACACACCTTCCCCTAAAACGCTTGTGCATGCCTGCATTTTCTAGGCACATCTAGGGTGAAATGTTATAGGGTGCGATTTTTAGACAAAATCGAGCAAATTTGCATGTTTTCCAAAAAACCCAGGCTGAAATTCGGAGTTGACCCCGGCATCCATGAGCGATGGACATCGGGCTGATAAAATACTGTAGTATAAAAATGAGATAAAAAAACAATGCTGTTTACAGTAGAACTACAAGTTCCAGAAGACCTCCCCCATATGCTGAGACTTGGCGACACACAAGTCCCAGCATGCGGGACATTAATGGGCCCCCTTAGACTTGTATTTCACCTGTAAAAAGAATGTTAACTTAAAAGCACACACACCTACAATAGTGCAACTTTATTACATACATACATTTTACACCAATGAATTCACACATACATTGCCCTTCCTCACTCCCACAAATCTCTTCTGGCACAGCCCACCCTGCACTGACAGCAGAGTGAGCTGGGATTCTCACCCCACACTGAGAGTGGAGAATTCTGCTTACCCCCATGCTAGGGGAACTGCTCAGTCCTGACTAGTTGAAAGTGTCTCCATGGAGATGCCTACAGCCATTCAAGCCTGAGCTGACCAGCCGCGGTTGTCATGAATTGGCATGGGAACCTTGTGTAAAAAGTGTCCCCTGGCTGTGGCATGATACCACTGGCTTTTGGAGCCTGGTGCTAAATCCAAAATACCGGGAACCCCAAATTTGTCCCCCCATATTTTTGGAACCAGGACCAGTCTAAGAGCCCAATGTTGTTTTTTTAAATAAGGGGGAATCTTGCAATCCCCCCCATATTTGGGGAAGCAGGACTGGCTCAATGAGCCCACAGCTGCTAATGATGGGGTGGGGGGGACCATACGCCATTTTTTTTAAAGGTTTGACACAAATCCGAACACTCTCATGTCTAAAAAAAAAATCACACATTCCCGTTACTAAAACACCACACGGGTCTAAAAAAACTTAAATATTCATGACTAAAAATCACCAGAAATCACATGCAATTTCTAACTTTGACTTAAAATTTGCACCATATTACATGTGTGCATTTCGGAAAAATTGCACATTTGACATGTGCGATATAGTGCGATTTTTAGCTGTCTAAAAAATATCATGCCTAGTATTGTTCATAGCAATCCCACTAAATGGCCGGTTGACACCCCTGACATCTACTTCCTGTCAATATACTTGCAAATGCCTAGTGAAGGAATGAAGTATCAGGATCTCATCTCTGGCCAACATCGTGCACATGCATTGTCGCCCCACACATGCACAGTGTATCGATAACCATCCACTGTGAAAATTCACACAGATGCACCTAGGACTGAATTAGGCCCAGTGTCGCTGCAGGGTCAGTTGCATTGTGAAAACATATTTTCCTACCAGAAATGCCTACTGCAAGGAAAAACAAGTTTGGTCCAATAGGAAAAAGATAAATAAACTTGCATTTGCCCATGTACTTTGTGGTAAAACTCTAAATTTGCATCCATGCCCAGAGATCCATCCAACACAGAATCAGCCCCAATGTGTCTAACTAATACTTAAATATAAATCAATGTTACATTTTCAAAATGAACCCTTTTGGTCTGATGTAAAAATTTAAAACAATTTCATTTGCCGAGTATATCTTAATTGTTATTGCACTGGAGAAACTCCAGAACCATGCATAGATAAACATGTGCATTTAAGACTTCTATGAATCTTAGGTATACAGTATCTCCACTTGTGACCGATTGGCTGTAACTGAGCTGTAATGGTGTTTTCAATGTAGGCAATGAACAGTGAAGCTGTCAATGTATTGACTGGATAAGCAGATATTATCAGCTGATTCTTTTAAATAGACCTTATAAGCAGTGTTCCCTACACCTCGACAATCGTGCGCACAGACATTACAACAGAGCATACAAAGCAACAGCGGTTCCTTTTTGCAGTTGTGGACTCAACTAATGTGTGTTTTACCCATTAACTACATTGTGTGCTGTGTTTTGAATGTTTAAATGTTTAATATAATTTTGAGGTAAAGTTAACACAAATGCTGAACGTTATTTTCCAGTTATATAGAAGTGACGCACAAAAATTTAAATTTCCTTCCAAAGTTGCACAGCCAAAATCTTTAGCCGCACACAGCCTTCATAAAATTAGAGGGAACATTGCTTATAAGGAAAGCATTGTACTATCTGTATGTTGATAATTTCATTGTTTTATGTGTCAATACCTTCAGTAATTAAAAAAAAAGTTGGTGGCATTGTATGGGAAACCCTCCCTTTCAAACTGCATATGTATATATATATATATATATATATATATATATATATATATATATATATAACAGTCCAAAATCCCAGGAAGGGAAAAAAACGGCACTCTGGAGTCGGTTTTTCAATGCTTTAAACAAACATGTGTATTGGGTATATATATATATATATATATATATATATATATATATTCATCCAAAAATGCCGGCACTCCAATGTACTTGCAGCATCAACCCAGGTGCCAGTAAACGAATTTACACAGTCCAAAGTCCCACTAGGTAGGACAATAACGGCACTCAAAGGGATTTTTCAACATAAGAAAAACTGTATTAAAATACAGACATGTACAAAGTAATGGGTAACGTTTCGGGGGACAAACCCCGTCCTCAGACCCTCAGACTCAAAAATCCCTTTGAGTGCCGTTATTGTCCTACCTAGTGGGACTTTGGACTGTATATATATATATATATATATATATATATATATATATATATATATATATAGGATAGTGAAGAGACAACAGCGGCACTCTGGGGATTTTTTGAAAAAATATATTTTCAGCAAAAAAAGCTTCCAACGTTTTGGGGTATGTGACACCCCTTTGTCAAGGTTATACGTGCAATGTATATCTTTGCACGTATAACCTTGACAAAGGGGTGTCACATACCCCGAAACGTTGGAAGCTTTTTTTGCTGAAAATATATATTTTTAAAAATTCCCCAGAGTGCCGCTGTTGTCTCTTCACTATCCTGTACTTCTGTTACTGAAGGCACCTGGGTTACCTGTACTGCTGGAGGAGTGCCAGGCCTACACCTCTACCTCTCTCTCTCTCTCTATATATATATATATATATATATATACATAGCCAGGGGGCTCGGCACTCACATCCAAATGTCAGGACCATAAACGGGGTGCACAGCAAAGGTCATCCAGTCCGGATAGCCAGTTATATTTCAAAGTGCTTAATAAAAAGCGAGGGCACTCACCATAGCAGCAAAAGTCAGCCAATTTTAATAGTGACACATAGTGGTCATGTGTATATATATGTTATGTGTAAAACTATGTTACTCTATACAATTCAACAGTATATGATAAAATATTTACTTTTGGGGGTAAATTTAATAAAGGTCAATTTACATTTTTATTGATTTTTTGATAAGCAATGTGAAGTTTGATTACACAGGCTAAGACGCACATTTAGTAATGGATTTATATATATATATATATATATATCAATCTCCGGTGTCCGGCACTCCGTGTTGCTGGTAAATGATACTTTAGGGTGCCTTCCTCTGGTGTAGGATGACTCCTGCCCAATATTATATATAGAGACGGGGCGGCACTCCAATGGAAGCAATAAACCAAAAAACTTTTTAGTTTTTAATGGTGCAGGTGATGGCAACGTTTCGGGGCTGCGCCCCTTTCTCAAGCCGGAAAATACAACAATATATATATATATAGAGATATAGAAAACACAATGGCGGCACTCGTAGACTTGGTGAAAAATTAATTTATCAAATCATCACTCGTGCAACAGATAACCGACGTTTCGGGATGTACCCCGTTTTCAAGGTGCAGAAAAAACAACAACTTCTGCATCTTGAAAACGGGGTACATCCCCGAAACGTCGGTTATCTGTTGCACGAGTGATGATTTGATAAATTAATTTTTCACCAAGTCTATGAGTGCCGCCATTGTGTTTTCTATAGCTATTATATGTATCGGAAGGCACTGCAGCAAATACCCAGCAAGGAACCGAGTACCGGTCCGCCCCCAATCTATATATAGAGATATATATATATCTATATATATACAGGTTGAGTATCCCGTATCCAAAATGCTCGGGACCAGGAGAATTTTGGATAACGGATTATTCCGTATTTCGGAATATTTTTATATTTCAATGATGTATTTTGAAGAATCTTGCATTTATGCTGTATAAACACATAATATACACACAAATATATTTTATTACCACATAAAATACACACAAATATATTTTAATTGTTCAAAAAACAAGGTTTCAAAACGTGAAACAAAATTTGTGTACTATCTCAGCACTGAATTTGAATGCCAAGCAATCATTGTCTTGCACATATATAGTGCCAGTTACATATCATGTCCCCAGTGATGCTGTTACAAATGTCCCCAGTGAGTTTTTAGCAAAAAAAAAAAAAATTTCACTTTCTGGAAAGTCCGTATTTCGGAATAATTTGAATAACGGATATTCGGATACGGGATACTCGACCTGTATATCTATATATATATATATAGATATATATATATAGATATATATCTATATATATATATCTATATATATATATAGATATAGATATAGATATATTGTTAAATGATAGTAAATGTTCAATTTAGCCCCTAACATTGATCAATTTACATAAATTTTGTATATAAATAAATTCAACCTTTTGGAATGTACAACTTGGAGAATGCAGTACATTGTCATTTAATGGGGAGTGGAGTCAAATTTATGGATAGAGTTGATGGAAAGTGTAGAGATGGGATGGGAAGTGGGGGTCAGAGGTCCGCCATGGTTGTTTTCAGAAGAACAAACAAAGATTGGGAGTCAAAGGCACACCTTGGGAAGTGGAGTAAGATGCACAATTAGGAAGCAGAAGTAAGAGGTATAGATGGTTAGGAGGAGTTAGATGAACACATGGGTAGGTGTCAAATGCACAATTGGTGATAGATTGGTATAGAGGTACACTTGGGTAAGGGGGCAGAGACACATTTGAAAGATTGTACAAACACATTTGTGGAGGAATAAAGGAAGGGCACACTTTGAAATGGATAGGGACAGAAGTATAGTGTTTAGGCAGGTTGTTGCTCTGAATGAAACCTACAGTAGGTGCAACTAGCAGGCAGTATGGTAGAACCAAGAAAAATGACAAGTCTAATGCAGGGTCTGAGGGAAGTGAGTAACATTTACAGTAAAATAAAGTCATTATTGATGATGGCTGAATATAATGCACCGCTAGTGAAAGAATGGCTATGAAGCTCATCAATTTCAGCACGGTATTCACAGAAAACTCCAGTATATTTTACTGAAGAAGCATCTAGAAGAGCATTGACAGTACAAAAATGTAGCATCCAGACTGTCTAGCACCAGAGCAGACACAAATCTAACACTGTGATGTGGGAGAGAGGAGATGAAAAAGGGAACATTTTTAAGGACAAAGGGGGTTATTCTAGTTCACTCTTTCTGACAAAATCCTTCTTAAATGGACAAAACCATGTGCACTGCAGGTGGGGCAGATGTAACTTGTGCAGAGATAATTAGATTTGGGTGGGGTTTTACTTCAAAGTGAGATCTATATTGCAGTGTAAACATAATGCAGCCAGTATTTACCCTGCACAGAAACA
The DNA here is from genome assembly GCF_055691185.1 of Crinia signifera. Classification (NCBI taxonomy): domain Eukaryota; kingdom Metazoa; phylum Chordata; class Amphibia; order Anura; family Myobatrachidae; genus Crinia; species Crinia signifera. Next base: position 134,945,496 of record NC_139217.1, on the reverse strand, counting down.
AAATAACTCACCCAAATCTAATTCTCTCTGCACATTTTACATCTGCCCCCTTGCAGTGTATATGGTTTTGTCCATCTAAGAAGGATTTTGTCAGAAGGAGTGAAGTAGAATAAGGCCCAAAGATACTGACTTAAGCATAGTGACTCATTTTCATGTACCCAGAGGCTTCTAAATAGGCTTGGTTAGATAAAGACCACTTGACAATAAAGTGTTTACTACGATTTTGAAATAAACTAAATATTAGAAATAAAGGACAGTTCTTATCCAAGAATAATACCAAGGCAACAATATTGAGGTGAAAGACTCATTTTTAGTTATCAATAAAGACTGAGATGTCCGACTGGTAACTTCTGTTGACTGGTATGTGTGTTTACTGGTTTTGCAAGAGACGTGCAATAGAAATAGAAAAAAAAAAGATAGGACCTCTGACAAAACCTTAAAGTACTCCAAATTAAAGAAGCATACAGTTGATGGCTCCAGAGCAGTAACAATAAAAGTGTGATTTGGCAATTATGAAACGAAGCAGGATAAGACGCGTTAAATTAATAAAAGACAGTACTTAGCCTATTTATATACAATTTGAATAACAGATGCAAAGATAACAAATAATTTATTTTCATCTAGATTAATAAATAATTTTGCGCATCAAAAGAGCTCTCATTCATTGGCCTAGGAAATGTTTGAAATACTTTCACATAGGGGGTTATTCTGGCTGATTTGTTCAGATGCAAATTTGCATCCTTGCGAGTCAACCAGATCCCGCCTTACGAATGATGGTACACCATACGCATGTATATTTGCACTGGCTGGAAATGGATGTTTTACGTAAACATCCATTCACAGCCTGCAGGGGAATACCTGCATCAATCGATGGTCGTCGGTCATTGAATGATGTGGAATGTGCACACAGATCTAAGGTTTCTAAGAGCAAACTTAGATCTGCATGCACATTCTGAGGGAAGTAGGCATCAAGTGATGTCAGCTGTACACCCCCCACACCTGATTCATTGGGCCATTAGTATGAGAATGCCCAGCATTCTCATGGGAACAGCCATGAAATGCTGGACATTCCTATATTCTAATGGGCCACCCTATCATCCCATGCTCCCCAGCCCTCTGCTCACAAAGGGCCTTATTCTAGTACACTCTTTTTGACAAAATCCTTCTTAGATGGACAAAACCATATGGCACTGCAAGGGGGCAGATGTAAAATGTGCAGAGAGAATTAAATTTTGGGTGAGTTATTTTGTTTCTGTGCAGGGTAAATACTGGCTGCTTTATTTTTACACTGCAATATAGATCTCACTTTAAAGTAAAACCCCAGACAAATCTAATTCTCTCTGCACATGTTACGTCTGCCCCCCTGCAGTGCACATGGTTTTGTCCATCTAAGAAGGATTTTGTCAGAAAGAGTGAACTAGAATAACCCCCAAAGAGAGGTGTGTGCACCCAGCAAACTGTTTGTTCACCATGGCCGCATGCACCCAGCACATGCACATAAATGAGCATGCGCACAGAGAAAACATATGCCCCATGCAAACATACACGGCCGTGCGAATGCACCTGAATAAGGTAGTTGTAGTGTAGTTTTCCTGAATGTGGACAGCACTGGTACCAGAAGCAGTAAGTTGTAAGCATTACAATGTGATAAAATCATGATGCACTTTATGTCAGTTTTTTTTTTTTTTTTTTTTTTTACATTTGAAACTTTTTATTTGCAATTTTTGACATATAAAAAACAAGGACAACAAAGTCCGTACATTTTATACACGACAATACAATCATACAACACAAAGACATTACTTATTTGACAAGAGTTTTTTCCTTTTTCCGAACGGTTGGTTTGTTAGGGCAAATAATCATCAGTGTGTGTTACCGCTCTTCTCTGGCTTTTTGCCAATCTCTCCACAGTTTGACCTTTTTATTATTATATTTCTTCCCCAACGTTTCCATCTTATAATTATATTCTATTTTGCTCACTACCTTCTGCAGTGTGGGGCTCTGCTCCTGTTTCCACAGTTGCGCAATTGATGCTCTCACTGCACATATTATTTGATTTAATAGATACTTTTGTGAGTTATTTAGTTCCGTAGGGAGTATGTGCAAAAGGGTCATTTGTGGAGTCAATTGTACTGCTGAGCCGACACACTGCAGAATTAGATTTCCTATCTCTGTCCAAAGATCTATCAAACTATCACAGGCCCAAAATATATGTTTTATGTCTCCTTTTTTCTCGCATCTCCAGCATCTATCTGGTTGTTCTGGGAAAAATCTATTAATTTTGGCCGGTGTGTAATATGTCTGGTAGAATACTCTATAAAATTTCTCTATCTGTGTTGTAGAATTAGACATCTGGTTTACAGAGGTAAACAGTTGTGCCCATTGTGCCTTGTCCCAGGAAAAATTCAACTCTTCTTCCCATTTCAGGTGCCATCTTGTTTTATTTTCATCACCCTCTCTCTCATGTTGGAGTATTTTATACCAAAAAGTTATTCCCCCTTTCTTTTTAACTCCGTCCACTTGACTTATCCAGTCTTTTGGGGGTGTTTTTAAAACTGTTGTTTCAAATATGCTGGATTGGAGCCAGTGTCTAATCTGGAGATATTTAAAAAACTCAGAGTTGGGAAGACCATATTTTTTTTTTATCTGCTCAAAAGACATTAATTGCCTATTTTCATATAGATCATCCAATGTTTTTATTGCATGGTTTCCCCACTGATCCAAGACTAAGTTTGGTATTATTTTTGATAAGACATTCAAGGGGAGGCACACTATCGGGGCTCCTACTAGGTTACTCCTTCCCATGAGATCCTGCCATTTCTGTAGGATCAATTTAGTGGCTTCCGCTAAGCCTTTACAGTTTTTACTTATTTTATGGGGGAGCCAAATTAGGTCTTTAGGGGTCAATCTAGGTGAATTATTTGGTTCCGGGTCAACCCAGCCATTATTTTTCATGGGACAACTCCAGTTCTTGATTTGGTCTAGTAGCGCTGCAGATTGGTATAATTCCAAATTTGGAAGGGCCAGTCCCCCTCTCTCTTTGGAGAGCATAAGATATGTTTTAGCTATTTTTGGTCGTTTATTTCTCCATATGTATTTGTTGAACAAGGAGTTAAATCTCCGAGTCCAGTACTTGGGTAAGATTTTTGGGATGGCTCTAAGCAGGTATAAAATCTTTGGTAGAAAAAACATTTTTAGGGTCGCCACTCTACCTATTAAGGAGGACTCGATATTCATCCATTTATTAATTTTTATATTTAGTTGGGATAACAGAGGGGCATAGTTGAAGTCCAATATGTCCCTTTGTTTGGCGACTAATTGTACCCCAAGATATTGTAGAGAATTTTTTTTCCAGTTAAATTTGTAACGTTCCTTCAGATGCTTCTGTTCGATTGGGTCTAGGTTCATTGGGAGAGCTTCTGTTTTATTCGAGTTTAATTTATAGTATGATACAGTTGCGAATTTCTCTATAATATCTAATAGGGCTGAAAGGGATTCCCACGGGTTCGTGACAAAAAGGAGAATGTCATCTGCATAGAGTAGAACTTTGTTCTGGGAATTCTCCACTAATGGACCAGAGACTTCTCGACTCTGTCTGATTAGTTCTGCCAGTGGCTCTACTGCCAGTATATATATTATGGGAGATAGAGGACATCCCTGCCTTGTCCCGTTTGTTATCTGGAATTTATTTGAAGTATACCCGTTACAGTATACGGTTGCCGATGGGGACGAGTACAAGGCAAGGATGGCTCTGAGGAAGTTACCCTCCAATCCATATTTCTGAAGGACCTTTTCCATGAAGGTCCAATGCAAACGATGAAACGCTTTCTCTCCATCTAGCGATAGAGCCACTAGCTGGAACTCTGCTTTTTCAGCCTGCTCCATTATGTGGAGTGCCCTGTATACATTATGTGGGCCCTGTCTGTCTTTTACGAAGCCAGCTTGGTCTATATGTACTATGTCTCTTAAGATTGGCGAGAGCCTATTTACAATGCATTTAGCGTAGATTTTAATATCGGTATTAAGTAAGGCTATTGGCCTATAATTTGCGGGGATTGTAGGGTCTTTTCCTTCCTTCTCTATCATAACTACTCGCGCTTCGAGCATCTCTTCTGGAAATTTGCCTAATCTGTTTCCTTCTTGGAATGTCTGGAGAAGGATTGGGGCTATCTCTTCTTGGTATATTAACCCCTTCCCGACATTTGACGTACATTTACGTCATGGCCGGGAGGTACTTCCCGACACATGGCATAAATGTACGTCATGACTTTAAACTGTCACTGCGTCTCGAGACGCAGTGACAGAGGGACGATGTCTGCTGTCCCTGACAGCAGACATGTCCCTGCATGCCCAGGGGGGGCTGCGATGCCGCCCCCCCGTCGGCGATCGCTGTGATTGGCTGTTCAGTGTGAACAGCCATTCACAGCGTTTTCCTGTGTTACCAGCGAATCAGACGCTCGGTAACACAGGTGTCAATCACCGCCGGGCGTCAGGGGGCATGAGGGGGTCATCGGTGACGATGACACCTCACCCCACCCTCACCCCACCTGCCCCCAAGGCTGTGATTGGTCCGTGGGACCCACGGACCAATCACAGCCAAGGCGCAACATTTAAACTAACGGTGACTGCGCTGCAGACGCCATTCCGGTCTGGAATAGCGTGCAGAACGGTCACCGTGCCTGTCTGCCGTGAATACCGACCTGATCCTTGCTAATACTTACCTGATCCTTGCAAATACCTTACCTGATCACCTGCTCACTGCTTGTAGCGTGCTGGATGCTTCCTGGATCTGACTTCTTGTGACTTCCTGCTGCTGCTGCAGTGTGATAGAGAGATAGAGAGATAGAGAGAGAGATAGAGAGAGATAGAGAGAGATAGAGAGATAGTGACAGAGAGAGCTATATTTTGTGTCTGCTACCCCCCCTTTTTGGGGGTGCAGGGGTTTTCTATATATAAATAACTGTCAGTGCTGCTGCTGCAGTGTCATACAGTGATAGATAGTGATAGATAGTGATAGATAGTGAGAGGTAGAGAGATAGAGAGATTTGTGTCTGCTACCCCCCCTTTTTGGGGGTGCAGGGGTTTTATTTTATATATATAACTGTCAGTGCTGCTGCTGCAGTGTCATAGAGTGATAGATAGTGATAGATAGTGAGAGATAGAGAGATAGAGAGAGATAGTGACAGAGAGTGATAGAGAGTGTATATTTTGTGTCTGCTACCCCCCCTTTTTGGGGGTGCAGTTTTTTTTTATACATATAACTGTCAGTGCTGCTGCTGCAGTGTCCTAGAGTGATAGATAGTGAGAGATAGTGAGAGATAGAGAGAGATAGTGACAGAGAGTGATAGAGAGTGTATATTCTGTGTCTGCTACCCCCCCTTTTGCGCTGATCAGTATAACTGTGCTGATCAGCAACTTTTTGGGGGCGCAGAGGTTTTTTTTTTTTATATATACCTGTCAGTTGCTGCCAGTTGCACTGTCAGTTGCACCAAAGGTTGTGCACCTGCTGTCACTCACTGGTAATCAGTGTCGCATCACTGATCACCTTTTTTTTTTTGTGAGTGCTGTGGGGTCTTTTTTTAATTTTTTTTTACACACACTGTGATTTTGTGGGTGTCCTGTGGCCACTGTGCGCCGATCAGTGACGTACATCACTGATCAGCTTTTTCGGCACAGGGTTGATCTATTTTTTTTTTTTTTTTGATCAAATTCCTGTTGCCTTTGAGCGCTGTTCAGTGACGGACGTTACTGACCAACATCTGTGCTCAATTTTTGGCGCAGGACCTTTTTTTTTTTTTTTAACCCCTTCAATTTTTTATTTTTAACCCCTTCATTTTTTTATTTTTAACCCCTTCATTTTTTTTTTTTTTTTTATTGGTATAAAGTATTTTTTTTTTTCTGCACTACATACACACTACACACTACATACCCCCCGGGTTGAAATAAAGTTTGTACCCCCCCCTACACTATACACGTGTTGAAACATTTCACTACCAGTAACACAAAAATAAAAATGGCATCCCAAATGTCATCCCAAATGTCATCCCAGTCATCCAGAAGAATGTATTCAGCGGAGGAGGCATATGCCATGCTTGCCTCTGACTCTGACACAGCCAGTGAGGGAAGCGGGGAATTTGAAGGATTCGTCTTAAGCTCCTCTTCCTCCTCTGGTGATGAGGGACCCCCTCAAAGACGCCCCCGTAGAGCAGCTGAGACCCCCCCCCCCCCAATAATTGATCTCGTATGGACCCCACCACCAGACAATTTTGAGCCCCAGGTTCCTGAGTTTTTGGCCATGCCAGGAATCCAATTTGATTCCACAGGTCTCAGAGAAATTGACTTTTTCAAATTATTTTTCTCTGATGATTTTATAAATTTAATGGTGGACCAAACTAATTTATATGCCCAGCAGTTTATTGCTCAAAACCCCACGTCATCATTTGCTAGGTGGACCCCTGTAGATGCAGTAGAGATGATGACGTTTTGGGGTCTGGTGTTTCATATGGGCATAGTAAAAAAGCCAGAAATTAGGCAATATTGGAGTACAGATGTTCTGTACAGCACCCCTTTTTACCGTATGGCCATGCCCCGGACTCGTTTTGAGACAATTCTTAAATTTATACATTACACCGATAATGCACAGTGCCCACCCAGAGATGATCCCACCTTTGACCGGCTATTCAAAGTCAGGCCGGTCATTGATCATTTCAGTGCCAAATTTGAAGAGGTGTACATCCCTGAAAAATTTATTTGTATCGACGAGTCCCTTATACATTTTAAAGGAAGGGTTAAATTCCGCCAGTACCTTCCCAGTAAGAGGGCAAGGTATGGCATAAAAATGTATAAACTGTGTGAAAGCACCTCAGGGTACACCCACAGGTTTAGGGTTTATGAAGGGAAGGATTCAAGAATTGAACCGCCAGAATGCCCCCCCTCCCTCGTAGGTGTTAGTGGGAAAATTGTCTGGGATTTAGTGCACCCCTTCCTGGATAAAGGTTATCACCTCTATGTGGATAACTTTTACACCAGCATCCCCCTGTTTAAGGCCCTTGGTTCAAGAGGTACAGCAGCTTGCGGTACTGTGCGCAAGAACCAAAGAGGCCTCCCAAAAACGCACATTGCCCAAGTAATGAGAAGGGGTGAAAGCAGGGGAATATGCAACGAAAATATGTTGTTGGTCAAATATAAGGACAAGAGGGATGTCCTTATACTGACAACAATTCACGGAGACAGTACCACCTCCGTCCCTGTACGAGGTACCAGTACCCACACCTCCAAACCTAATTGTATCCTGGATTACAATAGGTACATGGGCGGAGTGGATCTTTCAGATCAGGTACTGAAGCCGTACAGTGCCCTGCGGAAAACAAAAATCTGGTACAAGAAGGTGGCCGTGTATATCATCCAGATGGCACTGTATAACGCTTATGTGCTATTCCGTTCTACCGGCCAGAGGGGGACATTTATGCACTTTCAAGAGGAAGTCATAAAGGGCCTAATATTTGGGAACCAGCAGGCAGAGGGCCCCAGTACTTCTAATACTGGCCCCCGTATTGTACCAGGGCAGCATTTTCCTGATGAAATCCCCTCCACTGGAAAAAAGGGCAGGACACAAAAAAGGTGCAAAGTTTGCTATAAAAAGGGAATAAGAAAGCAAACTATTTTCCAGTGTTTTAAAATATACCACACATCTATGGAATATTAGGTTCATAATTTCACCGTGCTTCGGGGGTCTTGCTAATGACATAGCACCCACCATTCATTCCACCAGAATCTGAGCCGCAAAATCCAAAAATCACTCCTTCCCTTCTGAGTCCTGCCATGCACCCAACTGGTATTTTTTGGTCACATGTGAGGCGTTGCCGTACTTGGGAGAAATTGGGGCACAGATTTTGGGGTGCTTTTTCTCCTTCATTCCTTGTGAAAATGAAAAATTTTGAGCCAGAACTGCATTTTTGTGTAAAAAAATGTAATTTTTCATGTACAATGCCCATTTGTATCAAAATTGGTGAAACCCCTGGGGGTTTGAAATGTACACTATACCCCTAGATGAATTCCCTGAGGGGTGTAGTTTGCAAAATGGGGTCACTTGTGGGGGGGTTCCACTGTATTGGTGCTTTGGGGGTCTTGCTAATGCGACATAGCACCCACCATCATTCCACCAGAATTTGTGCTGCAAAATCCAAATATCACTCCTTCCCTTCTGAGTCCTGCCACTTTTTGGTCACACATGAGGCATTGCCGTACTCGGGAGAAATTGGGGCACAGATTTTGGGGTGCTTTTTCTCCTTCATACCTTCTGAAAATGAAAAATTTTGAGCCAGAACTGCATTTTTGTGTAAAAAAATGTAATTTTTCATGTTCACTGCCCACTTGTATCAAAATTGGTGAAACCCCTGGGGGTTTGAAATGTACACTATACCCCTAGATGAATTCCCTGAGGGGTGTACTTTGCAAAATGGGGTCACTTGTGGGGGGGTTCCACTGTCTTGGTGCTTGGGGGGTCTTGCTAATGCGACATAGCACCCACCAAAATTCCACCAGAATCTGAGCTGCAAAATCCAAAAATCACTCCTTCCCTTCTGAGTCCTGCCATGCACCCAAATGGTATTTTTTGGTCACATGTGAGGCATTGCCGTACTCGGGAGAAATTGGGCCACAGATTTTGGGGTGCTTTTTCTCCTTCATACCTTCTGAAAATGAAAAATTTTGAGCCAGAACTGCATTTTTGTGTAAAAAAATGTAATTTTTCATGTTCACTGCCCACTTGTATCAAAATTGGTGAAACCCCTGGGGGTTTGAAATGTACACTATACCCCTAGATGAATTCCCTGAGGGGTGTACTTTGCAAAATGGGGTGACTTGTGGGGGGGTTCCACTGTATTGGTGCAACATAGCACCCACCATTCATTCCACCAAAATCTGTGCTGCAAAATCCAAAAATCACTCCTTCCCTTCTGAGTCCTGCCATGCACCCAAATGGTATTTTTTGGTCACATGTGAGGCATTGCCGTACTCGGGAGAAATTGGGGCACAGATTTTGGGGTGCTTTGTCTCCTTCATACCTTCTGAAAATGAAAAATTTTGAGCCAGAACTGCATTTTTGTGTAAAAAAATGTAATTTTTCATGTTCACTGCCCACTTGTATCAAAATTGGTGAAACCCCTGGGGGTTTGAAATGTACACTATACCCCTAGATGAATTCCCTGAGGGGTGTAGTTTGCAAAATGGGGTCACTTGTGGGGGGGTTCCACTGTATTGGTGCTTGGGGGGTCTTGCTAATGCGACATAGCACCCACCAAAATTCCACCAGAATCTGAGCTGCAAAATCCAAAAATCACTCCTTCCCTTCTGAGTCCTGCCATGCACCCAAATGGTATTTTTTGGTCACATGTGAGGCATTGCCGTACTCGGGAGAAATTGGGGCACAGATTTTGGGGTGCTTTTTCTCCTTCATACCTTCTGAAAATGAAAAATTTTGAGCCAGAACTGCATTTTTGTGTAAAAAAATGTAATTTTTCATGTTCACTGCCCACTTGTATCAAAATTGGTGAAACCCCTGGGGGTTTGAAATGTACACTATACCCCTAGATGAATTCCCTGAGGGGTGTAGTTTGCAAAATGGGGTCACTTGTGGGGGGGTTCCACTGTATTGGTGCTTGGGGGGTCTTGCTAATGCGACATAGCACCCACCAAAATTCCACCAGAATCTGAGCTGCAAAATCCAAAAATCACTCCTTCCCTTCTGAGTCCTGCCATGCACCCAACTGGTATTTTTTGGTCACATGTGAGGCATTGCCGTACTCGGGAGAAATTGGGGCACAGATTTTGGGGTGCTTTGTCTCCTTCATACCTTCTGAAAATGAAAAATTTTGAGCCAGAACTGCATTTTTGTGTAAAAAAATGTAATTTTTCATTTTCACTGCCCACTTGTATCAAAATTGGTGAAACCCCTGGGGGTTTGAAATGTACACTATACCCCTAGATGAATTCCCTGAGGGGTGTACTTTGCAAAATGGGGTGACTTGTGGGGGGGTTCCACTGTATTGGTGCAACATAGCACCCACCATTCATTCCACCAAAATCTGTGCTGCAAAATCCAAAAATCACTCCTTCCCTTCTGAGTCCTGCCATGCACCCAACTGGTATTTTTTGGTCACATGTGAGGCATTGCCGTACTCGGGAGAAATTGGGGCACAGATTTTGGGGTGCTTTTTCTCCTTCATACCTTCTGAAAATGAAAAATTTTGAGCCAGAACTGCATTTTTGTGTAAAAAAATGAAATTTTTCATGTTCACTGCCCACTTGTATCAAAATTGGTGAAACCCCTGGGGGTTTGAAATGTACACTATACCCCTAGATGAATTCCCTGAGGGGTGTGGTTTGCAAAATGGGGTCACTTGTGGGGGGGTTCCACTGTATTGGTGCTTGGGGGGTCTTGCTAATGCAACATAGCACCCACCAAAATTCCACCAGAATCTGAGCTGCAAAATCCAAAAATCACTCCTTCCCTTCTGAGTCCTGCCATGCACCCAAATGGTATTTTTTGGTCACATGTGAGGCATTGCCGTACTCGGGAGAAATTGGGGCACAGATTTTGGGGTGCTTTGTCTCCTTCATTCCTTGTGAAAATGAAAAATTTTGAGCCAGAACTGCATTTTTGTGTAAAAAATTTAATTTTTCATTTTCACTGCCCAGTTGTACCACAATTGGTGAAACCCCTGGGGGTTTGAAATGTACACTATACCCCTAGATGAATTCCCTGAGGGGTGTAGTTTGCAAAATGGGGTCACTTGTGGGGGGGTTCCTAAATTTTAGCATCTTATGGTGCCTAGAAACCTACATGGTGCCTAAAAAATAATCTCATAAAAAGGAGGCTCCAAAATCAAGTAGGTGCTCCTTCTATTATGAAGCCTGTGGTTTGGTCAACGTGCACACTAGGGCCACATATAGGATATTTATGAAAACAAAAGAATTGGGGGAATCAATTTTTAGTCACATTTCTCTAGTAAAATGTACTGTGTTCCTTAGAAAAATGTATTAAAATTGCAAATCTGCAAAAAAAATAAAATTTTGAAATTTCACCTACACTTTGTTTTAATTCCTGTGAAACACCTAAAGGGTTAACAAACTTCCAAAATGCTGTTTTGAATACTGTGAGGGGTGCAGTTTTTGAAATGGCATCATTTATGGGGGTGTCTCACATACAAGTCCCTCAAAGTCACATGAGAACTGAACTGGTCCCTAAAAAAATCAGTGTTTGAAATTTTCTCGAAAATTTGAGAATTTGCTATTCATATTGTAAGCCTCCTAGTGTCCAAAAAAATTAAAAGGAAGTTGAAATAATGATGGAAACATAAAGTAGACATATGGTCTATGTTAGTTATTAACTATTTTGAGTGGTATGTTTATTTGTCTCACAAGCAGAAAATTTAACATTTTGCAAATCGCTAAATTTTCCATTTTTTCACGACATTTTGGTATTTTTCACAAAAAAACACAGACTGTATCGACCCAAATTTACCACTAATTTGAAGTACAATGTGTCACGAAAAAACAATCTCAAAATCACTGGGATAAGTAAATGCAAAAAAAAGTTATCCCCACTTAAGTGAGACATGTCAGATTTGAAAAAAAGGGCTCTGTCAGGAACGCAAAAACTGGCTCTGTCAGGAAGGGGTTAAAAAAAAGTTATGGTACTTGTTTCCTAGCACGGCCACAATCGTATGGATCATGTACCTTTAAGTTAAGGTACACGATCCATACGATGGACCCGATTTCCTTTGAAATCAGGTCCATTTGGCCGGCTAGGACAAAATATCGGGGGCATCGCGTCGGTCGGGACCGTTAACAATGGTCCCGACGCGACCGACGCGATGCCCCCGATTTCCCCATAGGCTTCAATGTTAAAAAATATTTTAACATTGAAATCGTGTCGGGAAAGGTAAAATATCGGGGGCATCGCGTCGGTCGGGACCATTAACAATGGTCCCGACGCGATGCCCCCGATTTTTCCATAGGCTTCAATGTTAAAATATTTTTTAACATTGAAATAGTGAAAAAATGTGAAAAATGTGAAATGGGCCAATATGACCCATTTCACATTATAGATGTCCCCGTCGTCACCCCACGATAGACGCCAACCCGAAGCTTGGCGAGCGCAGCGAGCCCGCGAGGGGCGGCGGTGCGCGTCCTCCGACCTTTTCATTCCCCTACTATCCACGTCGGCGTGGAGTTGAGAATAGAATAGTGTGGCGAGTGCAGCGAGCCACCGAGCCCGAAGCGTGGCGAGCGCAGCGAGCCCCGCGAGGGGACGCGTATAACTTCACAGGTATATGCGTCCGCTCGCCACGCTTCGGGCTCGGTGGCTCGCTGCGCTCGCCACACTATTCTATTCTCAACTCCACGCCGACGTGGATAGTAGGGGAATGAAAAGGTCGGAGGACGCGCACCGCCACCCATCGCGGGCTCGCTGCGCTCGCCACGCTTCGGGTTGGCGTCTATCGTGGGGTGGGGTGTACGCCGTTAAATTTGGGGGGGTTGGGAATATTTTACATTGAATCCAATGTAAAATCGGGTCCCAGGGACCCGATTTACATTTCATTAAAAAAAAATCGGGTCCAAAATCGGTCGGTCGCGTCGATCGCATCGCATGCGACCAAATCGCATGCGATGCGATCGACCCGATTTTTCCGACACGACCACCTCGATGTAAATCGGTGTGGCCATGCTAGGAAACAAGTACCAAAGTTATTTATAAAGCCGTCTGGGCCCGGACTTTTATTTGATTTCAGAGACTTAATTGCAACTATGATTTCTTGTAGGGACCATGGAGTGTTTAATTTTTCTCTCTGTTGTTCAGAGAGTTTAGGTAGTTTTGCTCTATCCAAGAACTGATCAATTTCGGCAGGGGTAGGTTGTGGGGTACATTCATCTGTCTTTAAATTGTATAGGTTACTCAAGTATTTGGAGAAAATGTTTGGCATGTCTGCAGGATTTGTTATTTTCTCGCCTTTGTGGTTGTATAGGGCTTTTACTGCATTTTTAATTCTAGCGCCTTTAATTTTCCTGGCCATAAACCTCGTAGCCTTATTGGCTTCGCCATGGAATTTTTGTTTAAATCTCTCAAGTTGGAGATTTATTTGTTTTATATTTAATGTTTCTAATTCATCTCTTGCCTTGCAAAGGAGGATTTGTTCATTGGTGGGAGAATTTTTATGTATCTCATCTAATGTTTTAATTCTATCTTCTAATTCAGTAGTCTGTTGTAATTGCTGTTTTTTTAATCTAGAACTAATTTGGATGATTTTGCCCCGGATCACTGCTTTTAGCGTGCACCATAGATTTATTGCATTAGTCTGCTGTGCGTTATTATAGAACATAAATTCATCTATTGCTTCCTTTAATTCATTTTTAATTTCTGATGAGGAAAAGAGGGTGTTGGGACATCTCCAAATTCTAGGGGTCAAAATAGCGGCATTTTGTAGCCAGCCAACTACTACAGGTGCATGGTCCGAGCAGGAGGCGGGTAAAATATCTACTTTACTTATATTCTGGAGGGTAGTCCTATCTACGAATACAAAATCTATTCTTGAGTGTGATTTATGCACTGTTGAATAGAAGGTATAATCCCTAATAGTTGGATTCAAGACCCGCCATGTGTCATACATTTCAGCTTTATGTAGAACCTCATTAAATTCTTCTGCTTTTTTCCTAACTTCCTTGCAAGACTTAAGTTTTTGGAGGTCCGATTTATCTAATTTTGGGTCTCTTATCATGTTAATGTCTCCCAGGACTAATCTTGTTCCCTCTGCAACCGCGTTAAATTTCCTCCAAAAAGTTTTTATAAAGGTGATTTGGGAGGTGTTAGGGGCGTATACTGAGGCTATAGTGGTTTTTTTGTTATTAAGTTGGCCTTTTATTATTAGGTATCTCCCTTCCTTATCCATTACTTGTGACTCTATTTCAAAGTTAAGATCTTTTTGTATAAGAATAGCCACTCCCGCCTTTTTCCTTAACGCACTAGAGCAGTATACTTTCGTATATCTCTGATTGCTTAGGTTAGGTTGTGATACTTTTGAGAAATGTGTCTCCTGTAATGCCGCTATTTCTACCCTTTGGTCATAGAGGAATTTCAAGATTCTGTTCCTTTTTTGCGGCGAGTTTAGGCCTTTAACGTTTAATGACATCAGTTTAATTATTTTACCCATACTAACTTCAGTTTAACGCTGCTATATGGCACTGTTTTACAGAGCCCTAATACATCAATCTTCTCCGGAAGGTCAGGAATTCTCTTGTCATTACATACAGTACATACAACATATACATATAAACCCCCACCCATACATAAAACATTAAATGTACTGTACTATAATAAGTACTAAAGAACTCTCCTATCCAGGTGAGTTGCATGCCATTTATCAGGGGGTAGCGACTTTACCTTTCCCCTCTCTATTTGCTTATTCTTATGTCCCCCATCACCCACCCATAAAGGAGATGCAAGATATTTAATAATATTGGTTTTCCCCTGTACTTTAAACCTGATTTCCCCCTAGGGAAGGGGACGAAAAAAAAAAAAAGGGAAGGAGTCGGTGAGGGGTTGTGAGGGGGGGATAGTGTGTCTGTAGTATTCGTCCTATAGCTGGACGTTTTCCATGATAGATAGCTTCAACTTTTGTCCACCCTATGTATATGCTAATTTTGTTAATATCTATGTCATTTTACCAAAAACTTACTTCCTATTACGCTATAGTAATAGTAAAAAAACGGCCTGATACATATTATATAGTGGTTTCCTCATACTTCTAATATAGGTGGAGGGGTGTGGGGGAAAGGTACAGTGTTTATAATATTTGTCCTAGAACTGGACATTTTTTCCATAATGGGTGCATTGAACTTTTATCCACACTGTGCATATGCTAGTCTTGTTAATATTGGTGTCATCTTTAATATTTTACCCAAAGCTTAGGTCTTATTACCTAATTACCCAATTATAATAGTAGATATGAGCTAACTCATGATGTGTCGTGTTTATCTAATACTTCTCCTATACTTCCTATTGCTTAAATTTAAGTAATTTGTGAAAGTGCAATTAAATTCTTATTCTGAAAGAAAAAAAAAGAAAAACCACTCAACAAAAGAAGGCCGCGTAGTAGGTCCGCACTTGTTTCTGGTTAGTTTGTTATCTTATTTTCCCTGGCTTCAGACCAGATCTTACCTCTTATATGTATCTTATTTCATATATATACATATATATTCAGTCTAAGTCATGATAATAAGGCAGTAAACTATCACATAAGAATAATAATATTACCTCCCCCCCCCCCACACCCCACCCCACCCCACCCCCTCCCTCTCCCAATTCCCCCTCCTCCCTCTAGTTCGCACAGTTCAGTCCATTCAAAATGGGCGAAAAAAAAGCTAAGACTTATTTTGGGGAGGCAGGGAGAAAAAAAAAAAAAAAACACTCAGTAAGAGAAGGCCGCGTAATAGGGCCGCGCTTGCTTCTGGTTAGTTCGTTATCTTATTTTCCCTAGTTTCCAGACCAGGTCTTACTTCTTATAGGTATCTTATTTCGTATATGTACATATATATTTATTCTAAGTCATATTATTAAGACAAAAAACCATCGCATAACAATGATAGTATTACCTCCCCCCCACCCCTCCCTCTCCCAGCTCCCCCTCCTTCCTCTAGACCGCACAATTCAGTCCATTCAAAAAGCTAAGACAGGGAGGCAGGGAGAGAAAAAAAAAAAAAGATAGGGGTCAGGTTTCATGGCTCTGTTTCCTCAAGTAGTCGTGACCGGGGTCCAAACTTGCTGCAAAACTGTCAATTTTGCACCTTCCTCTGTGGTGGGCTGTAGGTTCCATTGTTTTAGTCCCTCTCTTGCCTCCTGTTCCGTTCTCCATACTTTTACTGTGTCTCTATGTGAGACTATGAGCCTCACTGGGAACCCCCATTTATACTTGATTTTAGCTTGTCTTAATATCATGGTTATTTTAGCAAAGGCTCTCCTGTTTGCCAAGGTTACGGCTGATAAATCACCATATATCTGCAGATTACCCAATGTCTCTGAATTTTTCTCCTCATCTCTAGAGGCAAACAGTATTTGCTCCTTAATATGGTAATAATGTAATTTTAGGATCACATCTCGAGGCAAGTCGGCTTGTACCGATTTAGGTTTTGGTAACCTGTGTATCCTGTCAATGATCAAATGATCTTTTGATACTTCTGGGAGCATTTTTTGAAATAGTTCAGAGGCATATTGGTTTAGTCTAGCATCAGGGATTTTCTCTGGGACTCCCCTAATTTTTAAGTTGTTTCTCCTTGCTTGATCTTCCATGCTTGTTAGCTTATCTTTTAACATAGACACTTCTTCTTGGACACTTTCATGGGCTATTTTTAAGTTATTATAAGCTTCTGCAATATTCTCTAACCTTCTCTCTGTTTGGTCCGTCCTTTCACCCAAGGCTACCACTTCTTTTGTTATGGTTTGAAATTGGGTTTTAATTTCCACTGAGAGGTCATTCTTTAAGTCTGCCATCAATTGTGCCATCTTTCGCAAAGTGATGGGCTCATCTAGGGTTTCCTCTTCTTGGGATAAAGTGCTATCAATCTCTTTTTGGGGAGCTTTCTTTTGCATGGTTGGAGATATGGAAGGTCTCCCTTTCTCTTTATTTGGGGGAGTTTGAGCTATTTTGAATATGCTCGCTGGTGTATTCATCGCTGATTTTGCTTTTTTTGCTGGCATTGTTAGTAGGGTCCTGCAGGGGGCTATGCCAGGGAGCAACAAGTGACTCCTGCGGGAGGTAAATAAGAGAGGATTTTTTAATATTTTTAGAGACGGGGGAGGCGCCACATCTTATGTATTATATCATTGTGCGTGTCTAGCAGGAGATAACACCCTTGTTTCTCCTGTGGATGATTGAAAATGGGAAGAGGCACGGAGCAGGACTAATCTGTTTCAGCAAGATCATGCAGGGTTAACAGATTTTAAACTGACTTTTTTTTTTTTTTTTAAAGGAAAGTTATTTGATGTGTCTCACCCATCTTCTTGTTGTGCGTCTCTTATAGGTTGCTTCCAGGCGCCCGTGGGTCTGTGTGGGTCTGTGCGGGGCAATCTCAGCAGCCTGTTGTCTCTCTGTCCGCCCCTGAGACCTTATGCTGCTGTGTCTGCCTGAGTCACCGGGCCGAGCCTCCTCCCCAGCCTCCGGCCACCGTCCCGCTTGGCTGCTGCTGCTATGCCGCTTGATTACTGCGGCGGGTCAGCTCTCGTCTCCTGAGTCGCCGGGTCGGGCCTGGCCTCCTCCTCAGCCTCCGGCTACAGTCCTGCCTGGCTGCTGCTGCTGTGCCGCTTGGTTGCTGCGGCGAGTCAGCTCTCGTCTCCTGACCCGCGGGCGGCTCCAACCTCTCCTCCCGCTCCGTCTGTTTCCCTTGGCTCAGCAGCGGCGCCTATCCAGGCACGGTCGTTCCGCTTACTGGGGAGTGGGCTGATTAGCAAAGTAACACGCAAGGCGCCTCTGACTCGCTCTGGCTGGAGCTGGCGCGTCCTGCATGAACGTGCTTCAGCTTCCGTCCTGCTTCCTGCTTCCTCTCCCCGTCGTGGTGCCTCCGTCACGCCCCCGTTCACACATGTCCGTGTGAATATTTCTGATTGGCTGCACTTTATGTCAGTTTAACTTTTGTTATATCTGTATTGTGTCATGATCCGGGTAACAAGACACACATATTTACCTCTTTAGTGTATGATCAATCTGTCCCTGTGTGCCAGGTCTGGCTATCATCTGCACTATTTGCATGCAGTCCACAGCACAGCGCCTGCACAGTCTGTCCTGAGGTCTCCCTGCACCACTGACATGCTGGCTTACCTGCATCCATCTCATGTCGTGACACTAGGTGTCTCATACACAGCATGCTGTTTCCGAACAGACTTTCCCACCTGATCTAAACATGGGTGCAGCCCATGACTTCCTACAGCCAATCTGCTGCACTCTGTGTGCCAGATGCACTAAGCTTCTAAAGTGATAAAATGGAGAGTGATAAACAACCAGCCAAACAGATCCTACCTGTCATGTCACAGACTGTGTTTGAAAAATATCAGGCAAGAGCTGATTGGCTGGCTGTTTATCCCTCTCAATTTTATCACTTTTGAAGCTTAGTGCATCTGGCCCTGTATCCTTTCTAATTGGTCTCCTGCTCTATCGGTGTTCTGCCATTGATACTCCTCACCATCAGTGTTTCACCATCAATAGTCCTCACAATTGGTGCTCCACCATTGATACTTCTCACTATAGGTGCTTCATCATTGACATTCATCACTGCCAGTATCTTCACACTCTTCAGCGGTCAGTACACAGTGCCAACATCTATTGTATATTCTGCTGTTTGGTCAGCTATACTGTGTCTTCATCAGTGTTCCTACACTGCACCTAAATTTATTCATACCGTAGATCTTACTTGCTACAGCATTGCCTATACCTCTATGCCTGTGATTATTTGTATGCCTATATTCCTGGGCACTTGTTTCCTAGCAGGGCGCCCACTGAGCTATTTGCTTAGTGGGCTATTCTGCGTAGTGAAATCGCATCGCATATTGCATGCACGTAGAGTGTTGTGGTACTGATACAGAATACAGCTAAAATGTAGAGGAAAACGGTACTTATGTAATATCTGGGCTCCCATTTTTCTTATGAGACCGCATCCCCTTACCACGCTTCGGGCATGGTGGCTCGCTGCGCTCGCCACATTATATAAAATCAACTCCATGCATAGTTGGATAGTAGGGGTATGAATAAATGGGGTGCATTTAACATGGGAGCCCAGATAATACATAAGTACCAGGAAAACTATCTATATGTCCACAACATAGGCTATCTACATACCTTCCAACTTTAAAATAACCCCAGCATGCCATAAAGGTTGGGGCGTGGCCTAGCAGCAATGGGGCATGACCTGCAAATTGCATCACTCCCATGAGGCCACACCCCATTTTGCCACTGTCGAGACATGGCCAGTGGCTATGTAAGCTGCTGGCTATACCCCCAGCCCCTCTGCCTATGGGAATAGATGATGTGCATCTCCACTGTGCTACAAGTGACAGGGGGAACTCCCAACTGTCCCCCTTGCCATGGAGCATGGCCGGAACTTGGAGGGATGCAGACTTATCCCCAAAAAACGTGGCGTCACGCAAAAATCTAGATAGTTGGGAAGTATTTATCTGTCAGTCTGATTATCAGACCATGTACAGTATGCCCAACAGTATGCAAAGTATATAAGCTCCCATATACAGTTTATCATACCTCCCAACATGACCCTCTCCAGGAGGCACAGAATGCTCTATTCCCAGACTTCCCTCTTAATTTATGAATGCCATCACCTGTGTTGAAACACTTTTTATTATTACTTAACCTATTCAAAGAAGGTGATGGCAATCATAAATCAAGAGGGAAGTCTTATTCAGCTAAAAAGATATATTAAAATCTGTTAAAAAAATATGCATGAATAACTGTTTTAAATCAAAACTTAAGTAACTTTTTCTGTAAGACAGTTTTGCCACCATAAGATAATGAATACAATATCCACGAAGCCATAAGAAAATCAAAATGACTTTTTTTTCCCTAAAAATGAACATCTATTCAGTTCAATAGACTGTCTGCTGTGTTCACCTTTAATTTGCAAGAGGAGATTGTAAGAAAAACTATCTCAGCACCTGCAGTTCATGCTTCATAAAGATAATTGAATAAAGAAATTATTCCCAGATTTGACCCTCCTCTAGTATAAACAATCTCCCAGTCTAAGGAACATGATTGTTAGAAACTCATAGAGTGAATCACATTCCCCTGTAACAACAGATGATGTGACTTGTACAGACAAAATACAATTACTCAATACACAGCAGTACCATAAAATCCCTTGTAGTTACTCCTATTCCTACTAAAATGTAGTGAATATGCTATTGTGTTCAGAATGCTCCAGTAGCAGACACTTTATTTGAGAAAAAAAGCTGAAATTGTGCGCTCCAATGAGTGCTCACAATGCAATAAATAATACGTCTGACAGACAGTTTGAATACTTTGTTTGCAGTCCAAATCACAGAACAGACAATATCAGAGTATGGAAGTTAGAGGAAACTTTTAAATATTGGAACTAAAATGAATTTCATGTTGAATTTGCCATCGGTACATGGGGCCTGATGCTGACTGACACGCTCCCCTGCAAGTTCGTACATGGGAGCAATGTTTAGTGACTGCACATGTGAATAATCTTTTATGCGCATGCGCAGCTTCTATGGTGTGAGCGGGCACTGTGATATGAATATTCGCTGGCCCATTCGCACTTAGCAGTGCAGGCGGGGGGCTGGCGGCGAGGGGTAGTGCCCATTGAAATGCCCAGTTTGCACCCAATGCGCCCATTGGAATGTCCCATGGAAATGCTGGGTGTTCCCATTGAAATACGCCTGTGATGAGGGTGCTGGGGGTGGGAATTTGATGTCAGAGGATGTCAGCTGACCGTCCGCTTCACGCACAAGGAAGCCGCAAATGTAAGACACCAGAGAGGTGTCTTAGATCTGCATGCAGTGTATAAATCATTTGATGGTCGACGACCAGTGAATGATTTTGCCCCTGCACACAAGGCTTCCAATGGATGTTTATGCTAAACATCCATTTGCATGTGTGCGGGCAAATTGGCGTGTGAGAGGGGGGGGGGGTTCAGACATTCGTGCAGGCGATGTTCAAATGACCTTCAAAGCTGTGATTTTGCAGCTTTTGCGGGTCAGCCAGAATCACCCCCCATAATGTATAGCAGTGACACATTGGTTGAGATTTAATAGGATGAGAGATTCAGAAAGTGAGAGATTTGGTGAGAAATCTCCAGTTTTTTTAAAGCGGCAATCATTTACACTGCAAACCCAGTTTGATTTAGCAGTGTAAATGATTGCTGCTTTAAGAAAACTGGAGATTTCTTACCAAATCTCTCACTTTCTGAATCTCTCATCCTATTACCATCATCTCACCCATTGTCTTCAATAATAAAGCCACAATTTCATAGACAAAACAAAACAAACTTGGCAATACTTATCTTAAAATTCATTCACTTATACAGTACCTCAGTAGTTCCAAAATGTAACCCAGGCCACATGCAACTCAAACCAGCCACTTGTAGGGGTTTATTTAAAGTACTAAGATGGAATGTTGGTCATAGCAACCAATCAGAATCTACTTCTTATTTATTTAGAACCTTCTAGTATCATTATTATTATTATTATTATTATTATTATTATTATTATTATTATTATTATTATTATTATTATTATTATTATTCTTTATTTATATGGCACCACAAAGGTTCTGCAGTGCCCAGTTACAGAGTACACATAATCAAAACAGGAAAAAAGTGACTTACTGTTAAAGAGACTATACAGGACTAGTACAGGGTAAATGATTATAGGAACAACAACAGCCAATTACTGCAACATAAGTATCCAGGTGGCAGCAAGCAGCATGCTTTGGTGCAGTCGAAGACTACTGAAGTAAGAAAGGATAAACACATGAGGTAAGAGGTCTCTGCTCATGAAAGCTTACATACTAAAAAAGGAGGGGCAGACAGACAGGGCTGACACTGGAGGGGTAGACAGGGTGAGGAACGGAAGGTTAGGTAAATAATAGATATAATTTGATTGATTGTCCATAGCAATATCCCATCTTCAATAGAACTCCCATCTTAGTTAATCAATCAATCGCGTCCTCCGACCTTTTCATACCCCCACTATCCACGTCGGCGTGGAGTTGATTTTTTATAGTCTGGCGAGCGCAGCGAGCCACCAAGCTGGAAGCGTGGCGAGGGGACGTGGATAAATTCACATGTATTACGCGTCCCCTCATGGGGCTCGCTGCGCTCGCCGCGCTTCAGGCTAGGTGGCTCGCTGTGCTGCCACACTGTATAAAATCCACTCCATGCCGACGTGGATAGTGGGGGTATGAAGAGGTCTGAGGAAGCGTACCACCGCCCCACACGGGCTCGCTGCGCTCGCCACGCTTTGGGCTGGCGTTAATAGTGGTGGTATTAACGATGAGGGTGCATATAACATACTAATCACCCATCAGGGTGCATGTACAATTAAATCATTGTTTTGATCGCATCCATTGCATCACATGCCATTTTAATGGCATGTGATGCAATTTTAAAATTGTACAGTGTGGCTGTTAGGACACGAAAATCGGGTCCAACGCATACCATTGCATACCACTAATTAAGGCATGCGATGGTATGCTATGGGTGCCGTGCTAGGAAAAGGTAATTTCTAACAGAAAATAGTATTGAGGGGTATAATCATTAATTATAATGTACTATAGTGGACTAGTCCTCGGTTTATAATGAATAGATGGTAACCTTGTCCTAGTCATTTACACCGCAGGAGATCAGTTAGAGTAAACTCACAAACAATGGGTGACATTTAATGAGATGCAGAAATTTAATTTTTCCGATTTTTTTCACCAGAAACGTCCGAAATCGCACCCCCCCCCAATTCGCATATTTAATGAGATGCGGAAAACGGCAAAAAACGTTTTTGCCACGAAAATGCACATTATCAAAGTGCGATTTTTAGTCACGCCGGAACTCACATCCAGATGTTTTTACATTTAAAAAATATACAATTTGCATATTTAATGAGATGCAAATTCTGAAAAATGTGTCTAAAAATCGCCAAACATGTAGACCAGGTTCTGACAGGCAAATTGGCCAGAATTTCAGATCATTGCGATCTGTGCATGGTCCTGTGTAAAAAACGAATGTGTAAAAGTGTTTTTTGTTTTTTTTTAAATGGCGTGGGGTCATTGAGCTGGACCTGTTTCCAAAAATACGGGGGACAAAAAGCGTAGGGGTCCCCCGTATTTCTGAAACCAGCCCCGGACTCTTAGACCGGTCCTGGTTCCAAAAATACGGGGGACAAAAAATCTGGGGGTCCTCCGTATTTTGAAACCAGCACTGGCTCCAACAGCCCGCGGTGTCATGCCACAGTCAGGGGACACTTTTTATATAAGGTCCCCAGATCGAAACATGAGCACCGTGGCTGGTCAGCCTTGGATGGGGTACCTGGAGGAGTGGGAAACCCCCCAATAAAGGAGTCCCCCCCAGGCTTCACCTGTCTAGAGCTGAAGCCTGGGGCTGTCACCGGCGTCCGTGGCCAGTGGACGCCGGCCTGATAGGGTTATTTCAAACATTCCTAACATTGCTTTATGCAAGAGAACTACAAGTGCCAGCAGACCTCCCCCGCATGCTGGGACTTGGAGAACCACAAGTCCCAGAACGCAGGGCATTAACGGGCCCATTGGGACTTGTAGTCAACCTGTAAAAAGAATGTTAAAAGAAAAGACACACACACAGAAAAGTATAACTTTATTACACACACACATATATATATGTATATATATATATATATATATATATATATATATATATATATATATATATGTATATATATATATATATATATATATAAAGGAAAAATGTCAACCATTGACAGCCGGGCAGAGAGCAGGTGGCTGCCCAGCTGTATTCAGACCACTGCGGGTCCCAGCTATTTGAAATAATACCCCTTTCACACCAGAAAATGTAGGGACTTACATGTTAAAATGTAGGGCCCCTTTTACACCAGCCTAGTCCCTGCATTTTCTGGTGTAAAAGGGGCATTATTTCAAATAGCAAGGACCCGCAGTGCTCTGAATACAGCTGGGCTATAGCTCCAAAACCAACTGCCCCATTTAAATGTGACCAGAATCATATTGAAGAACTTTTATGTGAACTTCGAATGATTTTGGTCCGTGAAACTGTGCCATTTGGTTCCAGAGAAATCTGCCCTCAAACAACATGAACAGACATGAAATTACATTTCAGAAATGAAAAAATCGGTTTACCAGAAATATCTCTGAAATCAATTAACCCATATGGACCAGCCTCAGATTGAAGGCCCAGCGATTTGGGTTCAACCTCGAGCTTCTGTGATGCTGGAGGGGGAACAGGCAGCCATTGGAACCGGTGGGGGTTGGAATTAGCCGGTCCCATGTTATCCTATGGGGAAAACAGTCTAGCTTTGCCCTGTGATATCTCCGGTTCCCTGAGAGCTAGAGTTTTGCGGCCGGGCTCGTTGGAAAGCCCCAACCCTCAGCTACAGTGGAGAGTGGACCTGGAGCTGTAGCTCCATTAGGCCCATTGCTAATCCGGCCCTGTATGTGCCAACCATTGTCATGTTGACCATTTATTCCTGTCATCCTTAAGCACTGTTGACCTTTCACATGTCAACCTTTTGATTATGTTGATGTTTCTCTACCGGTCTATCTATGGCATGTGAACCATAAGGAGTGATGGGGATATTTTAATTAAAGAAATGTTTTTTTCTAAATATTTTGCTGAAAGCCAAGATATGTGTATCCCTGCATAGGCAGCATATGTGCTAATTTCTAACAAGTTTTCTTTACTATGGGTCTGATTCGTATTTGTAATTAAAGCAAAAAATCAAGTAACTTTGTGTCTGATGCAAACCAAGTTGCCATGCAAGGTGAGCTAAATTTAGATTTTGTCTGTGCAGGGTAAACACTGGCTTCTTTTACATGTAGCCTTCACATGTTAGCTTTTTTACACTGCCATTTAGATTTCAGTTTGTACAAACTCCAACCAAATGCATTCCTCCCAACTTGACTCATTCCCAAAGGGACAAAATCTGTTCTTAGACTTTATGTATTGTTTGATTGCTCTCACCATTATTGAAACACCTTAGTTATTATTTAGTTCAATTCAGATGAGTGCCATAATACAATAAGAGTCAAGTCCAGGTATAGAGCATGTTGCCCCTCCTAGAATATGTCATATTGGTATGTATGCCAAATCAAAATCTCTCAGCATCTTACATCTGCCCAACCTGCAGTGCAACATGTTTTTTTTTTTTGCTTTACTTGCAAACATGAATCAGGCACTATGGACCTTATTGTGGTTGATTGTCAAGTCTGCAAATTTGCAGCCTCGCACACTGTGTTCGTACACATGGGTTGCAAATGAAAGTTTAACGTTAACATCTATTTGCAGGCTGTGGGGGAACACCAACATCATTCGATGGTTGCGGACCATCGAATGATGTGGAAGGTACACACATCTAAGGTAACTTTAGATGTGCGTGGACATTCAGAAGGAAGTGGGTGGGCAGCTAACATCCGGTGATATCAGCTGCCCATCCCCAGCACCCACATCACTGGGTGATTTCCATGGGAACACCCAATGTTCTTCATGGGAATGCCCTTGAAATGCTGGACGTTCCCATGGGCACGACCTTGGGTGCACCCAGTGTACATGCACCTGGCTTATGCACATGCACAGAAACGTGGCTGTGTATGCACATACGCAAAACATCCATCCCTGTGTGAACTTATGGTCCTTGCAAACAGACCAGAATAACCCCCTATATATAGTTCTTGCACCTACATATAGCAATTACCATAAATGCCTAATACCTTTCTAACGGAGGACATTTGAGAAGATTTGTAGGTCTTCATAGTAAATGCATTCAAATATGTTTTATTCAAACTTTTGGAACGGAGTAATACCAAAGCAAGAATAACTGCAATACCAAATATTGTATATATTTATACAGTTTATATATTATAATTTTGTAATTTGTAAAGCCCCACAAATCCTCAATTTTATTTGCACAAGGGTGAGAAAACGAGCTAATGTTATTCAGATCATGACATATGATAGATTGAAATGGATGCTGATAAATGTTAAATGACACTATAATATATAACACTAACAATAATCATAAAAATAGCATTAGTAGTAGCAGCAAGAGCTAGTAAATATTTTCTAGAGTTTTGTAATGTTTTATTATAGTTTAATGTGTTAATGAACAAGTTGTTCTGAAGTGCTAAAAGTTATTAGAAATAGGGGAATATTCTTGTTAAATTACTGTCACTAGTGAAAACTTGAAATAGCAATCACTGGACTGCAGACAAATATTATATATAATCTGTAATGAAAATGGAAACTGTTCATTATATTAAATGCAAGCTCAGGCCTGCATTTCATTTGCTATAATGAGTTTCTTTTTACTCAATAAGGCTTATGAAAAAAGAAAATGTTACTTCATGAAGTTGAGATGGATGAATATAATAAGCCTACTGTTGGATGGATTTATGATGTATATTTAGCATTTTAGACAACACAGTAAATCACTATACAGACATCTTCAAAGATACATTAGTTGTCATTTATTTTCCATAAGATTTTTTTGTGGACCCTTTCAAAATAGAAACATGAAAACATAACTTTTTCTGGGCCCCTTATTTCTGTGTCAGATATACAGTATATGCTTTCTGACCTATCACTTATATTTTGTTTACTATTCTCTCATGTAATCACTTTTTATTTTATACATACAGTAACTAAATTCAGCTCAAGTGCCTATTTTTCCCTCTATAGGTACTTATATAATATGTATATATGTATTGTTGCAGAAGCAGTCTTATTTCTATGCTACTTCTTATCTGTGTTTTTATATTTCATAGCTATATACTGTATATATGAATGACAATGATATGGCTGAAATAAAGAGCGAGTTATAGTTATGTGTATGTCTTCACTGGAGTTGTAAAATAAGAAAAACAGAAAGTGCCACGGAACTAACCTGCTTCTACCTCTGTGGAATAGTCAAAAGGCCCCTACACACTGGGTGATTTCAAGCTTAATTGCTGCTCCAACTTTGTGTTTTCAGCGGCTTTGAGCTCAAAGCCGCCAAGTGTGTATGGCCCGGCGGTGAGCGGTGATTCGTGCTCCCGCATCATTGCCAGGAAGGCCATTCATCTGCTGGTATTACCAGCAGATGAGTGGCTTTGTGGATGGCTTTCCATAGCGATGTGCTATGGAAAGCCCTTCACCCCCTGCTGACAGTGCTGGGCAGGGGGAACAGCTGATCACTGTGTATGCACTGAGCGGCTCCCCCCCCCCCCCCCCCCAGTGTTGACAGCAATCATCGCAGTCTATACACACTGGGCAAAATCACTCAGTGTGTATGGACCTTAAAACTTTTTTTATGGACATTAAACTTTTCTAGTTAAGGTTATTGAGAAAGTGGCAAAATGTCATCCTCCCAGCATCAGATCCAGCATGTTTTTTTTTATTTGATAAAAGGTGTTCCCTCATGTTTCAGGTGGCAATTTACACAGAACATCAGAGCGAAAGGGAGTCAGGTGGACTGTTATTGAGTCCTACTTTGACTGTTAACCCCTTTAGTGGTGGGGTTTTTAGGGAGTGCTCCCCACTGGGCAAGTTTTTTCTGGGGAGCACTCCCTAAAATAAACACTGCTGTGTCCCCGGGTCCAGGCAGTGCTACTAAAATGTTAATCAGCCACTGCCCGGCCCTGCAGCCCGGAGCCCCGTTCTGCCTGTGGCAACCCAGTTTGCCAGAAGCCAGCGCCGCAGGCTGTAATAGAACAGCCAGGGGGGTGAGCCAGAGACGCAGTGGGGGAGAGCGAACTGGGCAGCACTGAAACAAGCTGAGTTCAGCAATGAACTCAGCAGCACTGCCCGATGCTAAACACTTGGAATCCTGAAAATTTTCCAAGCTTGCCAGTCTGGTCATTAAGGCATACCCTGGAAAATTCTCGGGATTACCAGTGAAGGGGTTAGTAAAGAGCTACTGTAACTGTGATTAAGGGCAGTTGGATAATGTGGTGTGATGATGGCCAGATAGTCAGGATTCCAATGGTCATTTTACCAACAATGAAATCCCAACCGCCAGTACTCCAACAAGGGGCCAAATTCAAAAATGGACTGTGGGTTTTTGTAGTGTGATTATGGGTAAGTGTGACTATTACTAATTCTGGAAAATGGTATGCAGGGTAACCATGAGACTCTGTGTCATCAGTGAAGGTCTCTAGGCTGCAATTCTGCAATGTTAGGAAATCATAAAAAATAAATATTTCTTGAGTTGTTAAGGCAGTGTACTTATAATATAATGTACAATAGGTGCCACCATTATTGTTAATAATAGTGCTTTGAATTATTATGAATAAGTCAATAGAAATGCAGGAACAGGAGTGCAGTGGCAGCTGCCAGTTATGACTGTACTATATATCATCCTCTAAAGATGATACAGAAGGCTGAAAGTGTAAGAAAAGGCACTGGAAATCTAAATATTTCACAATGTTAAAGAAAAAAGGTAGAGGTATCACCTTTAAAACAGACAAGTCAATGCCCAAATAAAAAAAAAAAACTAAAGCTAAAGATTAATCTGTGTTTTCTTAATTTCCTGAGGAACGTCCATCCACATCAGCTATGTGAATCTGACAAATAAACTCATAGGGAATCCTTCTTCTGCCATTTCTGTACCAACTGTAAATTAGGGGAAAAGCAGCATAAGCAAAGATTGTGATGAATAGAGTTGAGGATGCTAGTGCGGAAGTGCAAAGGATGAGTGTCATACTTGTGCACTAATGCTAATAAGGATGTTATTTGTGTACTGTAAGTCAGCAACCAGTGGCAGCAGTTCTTGCTCATCATAAAAAGAAAGCCATTGTGATTCCTATGCATAAGTCCAAAAAGCCACCTCTTAGGTATGGAATTATTTTTTACAAAAAACCCTGACATTTGTGAAGGCATCTGTATGGCCAAAGTTGGTAGAGGTAGGGACATTAAACATCTAGGCACATCCTTACGTTAATGTAATTTGCAGAGAGAGCATACATTTATTTTACTGTGGAAAAGTGGCATAGTTAACCTACCATGTCATGTAACAACATAATTTGGTACTCTTTACTTAGAACGGCGCCCACGATTTTGATCGTGGGCATCGTTAGTAAAAAATCTCGGCCATCTCGGGCATTGAATGCACTAAAAAATCGGGTGCGATGCGACCGACGCGATGCCCGCGATTTCCCATAGGGAACAATGTTAAATGTCTCAATTGACCCAATTTTCCTGTTCAATGCCTCAATTGACCCGATTTTTCCATAGGAAACAATGTTAAATGGCCCACAGAGGCCAAATAGGCACCCTGAAGTGTGAAATGGCCACCCCAATTGTTAACGCCACCCCACGATCAACGTCAACCCGAAGCGTGGCGAGCGCAGCGAGCCCGCAAGGGGCAGCGGTATGCGTCCTACGACCTTTTCATACCCCCACTATCCACGTCGGCGTGGAGTTGAGAATAGAATAGTGTGGCGAGCGCAGCGAGGGGACGCGGACAGCTGTGAAGCCCGCGAGGGGACGCGGATACCTGTGAAGGTATCCGCGTCCCCTCGCGGGGCTCCCTGCGTTTGCCATGCTTCGGGCTCGGTGGCTCGCTGCGCTCGCCACACTATTCTATTCTCAACTCCACGCCGACGTGGATAGTGGGGGTATGAAAAGGTCGTAGGACGTGTACCGCCGCCGCTCGCCACGCTTCGGGTTGACGTTGATCGTGGGGTGGCGTTAACAATTGGGGTGGCCATTTCACACTTCAGGGTGCCTATTTGGACTCTGTGGGCCATTTAACATTGTTTCCTATGGAAAAATCGGGTCAATTGAGGCATTGAATAGGAAAATTGGGTCAATTGAGACATTTAACATTGTTCCCTATGGGAAATCTCGGGCATCTCGTCGGTCGCATCGCACCCGATTTTTTAGTGCATTCAATGCCCGAGATGGCCGAGATGGGCGTCCTTCTAGGTAAAGAGTACCCATAATTCTAACACATTTTTAACCAGATAAGAGCATGAATGCAATAGTCAACTGACTAGGGTCAAAGAGCAATGGTAATAGCCAATGATTCACTAACTTTAATTAAATAACTCATGTTAGCTAGATTGCAGCACATGCAATCTCCTCTGCCAAAACTTTTAGCATTCATCTCCTCATTTATGATCAGAGGTAGTTATTTTGTATTACACATGTAGAGGAAAGAAAAGAAGACTTGTTTTTGGGGGCACGCTTGGTAGATGTTATAAGGTATGTGTACTCTAAGTGACTGTTTTTAAATGATTGGATTATTAAAACTTAGCTTTTAATTGGTTTCTAATTAAGAAGAATTGTGATCATAGGATAATAAATGCTATCAAGACGTGATAAGCACAAATTACATTACATACAAAACATATAAACAAACCAACATTAATCTAAAAAGCAAAATTCTGCACCCCTGATTATAACAGAGAGAATTCGGGTAATATGTCAAAAATAACTGGCTTAATTGCACCAATGTTCATATCAGTGCTGCACGCAACAAATGTAACAGTTCTTTCTACAAGAGAAAACAGAGACAATGCTCTTCTCTATGGGCAAGTATGTTACAATTTAGCTAGGAGATAGACATTCCACTATTGGCTTCCTGTGCCAGCAAAAGAGAGTGTAAATCTCTTTTGTATAGAGAAGGAAACATGAAATGCAAGTATAGACGGCTTCAATTTCTTAGTGCTCACCCTGTTTCTGCTGTCCGATCACCATATTATTTAAATAGCGGGTGATGGATGAGAGAACAGGGGAGAGATAATTTGCAACCTGAAAATTGGCCAGGAGAGATAGATACAAATATTTCTGCTGTTCACGTTCTTGGTCTCACGGGATCTGCTGTTACCTATTACA
Organism: Crinia signifera; assembly: GCF_055691185.1. Classification (NCBI taxonomy): domain Eukaryota; kingdom Metazoa; phylum Chordata; class Amphibia; order Anura; family Myobatrachidae; genus Crinia; species Crinia signifera. The sequence continues at coordinate 134,914,887 of NC_139217.1, read as the reverse complement.
GAAGTGCAGCTAGAACCCGGACCGTGTCCACGAATGAGAGAAGATGGAGATAAGCAGAGAGAGATAAAGTGATTCACTGGAGGTGATAAAGTACCAATGTGATTTGTGTTGAATATTAATCACAAAAATAAATTTTAAGAAACACTTGATTTATATATAGAAAGTGCCTGTGCGTCTCTCAAACACCACCTCCTCTGAAGGACATCTTGCATCAGTGGATGCCCAAGAGGGGAAGGAGGGAGAGAGAGATATTAAGCATCAGGTCAGAGGTATAGTTTGGGCCAATAAAGAATCCCTCTGTTACTCATACACACCAGTCTGGAAAAAACTGTTGCTGGATAGCAGTGCAGTGATCTACTGGCTGGCTATATGAGTGAGAGAGGATTTTAGGACAGACAGAAGAGAGAAAAATACAATTTATAGGGTACTTAAAAATAGCAATATAATTTCTTATCTGTCTGCGCAGTGATCATAGGATCGATATCCTCTTCTGATGTCTACCTCTGTGGACTGGGGGATGTCGATCAATAATAGGTTACAGGAGTCGGGTTGCAGACACCGGATAACAGAAGCCGTTTGAGTCAGCGCTGTTTTGCTTGTACTGTCAGCGCTTCAAAAAAGCTGATAGCTGCGTGCTGGTTTTGTAGTAGCAGAGATTGGGCTGTTAATACCGGGTGATGGAGAGTGTGTCACCAGCGTAATCAGTAGCAAAGTACTGATTGTTGGCCCATACGCCGGGTATTGGACAAAAGTCAGCTGAGGTGAGAGCCGGGCGGCTGGTGTCCAGCGCTAAGGGCTGCGTCGGTGTGTTAATACAGATAAATTAGCCTGCGTGCGTGCAGCTTCTCTGTTGTATCAGGGGTGCAGGTTAGGTGCTGAATGGCGAGGAAGGTCTTTTTTATTTTGCTCAAATTCCCTCTGAAATGTAGTATCCTTCTCCCATTTCTCCAATTTTTGGCTTAGTGTGTCTATTTCTTTTTCACACTCCTCCAGATGATCGTGTTTGAGGAGGATATTTGTCAACTCATGTGAGCACTTAAGGAGACAGGTCTCCCATTCAGTTTTCAGTGTCTCTGTGGCGAGTGGAAATGCTGGGAAGACTTTTGGACGTAAGCCTCTGGGATAAATTTAGTTTTTTTGATAATTTTCCAATGTCGTGAGGTCCCAGCTGGTTCTCAATTGTTTTTGCAAGATGCTCCTTAGTTTTCTGAAATCATCCTCCCATGTATTTTCCGGTTCTCTAGGTATTGGGTCAGTGGAAAATATTGTATTTAAGTCGTCGTTTATCTTTCGACGAGTACTCAATTCGTTTTTCAGACTGAAGGTTGACATGCTAACCAAGTGTTATGTCTAATGTTTACCTTCTATATGTGTTTAACCAGTAGTGTGATCACAAAATGAAATACAATTTAACAGTCAAATACACATACACCTATCAAGACGCAAATATCTCCGTGCTGGGTACCAGAGGCTGGTGTCGAGACCAGTATGTCATAAACATAGATATATTTTTGGTTAGTACCCGTGGGTACTAACCAAAAATATATCTGTAGTTATTTTGTAGCCAATTTGCTAGAGCTAATTGCTTCCTCCCCAACACATTATTCCTCATAAGAATCCTGGATCTCTGGGCCTGCTGCTGTTTTGTGGGGTTATTCGTTATCCCAGACGGGGGACCAAAAATACTACTAGTAGTTTCAAACAACAATGTCCTGTAAAACTTTCCTTTGTAGAAGGAAGCAAGTATGAACGCTGTTATCCAGTTGCACAGCGGTTTACTGAAGCCATGATGGCTGTGCAAGTGTTAAATCTGAAGCCAAAATCGACCATTAATGATTTGCATTTAAACAGTTACTGTAACTGTGGTGCTGTGTCCCCACTATCAAATTACATATTGGTTCCATTGTATTCAAAAAGAAAATCCTTGCCTGTATCAGGACATTAAAAATAATTTTTATTGGCATACTAATTTTTATTTTACCTACTGGAAACTTGGTACATGGTCAAACTCAAGATTACATGACTGACAGCCCACTAGGTGGGTTTATTGCCTTCGGCAGCAATATGTAACACAAAATGGCAACTCATTCACATACAAGCTACTGTACAATCTGTATCACAGACTTTACTAAGATACATATCATTGTCATACTGTTAGAAAAGCTAAGGGATCAATTGGATTAGTAGTCTCTCCCAAATTTTCTATTTCCGATAATGCCAGTAATCTACAGTATATTGATAAAAATGGTTGTATGTATGTATGTATGTATGTATGTATGTATGTATGTATGTATGTTGCATAACTCTGCATTGCCTGGGGCAATTTACACCAAACCTGGTACACATATGATTTACAATCTGAAAAAAATACTGTGGGAGCAATATTACTGTTGCATCCATGGTTTTTTGGGTTCACTGAGATAAATACTGACATTCCCAATGTTGTTTTAGTCCAAGTTAACCCCCCATTACCATGGAGGGTGAGATGGGGTAAAAAATAATTATCACCAACATTAGTGTCAAATTCATAGTTTTCAGGGTTGCTAACCTGTTGACATTAAAGCCCAAGTTTAGTAAAATACAACAAATATAACTTTATAGAACCTTCTGGAAATGTGTTATTTTGTACAACTCAGGAACTGCTGAACGCATTTTGAAATTTCCTTTCCTGAAAAAAAACCTGAGCATTGCTAAAGAGGGGAACAGAAAGCCACAGACTGAGAGTTAAATAGTGGAAGGGGCAGGGTCTCCAGCAGCACTATAACAGGAGATGCATGATATGTCAGTGAGGACAGGGCTGCATGCTACAGTGGCAGTGACATGATTTGAGGAGGAAAATGGAGGTAGCAGGAAGCCACACAATGAGAGTTATACAGTGGGAGGAGCACCGTCGCATAGCAGCAACACATAGTATATCAGGAGATGAGAGATATGTCAGTGAGGACAGGGCTGCACATGACAGGGGCAGTAACATGATTTGATGAGGGGAATGGATGTAACAGGAAGCCACATAATGACAGTTATATAGTGAGAGGAGCAGGGTCCCCAGTGCAATGATCTCTTACATAATTGTTGTCTATTATTTGTATGTTTGTTTTTTCAGTATGCATTTGTAATTGTGAAACCAATGCGAGGTGGCCTGATTGGGTTCAGATTAGGTTCACGGACATTAAGACCTCCAATCTCAACCCCGTGGGGATCCCAGGGGGCCAGAAAGGGGTCCAACCGCTACACAAAGTGGGTTAGGGAAGCAAGATAATGTATAACAGAGGGGTTTGATCCAGGAGTCGACCACAGAGAGGTGTGTGCTGGGCACACCATGGGCATGGGGAGTATGTTCAGGGCCTACCACTGAATGGATTTAGATGAGAACTTCAGAGAGGGATGGCAAATGGTCTGGGTTGCCTATTGGAGTGGCCAGGACCTCTGTCTTATGTCAAGTTGATATACCAAACTCAAATTACTAAACTAGTACTGTTATAAATGCCAAAACAGGCGTTTTATCTGTATATATATATATATATATATATATATATATATATATATATATATATATATATATATATATACAACAAAAAGAGAAAAGAGAGGTGCACTCTATAGTGCATTAAAAGTGTTTTTTAATGGAAATAAAAGCAATTCCCGGGCAAGTAGTGCAAGTCCTACACTAACAACTGGTGAAAACTGGTGAGATTGGTTGTTAGTGTAGGACTTGCAGTGAAATGGGGTCCCTTGGCGATGGGCTGCAAGCTTAAATGCATTGATCAATTCATGAACTAAAACCCCATTATTTATTTAATTGATCATTTGAATGTTAAGGTGAGTTAGTTTGTTGTAGTGAGTGCTGGGCCCCCTGTCCCCTGTGTTTGTGTATATATATATATATATATATATATATATATATATATATATATATATATATATATATATAGATGATAGGTGCACAGTAGCGACAGACAAGGTGGCAGATTAATAAACTATATGACCCTATAGAACAGTGGTCCTTAAACTATTTTGCTCTGGGACCCCATCAGCCAATACAAATAATTATAGTATTTGATTGATAGAATACACTAATAGTAATAACTATAAAGTAATGTTAAACATATATATATATGGTTGACCAGGGCCGGCACCACCACTAGGCAAATCTAGGCATTTGCCTGGGGCGCCGGCCACTGGAGGGTGGCATTTCGCCCCCCACCCCGTGCCGCGGGGGTACCTGTCCTGCGGCTGTGCATATCAAGCTTGCGGCGGCAGCGGCAGCGGGGGGTCCCTGCAGTCAAGAAATAACGAGCGCTATCCGCCTGGCTACGCGGAAGCGCTTCTGTTGTGGAAGCACTGAATCTCAGCCAATCAGCGTGTGCCGTGCGGCCAGTGTTTTCACAACAGAAGCGCTTCCGCGTAGCCAGGCGGATAGCGCTCATTATTTCTTGACTGCAGGGACCCCCCGCTGCCACCGCCGCAAGCTTGATAAACACAGCCGCAGGACAGGTACACACCCCCCCCCCGGCACCGGGGCGCACCCACCCCGACTCGCCTGGGGCGTTCCGGTGCCTTGCACCGGCCCTGTGGTTGACTAATTATACTATTGATTATAACTATACATAAAGTTAATTAGAAGCATAGGCATTGCAAACATGTAGTGGAAGAAAGATAAAGCATTGAATTGTTGATTACTAAAAGCAGGGCTATTTTTGTGCAGGCTCTAGCAGGAAGTGTGGCCCTTATTCTAGCTCACTCTTTCTGACAAAATATTTCTTAGATGGACAAAACCATGTGCACTGCAGGTGAGGCAGATGTAAAACCCCTCCCAAATCTAATTATCTCTGCACAAGTAACACCTGCCTCACCTGCAGTGCTCATGGTTTTGTCCATCTAAGAAATATTTTGTCAGAAAGAGTGAGCTAGAATAAGGGCCACAGTTCCTGCTGGAGCCTGCACAAGAATAGCCCTGACTAAAAGTTATAAATGCTGTATAAAGAAAAATAAGTCAGAGAACAGAACAGAGTATTACAAACCAGAAGTTCATTAACAGTATCTTAATATAGTACAGCCCAGGAAAGTATAACTTAAAGAAAACACTAATCCAGTGGACTGTTAGAGTCATGTAATATTTAGTTTGTGCCACTTATAAACATATCTGTAGTTAAGTGGATAGTTGGTACAATGACATTTTCTAGGCCAAGAATATATATATTTTTAAACATTCTGATACAGGTGAGGAATTACTGCTTTGGTAAAATTGAATACATCCTGGATAGGAGATTATTTAATTAAGATTTGCAAATTAGATTCATGCAGTAGCTCCAATCATTATCCAATTATTAAAGTGGAAAATTGATTATGACGGAGTTGGCAATGGAGACTGCATTTTCTGAGATCTACTGTCTGTATGTGTGCTGTCAGTAGTTGATTCTGGACCACTTGTTATTGTTTTACAGGATTTTTTTTAGATTTTGATAACTAATCTGCATGAACTCACTGCAAATGTTGTAGCAGGAAGGAGGTGCCTCAATGGTTAATGTCGTTGTCTATACCTTATTAAGTCTAACAACTAATATAGTGAATTTGACAAATATTGTCAGGATTTGGTAAAAAGTGGTTTCACACAAATGCCTTTATTCAGATCTGATTGCAGTAGAAATTTGTTTGGAAAATGGGCAAACCATGTGCACTGCAGGTGGGGTAGATGTAAAATGTACAGAGTTAGATTTGTGTGAGTTGTTTTGTTTCTGTGCAGGGTAAATACTGACTGCATTATTTTTACATTGCAATTTAGATTTCAGTTTCAATACACCCCACCTAAATTTAACTCTCTCTGCACATGTTACATCTGCCCCACCTGCAGTGCACATGGTTTGCCCATTTTCCAAACAAATTTGTACTGCAATGCACACAATTTGGGAACCACTGCCATAGTGCATAACAGATACAGCAATATGTGTTGCAGTACAAACCCCTTGATTATTTTTAATCTCTGAAGCCCTGGTTACCACATTTTTGCAAGGACATTCTGAGCATATTAATGAGCAGCTGGTATCTAAAGGACTGCCAATATTTCTGGGTGACCTGATATCTGTGTGTGTTTCACATACAAGCAGTCTTAAGTACCTTAAAGCAGCTCACTGCTTGAATTGCCATCAGTCCATATGGTCATGGTTCTTTGATTGCTTCAATCTGGTCATAATTAAGCACCCAGGAAGCAAAAACATTAAAACTGACACTTTGTGGGAAATTTACTAAGATGTGTATTCTACTTCACATGTGATGTTGCTATGGGCAACCAATCAGAATCTACTTATTTATGTAGCACCCTCTAGAACAGGCATTCCCAACCACGGTCGTCAAGGTACACTGAAACCAGCTTCACATTGCAGCTTCGACACGGTATATTGCCGTTTTTTTACCATTTTAAAACGGGAATAGCTGCAGTGTGAAAGCTCCATTGTCATTTTACTGGTTACAGAATACCGGTATTTTCAAACGTGAGTAATTTTTCTTGCAGTCTGAACAGCTCAGAAATGGTATTTGCTACAAGTGATAACCACACATGATCCCTGCCCACTAGCAGGAAAAAAACATTTAAAATTAAATTTTATGTCTTTCTATGGGTGAAACGGGTTGAATCTGAATGTACAAAAATGGTATTTAAACTGCAATATACCTTTACAACATGCAATATGAAAGGGGTTTAACTGACTTTTGACCCGTTTTAAGACACGTTTACAAAAATGGGTTGAAAGCAGGTTTTTGCAATGTGAAACCAGCTTAACAGTGCAGGTTTTAGTCAGGGCCGCTTCTAGACAATTTAGCTCCCAAGGCAGGGCTAAATAGGGGGCGTGGTTTATTTTTTTTAAATGGGGTGTGGCTTAATATAAGGGCGTGGTCTAGCAGGAAAACAATTACCTTACATCTCACCTTTGCAACATTGATTACCACAGGAATTGTCATTGTCCTCCCGCAATTTAGTTGGCAGGCTGAAGGCCACACAGTAACATAAAAATATAAAGGCCCACACAGTGACCTAGTACACAGATCAAAGCCAAACAATGACAGGCTACTTGAATCATTATACACTATTTATCCGTGATGCCAATTACACATGACACCGCACACCGTGATGACAATTACACATTGTCGCACACCATGATGACAATTACACATTACGCCACACACTGTGATGACAATTACACATTATGATGCCCGTTACACCCCACACTGTGATGGCAATTACACAATACTCCCCACACCGTAATGCCTACTACACATTATGCCCCACACACCGCTGCCACACAACTCATGCCGTTTACTAATATGCCCCCACAGTGGCAGATATGCTCCCACAATGCCACTGCCCCAGTGGCAGATATGCCCCCACAGTGCCACACATATGCCCCCACAGTGCCACACATATATGCCCCCACAGAGCCACATATATATGCCCCCACAGTGCCAAAAATGCCCCTAGTGCCACAGACATGTCCCCAGTGCCAGATATGCCCCCACAGTGCCACACATATGCCCCCACAGTGCCAGATATACCCCCATAGTGCCACATATATATGCCCCCACAGTGCCAAATATGCCCCTAGTGCCACAGATATGTCCCCAGTGCCACACATATACCCCTACAGTGCCAGAAATATGCCCCTACAGTGCCAGATATGCCCCCAAAGTGCCACATATATGCCCCCACAGTGCCAAATATGCCCCCACAGTGCCACACATGCCCCCAAAGTGCCAGCAGCACAACTCACTGTCTCTCTGGGTCTCCCCCTCCAGTCCACCGCTGCTGCCCGCTGGTGCTGTTGCTTTCACACACTGTGTCCCTGAGCCATCAGCCATTCATACCTCGCGGGCTGGCTCCTGATTGGCTGCCAGCCCGTGAGCTCCTCTGATTGGCTGACAGCCCAATGACACAGTGAGCGAGGGGAAGGAGAGACACGCTCCCCTCCCCTCCTCTGGGAAATCATCTCGCTCCTGTTCGTTGCGGATGGGGAGACTAGAGGGGGAGCCGAGGAACTTGGAGGTGGCGGCAGCGTTGGGGGGGGGCTCAGCTGCTGGCCTGGTGCCCCTGCTGTTTAACAGAGGTGGACAAGCCGTGCGGCGCCCCGGGCTGCTGCACTGCTTGTCCGCCTGTAGAAACAGCCCTGGTTTTAGTGATATCCAGGCTTGAGCACAGGTGACTTAATTAGTAGCCGAGGAATTCTGATTAAACCATCTGTGCTGAAGCCTGGATATCACTAAAACCTGCACTGTTGGTGTGCCTTGAGGACTGTGGCTAGGAATGCCTGCTCTAGAAAATAGTAGACAGGATCTGATTGGTTGCCCATAGCCACATCACATGTGAAGTAGAATACACATCTAAGTAAATTTACCCTTTGTCTCAGGTAATTGAACTTCATGCAAAGCTACTTCAGTGGGTGCATTCATCATGTATCATTAGCCCTGCAGCAGTGAAGAGAACCTTGGTAATAATTCTCAGGGATTATTAATGACCAATAATTCATTAAGTTGTGCATGATTTTGTGGCAGTTTGTCCTATCTGTGCCCAACATAATATTACACAGCAGCCTTCTTCTTACACAATGTCCCTACATCCACTATTGGTGCCCAATTGCCTTCAAACCCACATCTCCATGGAATTGTTATGGATTTGCCAAGCCTGTCAAGGCTTCAATTTAATCTGGGTAATGGTGACAGAGGAAAGGGTTTACATAATACCTAAAAATTGCAGAGGTATTAATTAGGGAAAGTTTCAGGCTACACGGGTTCCCCAAAGACATTGTTTCTAATTAAGTGGTAGAATTTACTTCTAATTTCTGGAGAGCAATATGTTAGTGTTAATATGTAATTTACATTGATGTAAATCTCAATTTTTATTCCACCTTTACCACTCAGAGTACTGGATAGCCAATGCACTTAAATCAATATTTGTAGAAGTTTTTCTGAATTTACATTTACATGCCAACCCTGATGACTGGGTCTACTTATTAACATGGTCTGAGTTCACCCACCATAATCTTGGTATCTACAATACAAGCTTCCTGTCATAAAATTGGCACCATCCTGTGTTATTCTGTTAAAAGTTCGTGACAAACTTAATATACCTAAAGTGGTCAATGTTTCCCTTTTTTGAACCCCTGGTTCTCAATTCATTCTCAACATTTAGCAGCCCTCCACCTTTCTTTTTAGTGGATCATCAAGAGCAGGGCTGGGCAATTGTGGCCCTCCAGATGTTGATGAACTACACATCCCAGGATGCTTTGCATTAGTTTTGCTATGTGGCCATTCTTAAACTGATGCAAGGCATGCTGGGATGTGTAGTTCATCAACATCTGGAGGGCCGCAATTGCCCAGCACTGATCAAGAGTATGTAAGAGTATGATTGGAAAGGATATGACCCTGAAGAGGTCAAGGCCTCAGGATATTCATGCTACTAAAATCAGTATGCCAAAATCAGACACTCACTTACCAGGTCCAGTAGCAACTCCACAGGATCGGCAACCCTATTCTGTCTAAAATTCAGAGAAAAAATATCACCAAATGCTACATCATTTGACGTGAGATTTAAATCTCATTCCTACTGCATAAAAGGAAATTCTAAGCACAGAACTATGGGGGTTATTCTGGTGGATTCGCAAGGCTGAATATGCAGCCTTGCGAGTCCACCAAATGTCGCCCGGCAAATTCCGGGCCGTCCGTCCCCTCGCAGCATGTGTTTGCATGAACTGGCTGTGAATGGATGTTTAACATAAACATCTATTTGCAGGTGGCGGGGGAACACTCACATCATTAAATGGTGGGTGGCGACCATTGAATTATGGCGGGGGTGCGCGCATATAAAGGAGTCTCTCAAGTCACCTACATATATGTGGATGCTCAGGAAGTAGTGGGTGGACAGCTGACATTCAATGATGTCAGCTGGCCGCCACTACACCCACGTCATCAGGGCATTTGCATGAGAATGCCTAGCAAGAGGTAAAGTGAACAGTGATAAACAACCAACCAATCAATCAGATCCTATCTGCATTTTTCAAACCCAGCCTTTGGCATGGCAGTTAGGAGCTGATTGGCTTGCTGTTTATTACCCTTCATCACTTTTTAAAGCATCTGGCCCTTTATTAGAAAATGAGCCCCACCTTGACACAGAGTGCCAAACCCAGCAGGATGGGAAGAATCACAATTCTGCTGGCCTGAGTCATTAGATAACCCAGTGGCATCGGTGCCCTTCAAACAGTACAGGAACTGTGTTAAAAAAGGTGACCACCCTGCTCCCCCATGACATGGACTGCACATGGTCCTGAGCCATGCAATAGACATATTAATGGACAGGCCAATGGCTATACCACAAACACTTCTCATGCTATCTCCATCTAGTATGAGGAAAAAAACTGCTTTTCTCAATGTGGCTGCTTTAGCAACCCAGTATGGTACCTGACAACTACAGCCAAACTGTCTGCATGATAAAACAACAGAACTGTAACCTTGATTGTGATCTCTTCTTTAAAACATCTCCTCCCTCACTCTCTCAAGTTTTGTTTTGTTTTGTTTAATGGATCCAGGAGTGAATAGATCAGAAATAAGCAATGGTCTAAGATACATTGGCTGGTATAGTCTATAAATTGGGGTTATCTAGAACAATCTTATAGATGGGTTATCCATCAGGCATGACTAAACGATGTAGGTGGAAATTATTGCAATCACATTTTTGGTACAGTATATAGAAGTACATTGCTGGATTGCTGGGAGGCAGACGTTAAGGAGTCTGATCTACTTACTTTTTCCGGTACTTATGAGTTATCTGGGCGCCCGATTTTTTGATTGTATGCCTTAAGTTAAGGCATACAATCAGATGCGATGCGATGCGATGCGATATCGCATCGCATCGCATCGCATGCGACCATCGGATGCGATGACCCGATTTTTCCATAGGAATCAATGTTAAAATGGACAGAGTCCATTTTAACATGGAATTCAATGGGAAAAAGGGGTCCTCTTCATACCCCTACTATCCAAGTGGGCATGGAGTTGGATATAAACCTGTGGCGAGCGTAGCGAGCCACCGAGCCCGAAGCGTGGCGAGCGAAGCGAGCGTGGCGAGCGAAGTGCGACCCGCGAGGGGACGGTATTCTATGTCCCCTCGCGGGGCTCGCTACGCTCGCCACGCTTCGGGCTCGGTGGCTCGCTACGCTCGCCACAGGTTTATATCCAACTCCATGCCCACTTGGATAGTAGGGGTATGAAAAGGACCCCTTTTTCCCATTGAATTCCATGTTAAAATGGACTCTGTCCATTTTAACATTGATTCCTATGGAAAAATCGGGTCATCGCATCGCATCGCATCCGATGGTCGCATGCGATGCGATGCGATGTGCCCGATCCGACCCGATTTAGAAATCGGGCGCCCGGATAACTCATAAGTACCCTTTTTCCTTGCCACCAGGGCCGGTGGAAGTCTTCTCAGCACCCTAGGCAAAACTTCAACCTACTGCCCCACCCCCCCCATACTGCCACCAATAACCATTTTCCAACCTCTTAATGCACACTTGCCTAACATTCTGGAATGGCATGGAGCCTGCCAAAATTTAGTGGTCCTCCCAGCCCCTCAGGTAGGTGGGCAAGACCCCTGCTTTCTCTGGAGGCCCCCAGCACCCTCCCCTTCACCACCCACAACAGAGTACATGAAGAGAGGGCAGCAAAATTGGGAAGCATGCCTTAAGAGAAAGTATGGAGGTGAGGTCGTAGAGGTTCCACAGCAACCACCTGCATTAAGTATAACAAGGATCCTCACAGACATCCTTGATTTTTTTATAGGCAGACTTGGTGGCGCCCCCCTAAATCCCGGCGCCCTAGGCAGCTGCCTAAAGCTGCCCAGTGGTAGAGCCGGCCCTGCTTGCCACCAATAGTTATAGTTATCAAAATTGATGACAAAATATAACACTGACGCTAATTCATTAGAGTGATGATTGATATTATTCTACTTAGTAATATTGCAGGCATGTCTGCTTTTCACATCTATTTTGGCAAATTCACTTGCCACTCAAAGGGTTAAAGTATTTGTATCAATTTACACACATTTCCAACAATACTCGAGTTGTTATTTATCTATAGTCCATTTGCTACTAAATTGTTATCTACTTTGAAAGCTTACAATGCAGAAAACACTACAGACATGCAATTATTTGTTTTGACATATTAACAAGCACATCTTTGTTAGCCATTATGAGCAAAAATACAATATAATTAATGATATGCATATTCTTTTTATAACAATATTTTTATTTAAATGTACTTTTATTATGTAAAGGTAATGTAATCTTCCTTTAAATATGTTTTTACAAATAACAATCTCTTTCTAGAAGTAGCAATAACAGTCGATGTTATGGTCAGGCTATAGATATTAAATCCAAAAGAGCATCCCCTAACTCAATATTTACAGCAAACAAGGTACAAAGGCCTTAGAAAAGTACATAATGTAGCAATATTGATGGGGAAAAAACACATAATTGGCTCCCCTGAAAGCATTATTAGACTGCAAATATTAGCTCTCATAAAATTGTCCAATTAAGATGGGATAGAGGAAAAGAAACAATCCCCACAAGGTTGTTTGTAGTTAAATCCCGTTCCTTGCAAATAATAATTTTGACAATTATTACAGATGTAAGTCATGTACTTTAAGTGAGAAACATCATTAAATGTCTGAAACAAACAGATTTTTAACTTGGAAAAGTATTCTGTTTTAATGTAGTTCCTGGAATATGCAGTTAACATCTGTTTTTTTTTTCCGTTAGAAATTATACTTATTTTAATTTAATGGAAAAGTATGGAAATAAAAAGACATATACATAATTATAGACATAAATGTTAATTATGAAATTTGAACAATTGTCATAAACTGAAAAAAAAAAAACCTTGCAAATACAGTTTGCAATATAATGGACCATACACATGGGCTGATTTCAAGGCTATTTCTAAGCAATCTGACTAGAAGCACACATTGCTCCGCTTGTATACCCCTAGCAATGGTGAAATGTGTCGCTATTGCCTGACTAGATCATGACTGCATGCAGGCAAACTCTAGAGAGTTTGCCAGTGTTTTCACAAAAAAATCACCGGTCTGCAAACACCGCTCAGCAAACATCACTGGTGCATCACATGTGTGCCGGAGATGTTTGCTGAGGGATCTGTGCACATTGCTCAGCATGGGACACCTTAGCGGCGTAACTATAGCACCGCAGCCCCCGACACCGCGTGGGGGCGCTGTGAATGTGGGGGCGCCGGGGGCTGCGGTGCTATAGTTACACCCCCCCCCCCCAATCCCCTGCAGATTTACCTATCTCGCTGGCCCCGGCGGCTCTGTTCTTCTGCTGAGGACCACCACAAAATGGCCACCCCCATATAGCACACAGTTCTCTGAAACTGTCTGCTGTATGAGGGCGGCCATTTTGAGTTGGTCCTCAGCAGAAGAACGGAGCCACCGGGACCAGCGCGATAGGTAAGGCTGCGGGGATTGGGGGGGGGTTGCATGGGTGGCTGGGCGGCGGGTGATGGGCAGGGTTGCGGCCCCCCCCCCCCTAACGGCGGGGGGGCACCCAAAACTTAGCTACGCCACTGGGACACCTGTCATTACATGTATATGGGCCTTAAGAAAGATTGATCAGAACATTCTCTATTCTACTTGTCATAAGTAGTGATGTGTTCAGACGGACACCTGTATTTTGGTTTTGCTTCTAATTCAAATTGAAGCCTCCTACCTATAAAAAGGAATCTTTGGACACTTTAGCCAGCTAGAGTATTAGGCTCACACCCAAAATTCCAGCCTCTGCCCTCTTAGAACTTCCACTGTAGTCCTGTGTTCTGATCTGGTATGTCTGATGATTCCCCTCATCTGATCCTTTGGTACTACTCCTTGTGAACTTCTGGTCATGACATTGTCTATTCTCTTAAATTGATTCTGTATATCCCCTAGAGCCACAATTTCCTGCCTTGCTCTGTCCCATTTCTGTTGACTAACCTCCAATATGCTTCACAGTGACCAATCACATTGTCTGCCATTGTACCCTCCAGCCTGTACCAGCCAGTCAGAATGATGCAACATTTTTATAAAATGCACCAAATCCCCAAAATTCCCTTCTAAATTTCTAGTGAAGACCACCAACCAATATGATAGCTTCTGCCCCTCTGTTCTGGATCTTCTTCAATCCTAATTGTAGGTTTAGCATCCATATTATTTTAGGTTCTGTGGGTAGTAACATTTTGGATCATATTCGGCATGCCACAATGGTGTGAAAAAAACAGCACCATTATCAGAAAAAAAAAGTCCAGCAATATCATCAGTTAAAAAATAAATAAAACAAAATACACTTTTAAAAATAATAGTGGCCTGTTTACTTTTCACGATTCTTTGGACTACTGCATATTCTGTATACACACATATGTATATATATATATTTCCTGACAAAATGGATTTTAGTTGGAATCAAAACAGTTTTGAAGTTTTAACAGGCGTATATGTTACACTCTAAATTTTGCATGTAGTGAAGAAATTGTAATACACGGTTTTGGTGTTGTTGCAGGATTAAAGTTATATTCATTCATAAACATGTATCAAGGAATTTGGAACCTGATCAATATATAGTGGTGATTGTTGTGATACATGAATGTCAAAAATATGTTCTGGATCCAACCAAACATTCATGGCAGAATTAGTGGTTGTTGGTAAACTGTCACCACATAACAACCACTATGGGGGAAATTTACTAAAGGAAATTTGTAAAAAAATAGGTGTATTTGTATCCAGAAATACACTCATTTTTGAAATTTACTATCCCGAAAATACGGCAATTCGTATTCGTATTGATAGCACATCATTACGAATACGAATTGCCGTATTTTCGGGATAGTAAATGTCAAAAATGAGTGTATTTCTGGATACAAATACACCTATTTTTTACAAATTTCCTTTAGTAAATTTCCCCCTATGTGTAAAGCTGAATATCTTTGATGAGTAATCTCAGTGCAACATTACATCAATATGTTAGAACAATTATACTCCCATCTCAAGCCATATTTTTTTTTTTAATAAACATACATCAGATATGATCATTTTTGACATATCTGTACATTAAAACATTTGACATACCATGTAATGACATCGTTATCTCTCACATAACACATAAAACATATTTCATCTCACATTCACCTTTTATACCTAGATAAAGTTATCTCTCACCTAACTGTTATCTAGCATTCTCCCTACTTACATACATTGTGATTATATTATATCAGTTCAGAGTTTGGTATCTTTCCGAAGGGTCTCTATGGTTGACTTTTTTCTTGTTACTTAAAGGGGGGATTAGGTTATCGGGACCTTAACTTTTTCCATGTCACTTGTGTTATTTTTTGATCATAGCTTCCCAAAAGGTATCCCCTTCGCGTTCTATATATTGTTTCCAGACCTCCCATTTTTTACTTAATTTTATATCTTCTATGACATCGTTTGTCTCCATTCTAAAAGCATAATTTATCTTCTCTTTTATCATTGATATGGGAGGTAATTGATCTTGTCTCCAATATTGAGCTATTGCTGTCTTTGTCGCTGCAAAGGCTTGGTTTAGGAAATATGGATTTTTTTTGCTTCATGTCTTTTGGGCTAACATGAAGTAGTACTCTCTCAGGTGTCAGGTCCACCTCCTCTCCTAACACCTGTGACATCAGTTTTCCTACCTCCCTCCATGTTTCTCTTACTTTAGTGCAGTTCCAAAAAATATGTATTAAGTCTGCACTCCCTTCTCCGCATCTCCAGCAGATATTTATTTGTGCCGGGCATATTTTGTTTATTCGCTCTGGGGTATAGTAGGTCCTATACAGTAATTTCATGTATCTTTCTATATGTGATACCGATTTAGTCATTTTATGCACTGACGAGAAAGTCCTTTTCCCATTGCTCTTCTCCTATCTCTAGGCCTAAACTGTCCTATCGTTTTCTTTTCCATCGTGAAGTTTATCAAATTTTTGTACCAAAAAGTGATTCCACCTATCTGTTGTCCTCCCCTCATTCTGTTAATTACATTGTTAGGTAGCTGATTCCCTTCCCCTTTTCTCATTTGATATTTATTTATCCAACTTCTTATTTGTAAATATTTATAAAAATCTGCTGTCGGTATCCCGTGTTTTTTTTTTTAAGCTGTTCAAATGAGATAAGTCCGTGTTCTCCCATTATATTTTCTAATGTTTTTATTCCTCTAGCTATCCATGTGTCTATTTTGAGATCATAAGTTTCATAACTGTTTGAATTTCTATGTAATGAAAAAGCCTTTTAGGTTCTTTTTGCATGTTCAAGAATATATCCCAAACTTTAAATGTATCTTTAATTGATCTCGGACTATCTTTAGGTATTATTCTCATATTTGGTGGCATCCATATCAGGTCTTTTATCTCTAGCTCTTTCATCATTCCTTCTTCCACCTTCACTCATGGTCTCTCTTCTCCTCTTTTTATTCCCTCTGGGATCTGGTTCAGGATGCATGCATATTGATACATTTGTAGATCTGGGAGAGCTACTCCTCGTTTTATTTTTGGCCTTACCAAGTGTTTTTTTGCTATCTTTGCCTTTTTATCTTTCCATATGTAGCGATTTATTATTGCGTTGAATCTGTTTATCCAGTATTTTGGGAGTATTCTTGGTATTGCTCTAAATAAATACAGCACTTTTGGCAAGAACATTTTTATCATAGCTATTTTGCCCATCCATGTAATCTCTCTATATGTCCAGTCTTTTAATTTTTTTTCCAGTTGTTTTAAGAGTGGGGTATAGTTATATTCTATCAGGTCTTTTTCTTTATCTACCAGATTCACTCCCAGGTATTTTATAGATTTGGTTTTCCACTGGAAGTTGTGCTTTTTTTTTTAGTACTCTAATTCTGCTGGTTCTACATTTATTGGTAGTATTTCTGTTTTAATTTTGTTTAGTTTATAGTAAGACATTTTTGCATATTGATTTATTATCTGCATTAAGGCCGATATGGAGGTTTGGGGTTTAGTAAGAAGCAGTAGTATATCGTCCGCAAATAATAGTGTCTTATGTTGTACTTTATTAATTATGGGGGCTTCTATTGTTTGTGTGTTTCGTAGTAGTTCTGCAAATGGCTCTATAGACAAAATTAATATAATTGGTGATAGTGGGCATCCTTGGCGTGCTCCATTTGAGATGGTAAATTTGGGAGATGTACATGAATTAGCCATAACATGTGCTTCTGGGGTTGGTACTCAAGCCATATTTTTAATAGTAATATCATGTTAGATATATAAACAAAAATTTTCCTCTTCTGTGCCTTTAAATTTCTTAATTTACAAAATCTTTTCAAAAATATTTTTGTTCTTGATGATGTTTCATTTCTACAAATGACTTCAACTCACAGCCCATGCAGTATTTAGTATTTTTGTTTAAAGTATCCATGATGTCATTTAATTATCTTCAGTTTGGTGTACAATGAACTCGGCAAACTTTTGCCGTATCTCTTTTTATCTTAGGGCCAGTAAAGTTATTCACAGGTTTATTTTCTACATGTTATTTTCAGTGTAACTTGGTTTTTGTACTTTCTTTTTAAGATGATGTTGCTTTCTTTTGATGCATTTAGTTTATTCTTACTGTAAATAAATTTTCAACTTTATTAGGTGCCATCTGACTTTTTCAGATCCTTTGTTTACTTTTACTGATTGGGTATGCTTCAGTTTCATACTGTATATACTATACATTTAACAGTGTCAGGATATTCTCTTTTGCAAATAACATGTCTGCTTTTGGGACCAGGATATACATTAACTACAAGCTACTTTAATTGCAGACACTATGTGGTACATTCAATGCTCTTTTGTGAGTTGTGACGGCGAGTAATGCCGATTGCTCGCCGTCACAGCTCAATTGACCCCCCGGCACTGTTTCCACCTTGCTGGGTTTTTCCAATGAGGTTGAAATGGTGAGTGTGGTCATCAAAATGAAGCAGCAAAATGATTTAGCTAGCAGCTAAATGCAGAGGACTGGCAGTTTTAGCTGATTTGCCAGCTAAAACTGCCAGTGAGAGGCAATATAAACTTTTTATTTCCAATGTATTGATTTTTATTTTTCACATTTTATGCTATTTTAACATGTTTTCATGTACTAAATAAATGTAATAGATTAAGGCAATCCCGATACATATTGTATTATTTAGCGCTGCCATTTTTCTTGTTTTTGCATGATCTGTTTTAGTGGCATACTATAGCCACTCTCTGGCAGCAGCTCATACATATTAATTTGGAGACATCTCATATAAAGCGCCCGGTTTTTCTTTTACTTTGGTAAACGAGTCTCTTTGTAAATGCAGAGGACGGCAGAGGATGGCAAGTAGTCCCCAGGAACATTGAATAAGGTGATCTACCGGTGCGAGGATTAAACGGCAAGGATGGCTTGTTTTTGTTGATCTTTGCCGAAAATAAGCCACCCTTGCCACAAACAACCCCTTATCGGTGGCATTTAATAACGCCCTTTGATTTGTGGTAAGCCAAGAGTAAGGGAATGGAGACATACAGCCAACAAATTGGAAAGCTCTGGAGTCTGTAGCACCATTTTAATCTACTACTCATGCCCTGGAGTCTGGACTACTTTTTAATTTTATTTTTGTGCCCAGGAGTTTGGACCATCATTTGAATCTACTATCCTGTTGATCCCTGGAGTCCAGAATACAGTTTACCATTTAGTTTTCTCTTTTGTCATTAATGATGTATAGTGAATAGTGGTTTCTTAAACATATTATGCTACACACTTAGATGCCACTAACATTAGGCCACACACAGCAAAGCTGCTCTCATATTATGCCACACACATTAAAGCCCCTCACATATTATGTCACACTTTCTTAATAAGAAATTTGTGGCCTAGGGGTGCCATGAAAACCTCTGATACCCTAAGGCACTGTGACTTAAAAAAGTTTATGAACCACTCCTGTACACATATGCAGAAGCAGGAGA
This sequence comes from Crinia signifera, assembly GCF_055691185.1. NCBI lineage: Eukaryota > Metazoa > Chordata > Amphibia > Anura > Myobatrachidae > Crinia > Crinia signifera. Next base: position 134,895,873 of record NC_139217.1, on the reverse strand, counting down.
GCTCCCGGACAAACTAAGTCTCCCAGGTTCTGGCTGTAGCTACATATCACATCTGTCTTCAACATATGATATAATTTCCCAATACCGAATTATGTTCCTATGCTCCCATATCTCCCCTCAGTTACAGTCCTGTTCCCAAAGATCACCTCACCCAGTTACTACCACACACTATAATATAAATGTACACTTATACAGTATATACAGTGTGCATTACGGGCACCAAGGATAGTGTAGTGAGAGTTGCTGCAGTACCAGGTCACCACCTGCCTCTCTCTCACCTACAGCCTCTTGTGCTGTCACAAGTCTCCATGGAGAGGGGGCCTAGAGAATATTTTTGCACATGGACTCACCTCGAGTTGAGCCATTGTTACAAACAGTATTACATTAGGATCTGGAAGTTCAGTAACCTATGACAAGTAACTGAACTGTGAATGACTGTTGAAAACAAAATGACTTGAGTATAAAATAAATCTATCTGGAAATGAGCCTGAGGTTGGCCAATTGAAGTCAGACTAGGCTGTTGGTGATGAAACAATGTACTTACAGATGTAGCCACACTCATCTATTCTGTTGGACCCCCATCCTGGCTTCCTTGTCCCACCATGAGAAATGTCCCATTATTGTGCACTAAGGTATACAAGGTGAAAGCATGCAAAAGCATAAAATTAAACTGGGTCACAGCTGAGTGGTGATTGCTCCACTAATGAAAACTATAATACAGTTCCGGGGATGGATATGTGAAGCACCAGCTGCATTTACTGGCCACCTACTTACAAAAAGTATTCCAGTTTCCAGAATCAGGTGTGAGTAAGACAACAGACCTTTGGTACAGTAGCCCTAATGTCCTAGCTGTTAAGGGCACAGCATTCCATGTGCTGCACCTGGGGTTCTGATCCTCCTCAGAAGCAATTTTTTTTAAATAACACTAGTTTTTTTGTACGTTGATATGTGTATATATTTATGGTTTGCTTCCACTTTACCTGTGTATGCTGATTTTAGCTAAGTAAAGGCCAGCTCCCTAATGGCCATTAGTCTCGGCTTACAACCATTTAAAAGGCGTCACCGACCCGTGACCTCTGCCAGACACACCACGTTACCCCCACCCCACAGCAGAGGGCAACGTAGAGAGCAGAGTCCCAGCCTAACAGCCTAAGCTGCTCAGCCACCCATGAGGAAAGACACATGGTGCACCTAGACCTGCCGACTTCGCCACCCTCTCCCAATCTTTAGCACAAACCCACCCACCAGAGAGTGAGGACAACACCGCCACCAACCGGCTCCATCACCCTCTGACTCAAAGCACACGGGTCATTGCGGTGCTCCCCAAGGGAACCCCACAGCAGCACCCCACCTCCCCCACACAAGTCTCCCACTCCCCCTAACAATCACCCCACATGCCCCCACACACACCAGGTACCAATGGCTGAATCCAGGGATCACAAGGAAAAGTCAGGTACAGGACAGCGGGACGCTACACCCTTACCCACTGGTGGGTGCTTTGACCCACACTGGTCACTAACATCCACCCAAAGGAACTCTGAACTTCACCGTAACCAGCCCCCCTGCCCAGCGGGTAACCTGCTCGCACTCAAACGAAGAGCTATTATAAAAATTCTATGTTTCTATGTAACCAACCAACCCCATTAATATAATTGTGTCACATTATATTTTTGATTATTTATGTATTCATGTATTTATTGATTTTTGGATCACCTCATGTGTACTGTAGATTGACATTTGATGTAAATGTGATTGTAATACTGTATGTGCATTTCTCACTGAGTAAAAGTTTATCACACATTATACAAGTTCATACTCATCATCGCTACATAAACACAGGAGCAGAGCACAGCACTACCCATCGCCACAATCACTTGAAAGATCAGCCCAGACATTCTCCGGACAAGTGCAGCAACCAGCACCGTCTAAACAGTAAAAAAAAAAAAAACCAGTACGCAGGTCCCACCAAAAGTTATAAATATTTATTATTATGTCATGACCAATAACATTGTTGCCAAACTATAATAACTATAATAACCACACATTTCTGCACCCCATTAACAATAACACTATAACCACAAAATCATACCACACTGAAGATGTCATTACATCAGACATAGAATAGAAAATACAGTAGGTGTCTCTCTGGTATAAATCATTTAGCACAGAAAATATGATACAAAATAAAGCATCTTGGTGGTCAAACACATACAGTACTGTATAGAGAATAATCAAATACATACTTTATGCAGGATATAAGTATTGGCATCATTGCTACCATCAATGGAAAGTATTGCAATGCGTAGGCCATAGGCATTTTCTATTATGGGTGCAGTATGTGCAGTACACATGGGCCCCTGGGTTAAGGTTGCCAACACTGCACACCCTGCACCCATATATAATTAATGTGCAACTGGCATGGAGGGAACACAGCAGATATTTTGGGATAAGGAATCATTGCAAGGGGCTAGAAGGTTGGAAAATTTAATTAGATAGTAAATAACTAAATACAATAGTAAAAAAAGGTAAGAAAGAAATACAAGCAATACAATATACGAATACAAATAAACAAATACAGATTCATTTGTTGAGACACTCAGACAAGAGCGTCTAACTGGAAAAGAGAGATGGTATCTGGATTTGTCCTTATATAGGGCCTTATTTTGGTTCATTCTTTCTGACAAAATCCTTCTTAGATGGGCAAAACCATGTGCACTGCAGGTGGGGCAGGTGTTACTTGTGCCGAGAGAATTAGATTTGGGTGGGGTTTTACTTCAAAGTGAGATCTATATTGCAGTGTAAAAATAAAGCAGTCAGTATTTTCCCTGCACAGAAACAAAATTACTCACCCAAATCTAATTCTCTCTGCACATGTTACATCTGCCCCCCCTGCAGTGCACATGGTTTTGTCCATCTAAGAAGGATTTTGTCAGAAAGAATGAACCAAAATAAGGCCCATAGTCGGTTAGATCTCTCCTCCAAAATTGCATAGCGCAGAAGTCCTTAAGCCTTACTGTGAATCTCAACAAGCCACCACTAACCCCTTTTCTTTCTAGCAGCCATAATGTTCATGAAAACCTTTCTTTTACATGCCTTCAGCTTCTTAAAAAAATATTGCTTTTACCTTTAAAAAAATCTGTGAATTTTCAGCAAAGAATATGTGTTCCATGTTGCAAATCATTGATGTTCTCCTTTATAGTGTTATGCAAAACATTACTACTCCCAGATGCCTTGGCTATATTTGGTTGCTATGAACTTGAATAGTGTTAGATCTACCCATTGTGCATTTCATGAATAAAATATTTGTGATAGCATTGATTTTGTATTTCTGTATTTCATTTTATTTTGAACTCTGTATGCATTTTATTCTAATTTTCACACCGATGGCATTGGAATACAATTGATATGATTGCTGTTTCTCATTTTGGACTCTAAGTTCAAATTCCCATGAAACTTTAATTGAATTTAACAATGTCAGTACCATCAATCAAGTTTGTTTTTATTTCAAACTCATGTTTAAACCAACACAGAGTGAAGGAAAATAGCATTTTTTTTTTAAATTCAAAGGAAATGTTACATTTCAAACTTCAATGCATCGCTCACATTTGAACTTTGTTGTTTATTTAGGTTAACATACTGTAAAACAATTCCTGTATTAAATATGGACATGTTTACTGTATTTTGAAAATATTACCATCTATCCAAATCTATCCAAAAGATTTAAGTGAAAAGAAGAAAAACGGATATGTTCTACAAGGATTTCAAGTGTTTGAATTATTAGACAAATTAGCAAAATTCTGCCATATACAATATATACAGTAATACAATATATACTTACCTATAATCATCCAATAGTAATTCTACAGTATATATTGAGATGTTTTTGAAAAAAGAAAAAGCAACCTGGAGAACAATACCATTCCAAGATGAAGAAGGTGACATGTGACAGGGATATGAATACATGAAAAAACACATACGTTGTTCCACCGTTAATCACATGGGAGTCTATTTATCAAAGAATATTTGTGGGATTTTATGCTATGTTCCCTCATTTTCTATAAAAAAAAGCAGCCTCCACAGGTTTCTATGGGGGGGGGGGGGGGGGACTTCAATGCCAAGTTTAGTTATCTCTAGAATGTAGAGTAGAAAAAATGTGACATTACTAGATGTACTGTATAGGCATCCCTATGCAAAAGATATCAGAAGAGGGAATTGTAAGATCCTTCCCGTGCACGCTCACCATTCAAAGTAACACCACAGGCCCTCGAACCAGTAACAAAATAATCGTATTAGTAATCACTTTCATTTTACACATTGCAGGGACATGCTTCTATTGATGCCATTATGACTGTATTTTATTATATGATGGCAGTACAGAACTCATAAAGGCAGCAAAGATAAATAATAACTATCCGGACTAAGGGTGATACTGGTTGGCTCAATAAGCTGTGAAGATTTCAGCCTACAGAGCACCATAGATGCTGCCGCCGAAAACACATCCCTTCGCATGTCTCCGCATCACAAGAAATAATTTAATGGTCAACTTGTGAGACAATATTTATTATGCCATTTTGAGAATAGTACCCCAGGGTTCTCCTGATTTTAAGGTATTGTTTCTTGTACTATAGCTTTATTGTTACCCATAACATCATTTATTTTTTTTATTTCCACTGGCTATGTACTATTTGAAATTAATTGAAATTCTCTTTGTTTGTACATGTTTGTACATTTTTGTCTGTTGTTTACATTTTTGGACACTAAGGGGGAATCCTATAGATATGACTTACTCAAGTCAGTAGTTACAAGTTAGATAGGTTGAACTCGATGGACTAACGTCTTTTATGGCCTTAATTACTATGTTACTTTACATACAGTATAAAGAGATTTTAAAAAATGGGTACTTATGTAATATCTGGGCTCCCGTTTTTCTTATGAGACCGCGTCCGCTCGCCACGCTTCGGGCACGGTGCCTCGCTGCACTCGCCACACTATATAAAATCATCTCCATGCGTAGTTGGATAGTAGGGGTATGAAAAAATGGGGTGCATTTAACATGGGAGCCCAGATAATACATAAGTACCAAAAAATGAACCATGTTGCTTTAAAGATATTTGAAGTCACACAGAATCAAAAAAGATATTGCAGATGCACACTGTCAGAACTAAGAACAGAGCTAATCAATACAATTATAATAAACTCTGCAATTTTACACATAATTACATTTAGGTTCTTAGCATAATTTTGGGCCCATCTACCACAACCTGGTACGTTCCTAACATTCCTAAGGTTCAAGTTTATAGTACAGGGCCCCCCACACCAGCACAACCCAACTACCCAAGGCATAAAACTACTGAAAAGTAGCAGTTAAAGTGTTGGAAGGTTAATAAGTAGCAGATACATTACCGTTCCAAAGATTAGGATCACCCAGACAATTTCCTGTTTCTCATAAAAACTGACTTTTATTTATCAAATGAGTTGCAAAATGAATAGAACATATAGTCAAGACATTAGCAAGGTTAGAATAAAATTATTTTTATTTGAAATAATAATTTTGACCTTCAAGCGCTTCCTGAAGCATCTCCCACAAGTTGCATTGGCTTGATGAGCACTTCTTGCATACCGTATGGCCAAGCTGCTCCCACAACAGTTCAATATGGCTGAGATCTGGAGACTTCATTGGCCACTCCATTACCGATAGAATACAAGCTGCCTGCTTCTTCCCTAAATAGTTCTTGCATAATTTAAAGGTGTGCTTTTGGGTCATTGTCCTGTTGGAGGAGGAATTTGGCTCCAATCAAGCACAGTTCACAGGGTATTGTATGGCATAAGAAAATGAAGTGCTTGCCTTCCTTAGTTAAAATCCATGTTACCAGCACCAAAGCATCCCCAGATCATCACATTACCCCCACCATGCTTGACAGATGGCGTCAGGCACTCTTCCAGCATCTTTTCACTTGTTCTGTTTCTCATAAATTAAATGTTCTTCTGTGTGATCCAAACACCTGACATTTTGATTTGTCCATCCATAAAAAAAAAGTTTCAATATTCCTCTGTCAAATACAGCTGCCTGCCCTGTTCTTGGAGCTGGACATTGCTAATCTAAATCACCAGGAAGTGACTAAGATTAGCGAGCGCTTCAGAAATCATTCGATGGTTGGTGACCATCAAATAATTTTAGTCCTGCAATGGATGTTTATGCAATACATTCCATTTGCAGGCCTGTGGCGACATTCGACATCCGGCAGGAGGCGGGTGTTCTCACGGGTGACGGGCAGCATTAGTTGGCTTGCAAAGCAGCAAAAATACTGCTGTATTGTGAGTGAACCAGAATCAGGGCTGCAGTGTGTATATATTCTCATTCATATTGGCAAAATGAATGCCCCCTGCCAGAGGCATTGTCTATGTACTGTATGTCACTAAACAGTGATAAAAAAGTTAAACATTGAGAAATGCACTTTGTTTTAATAGTTAATATATCAACTTGGCTTAAATGAAAAAAAGCACTTGCACTGTAGGACAAAATCACACATGGCAAAACAGCCATAACACCTACATTGCTTATCCTTATACATGACTTTGTAAATCCATGCTCTATTTCACATGATGCTGGGCAAAGAGCCCAAAATTATAGAATATAAAACTTTCTGGGAAAAGTAAAAAAAAATATATACTGCATTCATGGAAAAAAAAATTCCTGCCTGTGGCTTGAAAAGAATAAAAAAAGAAAGACCATTTTTCATTACTATTATTACCGTATATACTCAAATGTAAGTCGACCAGAATATAAGCCGAGGGACCTAATTTTACATAAAAAAACCTCGGAAAACTTGTTGACTCAAGTGGGACCCTCACTCGAGTATAAGCCGAGGGGGGGCTTTTTCAGCATAGAAAATGTTCTGAAAAAATAGGCTTATACTCGAGTATATATGGTATTATTATTATTATTATTATTAGTAGTAGTTGTAGTAGTAGTAGTAGTAGTAGTAGTAGTAGTAGTAGAAGTAGTAGTACTGGTGGTGGTAGTGGCCGTGATCATGGTGTAGTAATAATAGCCATAGTATCAGTACAATGTAGAAACAATGCAGGGGCAAACGCAGGATTTTCAGAAGGGGGTTTCCAGAGAGGGGCGGAGCAAAGCACGGAGATGGACACTTAGGTGACCCAGTATATGCCGGGTCAGTTAAAGTATTATAGATAGACCAAATGTATATAAATAATAGTAATAATTATATATGTATATATATATATATATATATATATATATATATATATATATATATATATATCTAGAAAAATAAATTAGAGTGCTCCAAAGTGCAGTATATCAAAGACATTTATTTTGTAAAAAGCAATTTTAGCCTTGCATAAAAACAAGCGGTTATAACGTACCGCAACAGGCGGTTCAACAACCGCTGGACAACAGCATATACAGTGATCTCACACACTGAGCAGTAGGAGCGGTTTCACTCATCAGACGCTTGCTTGCATCAAGTAGGTAGGGACAAGGACTCCAACGCCAGGCCACGCCCCAACGCGTTTCGTAGTCACGTACTTCGTCAGAGGGCTCTCTGACGAAACGCGTTGGGGCGTGGCCTGGCGTTGGAGTCCTTGTCCCTACCTACTTGATGCAAGCAAGCGTCTGATGAGTGTAACCGCTCCTACTGCTCAGTGTGTGAGATCACTGTATATGCTGTTGTCCAGCGGTTGTTGAACCGCCTGTTGCGGTACGTTATAACCGCTTGTTTTTATGCAAGGCTAAAATTGCTTTTTACTAAATAAATGTCTTTGATATACTGCACTGTGGAGCGCTCTAATTTATTTTTCTAGAAATCCCACACCTGTGAATTCAGGTGATTTGGAGCTGCCGGGCTAAATTGAAAAGACCCAGAGTGCGTATTGAAATTGGCTAAGACGGATTATCTCCCGTTGTGTGTGCACAAGTTACACTATTTCTACCTGGTCTCTAAGGTTTTGTTTTTGCGCACTTATATTTTCTTTTTATATATATATATATATATATATATATACATACATAACAGCAGTGTAGACCCCTGGGCATAGCAATGTATTGGGGCCCCTACCTATCCTCCAGTGGTAGAGGTTGGGGGTGCTATGAGCGGAAGCTTTGATGTCCCGTGGGTGGTAGGGGGTATTATATCAACCGCTCAGCATGTAGGGCCTGTATCAGTTTCCACTAATTACCCCTTTACTGCACAAATGGTGGGAGAAGAGGGCATTGGGCTGAATTAATGGGTCCTGATACATAACTTCCAGGGTGGTAGAGGATGTTTAATATGCAGAGGAGGGGTGTGTAGTGAAGTGGGCTTATTATTCATAATTTTCTGGTGGGTGGACAGCTTGCTTGACTGCAGATATCTCCAGTTTCCGGAAATAGATTTCTTAGCCTTTAATGGAATTAAAAACTAGATAATCCCACCTACCAAATGGTATTGAGCACTAGAGGATCATAATTCAGGAGGCAGAGCAATCCGTCAAAGAGTATATAAAACTACATACCAGGTGTATGGAGCTGGAGCAGTAACCAGCAGCTCGAAGGCTGATATCTCTGGTTCTGGGCACAGTAGAGACAAGCTACTAGTGTCCTTCAAAGGGGGAGATACCTCAGAAAAAGTCAGAAATAACCTGAAATATCTGACTGGGAAGAGCAATTAACAGGCTTGGATGGGGATCGCTACTTTGAAGTCAGATATCTCCGATTTCCCAGGGTCGATTTTTTTTTCATTCTTGTACCCTCAGCTTTCAGTCTAGGGCCCTTAGATTCCTCACATTGCAGTGGCGCACGCAGCAGGGGATTCTGGGTACCCAGAAACCCCCCCTGCGTGCGCCACTGCAATGTGAGTAAAGGCACTGGAATTCCAATTTTTGTGATGGAGGGGCAGATGCACTAAGCTTCATAAGTGATAAAACAGAGAGTGATAAACAGCCAGCCAATCAGCTCCTACCTGCCATGTCACAGACTGTGTTTGAAAAATTTCAGACAGGAGCTGATGGTTGGTTGTTTATCACTCTCTATTGTATCACTTTGAAAGCTTAGGGCGTGATTCTGCTAAATCAAACCCCTTCTTTAATGGACAAAATCATGTGCACTGCAGGAGGGGCTAATGTAACATGTGCAGAGAGTGTTACATTTGGGTGAGGTGTGTTCAAACTGAAATCTAAATTGCAGTGTAAGAATACAGCAGCCAGTATTTACTCTGCACAGAAACGAAATAACTCCCCCAAATGTAACCCTCTCTGCACATGTTACATCAGCCCACCTGCAGTGCCCATGGTTCTGTCCATTAAAGAAGGAGTTTGCTTTTGCAAACCAATCAGAATCACCTCCTTAGTGCATCTTGCCTAGAATATTCTCAATCCCTCTCAGGATGATCAAATTGGCTGGGTGGTAACCAGTGTCACATTTAACACTGAATCAGAGCTAGGACATTGGTTACCACCCAACCATTTTGATCGTCCTTAGAGGGATTGAGAATATTTCATCACATCAGTGGGCAAATGGAATTCCAGTGCCTTTAATCACATTGTCTCTGCATTGTACTTGCCTACTGGAAAACTTTGTGGTGGTCCTCCAGTGATGGTCGGAATTGGGACCATAACTTTGTATATAGTAGTAGTAGTAGTAGTAGCAGTAGTAGTAGTAGTAGTTGAAGTAGCAGTAAGAAAAGATGGTTAATATTTACACAGAATGAACTTTCGCATAAGCATTATGATCAATTTACATATGCAGTCAATCGATAATGGTCTGCCTTGCAATATTGCAGTGCTACAATAAGGTCACAATAAACCCCTCTGTACAGATGCATTTTGCTACCTTGAGATGGACACAAACCAAATGTCTGACATCAGTATTGCATCCATTTCAAAATCAGGCCTTTATTGTAATTTGTGCATCTGTTGCACAATAATATTAATAATAATAATAATAATAATAATAATAATAATAATTACCTGTGGTATCAACTTAGTAATCAACTTATTTTTAACAGTTTCTTATATAGTGCACACATATTCCACAGAGCTTTACAGAGATAATGTGAACATTCACATCAGTCCCTGCACCAGTGGAGCTTACAACCTATAGATTGTCTTGAAAAAGTTCCCGGTTGCCTAGGGAAAGAAACGCGTCAACGTCACTTCTTCCCCCGAGCCAACCCACTCCTGAGGTCACGAGTCTGTGCATACGGAGCCGGCATATCGGACTGACTGCCGCTGCTCGTCTTGGAAGCTTATCTCAGCGCTTCAGCGCTCACAGCCGCCTGCATCAGCAAGGCTATTCTACGGCTTACCCCCTTGCCGTTTCCCACTGGAGAAACCTACGGACGCCAGCACACCACGTGCACCAGGTTGAGCTATCGTGTCATCGGGCTCCCTGCCCCTCCACAATCAATCATCAAGGAGGGTGAGCATATTACAAGGAGACTCTGCGCTACCTGACTTTCACCATCTGGCGTTATATGCGCTAACAGGCGACCCGCAGCTTGCTCCTAATACACCTAACTAAGTGCTTTGGCTTGTACCTTCTCCCAATGCCCCAACCCATCTTCCCCTGCTACTAACATTCTGGCTGATGCTAACTCACACTAAGCTTATACTGCTCCTGAAATTTACCTCATACCTGTTTGGAGTTGGCTATTGACACTATTTCAGTGTGGTTTCTTATATGAAAAGTCATTATCAACCATATGGTATCTGCCTTTGATTTTTATATTTTTTGTCTATGTATATGTAAAAGCCCTTTTAATGTGTATTTGTATACATAAAATTTAATTGTGATATTTAAAACGTGCCCAGATGTCCTTCTGTTCAGTGTAGTTCACAAGGTTTATACCTAGATTCAGCAGCGCGAGTGCAAAAACCTATCGAGCTTACAACCTATAGTCCCTGCCACATTTACACACACACAGACATTGTGGGAGGAAACCAGAGTACTTGGAGGAAACCCACACAAGTACGGGGGAATATACAAACTCTGCACAGTTAGGGCCATGGTGGGAATCAAACCCATGACCTCAGTTCTGTGCGGAAGTAATGCTAACCATTACACCATCCGTACTGGCCGTAATAGCAAGTTATGGCCATTATTCTACTTCACTCTTTCTGACAAAATCCTTCTTAGATGGACAAAACCATGTGCACTACAGGGGGCAGATGTAAAATGTGCAGAGAGAATTAGATTTAGGTGAGTTATTTTGTTTCTGTTCAGGGTATATATTGACTGCTTTATTTTTACACTGCGATATAGATCTCACTTTGAAGTAAAACCCCACTTAAATCAAATTATCTCTGCACAAGTAACATCTGCACCACCTGCAGTGGTTTTGTCCATCTAAGAAGGATTTTGGCAGAAAGAGTGAACTAGAATAAGGCCCTAAGATACATGGCTTCATTTATGTTTGTATGCAATGGCTGATTCAGAGGCGTAGCTACCGTAAGGCAGCCACCGCGGCTGCTTGGGGTAGCAAGCGCCAGCGGGGCGCCCCCGGTGCCCGGGCACTCTGGTCAGACCCCCCCTTACCTCTCCGCATGCCGCCGCCACCGCATTCAGTCCGGCACCGCAGATAGCCTCCGGGCTCCGTCTCCTGCAGTAATGAAAAATGACACGACAAAATCAAACTGGTTTAGCAGTGTAAATGATTGCTGCTTTAAAAAAACTGGAGATTTCTCACCAAATCTCTCACTTTCTGAATCTCTCATCCTATTAAATCTCACCCATAGTGCGTATATCAACAAGCCTATTGGTGGCGTGATTAGAAGCCAGGGCTTTTATAGATGTGGTGACTGCGCCATGTGTAGATCCTGCAGCACTACTGACAGAAAAACCATTGACCTGTTTTTAAATAATCAGAATTTTAAAATCAAACAATTCCTTACTTGCAATTTAAAGTATGCTATCTATGCCATCATGTGCACGTGCAATAAATTATATATAGGAAAGACGACCAGGGCACTGAAAGTGCCCTGGTCGGAACATATCCGTAATATAAAAAAAGGACATATGGATCACCCTTTCTCGATGCACTTTAAAACATGTCACCAGAGTTCACCTAATGGCATTTCAGGTTTCTGGGGCCTTGAACTTGTCAGAGATAACTGGAGGCATAATACTAAGGATCGCCAATTAGCCCAAAAAGAGATGAGGTGGATCTACGATTTGAACACCTTGGCACCTAATGGCCTAAATTCTGATTTAGAATTAAAATGGTTTTTATAGGATGGTTTTAATGCACTTTAAATGTTTTAAAAATATTTTTACTGTATTTTATCATGTTTTTTATGCTATTTATATATTATATATATTATGGTACTTATGTAATATCTGGGCTCCCGTTTTTCTTATGAGACCGCTTCCCCTCGCGGGGCGCGCTGCGCTCGCCACGCTTCGGGCACGGTGGCTCGCTGCGCTCGCCACACTATATAAAATCAACTCCATGCGTAGTTGGATAGTAGGGGTATGAAAAAATGGGGTGCATTTAACATGGGAGCCCAGATAATACATAAGTACCTATATTTTTTGTAAAGGGGTGGTATTTATATGTGGCTAGCTATATATTATAAATTATTTATTAGCGATTTTTGCACATATCTTTGCTAGTTTGCACACTGTTTATCGTATGATTTTCTATTATATAATGATAATCGCCATTTATCTCGAATTACGCCGCACTATACTGCATATAATATATATTTCCCTTCTTATTAAAGATTAAAGGGATCCGGGCACGCAGGAAGGCGGAAGTGACACATGCGTTCCACCTGCGTGTCATCTGCAACTTCCGGATCCTGCACACAGTGCCATAATATCGGAAGCGGCGGAAGTGACGTTTTGCGCTCCAGGCGCGTGTCACCCGCCGCTCCTTCCGGGTCTAATGAGGATAGACCTGCATGATCCAAATGGAGGTTGCGGAAGTGACGTCTGCGCCTCAAGTGCGTGTCACCCGCAACTTCCGGACACGGAGAATGCACTTAAATGGCGTTCTCTGTTTAAACTATATATTCAAGCACCTTAGGATGGGCGTTTTTAATCTAATAGTCGTCCTGCATTATCACACTTTATGTGTATATCCTCTGGAACCTGTATTATACTAAATGATGTGCACTTCCAGAAATGCCCCCTCCCCTTTCAGAGGAGGGCCTTCAGCCATTATTGCTGATCTATGCCACAGGTATAAATACCACCACCTAGCACAGCTAACCTCCAACCTTGACAAAGACAGCTTGCCTGTCGAAACGCGTTGGTGGAGAGGACCTGTGCTGACTACATCTGTACCCCCGGAATTGCCTGGTTAGCGGTGGGTGGCCATGCACCACTTCTTCAGGTAATCCTTCAATTTATCATCTTGGGGGCAGTTTGTTCACATGCACCCATTTTTATGTCACCTTAAATAAAACTTTGATACTGAGTCCATTTGCACTCTCCTCCTTTCTTTGGGACCACTGGGATCTTTTGAGGGCCACTGGCCTGAAAGGGACTTAGAGACAGACAGTGGACCAAAAGATACCTTGATAGGAGAGGCATTGCATTCGTACGTGTGAGTACGATACGCACCCACACCTTTGGATTATTGATCACAGTGGTGTCCCAGAAAAATCTAAAGATACCTTGATGTGACTGCATACCAATCACTTTGAGTGAGTGAGGGTACGGGATCTCCTATATACTTAGGAACTCACCTCCCCATCCCCCTGCTTATATATTTGACATTAAGACATTACACTAATATATGTCTTTTTTCATTTTCTATACCCATTACATATGAGATATCTACTGGTCTCATATATAGGGAATTAAAACAAGGGATCCAGTGCCCAATTTACATTGGTTCTTTCCAACTACCAGAGTTTTCCGGTGATCCTCACTTTCCAGTGTATGGCAGAAGGATTCTGGCTTTGCGCGTTGGGACTATATCATCTCTCTTTTCCAAACATTTTCTCCAGTTGACTTGACATCTCCAGTTCAATGGTACGGGAGATGCATTTTTTTAAACCCCTGGGATGCTACATGGATTGAAGATGACATGATCTACACCGGATGCCATGCTGAGTATAATTTGCTCTCACAAATACCCTATCGGATTCTACTGGATAAGGGGACAGGCCTATGGTGGAATCCATAGATAAGTATGTATGAGTGATTGTAGAATTAATTATAGTTGTATTCTTCTTATGTGTGTGTGTGTTTCATTTCACTATTGGTTTTGTTGTAAAGCTAAAGGTACCAGAGGCCCATTTCATGCCCCACATGCTAAGACTTGTGATTCTCCAAGTCCCTGCATGTGGGAGAGGCTTGCTGGAGCTTTGATCCACAACAAAACCCAATAGTTTACTATTCTGTTTTTACACCATAATATCATCCTGCTACCCACTGCCCAGGGGCATCGGGGACAGCCCTGGGTTTCAGCCTGAGCAGGGGTTATCGCTGGAGATGGCGGACCCCAGGGTCCCTGCTTGGGCTGACCAGTCAGGGGGTTAATGCTATGGCTGGGGGAACTAGTATAAAAAGTTTCCCCCAGCTGAGGCATTAGGCTGTTTGGGCCTTATGCTGGTTGTAAAAAAATTTGAGCGATTTTGTCCTCCATATTTTTTGAACCAGGACCAGCCCATGAGCCTCATGCTGGTTTTAGAAATACGGGAGAACCCCAGTTTTTTGTCCTCCTGAAGTTCTAAAACCAGGAGACCAGGGCTGGTTATAGATGTGTGTGTGTGGGTGTGTGTGTGGGGGGGGGGGGGGGGTCAGCACACCAATTAAAAAAAAGTATTTATTTATTTTACACTGAGAAACAACCTGACATACTGTATCCGTGCAGGCTTCACAACTCTCCACAAAAAGATGTTCTACTGATCATTTGTATTTACTAGTGAATTCATAGTCAAATTCACCAGTATGAATGACAGTAAATTTGTAAATTTGCCGATGACATAGAACACTATGACCACATACGGCGGTGTTCTATCAATGTTAAATGCTTTCGTATATAACCGATTACAGTTGACCCGGACGTATTGTATATGATAGTAAATCATTTAGTGCAGCATTTCCTGATGTATAACAGATCAATGGGCACGAATGCATGTATATATGTGTATATATATATATATATATATATATATATATATATACACACACACACATGAATATGTACCTCTCTTCTGCTCTCCTCACTTGTGTCTCCAACTGTATCTCTTCTATCTCTTTTTGGATGTATCAGCACATTCTTAAACTTAATATGTCTAAGACTGAGCTGATCAAAATGTATTCCCTCTGTCTCACACAAACTCACCTCACACAATCCTATTAGCAATTATTAGTACTACTATTTCCTGAAGCCCCCAAGTGATCTGTCCTGGAGTAATCCTTGACTCCTCCCTGTCCTTAAAACCACACAGTCAGCACCTCTCACAAACCTTCCCTTTTCTTCTCAAACATATTTACAGTATCAGACCCTTTCTCAACCAGGGTTCTACAAAGACCCTTATACACTATCTGGTCATCTCCAGACTTGACTAAGGTAATTTCATCTATGTGGAATCCCTAACAAATGTCTATCTGCACTCAATTCTATCCTTAATGCTGCAGCCCAGCTCATCTCCTCACCAAAGGTGCTACATCCACCTACCTTCTTTTACAAGCCCTTCAATGGCATTCCTTACCGTTCACAATCAAATTCAAGCTTCTCACACTCATAAACAAAGCTTTCACTCACTTCTCTCCTATTTACTGTACATCTCTAACCTCTTCTCCCTTTACAGTCACTGAACCAACCTCATTACTTTGCTAATGCACGCTGCCTCACCAGCCTACTGATTACTTCATCCCACTCCTACCTCCAAGACTTTTCACCTGGTGCTCCCAACCTCTGGAATTCTTTACCTCTCTCCATTAGACACTTCATCTCTCTACAAAACCTCAAAGTATCTCTTCTTCACCAAACCCAGCCAAATCTCACCTTAAACCTCTGTTCCGAATTTATGTATACCACATCTGTGTCTCTCCTATTTGTCTGCCCCTCCACTTTAGAATTTAAGCTTTAATGATCAGGGCTCTCTTACCTCCTGTGGTTTTCCTTCTCTTATTTAAACCATCTTTGATGACACCAAATCCTGTGACTTTCTGTACCGCTGATACTTAATCTAGTGTCCTCTACTGATGCAGCGATGTCTATGTACTGTACCCTGCAATTGTATTAAACTGTAAGTCACTGTTATGTATCTTTGTTTATGTAATTGGGCACTGTGGATAACTTGTGGCACCATGTAAAGGATTATATATGCCACCCTTGTTCATTACCTGGGCACAACATATCTTTCCATCCCAGTGCGCCGATTGCCGAGATGGGGATGTGCTAGCCTCTCACATGCATTGCGCCCCATTCTCAGTGAAATGAGTGCAGAGATGGGAAGACATGGTGTACCCGCAGGATGAACAATGGTCAGTTGTAATTTTCTTTCACCTATACCTATATATATCTATATGTTTTACCTATAGTTTGTACATATTATGATTGCATGCATTGTGTTGCACAGCCAATTAGTATACAATTTCTGTAAAAGTCTTTTTAACAGCTGCCTAAAATGTACATCAACAATTTAAATATCCATTCTGTATTTTTTGCTTTCGGCTTTAACACAATGTCTGTTGCCATTAACAGCCAACCTTAACTCTTCCATCTGTTAATCTTTTTTGATTTGCCTTTACAGGTTATATATAGCCACAGGCTATAATATTCCAATTTCACACATAAAAAAAACAAATAAAAAAAACAATGAAAATAACTGAGAATTATATTTGTTATACTATAAAATTGGTTTTGTTTACAGTTTTTTGACCTTACAATCTTCAACTTGTTTTGTAATTTGTATTATAATATTTACCTTTGCTGTGGCTTGCGGGGATGTAATTGGATACAGTAGGTTTTCTATCAAACTTGTATATTGATGCTAGATGCACATTATAATACTGTAGGTATGCAGATTATGTTGAACATTATATTTTTTGTCAGACAAAAATACATTGTTTTGCACCTTTGGATATGCACCATTTAGGGGACTGTACCCTATCGAAATTTGAGTTGGATGAGCTTCCTGGGGTAAATCTGTGATAGAATAAGAACAATGTAGCATTTTTAAAATGCATATGTTTGTTTGTGGTCTTGTGTTTTTAGGTAGACCTACTACTTTTGGAGTATATTAACATAGTGATTACAAATTCTAATCACCATAGGTTGATTCAAGATGGGGGGTGGACACCAAGGCATTTGTTGTTTAGAAGAACATGTATTTTATTTATAATGCAGAATCACCTTCTCTGCTGTGCTGAGTGGAATTTCTCAACCTCCTGTGAGACTCACCAGCGACTTCAGCACATCTGGTTCTCGGCCGGTGCAGCTGTCTGTGCCTCTCTCCAGCTGTCCCTACATGGCTGGCAAGCAGTGCATGCTGGCTCTAGCAGCCTCGCTTACAGAATTTGTGTTCCACTGCTGGAAAGCAATCCTGGAGCAGTCAAAGGGCACAAAAAAAGAGAGTAAGATGTGATAGAAAGACCAACTGGCAGTGGGAGACAGATGATGGAGAGATTCAGGGAAAAGAGAGGAGAGAGAGGGGGCAGAGAAATATTTAAGCATTACTCCGCTAACCTAAACTGCCCCCCAGTCCCACAATCAGACACTTTGCACTCTAAATCTGACCCGCTAGTCCAGTACATGGACATACTACCTGCCTTAATATTTTTTTTTAATATCTTTTGTGTGGGTGGCAATTAAGTTTATGTTTTTTTTTGTTATTTTTGCTGTGGGAACCAACATGTATGTTTTTTGTTTGTGAAGCCAAGGTGTTTTATTTTATATGGTTCATGCCTGCTCTGGGCTTGTTCCTCATTAGGCCCATCTCCCTCTGCCTGGTTTGACACACTCCTCCACTCACTCTCTGAGGAGCCTGGCTGTGACACATTAATGAATTGGGTGGGGAGTGAGAAAGCAAAGGTTGGTATTAGATGGTGAGTTGGTAAGGAGACAGGCATAAGATGAGTGGGTGAAGACATTTGATAATAATTATGGTGTGGTAGGATACCTCAATTCATTTAAGGCAAGACCATACATTGTGAGGTCACACCCAATATCCTAAAGTGCACACACCTTCTGTTCGGGCAAAAGAATACCCTACTTTTATTTGTGTAGCAATAATTTCAAATGTATTTACTGGTTACATGCAGAATATAATAAACTGCATTTGCACATACAGAATAGCAAATATGCTACAGTTTACAATACACACACCAAAAGTGTTTCGCAGCACTGTACATATAGCATACATTAGAACAATGCAGGATGCACAGAACTAAACATTACAGTAACCAAAACAGGGCACAAGTAAAAATTTGCACAATTCTCAGTCCACAATACAGCTGAGATATAGGGAAGAAAAGGTGTTGTCCACATACTACAAAGGGTGAGTTGTAGAGATTAATGATTATGAGATAAAATGTGCTGCAGTTATACAGTAGCTGAGCAGAAGAGAGCTGTAATTGAAGTGCAAAAGAATATGGCTGTAAGAACATGAATGACATGGACCCTGCTTCAATGAGCTTACAGTATACATTTAGGGGGAGACAGACAGATGGCATGCATGTAGGGAGGCCTTAAGGCAGGAATTGAGCATAGCAGAGATGTTTAAGACATAAGGCGGCAGGTACAGAGAGTGGCCTCTGTACTAGGTATGCTTTGATGAACAGGTGAGTTTTCAGTAACCATTTGCATTGGTAAAATCTTTGATATGCATATGGGATGCAGTTGTCAGGGTAAAGGAGATGGAATAATCTATTACCAACCAGAGAGAGAAGGAGGAAGTATATAGGGAAATGAGGTCAGAGATGTAGAAAGGAGTTAGAGAGGGCCTTATTGTGAGGGTGAGGAGTTTGAAAAAGATTATGTATGGGAATGGGAGCCAGTGAAGGATTTCATGAAGGAGCTTGGCTGAAGTGGAGTGGTTGGAGAAGAATATAAAATCTTTCTGCAGAGTTTAGAACATATTCTAGGGAGGTAGCTGGGAACATGGGAGGTCAGTGAAGAGAATGCTGCAGTAGTCATACCATGAGATAACCAGTGAGTGAATAATACAGTTAGTATTATAGAATAGATTTTCAGATATACAGCACACTTAGACCTGCTGCTATGTCACTATCAAGGAGCACCACTCCTAAAATAGACGTACAACGACAAGAAATGATTGTTTCCCAGCGCAGGTCAAACTGCTGATTTGAATTCACAGATCGTATCAGGATTCTGGATGCTTGAGTCAATGGAACCACACTGACCTTTGTGTTGGTCCCTACATGCACATAAAGGTTTCTTTTACTGCAAAAACATAATCTTCAAAGGACAGCCAAAACAATGAGAGTGGGGGAAAGGATGCCAATGATAATATAACTGAGCTTGGAACTAGTTCCTTTGTATGCATCAAGGTATCTTTCACTCCAGTCTCATGGGGCACATAGAACCTAATCTTCAAAGGACAGCCAAAACAATGAGAGTGGGGGGAAAGGATGCCAATGATAATATAACTGACCTGGGAACTAGTACCTGTGTACGCATCAAGGTATCTTTCACTCCTGTCAATTTCAAATAAATATCTTTTTTTGGAGATTTATCTGGTCTTCATCTCAAATTTGATTGACTTGTGTGACATAAAATAAACCTTGATGGGAACATAGGGATTATATACCAGGTCAGTATTATCCATAAGAGTGAGTTATGTGCCCCATGAGACTGGAGTGAAAGATACCATGGTGCATACATAGGGACTAGTTCCCAGGTCAGTTATATTATCATTGGCATCCTTTCCCCCACTCTCATTGTTTTGGCTGTCCTTTGAAGATTACGTTCTTGAAGTAAAAGAAACCTTTATGTGCTTGTAGGGACCAACAGGAAGGTCATGTGGTTCCATTGACTCAAGCATCCAGAATCCTGATACAATCTGTGAATTCAAATCAGCAGTTTTACCTACACTGGGAAACGATCATTTCTTGTTGTTTTACGAATAATATGTTTAGTTGCACTCTGTAAAAAGATGCTTGATGCAATTGATGTTGTGTAGCTGAAACTGCCATAATTAAGCCAGGGATTGTAGCAAGTCCTGTGGCCATGTGGTTATTTTTAAAGGTGCAGTTTTTTACAGAGCAAAACCATGCCTTATAAAGGACTTCCTCTTTATTAAATCAACCTTAAAGTTCGCCCAACATTCTACAAGGCTAATGGACTTGCAAAGTCTTACCTTTGGCCCAATATATCCTTTGTATATTCCTGATGTACACTAAGGGGGTTATTCTGGTTGTATCGCTCAGATGTAAATTTGCACCCTTGCTAATCAACCAGATCCCGCCCTGCAAATGGTGGTAAGCCCACTTCCCCCTCACATGCCACATACGTCCGCATGAGCTGCAAATTAATGTTTTACATAAACATCCATTTACATGCCAGGGGGAAACTCCCACATCTTTTGATGGTTGCCAACTATCGAAAGATGTGGTGCATGCATGCATTTATAAAGTGGCTTACAGGCCACTTACATATGCGTGCACATTTGGGAGGAAATGGGTGGGCAGCTGACATCTGGTTATGTCAGCCACCCTCCCCCTGTGGCCCAGTCACCCAACGATTTCCATGGGAATGCCCAACGTTTACATGGGAACACCCATGAAATGCTGGGCATTCCCATGGGCGCGATTATACACTGTTGTCCTCGTCCGCAGTCTTGGGTGCATGCACCCACCAAACAGTCCATGCACAGAAATGCAACTGTGCATGCACATACGCCAAACATCAGTCCCCGTGCGAATGAATGCCAGCTGCAAACAGACCAGAATAAGGTCCTAAGACAAAGTGGTACAAGTGGAGATGTCCCAGAAATTCTAAATTTCTTAATTTCGATTTTTAATAGACATATTTATAGGAGATCAGGTTTCAGTATCCCTGAAATAACCGTATTCCTAATGTTAGTAAATGGCATGCAAAACTATTTTCCATTTCCACACAAAGTGAGTACCTTTCCAAAACTTATCAGAAACATTTTTTATAAGTGGGAATCCTTATGGGCAATTATTTATCAATTTAAAAATTTTGAAATTAATAGCATGCAAATAGGGAAAAAACATGATTTCAATAAAAAAAGTATTGCTATTGATGACAATTGATCTAAATTAAGCATATTTTAACCATGCTGAACTTATTATTCTATTGCAAAAATATGAAAAAATTATATATCAACTGAACTAACAATTTGCATAAAGCTTCAAAACAGAGAAAGAAATGAACATTCATTCTGGGCATTCACTCAGGCAATAAACAATAACATAAAAGATTCATCAAAATATATAATTTAAATTATCATTACAAATTGAAAGCAGCAAACACAGTTTATGAATAACTTAGTTCTGAAGTTGGGGACCAAACATGAAGTGCTCGGTTACATCACAAAGGATTTTCTTGCAGAGACTGAGAATGTAAAATCAATTTTATGATAGAAAACACTTAAATATAACAGATCACAATAAAAATTTGTTAGGAATTACAATCAAATCAATTGAAATATTACAAATTAGCATATATGGAAAATAGCCTCATATAACGATATGAAAAACATATTGGGGGAAATTTACTAAGATGAGAGTTCTATTTCAAATTGGATGTTGCTATGGGCAACTAATCAGAATCTATTTCTTATTTATGTAGCACCTTCTAGAACAGGCATGTCCAACGTTGGCCCTCCAGATGTTGTGAAACTACACATCCCAGCATGCTTTGCAATAGTTTTAGCATTCTCTAATAGCAAAACTGTGGCAAAGCATGCTGGGATGTGTAGTTTCACAACATCTGGAGGGCCAACGTTGGACATGCCTGTTCTAGAAGATAATACTGTAGATAGTTTTAGATTGATTGCCAAGCTACAGTAGTGTAGTGTGTGCAGAGTAATGGCAGTTGTATAGTGTGGGCAGGGTAGCTGTGGTAGTGTAGTGTGTGACTTTTGGCTTATATATACATCTTTAAATGTTTGATTATGTCATTCAAAAATGTAAAACATAGTAATTTCAGACCATGCACCATTCTGACACTCCCCTCCCCCAGACACTATTCCTCTAATTAGAGGTTTCCTTCGTACTTATCTGAATCATCAGATTTTAAATGCTCCTTAGAGGGCCACTTTCTAAACTATGTGGATGACAATATCCAACACACTGAGGACATTAACTTATTTTGGTCTGCTTCTAAGCCAGTGCTTTAATGCCATATCACTGCCTATGTAGCGGCCAAACGTAAGTCCCTTAATGATAGATTTAGCGATCTCAGTATAGCTGTGTCCAATAATACCCCTGTGATGCATCAGTCAATTGGTAATGCCAAAACCCTTTATGATATTTTATGCTCTGAAAAAGCATAACATTCTTTAGATTATCAAAAAAATAGTGTTGCTTCTGTTGTCAAAAGTCAACTTTCTTTGACACATGTTTCCAGTATTCAGTGGCAGATTGGCCACTGAAAGTACCGGGAAGAATTCCGGGAGGCCGCCCACCCCGGAGGCCACTGGATCTCCAGCCTGTCTGCTCACATTTAAATAAAAAAATTGTAATACTCACAGGAGCTGTTGTGGCCGAAAGCAGTGCTGCATACAGACAGAGACCCTGCGCCCTTCCAAAGATGGCCACTCCCTGATTGGGGACAGATGCTAGAGGTGCACCTTTAGTGTCTGACAGGGGAGCACATGGCAACCGGAAGTGCGCACCTCTGGGCAACAAGCAGGTGAAACCAGATGGCAGTGGCGTAACTATTGGCCCGTAGACCCAGCGGTGGCTTGGGGTAGTGGCGGAGACTGCGCGGAGCTGCTGCAGGGATAGGTTGGTGCACTGCATCTCCACTGCTGTGCAGTGACTGCTGGCTGCTGCACCCTATGCCTGTCACACTGTGTGGGCAGATAGTGGCGGTAGTGTAGTCTGAGGGGAGGTGGTGCAGGGTATCAGCGATAGCGTAGTATGTGCATGCAGTGGGGTGCAGGGTAGCAGTAGTGTGTTCAGGCAGTGGGATGCAGGGCAGCGGCAGTAGTGTAGTCTGTGCATGGAGAGGGTACAGGTTAGCTGCAGTAGTACAGTATGTGCGCATGTGGGATTGCAAAGTCCCTGCTTGTATATCCCCCTGGACAATGAACTGTAACTCCCCCTGGCTAACATGCAAATAATTCCCCTGGGCAATGAGCATGTAACTCCCCCTAAACAATGAGCAAGTTACTCCCCATGGGCATCAAGCATGTAACTCCTCTTGGGCAACAAGCATAAAACTCCCCCTGGGCAACGATCCTGTATCCCCCCCCCCCCCCCCGGGCAATGAGTATGTAACTCCCACTGGCAAGGAGCATAAATTCCCATGTGGCAATGAGCAAGAAACTAATGACAAGATGCATGTAACCCACTGGCAATGAGCAATTAATTCCCCCCCCCCCCGCGCCGCCACCACCGAGGAGCATGAAAACTCTGGCAAGGATCATATAACCCCTGGCATCAATCATGAAACCCCTGGCATTGAGCAGGAAAACCCTGGCAACAAGCATGTAATGCCTGGCAGTGTGCATATAGGTAAGCAGCAGTCATGTTGCATATTATATAATAGGCATTACAGTTTGTGGTATAATATGTAATAGGCAGTGTGGTGTATTGTATAATATATAATAGGCATTAGGGTGTGTGGTATAATATGTAATAGGCATTAAGGTGTGTGGTATAATATGTTATAGGCATTACTGTGTGTGACATAAATGCAATAGGCATTACTGTGTGTGGCATAATATGCAGTGGGCATTAAAGTGTATTGAACAATATATAATAGGCATTACTGTGTGTGGCATACTATGTAATGGGCATTACAGTGTGTGGCATAATATGTAATGGGCATTACGTGTGTGGCATAATATGTAATGGGCATTGCAGTGTGTGACAAGGAAGAAACCACAGATTTCTATGTTCAAATTGAGTCATTCCACTGTCTACACTACCATTAATCTGCCTTGTATACATAGTTACGTGCTGGAAGCTAAGTTTAGGTAGGTAGTAGATTGGATTAATAACACTAATAATTATACTGTGATATCAGTGGATCAAGCTCTCTGTCCTTCCATTCCTCTGGTTAGTCTTGTACACATGAATCCATCTGTTTTTGTCTCT
The DNA here is from genome assembly GCF_055691185.1 of Crinia signifera. Lineage (NCBI taxonomy): Eukaryota > Metazoa > Chordata > Amphibia > Anura > Myobatrachidae > Crinia > Crinia signifera. The sequence continues at coordinate 134,871,656 of NC_139217.1, read as the reverse complement.
TCAGTGTCCGATAATTTTCTTCTCGAAACTACATGTGCCGCATAGTGATTGCCTTGAGCTTGGCTGAAACTTTACACATAATATTCATTTTTTTGTCTTTGTACTTTAATATTATTACTCGTGTCCCATTGATGCAAAATGCGCTGGTCTTGTGGAGGGCTTCGACTGATACTGCATGTTTTAAATGCAATTGGTTTCATGATTTTATGTTACTAAGATTTGTGTTCCATATTACCTACTGTAACCATCCCATTGTTTGCATATTTTCAGCTTTGCAGTTATGTTTCGAATGTAGTGTAGAATTTATCTGAAAAGGATCGGAAGGTCGGTTTAGATGTAATGATAAGACATGTAACAGATACCGTTTTTTCTACATCTATGTTGTATTCACGTCTTAAACGACAATTTCAGCTTGACACATTACAGTCTGGAATGATTAAATGGACTGTTGATTGCGGCATCTTATATGTCGATGCAATATATATATAAGTATATGGAACTGCCCCAGAGTCAATAGTTTCTGGCTAAATGTTAGACATCATACTAGGATCGCTTATAATATCGATATCACTCTTACTCCAGAAGTGGGTTCTCTGGGACATATATAAATGCACCACTAGATTTGTGGAGACTCCCGCTGGGCTATAGATTGTTTTTATCTAAATGATCAGTTATCCCAGTGGATCTCTACAGAATTCGCATTGTTAGCATTGTTTTTGCCTAGAGTCTCCTATTTGTTTCATAAGGATTGACTCGAAATGTCTTGAACCAAAGATAAAAATGCTAAGAAACTTTTCAGTATATGGTTACCTTATGTTATTTCTCTCCCATCTCCCACAAAAACTCTGTAAGAATTGCTATCTCAATGACTCCTTGATATGGAACTTTTTACAAAAAAGTTCTTTCTAACCTGATTCCTTTGGATTTTTACCCCCACCATTCACATGCTTTGTGTTCCCCAAATACATATTTTAATCACTTACTGTTCTGACAATGGGTATAGTGACCTGTTATGATATAATTACTGCTTATGCCTGTTTTATAAAGAATGAATATCAGTATTTATTGTTAATTTTATTTTAATTATATTTGGTCTTGTTATGATGTATTCATTGTGAGACTTATTGTTATTCTGAATATAACATGATTGTTGTTGTACTTTTATGATATAGTTTATTTATTAAAATAAAATATAATTGAAAAAAAATATTCCAAACATTTTTTAAGCAAAACTATTTTTTTTAACATAACTTTTTTTTAAACACAAAGCAAGAAAGTGATTTAATAGATTTTTTAATGGTATTATACAAATGTATGCTGTTTCATTTGAAATTATCACAACAGCATTTTAAAACCAAAATATTGACACATGAATGCCTTTCTATGACTAATCTTTGTGCAATAAGTAATATTAGATCTAAATACTAGACTGTTTAGAATTCATTTACATTGAACATGGTCAAATCTGCTTCTCATGATTTGTAAAATATTTTCAAATTCTGGACCAAATGGTCAATTTGTGAAATCTAAAAAAATTAAATAATAATAATAATAATAATAATAATAATAATAATAATAATAAATATAATATAAATAATATAATCATTGGTATTACAGAGTACAAAGATCTGGTTGCATGATTGAAATGTGCCATTCTGTGTAGAGTTGTTCTGTGACCTATGTCTGATTATGTGGACTGACTGACAAGCCATGCTGTGTAGGAAAGGTCTACAAAGGTAAGTACACACTGGGCAATTCCAATGCTAAACACTGAATGATATCATTAGCGATTTGGTCAGTGACATCACCAGGTTTACCTTCTGAGCATAGTTCTTTGACAATATGTCAAATTGAGCTGTTTGTACAGACGAAGCGGGGCTGGGGGTCATTATTGACCCAAAGGAGCATGTATTATTCATCATTTGTAGCATAGACACTTGGTGATATTTTAATTGATATCTCTCAGAAGGGTCAATATAAGCATTATCATTTAAAAAAATTGCCCCAGGGTGTATGCACCTTAAATATACATAAGGGTAGGCTTGGGAACTTATTCACTATTTACCTTTCTTTACATATTACTATTGTGGTGAACAAACAATTATAATAAGATTACATTGGAGAAACTGGAGTATACAGTTGTCAATGGATGGGACAGAGTCATGTGATGCCTAACCTTAAATGTACTGTTGTGAGTTCTCCTTAGAAAGATTGTGTTCCTCTGGTGTTAAATAAAGAACTTGGTGGATGTTGTGCTGATATACTGTATTTGACATCACTCAACTGGTTGGCCATTTATTATTTTTGATGTCATGGACTAGACCTATAGCATCATCAATTATCTAATTTTATTGTTGGTATTTGAATCTGTGTTTTATTAAAGATATTACAGTTTCAAAAGTTGTCCCTTGGAAAAGATCCAAATTCAGGGTTGTAGTGTTCTTCAGTGCCATACATTGCATATACTGTATCATATACTGTATCTGATATTTTATTAGTGCTGTAATGTTGTCAATGTTGAAATGTACAGTAGAAACTGTGTTTATTTTCCAATGCTATCTAAATCCCTAATCCTAACCCTAATGCTAACCCTTATACTAACTATAGTCCTACCTCTAACTGAAATGTAAATGTCTACATTTTGACAAACTCACCATGTTGATATCATCAATATTGATATTCTGCTATCAACATTGTGAATTGTCAGCATTCTCACTGGAGACATTCTTACTGTATATCATCTATCTATCTATCTATCTATCTATCTATCTATCTATCTATCTATCTATCTATCTATCTATCTATCTATCTATCTATCTATCTATTTATCTAATCACATATTCATGCATTATGTTTAAAGCTTAAAGAGCACTTCAACAAGACGTTCACTTGTAAGCTTCAGCAACATCTGAACTCCAGTTTTCAATTAGTGGTGATTAAGTACCACCATTAATTATCAGACTTTTGCTATTCTATTAGCTCTGATCAACCAGCAATTATATGGGGTTTGGGACATATGCAAAGCTGCAATAAGTGTTCTTTTTTTCCCGTGATAATTGTCACGAAAGTACATAGAATGTAGTTTAGCACATCATCTATGTGTTTTAACATGAATTATGCAGGGTTTTATTGGATTACTGAATAGTATTTATTAAAAAAATTTAGAAAGATTACTATTTTTTAAGGCTGCAATCCAGGTATAACTGTATCATGCTGGGTTCTAACAGGAAGCAATTCTAAAAAAAACAAAAATGGGTCAGAAATAATAATCTTGAATTTGAAAGGGATAGGTATAAAGTTAAAAGTTGGAAATGCTCTCTCCCCAAGTGTTAATATTGTAGCTTTGCTGGGGCACATATACAGTAGATCACAATATTATACAGTACATGTATAGTTAACCATGTACAGAATAGTACACATCACTGCTCTTTGAACACCCAAATCTGTATGCTTGAATTGATACAATCAGTAACAGTGTGCAATAGCCCTTTCCTAGGTATATGTAGGTATATGCAATTTTGCATAGTATGCTATGTCATTTATATGCCCTTATCGAGCATCCCACTGCAACACAATAACACCCCTTCTGTCACAAGTAGAGATGCATTCCGTTTGTGTACAACATTGCATGACCACTTTGTATGCTCAAGTCCAGAGTATGCCTAGAAAACATGCAAGATATGATTCTCAATTAGACTTGTATTTAATTCTGAATCAGTCCATTATCACAAATTGATAGAATGACTTCCTTGCTGAATGATGATTAAGAGAAGTTCTACCAATATGTTCCTTAAGTGTATAAACAAGATTACATTTTAGATGGGATTATTTAAATGAGATAATGTGGTGATGGAACAAGGGTATCAGCATTCCCTTTCTTTAAATTAAAGTTTACAGTATTGCAGTTACCACAGGGGCTGGCGATGGAATCACCAGGCCCCACATCCATCGGAAGGGGGCACGCGTGCACAAAATGCTCGAGTGTCCCTTTCCAATGGAGCTCCCCGCTGCTGTCCACCGCCTCCCGCTCACCATCGCCTGTTATATCCCCCCCCCGAACCCCCCCCTAACCCTGCCCATTTCCCTGAAACAGAGATGGACAGGGTATCCGCCAGCCAGCCGCTGAGTGACTGGGACGCATGTGCGTGTGAGACATTCGCGCATCCCAGTCTACTGGAGGCCCGCTCACCAGCAGGGACAGTCTGGTGAGTGCTGGCACTGAATGAGAGGGCACTCACCAGAATCTGTATGATTTCCAAAAATCCTATTTCAGCCATGTACTAATAATTGGAATTTCTGTGCATTGATGATTTTGGTCATTTTATGACCAGGTTCATTTGTACATACACTTCATCCGAGCCTAAATAATTTAAACACAGAACATTTTCAAATGTAATAAAGACAGTTCCATTTTCCTATCGCTTGATGATTAAAATCAATTATGAATAAAAGTAGAATGAACCAAATTCTATTCCTTTGAGTGCCTACATCTATGTGATATGTTGGCACTCAAAGGGTTAAAATAGAAAAAATGGGAAAAATGTGTAAAAAAAAAAAGATTATACAACCTATATAATGTAAACATTACAGGTCATTATGATGAATAAAAATGTTTACTTGTCAATTTTCACAACACATTTGACAAATTCACCTGGTACTCAAAGGGTTAAGAGCATTTTTATGTTTATGTGCCAATGCGGAAAAATAAACAATAATATTGTAAAAATCTCCGATATTCTGTTGTGCATGCACCTTCATAAGTGCTTTCAGACACATTCAGAAGTGTATTAATGTTTATTACCATCTAATTATCATGTTCATAGTGGAAATAAAGAAAACATGAGATTAGTGTTGGATGTGTAAGAAAATGTGCAAAGGTTATCATATTAAAATGAAAAATTATTGCCTAAAAATATATCTACGCTTTAATAATAAATTGATTTGTTTATTTCTTTTTAAACTAGAAACTAACAAAAGATAAATGAACATTGTTCACATCTTTCAGCGCCAAGTTTATTTTTTGCTCAAGAAACAGCAACAACATTAAAATAACATTAAGAGCGTCAATTAAGTCTGCAGGAAAATAGGCAATATGCATATACTGTGGAATATTAGAGCTTTTTACAAATCTAAAAAACATTTTTTTTAACCAGTAATACTGTGATTATACTCCATAATGAGCTTTGCTAATTTATCTTATGATCTACAAAGTAAACATGTGAAAATAAAAAAATGCCATTCAATATTTTCTTGCTAACATAATTTAACAGAACTAAATTTTTAAGCTTTTTTAATATTAAGACGTACTAAGACGTACAGTTTTGTATTAAATTACTGACTATGAAATGTATTCTATATACCATATATACTCGAGTATAAGCCTACTGTTTCAGAACATTATTTATGCTGAAAAAGCCCCCCTTGGCTTATACTCGAGCGAGGGTCCCACTTGAGTCAATATGTTTTCCCAGTTTTTGTTGTAAAATTAGGTGCCTCGGCTTATATTTGGGTCGACTTATACTCTAGTATATACGGTACTTATTATACATCAACACAGTGTATTTTTCTCTCAAGAGTAGCATTATCCAGTGACCCCCAAAAATCCAGCCCTCCTTCATTATTAGTCACATGACAGTTTAACTAGGATAGTTAGAAACAATGCTGTTAAAACTGAGGGGTAGATTTATTAAGCTCTGTGAAGTGATAAAGTGTCCGGCCAATTAGCTCCTACCTGTCATTTTTTTCAAACCAAGCCAGTAACTTCACAGTTAGGAGCTGATTGGCCTGTGATAAAAAACAGACACTTTATCGCTTCACCAAGCTTAATAAATCTACCCCTCAATTTTAACAGCATTGTTTCTGCCCCTGAGTATTAAATGTTTGATTCATATATACAAAGTATGCACCAGAATTTCAATTTTAGAGCTTCTAACTACTCAATGAGACCAAGCCCCAACTTGTTGAATCAATCAAGATTGAAATACAATATCACTTTATGGCATTCTGAGTCATTACACCTAATGTTGCTAACCCCATCTCATTTGGTAAATAGAAAGTCACCAACTCCCCATTGACTACAGATGGGAGGCCGCTCAATCCACAGCTGGATTTGTTTATATTTTTTTGCTACAGCTTTGCTGATTGAGGCTAATGAAATTGTTTTATGTTTTAGACATATAAAATTATGCCTTCATTCTTTTGTATGCAGTGAATTGATTATTAAGTGGGATTTTAAAAGTGGACAATGCCATTTATGTAAACCAAAGTATGGGAATGAGATGGAATTACTGATTCACACTTGAACTCCTCTCCCATTTTGGTTGCATTGTAGTGAATAAAGGTCATCTTCTTAATAGCTAGTAAACAATGTGTTAGCATTTGTTGGCTGCTTGGTTTGTGTCTAAGCTGTCATGATATTAGTTCTAAAGTAATTATTAGTTTTAAGGCAAAAACAAGGTTGTTTTTGTCATGTTCAATCTATTGACTGTCTCAACAAAATTGTACCACTATCTACAAATCTCAGGTTATTTTATTTGACCCATTAAATATTAACTCTGAAAATTTCAGGGTTTCATGTACTGTAATACGGTATCTGTATGTGTCTGCTTACAATGTGAGAATATGTTCCCAGTATTATAAATTAATTGCTGTTCTGATTGATCAAAATCATGCTAATGTAAATGCAAAATATACAGATTTTTTGAAATACAGAGTGCTTATTGTTTGGGAATTCAATTTAGGTGTTGTGGCTATTTTTATTTTACATTATTTATTGTGCAGTATGTCAATGAATCAATGCCAAGGCATAAATAATAAAAAGTAAATGCTTTTAGCAGAAAAATGTTATGTAAATAGAATAGACAAAATGCCAATATTTTCAAAAAGGCTTTTAAAACTATCAACGTCATTTTAAAGTTATTATCATATAATATGACTTCTTCCAGTAATTCTCAGTTAAATAACCTTATTTTAAAGTTACATATTATCAAGATGAGCCATATGTCATATAAATATCTCTATATATCTATATATATATAGATAGATAGAGTGCGCTATACTTTCAAACCTCCACCACCAAAATCAAGTAGCTGCAATAATTACAGGCTGTATGATAGATCCATACTAGATACACTCTCTGAGAGGTTCTACTTGTGGGAGATAAAGTTATTGTAGTCTCCTTCCAGAATTGCCTATGTTTATCTGCAGTTTTTTATTTGAATTGATTGGTCTTAAATGAAGGATGTTTAAAAGGCACTCCAGCCTGTTCTAATCTGAAGCTGGTATACCTGTAGTGGATTGAAATAACACAATCTCACTCTTTAGCAATGTTTTGAACATTACCCCTGAGGAAGTCGTTATGACAAAACGCGTTGGGTGTTTGTTTTCCTTCGGCTGTACTCCAATCATGACAAATTAATGAAAAACATCTTTTATTGTATTTTACTTTTTTATTAAATTTGTCCAATATCATACAGCCTGTAATTATTGCAGTGACTTGAATTTGGTGGTGGAGGTTTGAAAGTATAGCGCACTCTATCTCTCGTTCATACTATTCCTTTTTCCCCCATTAATAGGGGGGATTTATAAAGTTGCTGCTCTTACACTTATTAGCGCATTGAAAGGGTTTTCCTGTGCATATATATACTGTATATATATATATATATATATATATATATATATATGCTCCAGAGAAAGAGCTTTTATCGAACAATGTTTCAGTATCATCCAGATATTGTCATCAGGTTAAAATATACAACACACTACTCGCCTTAAATAGACAGTGAACATTAGCTGGTGGGTGGGTGTGTGTCCGTCCAACGTGCCAAACGTGTCACCAACTTGCATCAGCTGCCATCCCACATACAACCCACCCTCCAGGATACAAAAAATGACATAACCAATCACCATGGCAATACAAATAAACAAACATTAAAATGACATAAAAAAGACAATACAAAAAAGCGAAACTACAATATCACTTTTACATAATAATAAATATTCAGCATACGGTATAGCAACAAGCAACAGTATACTAGAGGATCACACCCACGCCTTAAATATATCTTAGTTTAAGAGCACCACTATGCCTAATTGCTCATTTAACCCGTGGGGTGTCCCCAACTGGGCAATCCAACGTGCCTCACATTTTAATAACATAAGATTTCTATTACCAACCCTAAGGGGGACCGGTAAGTGGTCAATCATTCTATATTGCATCATTGAAACTCCATGTCTTGCTGCCAAGAAATGCCGTGAGACCGGCTGATCACTCGAACTGGTAGCCAGTCATTACCAATGTAAGAAAGTCCACATGGACAGATAATCTGGTAGACTGTATAACAGTTTTACAAGATAAAGTATGTCTGATCGACATACCCTTACCAGTACAGGGGTGATTAAAAACAGAACCAGGTAACATATATTTGCACAATGTGATCGGATACAACCCAATCTCCTCAAAACAGGTTGGTTAGTCTGTGGTGCTGCATTTGACTTAACCAGCAAATTACCTAGATTTTTACATTGTTTGAAACTAGGCATTAACTTAGTGTTATTAAGACCCAAATCTAGATCAGATTGGATCATTGGCCAATTATCTTGTGCAATCCTAGTAACAATTGTGTATAAGTAGTAACCCAAGGTAAAACATCTGATTTTTTAACATCTCTGGTATTCTGTGCAAGTAAAGTAGTTCGATCCAGAGCTAACACTTTAGTTTTGGTGGCCAACAATTCTGGTAAGGGATATCCACAGGCAACAAAGCAGCCAATCGTTTCATCCATTTGATGATCGGCTGACACAGGATCAGATACAATGTGCTTAACGCGCAGCAATTGTGAAAATGGGAGGCTTCTAACAGTGGCCCTCGGGTGATAACTACTGTATTCTAAAAGACTGTTCCTGTCAGTCTCTTTTTTATAGAGATCAGTACTAATGATCCCCTCCTTGATCAGGATTTGAACATCCAAAAAGCTGATGCGATTCTTGTCAAAGGAAAAAGTAAATTTAATGTGATCTGACCAAGCATTATGTTTAGTGAGGAACTCACAGAGGATCTGTGGAGACTCTTTTCAGAAAATTAATAAACCATCGATATATCGATTGTAGTAAATAATATTCTCAGAAATGGATGGATTGTCAAAAAATAAATGTTGTTGATATTCAAACATAAAAATATTGGTGTACGATGGAGCGACCGCCGCCCCCATCGCCACACCAAACTTTTGAAAGAAAAATGTATTATTGTAAAGAAAAAAGTTTTTAGACAATACCATCCACATGAGCTCAATAATCAAAGTAATGTCTGGACCCATGTAGGTGTCACTCTTATTAAGGAAGTGTCTCAAAGGTGTTAGCCCTAACACATGGGGAATGGAAGTGTATAATGCAGAATCATTGATGGAAAACATTGTAATGTCATCCGCAAGCTGGTTCATTGTTTTCATTGAGGGACAGATGTTAGGTCTGAAATTGATAATAATTGAGAAAGGATGGAAGTGGGCTTGTCAAATCTGTATGTGGGCTTTATGTACTGATTTCTATTGTAGATTGGATGCTGCCCATAGCAACCAATCTATTTAGCACCTTCTAGGAGATAAAATATATAGGGCCAGATGTCTCAAGCTTTTAAATGTGATAAAATGGAGAGTAATAAACAACCAGCCAATTGACTCCTTACTGTAATTTATCAAACCCATGCGGTAACATGCCAGTTCGGAGCTGATTGGCTAGTTGTTTATAACTCTCCATTTTATCATGTTTTGCAGCTTGATACATCTGGTCTAAAATCTGATTGGTTGCCCATAGCAACACCCCATCTTCAATAGAAATCCCATCTTAGTAAATAAACTTGGTCTGCAGTTGGGGGAGGGTTGGCTCTGGTTTTAGCATGATTATAATTGAAGAAAGAAGTACAGTGATTGTTAATATAATAAAATCATTGGTAATTATAATGTATTGTTTCTTTTATAAATATGAAATGGTCATTTTTTCTGATATTGTAGAATATGTAACAGACTGAATAATCTTAGTGTTAAAAGTAATATAAATGTATAAATTAATTGTAAGAAGCTATCAATCTGAATGGTCAACAAATTATCCTTTTATGTTAGTTGAACAATTTTATTGTAAAGGTAGTTTCAATCTAAAATTGGCTAAAATAATAATTGAAGAGTATCATAATAAGTCATCGATTTAATCTAAAACATTTTGGTGATGTCCACTGATTTCGTTTCATTTAGAAGTCTAACATGACTATTAATCCAATTTGCCCTCTATTGTCTCTTTTGGTTCATGACTTTATAGCACAATCTTGTCAGAGCATTCCTGTTACAAGTACACTATTTCTGTTTCCTACCAGACTACCAACCATCCTACATTATTTTTGCCATCCTATATTTTAACTGTATATCTGTAACCTATCTATTCAATTTCTGTAAAACTGTTATGGAACCCTTAAACAACCCCTAAATCCATGATAGAGGATATTATGTCTATAACAGCCAAGAGGTCCCTTATTGTTTTATACATACACAGCCTTAACTAGAATGTCTACCATCATGACTGAACCAACAATTCAAGGTAATTTTTCAGGGCAAAAATGGCCTGGGCTTAGGCAAATGGTACAATAGCTGCAGCAGGGCAGTGCATTATTTACTGCATGGCTAAGTATGTCTTTTGCAGGAAGTATAGCAGGAGAAATGGTTGAAAAACAGAGACTATTGATCAACACAGGTCTCAGTGCCAAAGCCAGAAGTCCAATCACAACCATGACATGGCAGGACAAAAGCAATAGGATCACCAAGATTCTGGACATCAGAAAACAAACGAGAAACTTACATGGAGCAGGACTGACTGCTTTTTAACAAGAATGAGTACCAATTTGAGCAGCCAGAATGAGTCTAAGAGTCCTGGCTGTTAGGTAACCACAGCTCGAAACTTCCCTACAGTTGCCTGGCATCCTGTTTGGGTGCTCACATTTGCTATTTTAAAGAACAGTACCTGAAATCAAAAGAGTAAATCTTGTAATATTCTGGAACAACTGCTACCACTGTGTGAAACAAGAGACTTTTTAGGAAATATTTGAAAATGCATGGACTTTATTTTATATGCTTTAGGAAATTATCATAAGGCTATGTTGGTCTATGGTCTGAAAAAAAGCAAAGTGTGGAGCGCTAAGAACTAGTTGGATCAATATGGTATAAAACAATCTATTTATTTTATATATATATTTTTTTTTTATAGTGGACTATCCACTGGAAAAGGTATAAAAATGTGTACACAGTAACACATAAAAAATAATCAAATCACATTAAACATATACAAGTTAGATAAAATTGGGTATGATACTTATGAGCTGGATTCTTGATGGATTGTCCTTATTGAAGGTATTTTATTGTACGGTCTGTGGTAGTGTGAAGAATGGGTCCATAAACCTTGCCGGATAAGTGACGCTGGAGGAAGGGTATTCGCCCACTGGGATTGTGGGTATCCTCAACGAGATGCGCCCCTACGATCCTTATTTTGCAGGTAGTGGTGTCCCAAATTTGATGTTACCATATGGTGGAATAATGTCCAAACAGTCAATCCAGTATAGATGTACCAGGTAATACTCCAAAGGACAGGATATCCAGTTTATCAGAAGCCCAAAGTAAAATCAATTCAGCAGGTGCTCCCTGACATGTTTCGCCGTCCAACTGACAGCTTTTTCAAAGGTATAGCACCCTCTGTGCAGTCTTGGTTTATATACCCACAAACAGGAAGTTTAATCAGAAACATTTACATAATTAATTACCATATTGATCCAATATTGTTAATACATCTATGTGAACGATTTATATATAAAAGGAGGCAGACCTAGAACATAAATCATACACTTGTATAATAAGGTAATTACCGGTATTAGTGATCCGGAGTAGCGATACATAGGGAGAGTATGCTCATATTTCTTAATTGCCGTGTGTCAGATGCCGGAGTCAGACTTCCGGGGTTTGGAACGCATGTGACGTTACTCGCATGCGTCACTTCCGGAAACGGGGAAAGGGTGTTGTATTGTTCCCCAGTCTACCATTTCCGGCCGATGGAACGCTGGTGACACGCACCCTTGCGTGTCACATCCTCCCAGGGTTTTAGTGGGAGTTTCTCCTTGTTGCACGGCTTGTGGAACGCAAACTACTTCCTGTTTGCGTTCCACTGCTGAACATACGTCTCTCATATATCTTTTACACAATTTCTCAATTTCTCAAAGGGGGGATTTATTTAAGGAAACAATTCGCTATATATACGTCTCTCATGTGTCTTTTATATAGTTTTCAAAGGGGGGATTCATTTAGGAAAATGATTTGCTGTATATTCCAAAGTACTCCATATGTTTAAAGTTCTACAATAAATCATATATATCATATATATAGAAAAGATCAAGCTATATATCTTTATAGACAAGCTGACGGACATACATATAACACAAAGCACACAATTTTTTATCTCATAGTCATAATAAGGATTGTTTCAAAAAATTCCTATAATAAGGACTATTGGTGATATTTAATTCATGTATCCTCATCAATTGGATTTACTTCATTTGTCAGGTTTGATAGATCTATGATACATGTAATGTTTCATGTATCTGCATGAATTTGTTTGTTTATTTTTTGAATATTTTTTGAATTTTTAAGTTTTTAAGAGGTTTTCAATGGACATATAGTACAGTAATGTTTTATGATATTAAATGAAGATAAGAGTAAGAAAGGGAAAGGGGGGAGGGAACATAACGGAACTGGAAAAATTACAATTGGAAGCTAGACTCTAGATGAAGAGTAAAAAGGAAGAAAGTACTATTTTTAGGAAGAAAGCACTATTTTTAGTCCATCTGGGTGTATACAGTTCATTTTGTGCATCCAAAAAATCTCCTGCTGGCATAAAACTTTAAAGCGATCACCCCCCCTTTTGGTGCACTTAATATGTTCTAAACCCACAATTTTTAAGCACTGGGGATCACTATTATGATGCGTCCAATAGTGCTTAGAGACGCTATGGTTGGTCACCTTGTTGATTATATTCCTTCTATGTTCGCGGAATCATTCTTTTAGGGAACGGGTGGTGCGGCCTATGTATTTCAGGTCGCATGAGCAGGATAGTAGGTATATCACATAGACTGTTTCGCAATTAATAAATGTCTTAATTTTATATGGTATATTCTCATTTGGAATGTGGACATCCCGGGTCTTGTCTTGGATATGTTTACATGTGATGCATCTGGTCTTATTACATCTATAACACCCCTGTATGGGTTGTAGCCAGGAGATCTTTTTTAGGGGGTGTTGTACAAGTTCTTTATTTTTGTTTTTAAACATGCTAGGGGCTATCGAGAAAGGAGTTCATCATTTGGGTACTTCATCAGGTTATCCCCAAACAATTGTAGAAACAGCATGTACAGGAGCAGCAGAAACTGATAGGACCACTTTATTAAAAAACAAATACTCAAATAGTAACAAAAAGAATGAGAAGGTCCATACAAATATTAATTTTATTTCAACTTATAATGGAGAATATCAACAAATAAAAGAAATTGTAAACAAAAACTTTAATCTTTTGAAATGTGATCCCCAATTAAGGGACCTATTACCCAACAAACCGGGCTTTATCTTTAAGAGAAATAAGACTATAAAAGATGTTCTAGCCCCTAGCATGTTTAAAAACAAGAATAAAGAACTTGTACAACACCCCCTAAAAAAGATCTCCTGGCTACAACCCATACAGGGGTGTTATAGATGTAATAAGACCAGATGCATCACATGTAAACATATCCAAGACAAGACCCGGGACGTCCACATTCCAAATGAGAATATACCATATAAAATTAAGACATTTATTAATTGCGAAACAGTCTATGTGATATACCTACTATCCTGCTCATGCGACCTGAAATACATAGGCTGCACCACCCGTTCCCTAAAAGAACGATTCCGCGAACATAGAAGGAATATAATCAACAAGGTGACCAACCATAGCGTCTCTAAGCACTATTGGACGCATCATAATAGTGATCCCCAGTGCTTAAAAATTGTGGGTTTAGAACATATTAAGTGCACCAAAAGGGGGGGTGATCGCTTTAAAGTTTTATGCCAGCAGGAGATTTTTTGGATGCACAAAATGAACTGTATACACCCAGATGGACTAAACGACCAGGTTGAGCTTAATGTTTGCTTATGATAAGAATGTATGCCATCAGAAACCTAATCCTATGATGCCATCTGGTCTCACATTTCCTAAAAATAGTGCTTTCTTCCTAAAAATAGTACTTTCTTCCTTTTTACTCTTCATCTAGAGTCTAGCTTCCAATTGTAATTTTTCCAGTTCCGTTATGTTCCCTCCCCCCTTTCCCTTTCTTACTCTTATCTTCATTTAATATCATAAAACATTACTGTACTATATGTCCATTGAAAACCTCTTAAAAACTTAAAAATTCAAAAAATATTCAAAAAATAAACAAACAAATTCATGCAGATACATGAAACATTACATGTATCATAGATCTATCAAACCTGACAAATGAAGTAAATCCAATTGATGTGGATACATGAATTAAATATCACCAATAGTCCTTATTATAGGAATTTTTTGAAACAATCCTTATTATGACTATAAGATAAAAAATTGTGTGCTTTGTGTTATATGTATGTCCGTCAGCTTGTCTATAAAGATATATAGCTTGATCTTTTCTATATATATGATATATATGATTTATTGTAGAACTTTAAACATATGGAGTACTATGGAATATACAGCAAATCGTTTTCCTAAATGAATCCCCCCTTTGAAAACTATATAAAAGACACATGAGAGACATATATATAGCGAATTGTTTTCTTAAATAAATCCCCCCTTTGAGAAATTGAGAAATTGTGTAAAAGATATATGAGAGACGTATGTTCAGCAGTGGAACGCAAACAGGAAGTAGTTTGCGTTCCACAAGCCGTGCAACAAGGAGAAACTCCCACTAAAACCCTGGGAGGATGTGACACGCAAGGGTGCGTGTCATTAGCGTTCCATCGGCTGGAAATGGTAGCGCAATATACACAGCGCACCAGACTGGGGAACAATACAACACCCTTTCCCCATTTCCGGAAGTGACGCATGTGAGTAACGTCACATGTGTTCCAAACCCCGGAAGTCTGACTCCGGCATCTGACACACGGCAATTAAGAAATATGAGCATACTCTCCCTATGTATCGCTACTCCGGATCACTAATATCGGTAATTACCTTATTATACAAGTGTATGATTTATGTTCTAGGTCTGCCTCCTTTTATATATAAATCGTTCACATAGATGTATTAACAATATTGGATCAATATGGTAATTAATTATGTAAATGTTTCTGATTAAACTTCCGGTTTGTGGGTATATAAACCAAGACTGCACAGAGGGTGCTATACCTTTGAAAAAGCTGTCAGTTGGACGGCGAAACATGTCAGGGAGCACCTGCTGAATTGATTTTACTTTGGGCTTCTGATAAACTGGATATCCTGTCCTTTGGAGTATTACCTGGTACATCTATACTGGATTGTCTGTTTGTACATTATTCCACCATATGGTAACATCAAATTTGGGACACCACTACCTGCAAAATAAGGATCGTAGGGGCGCATCTCGTTGAGGATACCCACAATCCCAGTGGGCGAATACCCTTCCTCCAGCGTCACTTATCCGGCAAGGTTTATGGACCCATTCTTCACACTACCACAGACCGTACAATAAAATACCTTCAATAAGGACAATCCATCAAGAATCCAGCTCATAAGTATCATACCCAATTTTATCTAACTTGTATATGTTTAATGTGATTTGATTATTTTTTATGTGTTACTGTGTACACGTTTTTATACCTTTTCCAGTGGATAGTCCACTATAAAAAATATATATATATAAAATAAATAGATTGTTTTATACCATATTTATCCAACTAGTTCTTAGCGCTCCACACTTTGCTTTTTTTTATCCTATATATATTTGGGGTGTGACGCACCCTAGAGGAGCTGCTTGACAAACCACCCTATTAGGCGCCTGTTCACTACTAGCCTCGGCTACTAGTTGGTCTATGGTCTAATAACAAAGATCAACTCAAGGGGAGCAATATTACGACTGTATCCCATATATATATATATATATATATATATATATATATATATATATATATATATATATATACCCAATAATCCACCATGCGCTGAAATTATAGGTCAATTAGGAAAAGGAGATCCCTTGGAGAGAGATCTATTCACCAAACTCTGGAGAAGCTATTGTTAGACTTCAGTATTGGCTCATATTGGAGACTCTTAAATACAGGGAAGGAATCCCAGATTTTTAACCCTTAGAGGGTTGTTTTTACCTGTCGGCATATACACGCACTTTGGATGAAAATATCGAATTAAATATCGAGTACTTATTAAAGCATAAGAGACCAAATTTGAAATTTAAAGGGACCAGTATCCCTCAAGGAATTCTGGGGAGTTTTTTTTATCTCATCTGAAGATATATTGCTATGTTCCCCTGATGAAGTCATTATAGACGAAACGCGTTGGGTTCATGTACATATGTTATCTGTGACAACAAGATCTACTACAATAAAATAAGAAATTGGACTTTTCGTCTCCTCTTGCCTTACTTGACAGCGGATCATTCACTGTATGGACATTTAGGCACCACACCACAATTGTGTTGTATAATATATATATATATATATATATATATATATATATATAGCAATCCAATTCAGCCAGCACTCTTTGTAGACTCCAAATAGCAACGTGCCCCGGTGCCAGAGAACACAATGAATAGATTCCAAATCCAGACTGGACAAAAATGGCACTCAGAGTCGGTCAATTCAAATAAAGAGATGTATTGGGTGATACAGGGTGGGTAACATTTCGGGGAACAAAATCCATCCTAAGACCCCTTCCTACAGCAAGGGAGCAACCCCACATACATCACATTTATACCTACCTGAACCACATGTTCCACGAGCCCCACCGCCGCGTCACGCCGATACCAGAAGTTGCCGCAACTCACTTATGGTCCTTGGAAGTCAGCTCTGCTGCTAGGTAGCAGCAGGCTTGCGTTCCAGAGACCCGGAAGGCGCAGTCAGACCTCTACAGTACAGGCGGACCTGCGTGCAATGGCCACACTGGAACCACAGCCGATCGATAATGTATAAATAAGCCATCAAGTCCGGCTGACTTCCACCAGCAGCCATGCACTGTACATAAGCAGGATGCTGCACTCCCACCGAAGAGACATGCGGTTACCCACTCTCATATAGCCATGGTTGCCATGGGCAACATAGCAAGGACAGGATGTTCATATCATAAAACATACACACAAAGCATAAAAAAACAAAAGAAACATAATAAACAGTGATTGCGGGAAGAGAGCATAGATACACAGGTAAATAAATCAAACAGATATCATATACAAAGTACACAATATTGCAAAAGGTTACATTAAAGTGTTCCAGTTCAACTTTTCATTTAGCCCTCCAGGCTGAATTGTACCAAGTCGAAAGATCCACTTAGATTTTAGCATCAACAACTGCTTAGCCCGATTGCCACCACGCATAGACTCGGGTATGTGGTCAATCATAAAGTACTTTAGAGATTCCAAGGTATACAAAATGACGGGCTACAGGTTGATCCACATCTCTCCCACCAATCGACAGACCAATGGCCGACCTATGTAGACCCATCCGCTCCCGGAATGATCTGGTGGTCTGGCCAATATAGTAGAGGCCACACGGGCATACTATAACATAAATTACATGGGTTGATCTGCAATTCATGACATGTCTGATATCAAACATTTGATTGGATTGGGGATGTTTAAAAAACCGGCATACCACAATATGCCTACAAGTGGCACATGTGAAGCAACTGTAACAACCCGGTAGTTTGTATACTGTGTTGGGCGGTCTAGGGACCCCCATACCGGTTATGTCAGTTTTCATTATCCGATCTTTAATGTTGGACCCTCTCTTGAATGCTGCCAGTGGTCTAACCGATTGCAATCCTGGCAATTCATGATGAGTTTTGATAATTGGCCATAAGGCATTGGTTTCATGGTGAATCACTGGACTAGCAGTGGAAAAGGTACTGGTCCAAGGGAGGATATTAGCCGACTCCCTGTTCTTGCTAACAAATAAGTCAGACCTGGGTAAACTCAATACCTGTGCTTTTTGTTCCTTCAGGGTCTGTAAATCATATCCCCTGGCAACAAATTTAGTAATAAGGGTGTCAAATCGAGATTCGGCAGTTTATCTATCACTCATGATGCGGGCGATGTGCATCATTTATGATCGCGGGAGACCCCGCTTAAGTGCTGGTGGATGATGGCTGTAAGCCATGAGGAAAGTGTTTTTCTCCACATCTTTAAAGAATACATCAGTGCTGATAGAAAAATTTACAATTCTAACTGCTACATCCAAGAAGTGGGCTTCCTCTGTGCTCCAACTGGCTGTATACCTAAAATACAAGAAAAGTAAAACAACCGGCGCTTCACTTCAAAGTTGCAGCAAAGATCTCTATTGATAGCAACTACCAATGCTTTAAAAATGACAGAATATACAAAACAGAATATAGAGATCACTGCGCTGCTTATCCTCTCACAATATTAAATGACAATGGTACTGTCCCAGTTTTGCGTTTCAATGTAGTTCCCAGCAGGAAGTAGATGTAACCGAGTAACTACTGCTGGGTAATTCCAACCTGGTCCTTGGTAGCGGGGATAACCTCACAACATCAGGGAATCACGGTGCAGCCATCTTCTCTGGGCCTCAATGCCTTGTGTGGGCCCATGTCTGCAAGGTTACAGCAGCAGCAGCAGACTTCCATCTACTTCCTGCTGTTATCCCTGTTTCCATGGTACAAGGCTTGCCTTATCAGTTTTATTTTGTGTCTAATAAAGCCTCATGTTTTTTATCATATCTGCACCATGAGGAGTTCTTTATTTTATTTCATATGGTACACCATCTGATTGGAAACAAGAAAAGATACCTTTACATGCTTGGTGCATACATCTTACCACGTAAGACAGTGTGAGCTTTGTTTTGGAGTTAAAAGATACTAATATATGTGTTTCCCAAGTGTCCTGCATGTAAGCACATGTAAGATAATATACCATCCTGAGCACATTGTGGTGGTCCCTTTAAAAGATACCCAGATAGGAGTACACACACATTATACCCTGTAAGTATGTGTAAGCAATCCAGCTTTGGGGAGTTGGGGAACTTTCCCTCGAAACCGTATTAATCATTATACATATGAGAAATCATGCCTGATGGTCTTCTTTTGTTGTTTGCTTCTCTTTTTTATGTATGGAGAGAAAGTGCTTACCAAAGCTAAAGAAGTGTCATATTGGGAACTACATTGAAACGCAAAACTGGGACAGTAATATTGTCAATTAATATTGTGAGAGGATAAGCAGCGCAGTGATCTCTATATTCTGTTTTGTATGGCTGTATATCTAATTGTGGAATCCACAGAATTAACATGGCTAACCAATTTTTCTAAATCCACCACACTACCGGTCCACAGAAAGAATATATCGTCTATATAGCATGTGTACGCCAATAGATACTGACTGACTTCTGGACAATTCAAAAACAAAACATCTTCCTGAGCGAGCATAAAAATATTTGCAAACGAGGGGGCCACGGAAGACCCCATGGCACACCCCCGTAGTTGCAAATAGTATGCACCATCATATAGGAAATAGTTACGCTTGAGTGTAAGTTTTAGAAGTAGACAGAATAAATCATAATCAAACATCTGTGGATTGAGGTACTGCCGAATGAACCCGTATACAGCCTCTAGTTGCCCATCATGAGGGATGGAGGTATAGAGGCTGCAGATGTCCAAGCACACCATGAGAGTCCCTTCGGGTACTTGCCCGATACCATTCAAAAGTTGCAAAACGCTAGTAGTGTCCTTCAGAAATGCCTTCTTCTTCAGGAGCAAAGGTTGAAGGAGAAAGTCTAAGAGTTGAGCCACCGGTTGGTACAAAGAATCTCGTGTGGCAATAATTGGCCTACCGGGTGGATGGTCACAATTTTTATGGACCTTAGGCAGGGAGTATAAAAATGGAACCCGTGGCCATTCAGTATCCAATGCCTTACTGATTTTAGACGAGATTTTGCCATTACTCACGGCTTCTGATAGCAAATTCTTAAGCTCAATTTGATATTGCTGGGTGGGGTTGGAACTCAACTTCTGGTACAGCTCTGTGTCAGCCAATTGTAAATATGGTTCATGTCGATAGCCATTTAGATTTTGCACGACAATGGCTCTGCCTTTGTCGGCGGGCCTAATCACAATATCATCGTATTGACTTAACGATTTGAGGGCCTCAGACTCCATAAACGACAAATTCTTCTTCATCTTCGCTGGAGCCAATGTAAATTTATGCACAGATTCATCCAGGAGTCGTCCGAAAATCTTAATGGAGGGATTCTGGGAGATTGGATCAAAAGAGGTCTGAGATCTGGACATTAAGAATTTGTCCAGTGGATGACTCAGGTCCCGTTGAGGATGGGACTGAAAATGTTCTCTCAGTCTTAATTTTCGCATCAATTGATGTTGGTCAATTTTCCAGCAGAACGGATCGTGTGTATTGGTAGGGACATACGAGAGACCTTTATTAAGGACTTGAATCTCAATATCGGAGAGAACCCGATGTGACAAATTAATTATCACATTCTGCGATTGTCGACTCGACGTGGTGGATTTCTTCTGAACATTGTTGTTCAAATTTCTCCAAGCAATGTGTATTTGATGTATCGTTCAACTTAACGTTATTCTCGTGCACAAATGTACTAAGTTTCATTCTGGTCGCCTGCAACTCGCGGCCAGCCTATTCAATGATGAGGACCATTAAGTCTAATGAACAACGGTTCAAAATTCCCACCCACTTCCTCACAAATTCGGGGTTATGTCTCCCTATTGTGGGGGTATTATGGACTATGAATCCACGAGGGATTCTTTTTGCTCGAAAATACTCAGAAAGCGATGAGCCATGCAGTAGATAATCCACCTCTCGGCGGCGAAGTCTAAACAATTGATGATAGATTACATCAATGGCCATATCACAATCCTGTGTTTAAGTCTCTTCCTCAAACAATATGTTTTCAATCTGTGCAGGAGTAAACATAAAAGTCTCACAGGGTGGTACTGTAAACACCTGGCATCCGTGTGTATCACCTGCCTCTGCCTGAGCCAATGCAGGATTATCCATCCTCACTGAAGCTGGTGTATTTGTAATCCCTTAGGTATAAATGAGACAAATGCAGGGTCTGTCAAATTCAGCAATTCACCAGATATAGTTCCAATAAAACACTCTTTCAGGTGCCTTGCAACCGGTACATAAGGAGTGATCCCACTGCACAACAGATAACAATCCAATTCAGCCGGCACTCTTTGTAGACTCCAAATAGCAACGTGCCCCAGTGCCAGAGAACACAATGAATAGATTCCAAATCCAGACTGGACAAAAACGGCACTCAGAGTAGGTCAATTCAAATAAAGATATGTATTGGGTGATACAGGGTGGTTAATGTTTCGGGGGATATATATATAACCAGTTGCAATGTTCTCAATAGTGTAAAAAAACTAATAATCTCGTCAATGTGTGCAGCTCTCAATTCACATGTATAGTACCCAAATCCCCATCAAATGTAGAATAGAAACAAAGTAGAAGAGAGCGCACCATCCATCAGCAAAATGTACAATATAAACTCACATACATCAAGGTTTTTAAAACAGCTTGCCAGCATAGAATCCAAGGACAACACAGCCTAATCTGAGAGGATGTGGTGATGTTATCTATCATCCGGCTGAATGGACACAGGTGGCTGACGTTTTCTAATACAAACCTCTTCAACAAAAATTATTTTGCTGTGTTGTCCTCGGATTCTATGCTGGCAAGATGGTGTTTTAAAACCTTGATGTATGTGAGCTTATATTGTACAGTAAAGTCACATTATATTTTGCTCATGGTGCGCTCTCCTCTCCTTCGTTTCTAATATATATATTTTTTTTCCTATCTATATATTGACATAAGTTATTTTTATATACCTCCCAGAGTTCCTGAACCTAATTTTCCAGAAATATAGTACTAAGAGAACATATAAAGTAGATCAACAAATACTATAGTATCTGCATTAGAAGTAAAAAGCATCACATAGAGCAGTAACAATAAATAGGCAAGATGTGGCACTGCAGTTAGTATTTCATGGTTGCTTAAAAACTGTCAATAAAAAAATATAGTTTTTAGTCACATCTGACAAGTATACAATGCCCCATGACACCACATAAACATTCTATATATTTAAATAAAGAGTTTGAATTATTTAATACTTACTGCTGTACCTTTGCATTGTTCTACCTTGTCTTCTCGGCCTCACAGTCCATTGCTGCCAATGTTACCTACTGTATTCATGATGATATACAATCAGACACAAGGTTGAGAGAATGAGTGAAGTTTATAGATTTCAAACTCCACTACCAGTCTGAAAGAAGCATGCAGGAAAGTGGTGGCTCAAAAAAGCTGCTACAGGTTGAGTCTCCCTTATCTGTATATTCCAAAAACCAAAATATTCAGAAAATTGTGGTTTTTCAGAATATTTAATTTAGGTTTTTTGTTTCCTGCCTCTTTTTTCATACTTACCTCATCCCCCGGTGTCCATGGTGGCCATCGGAATCCTCTTCATCGGCATCCCCGGTACCATGGATGCATTGGGCTGGTCACCAGTGAACCCACACACTCACGCATTGCACCCCTATGACCTGAGATGCCACTATAGAGGATTCTTAAGGTTGCCGTGGATGCCAGGGAACATCATGGACATCGGGGTACCATTGTGGTACCGTCGGGGTACCATTGTGGTACCGTCGGGGGACCAGGTAAGGATGAAAAAATGTCAGCATTTCGGATAAGAGATACTCAATCTGTACTACATACAGGGCCGGCACTACCCGCTCAACAGAGGATGCAGAGCAGTGAGGCACCGGGAAGGAGAGGCGCCTTCCCCACTGTACATCCTATGCTGTCCTCCTTGGCTGCCGGCTGCTGCTGCACCTGTCACACTTCATCACAGGCAGCAGCGCCGGAGGCAAAGAGCTCCCTCCCAGCGTCTATAGGCAGTGCTACTAATGTCGGCACCTGGTGTGGGCATGTGTATAGTCAGTGCTACTACTACTGCCGGCAACTGGTGTTAACACGTGTGTGCTGTGTTCGGTGAATAAGATTGTGCTACTGTAATTTGGAGTGGGAGTACTAGTGTGTGGCAACGCCCCTCCCTTTGTAAAGTTTGGGTGGGTGCAAATTTATTGTTTGCAGGAGGGCACCGAACCCCCTAGCACTGACCCTGTCTACATAAATAGAGCCCCTAGTGAAGTGTAGCTGCTTGTGTTTGGGCCTTATTCTGATCGGTGCGGATTTCTCCGCATGCGGTCGTCCCGCCGATGGTTATCGTCTGCGCATGTGCAGAGGTCACTCTGCGCATGTGTAGGCGATTTCGCCGCACGTATTCTTTACACGCCGCACAGGGGGCGTAGAGGGGCGTGAGGGGCTACTTAGCCTCATTACCCTATGCATACGCCCCGCGTTTCATGGGCGTTCCCATGCAAACGCGGGGCGTATGCATGGTAATGAAGCCGTGACGCGTGTGTAGGGGGCGGGTATCTGACATCGCCGGATGTCAGCTGCCCACCCCCAAACATGATTTCACACGGACAAGTGTCCGTGTGGTCTTGGGTGGCGGGACCTAGTGGAGCGTGCGGCCCTGCATTCGATGTTCGGCGACCATCGAATGCAGGGGCTGCTCCCAAGACGGAGGAGGCGTATCCCCGTCCACTTTCATGCGGATCGCCACATATCCGCGTACGGACGGAGGTGGCGATCCGTATGGAAGGCGGGGATTCGCCTGCACGGTCGTGGCCGCATATTCTGATCGGGCCGCACCGATCAGAATAAGGGCCTTTATGTTTTGTTACATAATTTTATATTTACAGATTTACTTGTTTACGATTTAATTTCATTGCAAAGATTACATACTTTAAAGATTAATAACCGATAACTGTATTTGTTAAAATATATCTTTTTCTACAGTCTATATCAATAAGTGTATATTAGACAAAAGACAGAGCTATGTGAAGATAACACTAGTTAATACTGATTATGTATGATAATTGCAAGCTCTCACTGTATGCCTTAAAATAAAGTTCATATTGAAATGCAAATTTATACTTACTCTGTATTAGAAAGATATTCAAATCATCCTTTTATATTGTTAACCTGGGCAATATTGAGAAAATTGAAAGTAAAAAAAAGTACTTTGAAAAGATATAGCCTTTAAAGCAACACATTACTTTCTAAAATAAGCAATTGTTCGACTGGTATGATTTAATACCTTAAGAGAATTGTCCTATTAATTCTCAATTTGTTAATACATGACTTTGCATAAATCAAAAAGATTCACTTGATTCCTATGTTGACCTCATCTAGAAAATGTAATTTGTTCTTCTTAGGCATAAGGCTCTATTAATGAAATACCACTATCTAATGATTGAAACAACATTACATTTTAACTCTTTATTTAAAACTCATTTCATATTTTTAAGGCATGTAGTAAGGGGAAAAACCATACTGCAAGTTTAGATTCTTTAAAGATTTTTTTTTTTTTTTACGACTATAACTTGTTATGTTTAGCAAGCACTATTAAAACTATGCTTTTATTAAACTTAGTTCTTGACATTTTTATTTGCCACTATAGATGTACCCCATATAATAATTTGTGTAGTCATTTGAAAAATAATTTTCATAAATATATAATAAATAAATAAATAAAATAAATAAAAATGTATCCCAGAGAAAATGCCTGCAGTATACTGTAGATACAGTATTTTACTTTTCAATCTGCTGCTCTAAATTCACCAACATAACATGTATACTTTTTTGGGTGTAAAAACACAACTAGCAGAAATATTCTTATAGTTTAGCTTCCAATAATTCATTCATTTGTATATTACTACTGCAAACTGTCACACAAAGGTCAAAAACTCTAATAAAGAAAAAAAAAAAAAACTTTACTATTGGATATTGGATATATTGAGGTAGCATAAATGTATAGTGTACTATTATTATTGTTGCTATTATTATTATAATTATTATTATTATTATTATTGCTATTATGATCATTAAAATATAGAGTATGGATTTTTGCAACAATTTGCAACTCTTTGACAAAAATGGTTTTGGGGAGATAGTGGTAGAAAATGTACATTATTTAATATAGAGAAATATATAATAAGGATTATAATTTGACAGAATGCTGTAAATGAATACACAACACCTTAAACATTAGGAAAAGATGCATTAAAATATTATTTTTACAGTGATTGTTGGTGTCTCCATTTGTCCATAGTTCAAATATCTCAGATAAAAAAGGTATGATATGCAATAGTGCTATACTGTACGTCATGTGCAATAAACATTTGGGGCCAAATGTTTGGAAGTGTTTTTTTTTTTTTTTCAGCGGCAATCATGATGAAATCAAACTGGTGTTAATGATTGCTGTTTTAAAAAACTCTCCAAAAATCTCTCATTTTCTGATTCTCTTACCCTAGTACATTTGGACCCTAATTTGCAGAAACATTAGGAAAAGTGTATTTTTTATGAATACACAGATGCCACACTGAATGTAAACGTGTGTGTATTAAATTCTCTTAGTTTATATAAACAATTATAAAGTTTTTAGAATCAACCATTGACAGGCCTGTTATGAGTACATAAGATATCATGCAAATATATGACCCAGATCTCAAAATAAAATAAAAATGATTTACTTAATACTATATAAAAGGAATAATTTCATATAAAAATATTAGTTTACAAAAACATACACAGACAGTATGTACTTAAAAAATACCAACCCTAGAATGTACATAAATCTCTACTAGAGTGCTCCAGCAAAGTCAGCCATCACCAAAAGGAGAAATATATATTTTGTCAAAAACATATATGATTTGGGGTTTATATTGTTAATCCAATAAAGCTTTGTAAGTAGGAAAAGTAATTTAATCATAGGACTTGGTTCTGTATAGTAAAGCCACAAGAGCAAGAGATGTGGGGGTCGAGCCTGCCAGAGGTGCAGGATGCTGGCCGATCTCTGGCAATCATTTACAAGGCAATAGCAAGGCAAAATAATATCAGAGATTGTCTGACATCCCGTATCTCCGGCAAACATGGGCCCTGTTACTTATGCCTCATGGCATTGGTATTGAAAATTCTCTCTAGTTATGGAGTTTATATAGTGAACTCATTAGAACTATGAGGACACTAAGGTTAAACTGCGCAATGACAGACCAATTGAGAATACAAGATGAGTGATAGATAAACTGCGCAATGATAGGATGAATGATAAACTATTTAAGATTAGTATTGGCCTGCTTTTTAAACCCATTTCATATTAGCGATCTGTATTTTTTATTTGGAAGAGGGAGGTGGGGAGAAGAAAGCAACAAAAGGCATAAAAATCAGACAAGAAGCAGAATTAAGTATAGATTATTTATTTATTTATTTATTTACAGTACCACCACTTATTTATGTAGTGCACACATTTTATCAATACAAATTTATAAACTAGATAAAATAGCTTTCAGAGCTCCACAAGTTTATAAAGAAGGACGTGTGGGTGGGCAGGATTAGGATGAGGTGCATTTAATTGAATAATTCCAGTCCCACCCTGTTATATATTTATGCAAATAACGTCAGTAAATTATGCCTTGATTTCAATCTCCCCATCATGTCCAAACTCACTTATGATCCATCCAGCATAGGGGCAGTAGGAGACATTGCATTGACCTGAGAGGCTACTGAATAATCTGAGAGGATGGCGAGCAAATGAGGAAATTCTGTGGAGAAGAGTTATTTACTAAATAAATGTATTCTTTTGAAGCAGATATAAACTCTGAAAAGGTCATTTTTTTATAATTTGAGCAAATACACCTACTATAGAGTCCTTGAAAAAGACCCTCCAGGTTGAAACATTTTGTTGTGCTATTTAATGGCTGACAAAACTGTGACCTGTAAAAGCAAAAGTTAAAGTATTACTCATTTGGACACTCACTGGACTATTTTTACCTTTTATTTAATTTCAGGGTTTATCATACAGGAAATAGTTACAGACAAAATCTATTTAAACTTTAACTTTTATTAGTGTTCATATAAACATTTCTGAAGACCAGTGAGATATAAACAGTATCTAACAACAATGAAAAGTGAAAAAAAATATTGAAAAAAAGAGTCAAAATAGATTGAAATATTGTGCACTGTACTTGTATTCTGTGGAATTCCGCTCTGTCCTGACTTTTACAAGAAACTAAATCTATATACAGTATGGTCAATAATTCTACTCATGGGGTTCAGATTCATTTTTTATATGCAGTCTACCAGCTTTATTTATATTGACAAGTCAATATGATACTGTTTCTGTATCATATTGAGTGGCTCATATAAATAAACCCAGGAATTAAATAAAAGGTCAACCACTTATGGTCAACAGTGACTACATTGACAACTTGAAATGGTTGACATACCCAAGGTTGACATTGACAAAAGGTCAACACAAACTTATGGTCAACATATACATGGTAAACATGAAAAAGGCCGATTATTATTATTAAAAAAACAGTGGTTTTACATACTATCCAAGTGGGCATAGAATGGGAATATAAAAGTGTGCTGAGCGCAGCGAGGCACCGTACCCGAAGCACCACAATGGGATGTGGTACACTTATACAATGTATATGTTGACATATGTTGACACAGACACCAAAACTGGGAAAAACACGTCAGCATTATTCATGTCGACCATGTATATTTCGACCATAAGCTTTGTCAATGTAAACCTTGGTATGATGACCATTTCAAGGTGTCAAACTAGTCACTGTTGACCATTAGTGGTTGACGTAGTGACTGTCGACCGAGACATTGTGTAGAATTTATACTGTAACACAAATGAAAAATCTTCTTAATTTATACAGTATCAATTTTCTGTAAAAGATTATATTCTTTTTACATATAGGTTTAAAATAATGCATTTTTGTAAGCTTTAGATTTAGTACAGTATCTAAATTTATTGTCAGTTTATTGTAAATTAGACTTTACAGTATATGTTGAAAAAATAATCTACAGTTATTGTTTTCACATAAATATAAAACATATACCACAACATTATTCTATGTCCCATTTGACATTTTTGAAATACAATATTTCTCATTCACAATATAGCACATATATTCTTTATGGTTAAGAAGGCCAGACTATATTTTAAGGTACTACATTTTGCAATAAAACACTGTTTGTATCATGAAATTGTTTTCTAATAGGGCACCATATTTAAAATATCACTTTCTTACAAAACTCTATTTCATTAAATTGAGTTTGTTTGATCACCAAATGATTTTATGTAAATGATTTATGTGTGTGAATATAAGACCAACCATTTAATCATCTAGGTGCGTTTATGCTTGAAATTAAATATTTCAGAAAGGAAAATGAAGAATGAATGGCAAATCTTTTATTAAACCTGAAAGAGTGAATTTCAAAGATGAATGAGAGAAGTTTACAATTATGTTATTGCTTAATAATAATGCAGCTCTAAGCTCTAATAATATTTCATGTCATCACAACAGTTAATAAAAAGTGACATACAGTAGTGACATTGTATTTTTACAGCAAAATGTATTTCAATACATAATTCAACACATTTATTATCAAGAAATATAAAAAGGTCAATAATCAACATTAGTTTTATGGTTATAGTAAAAATATTTTTGTTTAAAATACAAATTGAATATCTACATGTAATGCCAGCTCCTGCTGTGTGGTCCCTATTTATAACACCGCTCCCCATAGTGTAAAGTTACAGTTAGTTTTTAAAACAATATTTTCACTATTTAAGTTGGGATTTGATTATTCAACTACAAATAGTCAACATTGTGTGAATGAATTAACATGTCTTTTTTTGGAGATATATGTAAATTAATACAATGTCCTTTTCATTGCACACTTACTAAATACATCCTGCTGTCTACAATCTGCTAAATATAAACATGATGTATTGGCATTGGGACAGTAACTGTTAGTACCCTTGTTTGTAGGAGAGCTTTTTATGCATCAGGATTAGGTTGACTCCTTTACTTTTCATAAACCTTTTTTATTGGGTGACCTTAATCTTTTGGAGGCATATGGGACTTTTGTGTAACTTACTTTTACTAAGCAATCATTTCCTTTTTGGTAATGAAACTTACATTTCACAAGTTCATATTAATTGTGTTAGAAGGTAATTGAATTTTGTCTACTCTGAGCAAATATAATTAATATTTTAATTATCATATATAATATATTATATTGGCAATTCCATATTTCTTTATTGAATAATCATGTACCATATTGTGGCTTGAAATAAAGACCTCATATAAATGCAACAGACAATTTGTTTCAGATTATAAACCTTTCTGCATATTATATAAATGCAATTAAATTAAAACATTTTAGCATTTAGTGGTAAACATGCATATAATGAAATGTCTTAATTTATCAAGTATAATGTAAATATCACTATATTATTTACCGGTGGAAACAAACTAAGCAAAATAAAACCCCAGATATTTGTGTTTGAAATTATTCTGCTTTCAAAGTAAATTATAATATTAATTTGTTTGGTTATAATAATTACATGTGAATGAATACTAACATGCATTGATGTAAAACTATTCACCATTAGAGACCAAAGTGTTGACATAAATTTGTGATTATTAGCTTTGTATCTTCATGTTTTTTGTTTATGTGTGCACACTTGTTTGTCTTTTTGTTATTGGCTGCTCTTTTCTAACCATTCATTTATCACCTAACCCAATTTCACAATTTTTTTTAATCCATTAAAATAAATAAATCTTGTTAGCCAGTACATTACACAATATTTGAAGCAAAATATTTATGCAACATAGAAATTCAATACCCCTTTCACATCACCAAAATAACCCGGGTCACACAGGGGTCGCTGATACCACCCAGGTCGAGATGTGGTGTAAATGCATCAAACCTTATAACCCAGCAATTCAACCCAAGTTATAACAAGGATTAAGCCCTCTGTATAATGGGCATCATGGGTTTAATCTGAATCTGATGGACCTGGCTTTTGTGATGTGAAAGGGACTCGATAGAGAAGCAGCTGTTACAGTACCATGGAGAACACCTTCCTCAGGATTTACCAACTGACAAACTCATAAAACACAAATCAATATCTCTGTACTTAATTTAAAGGTTTAAATACCTTTTATACCTACTGTATATATTGTATTTTGCATAAATATACAAAAAAACAGTGACAAAACTCCAATATGCAACAGAATAAAAAACAAAAAATAAGATAAAGTCACTATACAATTTAAGCATCACCCACATAAGTAATCACATTAGCAGTTTAAACCTCAGTTACTCTAGTAACATGTGTAAATACCTTCATACAGATTATTATTATAATTGTTCTGCAGGATAGGACACTGGAAGTTGGTGTGACCCAGGACAGGAGCGCGTAGTCTAATATGCTCAGAGGTTTTCAAAAGGAGATTTTGACTTTCCAGCATAGAGATTTATGCTGGCCACACATCAGACCAACTTTCCTCCAACCATCCATCTAGTTGCTTGGATGGAATAAAAATCTGTTAGTGTATGGGAGCATGGACAATCAGAAATGTGCTCACAAACCCAGGAAAATTGACAAAAACATTCAGTCAAATTGTTTCAATCAAACAGGTTCAACTACAATACCGTGTCTGAGAGACAGTTTTTGTCCTTTTCCAAATTTTGGGAGCAAATATCTTAAGTAAATATTACATTTGCTCTCATCCACTACCATATTTTTATTCCATCCAATTAACTAGTTGGTTGGAAGAAAGTTGGTCTGATGTGTGGCCAGCATTAAACTTCACCCAGCATGCAGGTCTTGGCCATCTGCCTGGACTACCTGGTAACCGGACATATTGGGCATAGGATTCTAAATTTACTAGGTCATACATATTAGATTGTTCTATACATTGTATCCACATGGACTCATACAGGAATAGGGTGAGGCAAGGCAGGTGGGGTATAATGCAAAATACACTACAGCCATGAAGATGTTGCAGATGTACTAGAAGAAACAGGTAGAAGTGCAAAAGGTAATGCACTAAAGACAAGGGATATAGACTCAGTGGTTCTTGTTTCCTAGCACGGCGCCCATCCAATACCATACTTAGTGGTGTGTGATGCATGCAATGCGATGCGATATTCATATTAAATTAGCAGGAGTGCTTGTACAATTAAATATTGCATAGCATTGCATGCCAGCAAATGGCATGCAATGCGATTTTTAATTGTACAAGCACCCTAATGGGTGCTTACAATGTTAAATGCACCCCCATTGTAAATGCCACCCCACTATCAACGCCAACCCGAAGTGTGGCGAGCGCAGAGAGCCCGCCAGGGGCGGTGGTACGCATCCTCCGACCTTTTCATACCCCCACTATCCACATCAGCGTGGAGTTAATTTTAGATAGTGTGGCAGTGCAGCGAGCCTCCGAGCCCAAAGCGCGGCGAGCGGATGCGGAATACAAGTGTGGCGAGCAGACGCGAAATACATGTAAAGTAATTCGTGTCCGCTCGCCACGCTTCGGGCTCGGTGGCTCGCTGCGCTCACCACACTATCTAAAATCAACTCCACGCCGACATGGATTTTGGGGGTATGAAAAGGTCGGAGGACGTGTATCGCCGCCCCTTGTGGGCTCGCTGCGCTCACAAGGCTTCAGGTTGGCGTTGATAGTGGGGGTGGCGTTGCCAATGGGGGTGCATTTAACATTGAAAGCACCCATCAGGGTGCTTGTACAATTAAAAGTCGAATCGCATCGCATGCCACTATATTGCATGCAATGCGATGCGATTGTATAAGATGTACTATGATAAAAAGATTGGGCGCCATGCTAGGGAACAAGTACTGACTCAGTATGCTAGACCCCACAGGTTGCTGAGGTATGCTGAGTAATCCACTGGTTAGGAGAACCAGGAGTCAGGACAGGGACAAGCAGCTAACATGACAAGCATAAGCTACCATATAACTGTCAAGGCATGCTGAGGTTGGGAGATTGATAAAGGGTGCTGGACCCAATAAGAAGCAGAAGCAAGCCAGACACCCAGAACTATTATGTGCAACAGCTGCCACTGTACACGTCCCAGACTGTGAGGCACTATTTAGTTTAATATAATTGAACTGTATATCGTCCCTCACCCTGTTGCCTGGCAACCAGCTATGCAAGCTGGGCCTAAGCATCCAATGATCACCAGGGAGATGCAGTGTGGAGAGGATGGCTGGAAGTAACACCCCAGCTGTTTAGCAATGGTTGGGAGTCAGAGTAGGCAAGCTGCAGCCATGGCTCATTACACAGGTACTGTACACTGTCACTGTCACAGATAAACTGTCAAAAAAAAATCAGAGAAACAGGCATCTCAAAACCTCCATTATATTGTGCAATGCAGTACATTTAACTAAATCAACTTTTAAAATAATGTGGGTGTACAGTAGGTGTTGATATGGCAGATTTATATTGTATGAGTCAACCTGTGAACAGCACAGTTGCTTAACCAGTCATTTTGATTTATTGATACTGTAGCTAGCCATTACAGTGTACATACTGTTACATGCATACTGGTGATGGAGCAGACCTTTAGCAGAGTGGGGCTTCATACAGCTCACCATCTGTATACTGCAAACCAGTAGCAGTGCAGGATGTTGAAACAACACTATAATAGGTAAGAATCAGGTTTTTCATTGGAGATAAATAGTAAAATATTTGTCTCCTATCAATTAACTGTGCTAAGTCTCTCACAGTAAAGATGACTCCCACATACACTTACAGAGATCTTGGTAGACATTTTTGTATAGGGCTGGAAGCCTCCCTAGAGAACTGGAAGACTGGAGTCTATGCAGTAGCACAACTATTGATTTTTATTAACTAAAAGCTGGAAATGTGCCCAGCACTGGGATGCAAAATGGCCAAAAATAATTCACAAAAAGGATGATGACCCATAGATCAATAGACCTGACTGCAGCAGGTAAATGTGGGTAAATCCCTGGCCAAATCACTATGATCAGTTCAGGCTTAGTTAGTTTAATATGTGTAAAAATAAAAATGTGTGGGGGTCACAACTCAAATCCAAATCCATCTCTGTTCCTGAGAACCATGACTGTTATTTGAAATAAAGGGACAAAAATGGCATGAGAGGTTATGAGAGGACATAAGCTATAGCAGGGTGACACATGGTATTTGGTCACTCTATTATAATAACAAACAACCTGTAACTGTTCTGCTCAGAAGAATCCTCAGGGAAGTAAGACTTCCACCCAAAGACAAACAGCACTGGGTTGGGCCTCGCTTTCAGTCCACAGCAGATTGGCTGAAGGCTTTTTGTTGGAACTGTTTCAGAAAAGGGGGAAGAAACCTAATAAGTTTAATGCCATATTTTAAGTGACAGGCAAAGCCAATGCATAGTAAATGCGTAGTAAATGTACATTTAATTGCCTGCTATTCGACGTTGATATATTCTTGTTCATTGGTTTTTAAAATGCGCTAAAACTGATGCTTAAATAATACTCCATATGTCTCTGAGGTAGGTCTCAGCAACTCACCAATGGCAATAATAGAAAAAATACTGTATATGTAAAATACTTTGAACATATGTTGTACATGGAACAAATGTCCTCTTAGGGACAGACAGGCGCTGATGTGGGTTGAGATCCCAGCTGCTGTGCAAAAGTGGGGTAGTTAATCCCACTATATGGAAAAAGAACAAGTGTGATGGCCAAGCGCTAATTTGAGGAGGAATCAATTCTAGTAAACACCATGGTAAAACACATATTTATTCTATTAAAAACACACTTTAAAAAAGGTAATTAATAACAGTCTGAATTTCAGAGGCAATGATAATAGCAGCGTTTGTATGGCATTTGTTTCAATTAGGATAATACCGTATGGAATGTCCAGTCTCTCACGGTAAAGGAAGTACCTGTGTAGGTCTAAGTCCCGTTCTTATAATGACCTCCAGTTCAAAATATGGGGGTCTATCCAATAGTAATCCCAATCACTCACTAGTTGTAGATCATCACTCGCTGGGTGCTGATTGTATGCAAGGAGTATCCTGGAGTGGGGGGGGGGGGTGCTTTTACAGCCAAAGGAGCTCTTGACACCCAATGATGAGAGTTCAAAGAGAAGTGGAGAGGTCTAGTATGGGACTGGATTTTGTTGTAGACAGGTCCAAACGGTTTGCAATGCCAGAGAGATGCTGGTGTAGGATAAGCTAATGAGTTTCACCAGTTCAAGTGGCTTTATCAAAGGTTATATATGTTGTACATGGACTCAGGCGGTCTTCCTCTTTAGTGCTCATAATGGAAATTGGCATGAACAGGTTACCAAGGCTGTGGCAGTAGTATTGCCAGACATTCACAATAGATCTGTATGTTGTGAATACTGGTAAATATGAGTAAGCTCATTTCCACCTGCTGCAAGGTGTCTTGGTTGTAACTAGGGATGTGCACCGTACACTTTTCAAGTTTTTTGTTTTTGTTTTAGATGTGGATATCCTTTTGTGTTTTGAATCTGGATTGGTTTTGCCAAAACCCACACTTCTGGGTTTTGGTTTTGGATCAGCATTCTTTTCAAAAGAATCATAAAAACCACTAAAATTACAGAATTGGGGTTTTAATTGTTTCTACAGTATTATTAACCTAGTAACATTTATTTCCACTCATTTCCAATCTATTCTGAACACCTCATAGTTCACAATATTGGTTTTAGGTCAAATGTTTGCACCAAGGTAGCTGAATGACTAAGCTAAGTGACAGAAGTAGGAGGCACAAACACTGAACTGATACAGCACACTTATTGGCACCCCTGGACTGATACTGCACACTTAGCAGCACCAATGCACGGACACTGCACACTTAGCAGCACCCCTGAAATTAAATGACACAATTCGCAGCACCCCTGGACTAATACTGCACAATTAGCAGCACCCCTAGACGGATACTGCACACATGTAACAATATATATATATATATATATCTCTAAACGTTGCACCAAAAGCTGCCCTAGTATGTTCCCAATGTTTTAAAAAAGAGTCTCACCCCTGACTTGCATAAAACCATACAAACAAGAATGAACACTGGATACAAACATAGATGCTATACACTTTAAATAAATATATGCACATTTTGAGAATGTCAAATCAGGAATGATGGGGAACATATCAGTGTAGGAAAAGATACATTTCTTACCATGAGTATGGTATGCAGGGTATGACGCGGTCACCCTTATCATCAAATTGAGAAGCTTTCATCATTATAAAAAGTTTGAATACAGAGAGGTTCTATATCATAGGCACATCATATATTTTGATGTGTGCTCCAATTCACAACTGTACTACATATTTGTGTCTATGCTTTTCTGTTTTATATTCTACGGAGATAATTCATCATCATATAAAAGTGAACCTTCACAATTTTTAATATTTCATCTCCTTCTACACAAAGGAACATATTGTATATTTATTCAAAGTGTATAGTGCCTTTGATTGTATCCAGTGTTTGGTCTTGTTTTTATGGATACTCCACACATAGTAGCATAGGTGCCGATTCTGTGGGTGCTTGAGGGCCCGAGCACCCATGGAAATTGATGAGCACCCACCCGCTCAGCAGCGGCCCAATCGCCCTTGTCCCACTGCACTCCCCCTCCCTCGTCGCTGGCACAGGTACTGTGTGGGCATTTATGTACCTGCACTGTGGGGGCATTTATGTATTTGGCACTGTGTCCATAATTTGAATATTGGAGACAACTGTGCTGCGTAATATAAATCAGTATTATTTTGTGGCCATGCCTCTTTCCCATGAAGCCACTCTCCTATATTTTTGGCTTGAGCACCCACCAGCAAAAACATAAATCGGCACCTATGCATAGCAGTACCCCTAGACTAATAATGTACACTTAGCAGCACCACTCGACTGACACAGCACACTTAGCAGCACCCCTGGAATTAAATGACACACTTCACAGCACCCCTGGACTGATACTGCACACTTAGCAGCACCCTTGGACTGGTATGGCACACTTAGGCCGCACTCCTGGACTAATACAGAAAACTTAGCAGCACCCCATAAATATAGTGGCACACAGTAGCACCTCTGGATAGATATGGCACACTTAGCAGAACCCCTGCAGTTCAAAAAGGGCAGCACCCCTGGACTTATATGTCACACTGGGTAGCACCCCTGGACTGCTACAGGACATTAGGCAGCAGCCCTTGACAGATATGGAACACTTAACAGCACCCTTGTAGTAAAAACCTTCTTTTTCTGTCAATTAAAAAAGGGTCAGCATACATGAACCTGGACTTATATGGCACACTGGGTAGAACCCCTGGACTGCTACAGGACACTGGGAAGCACCCTTGAAATTAAATTCACACATGGCGGCAACCCTGAAGTTATACTGCACACATGGTGGGCCATACGTTCTTTGAATGTGCAAACGGTTTTTCCCTCATAAATAGCCCGCATGGGCATCGTAAAAAATAAATAACATATTTACTAGTGCAGGTAAGTATGTGTTGGATGGGGATTTTTTTACCCATGTGTGGGTGCACAAAGGTATCCCCAATTTCCAGGTATGAACAGGTCGTGCATTCAAGACACCTGTGATTCCCGTTCTTTTTGGACAGAAAGTGTGTGACAGAGTTTTGCTTATATCTGGTAATGTCCGTGTGGACCAATTTGTCTCTTAAGTTCTTTCCCCGTTTGTAGCAAGGAAGTAATGATTTATTCCGTAGGGCTGACAAGTCACGATAAGCTTGTATTACTGGCCATGTTTGTTTAGCTATTTTAGTCAGACTGTTGCTGCTGGTAGTGTAATTATTAACTCATATAACGGAATTAAGGTTTTTATCATTATTGGCTGATCTTGCTGGGGTTTGTTTAGGGGCTGAAAGGGCTTTGGATTTAGCTTCTTGTAGAAGTTTGTTACTATATCCTTTCTGTAAGAATTTCATGGTCATAGCCTCTAGCTGGATGAGTTAATCGGCTGGGTTACTGCCTATCCTGTGCACTCTGAGGTATTGGGAGTACAGTAACCCTCTTTTTAGAGGTTCTGGGTGGTGGCTGGATGCTTGTAATAAATTATTACAATCAGTGGGTTTGTGGTAAATGGATGTTTGGAGTTTGTTGGAGTTTTTTATGACAATAACTTCGAGAAAATTGATATTTTTCTCTTATATCGCAAAAGTAAATTTGATGTCGGGATCTATGGAATTAACATCATTGATCATGTCACAAAGGTCATTTTTGGTACCACCCCACAGTATGAAAACATCATCTATGTACCTGCTGTAAAAAATAATGTTATTACAATATTTGCCATTTTTGAAAAATAATTCATTCTCAACAGAAAACATCAAGGCATTTGCGTATGCTGGGGCTGCGCAAGAACCCATCGCGCAGCCCAGTGTCTGAAGATAGAAGTCACCATTAAAAAGAAAGTAATTACAATGCAATGTCAGAGATAAAAGTTCAAGAAAAAAGGAAGGTTCTGGACCCTCGTACAATGGGTTATCGGTGATGAGCTTCTTTACAGCCTCTAGTCCACGTATGTGTGGAATGCTGGTATATAGGCTTACTACGTCAGCTGTGCAAAGCCAACAATCATCTGGTACAGTGTCAAAAGTTCTCAATTTTTCTAAGAAGGTACTAGTGTCTTTTAAATACGTAAGTTCATTCTGGATCACTGGCTGTAAATAGAAATCAAGGTATTTTGCCACTTTGTAAAGCAGGGAATCTCTGGCGGAGATTATGGGGCGGCCGGGAGGATTAGCCCCATCTTTGTGGATCTTCGGTATGGTGTAAAACACCGGGACCCTCGGGGTGCTTACTAATAGTGCTTGACAAAGTTCATCATTGATAAAGCCATTGTTCATACCCGTCTGTAGAATGTTGGATAATATCCATATGTAGTCATCAGTGGGATCCTTGGGTAATAGCTGGTAGGCTCACATCATGTCACTGTGTGTTACCAGCCCAGAGATCTGACCAGTCTCCTCCCTACACTCTCTGGTATATCTCATACATCAGGAACCATCAGCCCCTGTTATACTCCTGCTCTCCCCCTCACGTCATGTTTATTTAACTATTTCTTGTACTGTGGAACTACAAGTGACAGCGGGCCCTTTAATGCCCCACATGCTGGGACTTGTGGTTCTCCAAGTCCCAGCATGCGGGGGAGGCTTGCTGGGACTCATAGTTCCACAGTATAATACAGTAGTTTTTCACCTATTTTTTACACAGAAGCCCGGTGACCACCGCTCCAGGGTCACTGGGGACAGCACCAGGCGTCAGCCTGGCCAGGTAAGTCCTGGAGAGGGGGGCTTTATTGGGGGGTCCCCACTCCCCCAGGACCCCTGGCCAGGCTGACCGGTCACAGGGCTGAATGCTTTGGCTGAGGGGACTTGTATAAAAAGTTTCCCCCCTGCTGTGGCATTACCCTGCTGGCTGGTTGGGCTGGGGCTGGTTCTTAAAATACGGGGGACCCCTACTCATTTTGTCCCCATATTTTGGGAACCAGCCCCGGCCCTGGAGCCTGGGGCTGGTTTTAAAAAATCAGCAAAGCCCTATTTGCCGGGTTTCCTGATTTTTTAATACCAGCCCTGGCTCTTCAGCCTGGTGCTGGTTACGGCAGTGGGGGGACCCCACGCCATTTTTTTTAAATTCCACCCCCCCCTCATTTTTACTATAGTTTAAATGGGTTTTTAAACGGGTAAGTGTGAATGTGCCAAAAAACGGCAATTTACCATTTAAAAGCTGCAGTGGGAAAGGGTCTTTATGGCTCTTAGCCGTTTAAAGGTCCGTTTAAAAATAATGGATCATTACCCGTTTAGGCAGTGGGAAAGCAGCATTACACAACTTGTACACTTGTATACAGACTTAATTTTCCTTTAAATATTGTTTTATGATTACTAAAAATCATTTTTATTTGAATTATTTCCTAAGTATGCATGTAACCTCTTGTGTATAATTAAATCTCTGCTGGAGTTCTATTGTTTTTGTAAGACTAAGAGAACACTTCATTTTATTTGTAATTTGATTTGACAGGAAATGATGCCTTAATCGTTTTACAATATAATGGTCATGTTGACAAGATAGCCCAACAGAGATTGCTGACACTGTGGACAGGAAGGTTAATGATAAATCTCAGGACAGATATCTTAACACTGTAACTCAGAAAAAATATTAATATTTATAGTGAATAATTCATTTTTGTTCTCATGTTTCATAATTGTACACCATTCCAATTCAAATTGAGTTATACACATTAGGATGCCACTCTGTTGCCTACAATAATTAATCTCTGGTGTATTGTATGTAAGAAAGTAACACATTTTAAAATTAGTCCTAAATCATAGATATAATGCACATATTGTAGTATTGTATGTAAATGAGATATTTTTGAAAATATAATCTAATAATAAGTTTAAAATTATGCTTTTGTGATACTATCACTAATAAAATTATCCTTGTGAAACAATTATGAATCCTATAATATCTGAATACTTTAAGTTGTTCAAATATGAAAATGTGCAGTTTTTTGGCAAGTATGCTGCATAAATTGTAATACAAATTGATATTTTCATAATATGAACCCATGAACATTGCTGTAATTTAGGACCAGTTCCATTGAAGTTTTTGATAATTGAGGGTTCTGGGTCTCCACGCACCTAATTAAATATTTTGAGAACCACAGAGATAAAAAAAAAAAAAAACAGAAAAAGCATGGTTGAAATAATTGAAGGCTGCTACCAATATTTCATTAACCCTAGACCAAATAAAATAACAAAAGCTAATGACATAATACCTTTGGTACAGTAAGTTCAGAAGTAGTAGAAGTAGACATGGGTGATTTGACAGTGCAGCTATATACCTGCGGAAGGAAAACACCCAGCTAAAAATCTGATTTATTAACTGTGTTGAGAGCATCATTGACATCATGCACTTTATAAAAAAAAAAAAAAACGCCTTTCTCATGAAACTTGAAAGCCATCAGGCTTTTGAATTGTGAATAGTGAGGCCTCTAACTTATTCAATCAGATTTATTGCCCATTCGATATAACTTATCATTTCCATGAGCTTAAGGTTCAAGTCAGGGGACAGTTTGTACAGTGGCATAACTACAGTAAGGCAGACCCCGGGGCATGACACAGGAAAAAACAGAAATAAAAACAGCGCTGTGCAAAATAGCTCACTTATTTATTAATAAAAAACATTTACCGTAATTAAAACAATAATACTAAAAGTCAGCAGTGACAAACAGTTTAGACATACATAAGTACCATTCTAATGTCCCCTCTGATCTTCTATATTAGAGGTTAGTGCATGCATGCAATTAAGATCCAAACAATTTTGCTTCTGTATGGTTAGTATGTTAGTAGTTCATTTCCATTAGGTTCAGTACCACCTATGTGCACATGGTGTAAAATTGCAAGTATACTTATAATGATCTTAGCAGTGGGTATAGATACCGGTCTCCAGACCCTGGTGGAATGCTCTGACTGCTGGTGCAGTCCAATTATTTACGGTCTTATTCAAGGGTATCCACCCATTCCAGTTTGTAAAACCTGCCGACAATAGCCCCTGCTCTCCTCTACGCATTTTTCCGCCTTACAAGCTTCTCAGCGGCTTCCTCAGGAGGTAAAAAAATCATATACATATATATATATATATATATATATATATATATAGAGAGAGAGAGAGAGAGAGAGAGAGAGAGAGAGAGAGAGAGAGAGAGAGAGAGAGGTAAATAAGGCGGCACTCAGTCGGGTTTTCTTTCAAAGCGTGTATTCAAAAAAGGAACCAACGTTTCGGGGTCCTTATCATCCCTTTGTCAAGGTGCAAATGGAAAAAAAAAAAATATATATATATATATATATATATATATGTCTATATATGTCATTGGCTCACTCACACATTCATTTGCAGTACAGCAGCCACCAGGAATGACACCTCCCCAAAGAGGGATGATCAATCATGCTGGCAGGGTCAGACCGGCTTCATGGAAGGGGGGGTCCTTGGTGCTGCAGAAGGGAGTGAAGGGTGGTAACATCCTGTGGCTGATGGTGTCACCAGCCAGGTTGCTGCTGGGAGGTACAGTATGGGCCTTTGTTACTGCTGCTGGCTCCATAATGCCACTGGCGGGGTTTACCCTGATGCTAGTAATGGAGGAATAGGGGCTGCCGGTAAGGGATGGGAGGGCAGCTGCTGCCAGCGGCAGACTGGGATGGAAAACCAGCCCAGGAAATTTATGAAAGCAGCCCTGGCAGGGGCGAAGTCTGTTGAGGGGTGTTAATTACCCAGGAGGGGGGTGGTTGTTTTCACTTACATTATAAAACACGCTGGGACAGTCCCATGTTTTTGGTACTGTAAGTAGTGGTATGTTCTCAAGTAAAATACTTAAACATATTTTTAAATATCAACTCTAAGCCAAATAAGCCACCCATACAGCTGCCTAAATGTCTCAATATAAATCGTGTTTGTGACAGGCTTTGCATGCACCTTTGAATCAGGCTCTTAGTTTTAACCATGTGGACTGCAGGGGGACAGATGTAACATGCATAGGCAAATCTAGGGGGTGGTCCGGGGGTGCACTGGACCACCCATTAGCCCATTTTGTAGCTGAGGGATGGGGCTTTCCAATGAGCCCAGCCGCGTGTCTTTAGCACCCTGGGAACCGGAGATACTGCCAGGCAAAGCTGGGACGTTCTCCCTATAGGATAACATGGAACCCGCTAATTCCGACCCCCACCCAGTTCAACGGCTGCCAGTTCCCCCTTCGGTATCACTGAAGGTCGAGGTTGATCTCAGTCGAACCCATATCGCTGGGCCTTCAATCTAATACCAGGCTGGATACATATGGGTTAATTGGTTCCAGGGATATTGAGGTTAAACCGTTTTTTTTTTTTCATTTCTTAAATGTAATTTCATGACTGTTTATGTTCTTTGATGGCAGATTTCTCTGAAACCAAACAGCCCAGTTTCACAGGACCAAAATCATTCGAAGCCAACTCAAAAGTTCTTCAATATGATACTGGTCTCATGTAAATGGGCCAGTTGGTTCCAACGATATAGCTGGTTCGATAAAGGGGGATAGGGAGAGGGGAGTGGTTGTCTCTCCCCCTCACACCAGAAAATGCATGATCCTGGGACCATATTCCTGGGTAAATCCCTGCATTTTCTGTGGTGAAAGGGGTATTATTTCAAACAGCCGTGAACTGCAATGCTCTGAATACAGCCGGGCAGCCCCCTACTCTCTGCCCAGCTGTCAATGGCTGTCACCCCTGCAGCTTCCGCTCCAATTCTTCTCCCCGCTTTCACCTCAGCCCCCTTTAATCATGTGATGGCGGCTCCCGGTGTGCTCCCCGATGTCACGCACAACAACAGCGTGCACAATATTTCAAATGTCCACTCGACTAGAGGGGACACCAGGAGGGGAGTGGGAGCATGCTCTGCGTTAAGCTGTGCTCCTCTCCCCATAGAAGCAGCTGTACCTCTCTCCATCTCTCCCTGCAGCAGCAGTGAAGGCTCATATAAAAATTTACAGTAAGTGGCACTTTTGGGGGCATTGCTTAAGGGACGCTACAAGTGGGCGTATTACGCATAATGTGTGGCTTAATGTGTAAGGGGCATTACGGTGTACAGCATCATGTGTAAGGGGTAT
Source organism: Crinia signifera (assembly GCF_055691185.1). Lineage (NCBI taxonomy): Eukaryota > Metazoa > Chordata > Amphibia > Anura > Myobatrachidae > Crinia > Crinia signifera. The sequence continues at coordinate 134,828,765 of NC_139217.1, read as the reverse complement.
TATGTGTGCAGCATCATGTGTAAGGGGCATTATGTGTGCAGCATCATGTGTAAGGGACATTATGTGTGCAGCATCATGTGTAATGGGTACTATGGTGCGCGGCATCATGTGTAATGGGTACTATAGTGCGCGGCATCATGTGTAATGGGTACTATGGTGCGCGGCATCATGTGTAATGGGTACGATAGTGCGCGGCATCATGTGTAATGGGTACTATGGTGTGCGGCATCATGTGTAATGGGTACTATGGTGTGCGGCATCATGTGTAATGGGTACTATGGTGTGCGGCATCATGTTTAATGGGTACTATGGTGCCATCAAGCAAGAACCCCCTAGCAATGAGCACGTAGGTAAGCAGCACTTATGTGGCAAATATGTAATGGGCATTATGATTTTTTATATAGTATGTAATGGGCATCATGATGTGTGGCACAATGTGTAATGGGCATTATGGTGTGTAGCCATATGTGTAATTGGAATTACGGCGTGTGGCTTTATGTGTAATGGGTATTACGGAGTTTGCTAAAATGTGTAATGGGCATTACTGTGTATGGTCTAAAGTGTTATACCACACCCCTTTTGTGATGCCATGCCCCCTTCCCATGAGGCCACGCCCCCTTTTGTCACACAGCTACGCCGCGCACAGGTCCCCCTGCTATTATTTCTAGACCTGGGACCACCCATTACCATAATTCTACATTCGCCTATAATAACATGTGCATAGAGAGTTAGATTTGGGTGGGGTTTGTACTTCAAACTGACATCTATATTGCAGTTTAAAATAAAGCAGCCAGTATTCAATTTGCACAGAAACAAAAAAACACCCAAATCTAACTCTCTGCACATGTTACATCTGCCCCACCTGCAGTGCACATGGTTCACACATTGTCCATTAGAGATCACATTTTATTTGCAAGTGAACCACTGTGTACGCAGAACATTGTTTGCCCGGTAGAGCTCGTCATCTAGTATGTAGGAGTCTTTAGAATTAGGAATGCTGGTTACAGCAATCACTTGGACACAATATGAATGGCAGAAAGGAAGCATTTGTGGGAGGCTATTTTGCTAATGGGGGTGATAAGTGATATGCAAGTGTGTCAGGACAATTTTGCTGACATGTCTTTACTCTGTTACAATGGCTCAAGCAACTGATTTTTGTCTGATAATTTAAGAAATCATATGGTTGCTCAGATGACTGATGGTGTGAATAATGTGTATCTTACAGTATGTTGCATCATTGCAAGCAAGTGACAGATTTGAGACACCTTCAGTTGTCATCTCAATATAAATCGTGTTTGTGACAGGATTTGATTGCACCTCTGAATCAGGCCCTTAGTTTTATTTTACCCCTGGAGCTACATGTGAATTACATACCTCCCAACATGACCCTCTCCAGGAGGGACACAATGCTCTGCTTCTGGACTTTCCTCTTAATGTATGATTGTCATCACCTGTGGTGCCTTTCTTATGCATTAACCTGTTCAACACAGGTGATGTCAATCATACATTAAGAGTAAAGTCCTGAAACAGGAGCATTATAGCTGCCCATACATGCTGTTAAGCGTGCTGAGCCCATGTGTGCTTTGAGGTGCGCGCTCCCGCGGCACCTCATCGCACAGTACAAAAAGCATGTGCTTGCACATACTTTTTGTACTTAGGTTTCATCAAATTGCATCGCATTGCATGCACAACGCATGCACATGCAATGCAATGTGATCCCTGCTATTGCAGCCCACAACGCACGCCCGCATCGGGACGTGTATGGGCTGCTTAAGTCCCTCCTTGAGAGGGTCATATTGGGAGGTATGGAATTATGAGTGCTAATTTCCATGTTCTTTTATTGTGTTTATGATGAAATGCATATTGCTTTTAACATACTGATGCAACATTTGAGCAGTCTAAAACAGGAAAAGGTAGTATGACTGTAGCTAAATGTTCTATTTTAGGGCAGTGTTTCCCAACTTGTGTCCCTAAGGAACCTGTACTGTACATGTTTTCCTAGTCTCACAAGTGAAATATACATCACCATAAAATGATATTTGGGACATGTATTTTCAGTTGTCCCTAAACACTGGAGTTTGGGAAACATCGATATGAGGAATTGACCTAAGAGTAACTATATACATAGCATAAGCCAAAAGTCTAATCTACGGCTATGATTAGTTCATATTAGCATTTTTTGGGTGTATTTTTTGGCAGGTTTGGCATTTTGCAAACTAATAGTTTCCCATAGTTTCCATTGAGGTGTGTCTGTGTAGAAGGGGGTCGGTAGTGTTTTTGAAGTAATACACATATGCTAATAATTTGATAATAAATTAATAAATATATTGCATGTTGTAAGAGAAAAATACGGGTTGAGTATCCCTTACCCAAATATCCCTTATCTAAAATATCCCTTATTTCCAGAATGTATTTTTTTTTTTTGCTAAATGCACTACTGGGACATCTGTAACTGGCACTTCTGAGGATATGATATGTAACTGTCATTAAATATGTGAAAGAAAAAGATTGATTGGCATTTAAATTCAGTGCCTGAGATAGTACACAAACTTTGTTTCATGTTTTGAAAGCTTGTTTCATGAACAAATAAAATATATTTGTGTGTATTTCATGTGTTTGATGGGTTTGTACAACATAAATGCAAGATAACTCAAGATACCTCATTGAAAATAAAAATATTCAGAAATACGGAATAATCCGTTATCCAAAATTCTTCTGTTTTAGAGCATTTTGGGTAAGGGGTACTCAACCTGTAGTTGGTTTACAAGGTCTGTTTTGCTCTTGCCAAGTTTCAATTCAGAGATGTCTTTTCATATTGTGAGAAGTATCTGTGTCCTATGGTCAGCAATTTGTGACTACAGGTATGTGTTCGTAATAGGCACTGTTGTGGGTGCTGCAAAATGCCAAAGAACAGCTGCTTGTGATAAGAGCATTTGACAGATAAAATTGTGTTACTTATTATATCTAAATGCACAATTTCCAGAAGTATATTTTATTTAATATTTTTTGTCAAGAGAATCCAATGTGAAGCTCATAATTACATACCTCCCAACATTACCTTCTCCAGGAGGGACACATTGCTCTGTTTCTGGACTTCTCTCTTAATTTATGATTACCATCACCTCTGTTGAAACACCTTTCTTCTCAAATAACCTGTTTAAAACAGGTGATGGCAATCATTAATTAATAGGTAAGTCCGGAAACAGAGCATTCTGTCCCTCCTGGAGAGGGTCATGTTGGCAGGTTTTCTCAGTTTTAACCAAAAAGGAATCATAAAAATTGCCAACAACTTTAAGATGTTGCTGTTTTTTTGCTCCACTAGTTTTGCTCTTTCTCCAGTCTCTTTATTGTGTTGTTTTTTTGGCTTGTATGTTGTTTGTTTGCAGTTCTTTGTGGCATTGGCTGCCTTTATGTTCTTTTGTTAAAGGTCTTCTATGGATTTTTTTGGTTTGCATTGGTGTGCTGTTCTATTGGATGTGTGGGACGGTCACAATTTGAGTTAATCTTTTCTGTGCCCCGTAACATAGACTGTGGGTTTATTATTAGTTGTTTGACTTGGCAGCAGTTTCTGCTATTATGTTCCTGTACTCCTGTGGTAACCTGTCCACAGTTTTGTCATTTTTTGTTGTTGATCGGTTTGGGGTGGTAGTATATAGTTCCTTGACATTCTGTATGCTTGCTTTCTGCGCTGGGATGCCATGGTGCCTTTTGTTTAGCAGCATTTAGCTTCTGATTAGTAGGATTGTCTGGATTTGGCGTGCAGCTGGTGGCAGGAATGAGTTTCTAGATCCTTTATTTGTTAGATAGAACTTGTCAATGGCAGTCATGTTGATAATTAGAATGAAACAGGCTATTCTCTGTGCTAATTGCAGTGTCTGGACTTTGACTCAAGGGTGGGGAAGACACCTCAATTTTTCATTCCACTATGATTCTCTATTAATTTCACATACAATCTATCCTCAGTATGGGGGTTATTTTGGTTCACTCTTTCTGACAAATTCCTTCTTAGATGGACAAAACCATGTGCACTGCAGGTGGGGCAGATGTAACTTGTGCAGAGAGAATTAGATTTGGGTGGGGTTTTACTTCAAAGTGAGATCTATATTGCAGTGTAAAAATAAAGCAGTCAGTATTTACCCTGCACAGAAACAAAATAACTCACCCAAATCTAATTCTCTCTGCACATGTTACATCTGCCCCACCTGCAGTGGACATGGTTTTGTCCATCTAAGAAGGATTTTGTCAGAAAGAGTGAAGTAGAATAAGGCCCTATATGCCAATGTTATTATCAGTATCTTTATAGCTGCTTATCTTGTGCTTTTACAGTTATATATTTGTATGGCCTAGACGCTATTATGGCATTATTGGTTAATTTATCTATATATAAAAGGTTTGTAGATGAGCAAAGATTGGAGACTTTATAAATTTTCTTTTAAATTCTATTTTGGAGATTAACATGGAAAATATAAAGGACTATGTTTTCAGATGTGTAATAAAATTGTCATTTTCTATATTTGTTTTCTCTTGGAAAAACATTTACAGTAGGTACAAGGAGGAATAAAATCAACAAATAAATACAAAATATGAATAAAATTAGGATTCTATCGCTACATTCTACATTTGCCTCATAGCATCTTAAGAAAAACAATCTGCAAAAATATAGAATCTAAAACATATGCTCTCTTTTCCAACAGATGTACTGAACAGAAGGCATTTAAGATGTATGAGTTATAGATATTTTTTAAAAACATCCTTTTATATAACATTAAAATACTTCAGTATAAAGAAAGGTGTCTTAAAAAAAAAAAAAAAAAACAGAAATAGCTGTTGGCTATGTAATCAATGATATGTTTAATCAAAATATATTTTATGTTGCTGGAGATGGCATGGGTACATGTATTTCTTATACTTCTGTTATAACTAAGCCCTGGATTCGAAGGATCTAACCTACAAATTTCCCATCCTTTCCCAGTACACTCAAAATGTTACTTTCCTTTTATGCTTCATGTACCAGGGAATATCATACTTAGGGCCTGAATCAGACCTGTTCGCTAGGCAGCTGAATCAGACCTGTTTGCTAGACTGCTGAATCAGAGCTGTTCGCTAGACTGCTGAATCAGACCTGTTTGCTAGGCTGCTGAATCAGATCTGTTCGCTAGGCTGCGTATGTGTGCAGCCCAGCAAACAGGTAAATTCTACCTGCTGTCTGAGTGAATGCCCATCCCCCGGCTGAGCGAATCCCCGCATTTGTATTCAAGGGGATGTGTATATCCCCTCGCATGCGGCCACACGGGTGAAAAATCATTTGATGATTCCTCAACATCAATTTTTTTTCAACGTTCATAGATAATAGTCATTCAGGACTAACTTGTATATTAGCTGGAGATTGCCGAATTTGGACCAGGCGCTGACTTCATGTGATGTCAGCAGCCCACCCTGAGCAGGCATTGACACATCTGAGATCACAGGGAAACGCCCAGCATTTTTATGGGCTCATTCATAAAGTGCTGGTGGCTCTTCTGCTTCAGTCCCTTGCATCTCCCTACCCTCCCCTCACAGTGTGATACTCACCAAAGGCACTCGCACAAGGATATTTCACATACACAGACCCCCGATATAGAAAATGGTGCCGAATTGGAACCCTACCAAAGAGGTTTGAATCAGGACCTTAAATTCTACAAGATCTAAAACTACCTATTTTGACTGATAGAACCTAAAAATACCTAATTGTGTTACTAGAGTTGAAACAACATAAATATACTGTGGGAATGTGTGGAATGAGTGGTTCTCATAAGTAATTCATATATACAGATATGAACTGCCAGCTCCTAAGATCAGCAAGTGTGAGTGTACACACGCACCCACAATCCATTGTTTTTAATAGGAAAGCTGTGGCTGCAAATGGATAGCAGCCACATGCTGCATAATGCTCCAACAATAGAGTATATGTGCATTACAGGAGCAAATGTTGGAAGGTAGTTGCAGGATGCATCTGCAGTGGCAACACAAGAGGTGTGGAAGTCGCACCTGGGTGTTGCCCACCGAAGAGTGACACCAAAGTGCAGACTGCTGCTAAGTGATAGGAGTCAAGTGCTGCACTGTAACATTATGTCCAGCAGAGTAACATTACGTGCAGAACCCGGCTCTTGTCACATTGAAGACAAGTCAGTATCTGAATGCAGCCCACATCTTCTAGACACTTAACCATGCCCTTATGATGAAGCCATGCCCCCCTTTAGTGAAGTCATGCTCCCTTTTTAACAGCAACCACATCTTGTGTGGAAGGGATAAGTAATGCCACTGCACATCTGTAATAAAGGCACAGTGTTTTAAACGTATGATAAATTATGTTGCATGGTTTAGCAAGAAAAACAAGATGACAAATAGGCATGGTAAGGCTGGCACCTATATATGATTACTGCACTTCGCAGCTGCTAGAATAACACAGGATACAAGATACAAAAAAAAAATGTGTGGTTTGGTTTTATTTCCATACAATGCATGAACACACTAAACTGACATGTTATAACCATGACTGGGGGGGGGGGGGGGGGGATTTCAGACCTAATAATAAAAATAACAATTCTGTGAATTGCTGTGCAAAGCTTGGGAATGGCTTAAGAAATTACACCCATTGTCAATTTGCAGCAAATCCATAAGCAAGGCGCTTACCTTCAAGTGTTTTTTTTTTACAGTCTGTGCAGTCTGTGCGTAGCCCAGGACTTACTCAATGAGTGCGATAGAAACAGGCTGATCAGGGCCAGAGCTAATGTCACACAACTTCTCTTCAAATGCCTGGGAAAGCCTACTTTTTCCCTGACACTCCCAGAAAATGGTGGGTTTTCGATAGTCATTCGATTATCACCTGGCCTGCAAATTCTATCAGATCTGAATAACCCTTAAAAACATTAGAACATATTACCATTTGCAGTGTTTTGATATGTTTAAAAAAATCACTACACTATATCCTAACTATAGGAAAAGATTTATAAAAAATAATAAAACACACCATGAGAGCCCTGCTAGGCCGATAGCCAGATGATTCTTTTCTTTTTGTGATTACAAATTATTATTTTTTGTTATTTGTAACTGATGGGTCCAGTGATCAATAAATTGCGGAGGTGGACTAGGGGTGAGGTTGTGTTTTTTATTCTGGACTAAATTACACAGGGCTTTTGCTGAGCCATGTGATCACTTGCCGCTGAGGTGCTAATCCATCAAATATGCAGAGCTAAATTCTTACATACACATAATTGGACATGTAAAGTTATTCGCGTCCCCTCACGGGGCTCGCTGAGCTCGCCACACTTTGGGCTCGGTGGCTCGCTGCACTCGCCACACTATATAAAATCAACTCCACGCCGATGTGGATAGTGGGGGTATGAAAACGTTGGAGGGCACATTCCGCGACCGCTTGCCACGCTTCGGGGAGGCGTGGATAAAGGGGGGTGCGTAAAACATTGTATGTCATACAATGATATCATTGTATAGCTAATGTAATGGCATCGCACACCCTATAAAATCGCATAGTAAGTACGCTCATACCCCCACTATTCATGTTGGCATGGAGCCGATTTTATATAGTGTGGCGAGCGCAGCGAGCCACTGAGCCAGAAGCGTGTCGAGCGGACGCGTAAAACTAAGCAAATAGCTTAGTGGGTGCCAAACTAACATATAAGTACTGAAGGATGTCTAAACTCCTGTGTAAAAATAAAAAGCATTATCTGCAGCTCTGATATCATTGACCAGGGGGTGGTTCCAGGTACTATGAACGGTACTTATTTCCTAGCACGGCGCCCGTCTCATTGATTGTATGCCTTACTTAAGGCATACAATCAATACAATTGAAACAATTTTTTAATTGTATGGATCTCATCTTATGCATCTCATGGATCTTATGCATCCATAAGATGCATGAGATCCATGAGATCCATAAGATGCTATAAGAAAAAATTTGTGAGCCCCCAATAACCATTGTTAACGCCACCAGCACTATCAACGCCAACCTGAAGCGTGGCGAGCGCAGCGAGCCCGCAAGGGGCGGCGGTACGCGTCCTCCAACCTTTTCATACCCCCACTATCCACGTCGACGCGGAGTTGATTATATATAGTGTGGCGAGCGCAGTGAGCCACCGAGCACGAAGCGTGGCGAGTGGACGCCAACTACTTCACATGTATTCTGCGTCTGCTCGCCACGCTTCTGGCTCGGAGGCTTGCTGCGCTCGCCACACTATATAAAATCAACTCCACGCCGACGTGGATAGTGGGGGTATGAAAAGGTCAGAGGACGCCCCTCGCGGGCTTGCTGCGCTCGCCAAGCTTTGGGTTGGCGTCAATAGTGAGGTGGAGTTAACAATGGGGGGGGCAATTTCACCCATGAGGGAGTGTTAGCAATTAAAATTGGGGTTTTGGGGGCTTTTTACATTGGAATAAATGTAAAATTGGGTCTAAGGGACCATTTCACATTGATTCCAATGTAAAAATCTCGTCGATTGCATCATCTTATGCATCTTATGCCGCGCAAACACATAAGATGCATGCAATGCTTGAGATATCAGCTCGACACATACAATCTAGATCGTGGGCGCCGTGCTAGGAAATAAGTACCCTATGAACCCCCTGCATGCACGCATGCCTCACCAGGGATTTGTTTTACACTTACAAAGGTCTGCTTTGGACCATCACAAGTTGTCAGTTCACTTGAAGGAATCCTGCATGTATGCATTCAGCATACCGGTGGTGGCGATGCTGGCGTTCACAATGCCAATGTCGGCATCCTGACAACCACCAGGAGACTGGTGCTGGAATCCCATCCTTAATAAGGATGTCGGCACCAAAATCCACACTGCAGAAATTGCGAATGTAAGTATGCAGGGTGGGTTAGATTTAGGCAGGGAAGGGGGGTTAGGCATTAATAGGGAACTTAGGGTTAGGCTGGGAGGAGGGACACTTAGGCACTTAAAAAGTAGAGCTACAAGGCTGGTGCGGGGTAGTTAAGTTATGGTGGCGGGTACAGGGGATAGAGTCAGACACTAAAAGGGTGGGTTTGGTTCTAGCAGAGAGGGAGAGTTGGGGGGGGGGGGGCAGGGAAAAGGTAAGTATATTTACCTGACCTCTGACCTCCTCATTGCTGGTCTACAGCATATATTCCATCCTTCAGACCATGCCTGCTTCAGTAGCAGGCATAGGATTCTTACTGCCTACATGTAGATATAAAGGCCAGGAACAATGCAAAGGCTGCCATAACAAATTGTTGGTGTCCTCCTACACTGTCAATGCTATGGTCCCTCAGCCTCAGGCAATACGGGTAAATACATACAGATAAAATAGACAATCTGTCGGAATCAGATGAAAAGTACCCATATCGCACTAGTGTTTGGACACCTTAAGTTAGAAACCTAATTGTTTTCAATTTATGATAAAATAGATAATGAATTGCAAATTAAATATACAAGAATTAAAGGAATGGACAAAATATGAAACAAACCCCCTAATATTTTAATTAAACATTAACTTTAAAATCATCACTGAATTCATAAAAAACAGAAATGAGAAAGTGTGAATCAGATTAGTGTGAAAAGGTTGTGGTTTATGCTAACAGCCCATGTTTTTTCTCTTATTAGTTTCCTATGTTCCCCCCAGCTATTATATATTTATATTGTATCTTACTTATATGTTCTTGTACCTCAGCGGTGTGTGAGGAAGCAGATTAAAAGCTTGTTAGCATAAAAAAACCATAATCACTTTTAATTAAGGGCTAAACGTATGCATGTCTTTTATGTTAATAAAGAGGTTGGGAGTAGAAATATGAAATATGACTGCACTATAAATGTATTGTAAAGCTCAGTGTGTGCTAACTTAATATATATATATATAAAATTTAAGTTGCTTAAACAGACACAGTATGCAGAAAATTAATTATTTAAATAAAACCATTTCTCTTTATGATGTTACTTAAAAGTTGCAATATGTAGGCCCAGGCGCAGAGGTTGTCTCTTGCCCATATGACACCAGATGTGGCTTTCTTGGGGGGGAATGTCTCTTCTGGAGATGACTTTGCTTTTATCCTTCTCTTTACACCACAGCCCAGCCAGGTAAAATAACACAGGTGTAGATTTACTAAAGCATCTAAAAATGGTAGTGTTTAAACAATTCGATCATATTCTAGCTGCTAGTAAGCCCACTCGAAGCAAAAGCTTTGAAAGCTATTTGCCTCTGTGAGAGAGAAAGAGATGTAGTTTAACTCGCTGCCAACAAATGGTGGTGTTTCTAAGACATACGTTCCACAATATGTTTACTACAGAAATAAAAAAATATACAAATAGTGAAACACACAGATGTATAGTAAAAGTCTAAAAAGTGTCTTTACAATTAAATATTCTCTTTAACCCTTTCAGTGGTGTTTTTTTTTAAGGTAGCACTCCCCACGGGGTGATTTTTTTAGGTGCAGTGCTCCCTAAAAATATACCCACCACTGTGTCTCCCGGGACCGGGCAGCGCAGTATCTATCTTCAGCTACCATGATGCTTTCAAAGTTATTTCAGTATTGTTTCATATCAATTCTGCCTCTAAATAGCATATGACTGCGATCCATTGGTACCTACCTACTTCAATAGTACTATTTATAAACGTTGTTATTTATTAAGCAGTCGTTACACATTGAGAAATTATGAATATTCTGTAGGTGGCCATAGGGTACTTATGTATTATCTGGGCTCCCATGTTAAATGAACCCCATTTTTTCATACCCCTACTATCCAACTACGCATGGAGTTGATTTTATATAGTGTGGTGAGCGCAGCGAGCCACCGTGCCCGAAGCGTGGTGAGCGCAGCGAGCCCCGCGAGGGGACGCGGTCTCTTAAGAAGAACGGGAGTCCAGATATTACATAAGTACCGGCCATAGTTACTGTTTTAGACATAATATGTTTGTTTTAACTTTTTAACAGTTGCTTAACCCTTTGAGTGCCAACATGTCTGTGAAAAATGTGCAAAATATCAGCTAAAAATTTCAGCGTCGCTCACATTTGTTATAAAAAATCAAAGTAAAAAAATGTTGTGTAAAAGAAGATTATGTTTCCTATATAAGGTCAACTTTACAGGTCATGATGATGAATAAAAATGTGTGCTTGGCAATTTTCACGCCTACTGTATGTTGACAAATTCGTTCAGCCCTCAAAGGGTAAAATACCCCTAAAATATTTCCTAAATATGTGATTTTGTTATATAAGTTTAATAGGCCACCTACTTTAATTCCTAATTCTAAATTAAGCTGACCACATCTCCATTCCTATTAGGTTAGGGTCTTGCATAGTAGGTACTTAGGCAATACAAGTATAAGGAATTGGGTGTTGGGCGGAGAGTTTGTTGGCTTAAAAACTACCAAAGTTTAAAATAAAAGTAAATACTGTCACAGCTCAAAGTAGAATTACATTGCAGAAGCTTTAATTTTGATGGGCTTTTAACTATTCAGAAATAACTCCTTATTTCACATTTAAGATAAAAAAAAATGCTTAAACACACAAAATATAAAATTGTACCTTAGAAATAAAAAAATAACTAATCATACCAGATGTGCATTCTCATTTTGAACTACTGTACATCATCATCATCATCATCATCATCATCATCATCATCATCATCATCCACTTTTTGCATATGACCTAAGCCATCCTGGAAATAATATAGCTTTTTGATTTGAAAACATTGGATGTGATTCAGACCTACTCAGTGAGGTCCGAATTCGCTCCCTGGTCGATGGTGGGGGTTTGCACATGCACAAGTATGCACATTTGCAAACCCCCGAGCAACCACCTTCAGTGTTTAACCCTCACTGGGGTGGTTGCTTAATGATGGCATGCCCACAAAACCAGCGAGCGTGCCCATGGAAACGCTGTCCGAATCCTGCGAATGCAGGCGTGTTTCAATAAAGAACTTTTATCCTGAACGAATTCCACATTTAATTCTGGAAGACAACAAAGAACTGCTATATGAATTGTGATTGGTGAATCATTTGTTTATGATTATAATCGTATAATTGTCTAGGTGGTACTAGGTTCAGCGCTCTCCAATAAACCCATTTTCTTGTGCAGTCATGTCCATGCCTGCTTGGGGATCAGCTCCCACCCCCATTTCGGCCGTCTCCATCCAGGATAAAAGTACGTAAAGATTTACTATTATCCACGTAGGGAGGAAAAATCATTGGATGCTGAGCGACCATCGAATGATTTTTCCACCGTGTGGCCACATGTGAGCGGATGTGTAAGCATACCCATCTGCTTGCATTGTACTGTGGGGATTTGCTCGGCAGGAGAGCATGCATTCAGCAGTGCAGCATTTACCTGCTCACTAGGCAGCACAGCAATCAGGTCTGAATCAGGCACTTTGACTCACTTTTCATCGGTCCCTTATTTATACTTTCTGACTTGTAATCTGCTTGTTTTTTAGCTCGCAGATGTCGAAATAAAATTTTTAATGAAATCTAAATGAGTTTTTTTTTTTTGTAAATGGTCCTAGTAAGAAAATATATTGGGGTAGGGACTACTTTTGACTTCTGAGCTGTTATTTGCTGTATTAACTGTTTAAAGGAAATCGGTACATCTGTCAGACCACACTTAGGTCTACAGTCATTAGGTCGACCCCACTAGGTCGACTGGCAGGAAGGTCGACCTGACTTAAGGTCGACATGGGCCAAGGTCTACATGACTTAAGGTCGAATTTGCATAAAGATCGACATGAGGAAGGTCGACTGGTCATAAGGTCGACATGGGTTTTTCACAGTTTTTTTACCCGAATGTCGACACAGTCGACATGGACACAGTTGGCAATGAGAAACAGACCCTTGCTTCGCTCGCAATGCTTCGGGCACGGTGGCTCGCTTCGCTCGCCACAGCTTTAATAACCTCCTCCACGCCCTAGTGGATGGTAGGGCATGAAATTCCACCTGTCGGCACATGTCGGCTCAAAAAACAGTGAAAAACCCATGTCGACCTTATGACCAGTCGACCTTCCTCATGTCGACCTTTATGCAAATTCGACCTTAAGTCATGTCGACCTTGGCCCATGTCGACCTTAAGTCAGGTCGACCTTCCTGCCAGTCGACCTAGTGGGGTTGACCTAATGACTGTAGACCTAAGTTCATTCTAATAGATGACCGCTTCCCGTTTAAAGACTGTTAAATGTTCACCTCTACAATAATATTATCCGGTCCCCTTGAAGTTTAGTGAAGTTATTCCAGATATAAAATTTTGTGCAAACATTTAAATCTGCACCTCATTCGTGTAGTTAAACATGTTTTACCAAGGTGTAACATTGCCCCTACATTGGGGATTTACTCCTACCTTTATATAAGCTCCTTTGTGTTCAATATGTTTTGGTCATATTTTCTTTGGAGCAGATGTATGTAATGAATAATAAATGGAATATGTTACAAAATGAAATATGAAAATGTAGATAAACTATACTGTTGCATGAATTAAATGTGAAACAGATGCGTTTAGATTCAAACATAATGCCCAAGTGACACCAATGAAGAATAAATACACTTAAGAGAGGTGTTTGTTACAGCAGATGCTAGTAGCCAAATGTAATGAATTCAAACTGCAGGGTATTTATAAAACATTTGAAACAGAACATTGTTGAATATAAGTTTTTTAAATATTGTATAAATGAAACATTTGAATACCTGTAATAACGTAAAAAGCAAGCATATGTGATTTTCATTTTCATTAATGTATTATTTTAAGAACAGAACATTGATCTAATTCCTTGATATTCCTTTATTATTTAAAAAAAAGTTAACTCATTGTAGAATATAATTATTGTATGCTAGCAAACAAGTTTTCTGATGAAAAAAAATGTACATTGTATATAATTAATTTAATTATTACAAATGTTCTAAATCAATTGTTATTCTTTTGAAAAGACAATGAAAATATATACATCTATATTAAAATCTGAATCAAAACCTAAATTTAGCAAAGATTGGAGAGATCAAGTGAAGAGAGATAAAGGGGAATATGTATCAAAGCTTAAAAATAAATAATGTGCGTACCTAACTGACAGTTTTCTAAAACCGCATTTAAGGTAACAGTTGGGATTTGAAAAAAAATGGTCAATAAATAAACCCCAGATATGAAATACACCCTCCACTCTTGCATGAATATATTGACAAAGAAGCCACAAAAAAGTATTAGTTTCTAAAGGGGACTCAATTCTGTTTTATTGCAAGAGCTAAGGGAACTGGCTGGTAGACTACATTTGACAGTTTTATATGCAGGCAAGATTCATCAGAGTGTTATTTTCCTATTCTTCAGCAACTTGGCAATGTACTAACAGGAAGATGGAAATGTTATATGTTGGGAAGAAGGGCATTGGTCATATGCATAGCAAAGTGGGCTCTTTTTGTGTTAAGGGGATCAGGTTAAAGGTGTATGGAAGAAAGGTCTGGGTAAGAACATTTGAATAGAATTCTATATGGGACAGGAAGCCAGTGTAGGTCCTACCAGAGAGAGAAGAAAAATGCATAGTGGATATATGGAGAAAAATTAGATGAGCAGCAATTAATGGATGGATAGATTGGAGAGGCACAGCACATTCACAAACTCAAAGGGATTTATTTACTAAGATGGAAATTCTATTGAAGTTGAAATGTTGCTATGGTCAACCATTCAGATCCTATCTATTATCTTCCAGAAGGTGCTAAATACATTAGAGATATAATCTGATTGGTTGCCTATATGCTAGGAACCAGGCTGCTGGCCCCTGCCTCTTGGAGCACTGGTGGGATCGACAGTGCTGAAGGCTCAGGGACAGTGCAGGCAGCTTCAGCCTGGCAGACAGTGGGAAAGTGTTGGGGACATTGCTAGGCAATGCCCTGAACTTCCGCCTGCTGATTGACAGTGGAGGGATGCAGGAAGCAGCAGCTCACTGCACCCATGCCTGGTAGGCAGGTTGTTTTTAATTTAAACAGGATCCTGTGGCAATATGGTGCTGGTTATGTCGTCCTGAGCCAAGTCTTAGTTTGTCCTCAGCCCAGTGTGTTTCTGGTTCCTTCCTGGTTCCTGCTACAGCATCCAGCTACCTGCCAGTTTCTGCTGTCTTGTTCCCTGCCCTTGTCTGCTGTATCCACCATCTCAGATAAGTCAGCAGGGTTCAGCATTATATTCTTTGTATTCTATTTTGTTACCATCTCTGTGCATTGTTGTATTCAATAGTCTTTTGCTATATTACTCCAGTGTCATCTTATTTATTGTTACATCTAGTGTATTTATTGAGATTCAGAGTTACATCATATGCATTGTTGCATTTGTCTGTCTTTTTTCCCACATTGGGAGGTGTGTGCTCACTCATCTGTAATCTACCTCCTTGCGGCACCTTGCCTCCTGTGGCAGCCTTGTCACTTGTAAGTCCTAGGGGGCGAGGGTGGACCTAATCTACCCCCATGAACGTGGCTGTTAAAGGTGAAGCCTTAGTTTGCAGGAGGCAATCAAGACAGCGGGGTGCCCGCAACAGGGTTCCAATGCACACCCTTCCTAACACTATAGCAACATCCCAACATTTAATAGAAATCCCAAATTAGTAAATAAACCCTTGTGAGTTTATGAATGTACTGTGACATAAAAAAGGACATTGCACAAAGAGCATCATCATAATATAGATGGTATTGTAAGCCAAATAATCTGATGATCTCACCAAAAGTAGAAGTGTATTGGGAGAAAAGAAAAGTTCAACAACAGCAGCACCTTGAAATATGAAGGAAAAAATTATGGTTTGCAATAAAGTAAGTGTAATGGGCCTTAGGTTTGGAAGCAAGACTGTTAATATAGACTTTCAATGGGATAGTGCTATTGACTATATTTATTTACTTGAGATTTTGACTTTGACCAAGTTTGACTATAATAGAACACTAGACTGTATACAATATAGTCAAAATTGGCTTGTATGCACAGTGTATTTTTTTCTTGTGATTGCTTGGCTAATCCACCACATTATGACAGTTGGAGGGAAGGGTCTTTAGATCTACAGTCACAGTCTACGTTTCTCCCAAAATAAATATATTGAATAAGAGGGCTATTATATGGGGTACAAAGTCTTCACTAAGTTAAGAAAAGAGGGGTATAAGGGGTGCAAATTATTTACTACATTTAGAAAAATCGGGCATCATGGATGGTTTAATGGTTAGCATTACTGCCATGACCATCACAGTGCTGAGGTCCTTTTTTATGTCTTACCATACATAATTTGTATGGTACCTGAGGTATTGACACGTAGAATGTGGCACTCGTCTCCCAGCTGCTGGTGCCGAATCACCAGAATCCTGCAGCTTTATCCGGAGTTTAGATGGTGTGTACCGTGTCACCTTCAGACTCTGCTGGTGCTTGTAGTGCTATTGAAAGATGGAAAGACTCTGATGCTTCAATGTTTTCTGATGCGTTTCCCCGCCTGCTGTCAGCGGCTTTTTCAAAGAGATCAGAAGTATATGCAACCTGCAGTGTACTGCAGTGTACTGCTTTCACTAATCAAATTGTCTGCAGACTATAAACTAACACTGCTTGATTAACATTGCATGAGTGCACTTTCATCTGTGCCATTAAAGGATTTATCAATCCTGGTTTCATAAAATTGTCGACAAAAAGGCTAACTATGGTATATGGTTTAAATATTATAATTTTTCATATATTTTTTTATAAAGAAATTAATTGTATCTTTTATTCTTAAAAAATAAATGTTATTGTGTTAAACAATTGTGTTATTGTGTTAAACATCATTTTGACCTCTGCGCAGTTTTTGCACTGTACTGTTGAAAAGTAGTTCTTCCCAATATGACTTGGTCCTGTGTTGACATAGCATGTTTTTAATTATATCCTCAAAACCTCTATTTACAATTTCTCCCAATCCTTCAATGACTACCTCATGGGTAGATTAAATATCTGATAAGATTTTCATGCAAATTCTCAAATGCAACCAGTTTAGCTAATCACTGTAAATGCACAATGCACCTTCATTAACAACTCCATAATTGACATACATGGGAGCAATTGGAAATATAGGTTTTATTGATGCAACTAAAAACATGCTATGTTCCAAGCAAAAAGAATCATATTGAAATATAAGTCCCTAAATAAGGAACTGATTATTTTAATATTTAATTAAAGAGATGTAGTTAATATGCCGACAGGTGGGAACCTTGAAGCTATGATGCCGATGCCATGCTCCCGACTGCTGACATTAACACCAGACGGAATCCTGGTGCACAGGTTTTATTCTCCCTCTTGGTGGTCCGCGACCCTCATACAGGAGGAATAGAACCTTGTACCCGCAGTGTGGCAAGCACGACGAGTCAGCAAGGGACCTCGTTGCGATCCCCTGATGCTGGCATTCCAGTAGCTAGGATCCCTCTTTCAGGATCCTGAAAGACAGGATCCCGACTATCAAGAGATCATACTGACTGCTAATTAAAATATATAATTTAGGAGCTTTTTAGCTGCAGAAATATATAGAGTGTGTTTTACTGAATTTGAACATGTAAGCAATTAAATATTGTTATGTTAATAATACAGAAATATTACCTATCTGCAAATCATTATCATTAACAGAATCATAATAATAATAATAATAATAAATATGAATGTCAATATGTACTACCAAAGAAAGGATGCTTAAAAACCTACTAGAGTTTAGGATTGGTCCGTTACATATTGCTACAGAGATTGCAGGCCAGTGTAAGCATGCATACAATCGAAAAAGCTTACATAATTTTTTTAACTTTTATCTGCTTTTATTTTGTAGTAATACCTTTGTACAAAGCCAATTTTAAAATTTGAATTACTAATATTTAATACAACTTTAAATTATATATTAATTTTTACCCAAATAGATTTTTAGTCAAGCCTAGGAGTCATTGGAAACTTGTTTTCTATGGAAATTACTACTGTTTCTCTAAGGACAATGTGAGTTGATTAAACATTATGAATTTCCAAGGAACATCTGCTTGAAAAAGTTTTCTATTGCTTATATTAGACTTCAAGGGATTTTTAATGTAAGAACTGAACAATGTATTTGTACATGATGATTGTGCTTTTCTGATTAATTCAGTACTGAATACAATCTAAGAAAGCTATTTTAATGCACATTTGTTTCACAGTTACTCATAGCGATCAGTGGAAGAACTAAAATGGATCACCCATTGCTAAATTATTTATATTGTGTCACCATTTTTTTAGCATAAACCTTAACGTTTATATTCAAGAAATGCTTTTTTGCTATACTCATCCATGTACATTCAAAACTAACTAAGTTATTTACAAACCTTCTCTACTCCTGGATGTAAAACTTTCAAGCCCCACCATTACAGTTATAGAACTACCTTGTCAAGAGCTGTTTTTAGACATTGAGCGGCAAAAGAACTGGCTGCCCTTTTATTTAAAACTTAGAGCAAAGTGTAATTATTGGCTCAATGAATCATATGGGAGAGGGGATGATGGACATGGTGGAGAGCCAATCTGATTACCCAGGTAGTAGCATAATATGCAAATGAGACTAGTGGGTATTATGCTGGCCTTGGAGTGTCAGTTTTAGAATCTTTCACTAGGTACATAAGGGCAAATTTACTAAGATGGGCATTCTTTTGAAGATGGGATGTTACCCATAGCAACATCTATCTATTCTTGATTGATTTTTTATTTATTATTTATTAACAGTTTCTTATATAGCACAGCATATTCCATTGCGTTTTACAAAAGGATACAGTGATACAACAAACAGGGTATTTACAGACAGTCAAAAGGTAGGAGGGAAATACAGAAAAGCAGTGCTAAATAACTAATATTTATATGCAATGAATCAAATAAATGATTTTTAATAAAATACACTAAAACACAATATATAAAAATAATAACAATATATCTGATTGGACCCAGTTTGGATAGTCACCAAATGTTAATCATATAACCTGCAACAAAAAGGTAGGAGGGCCCTGCTCGCAAGCTTACAATCTATAGGGAAATCGGCATTGATACATAAGGATAGATACTGTATTCTTTATTGCATCGATTTCACCAGAATGCAAGGTTCTGTGACTGGTTCTGGAATTTGATAAGCTTGCCTGAAGAGGTGAGTTTTCAGGGAACTTTTATAGATTTGGAGACTGGAGCAGAGTCTTATTGTGCTTGGGTGGGCATTCCACAGAGTGGGTGCAGCCCGAAGAAAGTCCTGCAATTGGGAATGGGAGCGAGTAATGAGTATGAATGAGAGATGCAGATCTTGGGAGGAGTGTAGAGGTTGTGTTGGAAGATATTTTGAGAAGATATGCTAATTATCCAGGAGGAAATAAGAAAACTGCGTTAATATAGAAATAAATGACTGATACACCATGGATGAAGACTCATGCACAATAATGAGAATGTAGACTGTTTCAAAAGAAAAAAATTCAAATGCAATTTATTTTTACACATAAGAATACTTTGAAATTAGGCGACAAAAAACTATAATGATTAATAACATACGTAAATATGACCCTTAAGAGCAGTATCTATAAAAAATGAAAAAACTTGATATTTAGTGATAGTGATTAGTTAGTTCAACTTTCGATTTTGCCCACAGAGTTTTTAATTAATAGTGTTATAGATGAGTGTTTGCCAAAGTATATCCGTAGTAATGCCAGGCCACGGCACTTACAACGCAAAGTCTTTTAGTATAAGGTTGACACCCAAGGTGATTTATTGTAAGAGGGTGAATGAGTCGAGGCACGGTATGCACATACCTCACCTGTGCTGCCGTGTGATGGAGTCCTGCACACTGTGTGTAGGTGGAGTGTCCTGCCCAGAGGAGACTGATGGAAAAAAATCTTAATGATGGATGTGGCTAGCGTGTCTCTCACTCACGCTGCTGGTAGTGGCGGTCCTGTGCTGCGGCACCTTGTCTCTCACCCACGTGTGTCTGCTCCTGTTGGTGTTCTTCACAAAGCTGCAAGTTGCAGTGAGAGGTTGGCTTTAAAGGTACAGCCAAGCCGTGCAGATGGATGGCGATATCCTGTTACAGTCAATGGCAAACGTCCAAAAATCTCTGGCGTATGTAAGTTGGACCAGGTAGCTGGATGGTTTTAACGCGTTTCGCCCTCCAAAAGGGCTTTTTCAAAGAATATTTTACGTTTATGCTGAATGCTTTTTTAGCTTTCCATTATTGGAGTCATTCCATTGGTTCAAATAAATTGTACAGGTGTGACTCAAAGGAGTCTTGGATGTGTTGGGCCATTTTAATTGTTCAGGTGCAAGTTCAGTTTTAACTCTTTCCTTACATATAAAAAATTATTTTATCAAATTTCACTATATATATAGGAACAGCGTAGAAAGGATGATTGTATGACGTTTGTTAGTACATTTGATCATACTTCCAAAATTTCACAACGATTGGTAAAAAAAATACTGGCCACTTGTCAACACAGATCCCTCGCTCAAATTGGAATGGGTAGCACCACCAATGTGTGCCTATAGGAGAAGTCCCAACATACGCCAACTATTGATGCATCCAACAATGCGACCTCCCTCGAATAGTGATTCCTGGCTGATGGAGAAGAGATTGGGGTGCTTTAAATGTACCTCCTGTACAACATGCAGATCGATGCTGACAGGCTCCACATTCCCTCACCCAGACTCTGGGAAAAAGATCAAAATTAGGTTTAAACTCACATGTACCATGGACCACGTTATCTACCTTCTAACCTGTCCAGGTGGACTTTATTACAATGGTCTCACAACAAGAAACTTCAGCCAAAGGATGGCCAACCACAAACTTTCAATCAGATCTGCCCTCTCAACTGGAAAAAATGATAAACCTGTCGTGAGAAATTTTCTCCAACATCAACATCAGATTGCATCTCTCTGGTGTATGATACCTGACCATGTTCCAAAGCTCCCTGGGGGGGGATGGGGGGTGGGGGGCAATCGTGAACCTATGGTTAAGAAAAAGGATTTCTGAGCTAAATACCATCAATCCTCATGGTCTAAATGAGAATAGTCATTTGAATATTTTCTTACAATAATACGTAGCACTTATGATGATATGTGGTGACACTGGTGGCATAGTCTCTAGTGTGGCTTTGTGATGCAGCGGCACTTCTTTTGTGCTGCTGTACATCATGGACCCACACTGAGCCTTCATTTTAATTTTTGCCTTTCTCCTATTGCACTTTTATATTCCAGTTAAAAGATAGTTGATTTAGCCTAATGTCCATTAGGTCGAATGAACCCCAATGTGCTGATCAATCCAACACACTCTGTGGCTTGACATCACTGTAGCTCAAGTATCTATGCCTGCAATGTAGCGTGAGTAGCTATGCTTATATTGATCCCTTTTGTCCCAATACACTAGAGCATATGTGGCGTACCATTGGCTCAGCCAGATCAGCTGAGCGCACTATGATGTGACTATTGGCCTCCGCTATAGCCACACTGTTTTCCCTTTAGACGCGGTGACACGCAAGTGACACGCATCTCCAGCTTCCGGGTGCCGTATGTTAGTACACGCGGCCTCGGCGCTGATGCTGGTGCCATCCTACACGTGACCGTTTGTGTCCATCGCCGCTATCCGTAACAACTGGAACGCAGTTGAGCCACAAGTGTCCAGTTCCGTGTACCGCTACTTAGATGTGACGGTCTCGGTACTTTTAGACAAGCGGACTCCTGCTCCCTGCTACATGATTTAAAGATCCAGGTAACTACTGTATGTCTCCTCTTTCTCTCTGGTCCATTTAAAAGTTCAGCTACGCAGCCTTCACTTAATGAGTTTCTTGAATACTTGCTACCTGGCTGATGTGTCATAAGCACAGGTGTTTGTGTTGGGAATGATCATGCTGCTGGGGGGAGAATGGCCCTGACCAGGCTGAGATATATATTATACTAATTATGTGTGCTGATTAGTGATTGGCTATGGTATATATGAGCCCTACAGCAGTATCAGTGTATGCCTGGCGTGCCTTGCTGACACACTGAAACACTTATACTTGTCTTGAAAACGGCACTAAGTGGTTGAAACGTTGACAAGGATCAAAATGACGCCTTGTGATTAAAGAGCAATTTTACCTGCAAATGGTGGTGAGTGAATGCCCTTTCTGGTTACACTGGAACTGTTTGTATATATATATATATATATATATATATATATATATATATATATATATATATATATATATAATATAATATATATATATATATATACGGCGGGATACCTGCACTCCGTGTTTCTGGATACCAACTGCCCGGGTGCATATATATATACACAGGGGTATAAAAATAAATAATAATAAAAATAATATAATAATAAAAATCCATCAGGCCTACACTGCATCGGAATAAAAAAAGTTGATCGCCACTGGAGAGGTGGTGATTTCATCAAGCTATTGAAGCAAACAGAGACAAAATGGATCTATGAGATGCAGACCCTAATGCCAAAAGGAATGAATATTGATTTTGAACTCAATGCATTTTTATAATTTTTTATTTTTATTTTTATTTATTTTTTTATTTATATTTTTTTATCGTATTATTTTTATCCACCAATATTTTTATTTATACTCTCTTTTTCTTTTTCCTCTTCTCTAGCTATTTTTTTTAAAAAACACCTTGTAAATCTTTTTTAAGACACTTGTCAAAAAACCGTCTAAAATACATTGTGGACTTCACCATGCGGTTCCCACCGTTTTTTATCTATTTCCTGTTTTTTTTTAATAAAGTTTTTTCGAATAAAAAACCAACAGAAATGCCTGAACAGCCATTCTTGAAAAAGTGCTTTCAAAGCACGAAACGCATTGAAAGGCTTGTCCATGGATTCACCGCAAGCTTCCCCAAGCTCCTCCAAGTTTCCTCCGTCCATCAGGAACCATAGCAGGCTCTCGCCGTACCGAGTGACGTCACCCGGCAGACGGAGCGAAGACGAACGGAAATTACACAGCCGCATCACGCTGAACTCCGCGTCCTGCATCCAGCTTGGATAGAATTAGGGCAAGCACAGGTACCACGGACATTACACATTTACTCAAAGGAGCTGTAAAACAGTTTACTAACAACTTTTCTTTTTCAGGTGTTTTTTCATACTTTTAAACTTTGCCTTTCTTTATTCTTTACCTTTATCTCTCTTTTTTCACAATAGCGCTCATCTTTTCCTTATATTGCCTTAACTATATTGAGCAGCTTTTTTTTTTTAGCGCAGTATACCCCATATTTTTATCCTATTAATAAGAGTGAGATGGTGATGGGTTTCCTTGTGTTGGTGATGTGATCTTTGTGGAAATTGCTGCCCCTTCGATCACGACAATGGCATGAATGATACAGATGAACTTCAAGATATAGCAGTACTGTATGTTTCTGTATAAATTAATAAATTAATTATATGAATATTGACACTGAGTCTGTCCAGTAATTTTCATTTTGAGTGCTGTGGCCCTCTTTTCCAGCTGCTGGTGTGTGACAACACTTTGGATAGTCTGCCACTGTTATGCGCCTTGCTGATGGTATGTACCAATGATGCCACCCAGTGCAAATACAATGTATTTAACTGAATGTGCCAAATACATTATCTACTGTAAATCTGTAAAAAAAAATGGCAACATGAAATACACCCATATAGATACAGTAACTTACTGGTGCTGATGCTGTGGATGTTGGTCTGGTTTGCTACTCCGTACTGCTAGTCACAAAGGTGATTTGTTGTGGATATAACTGAGGCATTTTAACTGGAGCTGATGCTGGTTTGTAAATTTGTTTGAAGAATATAATTCCAGCACATATAAGATCTGTCAATAGTGAGTGGTTCGCTAGACCGAGAATGAAGGTGCAGAGTCTAATACATTGGATGGTCTTCACCAAGGACCCCCGCAAGGACCTGTGGGCTATTGCAGCCCCCATGTGCAGGTCACGGCCCATTTTCTGGGTCCACTCACAGGTCACAAGAACTAGTGTAACTAGCTTGAGCTGGATCTATACAAGGCTATGACAAGTAATTTGGACTGAAGACACGGATTGAAAGAGCACAGATGACTTGATCCAGGGAATTACCAAAGGACTGAACCAGAACTGAAAAAAATATGACAGAAGCTTTCTCTGGAGAATAACCAGGAGAACTGGACTGGAGCTGAAGAATATAATACAGAAGCTTGATCCAGAGAATAACCAATGACTGGACTGGAATTGAAGGCAACAATACAGAAGCTTGATCCAGAGAATAACCAGGAAACTGGACTGGAGCTGAAGAATATAAAACAGAAGCTTTATCCAGAGAATAACCGATGACTGGACTGAAACTGAATAAACAGAAGAATTCCTAGATGGTGATCCAAGGGAATAAGCAGGGAACTGGGGACGCAGAACCTTTATTTCAGTAAGTATTGTACTGGCATATGTCTGTTCATAGTGGACTGGCTTTATACCTCCCGGGCTCAGCTAATTGGCCCAAGGAGAAAAAGCCAGCATCCTATTAGCTGGGCTTCAGGAAGATGTCCCCTAGCCTACACACACACTGCTGTGTTACTGTAGTGCTGAGATGCTGGGGGAAATGCCAGGTCTGCCTGTCAGCAGAGGACACCGAAGATTCTACACATAGAGGCTGGCGTGGAGGAGAGCAGGTCCTAGCCACCAAGTGAGGGCTTGGCGTGGAGAGATACTCATGGGTCGACTGAAGGAGCAAAGGGTCACAGGGACACAGCCACCATATGATCCTGACTGGTAAGCACTGGGACAGGTTGTAACATTGCTATGGATGGTTTGCAACTACAATTAGCTAATTCCCATGCTGTTATACAATGATGCTGCCCAGTGACATTGGTGGTTAAATATATTCAATTGAATGAGTGTCACACACATTATGTGTCTCTGAAACAAGTTCAAAGAATGGCAATATGGCACACATGCAGCAGGACACATTTGCTTTCTAGCTCTGACGTTTAGATGCTGATATGGTTTGCCATTGTGTGCTTCTGTGAAAGGTTTGCCTTTGTAATGTGCTACTGCTAATTTATTTATATTTTACAGTTTCTTATATGTAGAAAGTGATAGAACAAACTGGGTAAAAAATACAGACATGGAGGTAGGAGGGCCCTGCTGCAAGCTTACAATCTATAGCGACATAGAAGGGAAACACAACCAGTAATAGCGTAGCAGTCCCACCAAGTTGCAAGTCCAGAGGGAAGCTATAAGATACATAAGTGCCTCTGAGGGTTATGTGTGTGCTACCTAAATGTGATAGGCTGTCTGAAAAGGTGTGTATTTTGGGAACACTTGAAAGCTAGTAGAGAGTCTTATTGCACATAGGAGGGCATTCCATAGGGTTGGGGCAGCCGATGAAAGTCCTGTAATAGTAATTGGGAGCTAGTGATCCGTGCAGATGAGAGAGGTAGATCTTGTGCAGAGCACAGAGATTGAGTTGGGAAAAGTGTGCAGGGGCAGCACTGCACTTGCTACACCAATGCTAGTTCTGCCTTTGCATATGATCATGTGTACAGATGTAATCATCAAGTTGAGAAAGTATGGAAACAAAACAGCAGACATGAGGCCATATTAAAGCATTAGGAATGAAAAATGGATGTTACCTATTCCACCCAAGGTTATACTGCACAGTGCGCCCAAGATGGCTGCATCACTTGGTACCTTTGTAGGATGGAATACGCAACCTGTGGAAGTTATTATCCAAAATGCCTCCACCAATCCTCATTATACTTACTATGTGCTCATGGTTTTCTTTTTACGTCTGTGTAGCTTGTCCAGTGATGCACTACCTAAATCTTCAGTATTGTGTGCATTTTTTATGTCTGCAAAGCATCTTAAATCTGGTTGGAGAAAGTCCACTGTATTTTGTTTTATTATTATTATTAATATTATTATTATTATAATAAAGAATCACTGGTACTTATGTATTATCTGGACTCCCATGTTAAATGCACCCCATTTTTTCATACCCCTACTATCCAACTACGCATGGAGTTGATTTTATATAGTGTGGAGAGCGTAGCGAGCCACCGTGCCTGAAGCGTGGTGAGCGCAGCGAGCCCCGCGAGGGGACGCGGTCTCATAAGAAAAATGGGAGTCCAGATATTACATAAGTACCCAATCACTAAATTAGACTGATATGTGGGGCTTCTCTGCACTAAGGAAAACATTAAAAACAAAGCATTGGCCCATAGAGGGGGTGATCATCCCCCATAGCATTGTGTGGCTCTGATCATGATCATCTGCTGTTTGTATTCCCTGTATGGTAGCTTTGACAAGTTCAAAGATCTTGCATCGATTATGCTGTCTGCTCAAGTATAGATCTATTGAGTGCAGAGCTGCTGATAAGCCTGGACACTCTGAGACCACAAGGGCAGTGGCTTCTGTGCTGTTAATTTCACTGCAGATTGACCTGCTGTAATCAGACAGGGAGTAAATGCTAATACAGACATAGGGGATGACTACTTATATGGACACCTGAAACTATTTATACAGGATTTAATGTATGCATGAACATGTGATTGCTATACACACTGGTTATAGTTAAATTGTTCAGATAAGGCTGTTAGAAAGGTCGTATACTGTAACGCAGGGTTGCCTACCTGACCTTCTCCTTCAGGAAGAAAATGCTCTGCTCCTGGACTTCCCTGATAATGTATGATTGCCATCACCTGTGGGGAGCTAGGTAATTGATAAGATGTTTCACCACAGGTGATGGCAATCATATATTACCAGGGATGTCCAGGAACAGAGAATTTTCTCCCTGAAGGAGAGGGTCAGGTAGGCAAGTATGCTATAACAGCCACAAATCTTTTTAAGAGGATGGCTAATTACTATATTCCTCTGCTAACCTCAGAGTTTTCAGAATCAGTATCAACTTTATTGGCCATGTATACTTGTGTATACTAGGAATTTGACTTGGTTTGCTGTGCAACAGCCAGTAGGTACACTTAAACAGTGACAGATATACAAACGCATACAGGTATACGCTAGAAGTACCCTAAGGGATATGAACGCAGGGAGCACATACCCGCTGAGCTGCACAGTGCCTAGGAAGCCATCAGCGGCATGACTGGTCATTGCAGCAGCCAGGTAGGTAACAATATAAGCAGGGACAGTACAGTTATCACACAGGAACACAAACCCGCCAAGCTGCACAGTGCCTAGGCAGCCATCAGCGGGATGACTGGTCATTGCAGCAGCCAGGTAGGTAACAATATAAGCAGAGACAGTACAGTTATCGCTCAGGGAACACATATCCCCGAGCTGCATAGAGCCTAGGTAGCCATCAGCGGCACCACTGGTCGCCGCAACAGCCAGGCAGGCAACAATACAGCAGGGACAGTAAAGTTATCACACAGGGAACACATACCCGCTGAGCTGCACAGCACCTAGGCAGCCATCAGCGGCAACACTGGTCGCCAAATGTGCTCTCCTTCCTCCGGCCGGCCCTGTTCCAAGCATCCTCGGGGCTCGCCTCAGTAGTAGTAGTAGTTTTGCCCTATTGAGGTTCAATGTGGACAAATGCAAGGTCATGCACCTTGGGAGACATAACCAGTGTGCTAGTTATAACCTAAGTGGGGATGAATTGGGTAATTCAGTACTCGAAAAGGATCTAGGAGTCCAAATAGACAACAAACTGGGGTGTAGTGCTCAATGTAATATAGCAACAAAAAAGGCCAACAAAATTCTCGTATGTATTAAAAGGGGCATGGAAACTAGGGACTCAAAAGTAATTATGCCTCTGTACAAATCATTGTTTAGACCGCACCTCGAATATGCAGTGCAGCTCTGGGCCCCGCACTATAAAAAGGACATCATAGAATTAGAAAAAATCCAAAGAAGAGCAACAAAGCTTATTAGGGGGGATGGAGAATTTAAGCTACGAGGAAAGATTAAACAATTTGGGACTATTTACAATAGAGAAAAGACGTTTAAGGGGGGACATGCTCTACATGTATAAATATATTAGGGGCCAATATAAGGAACTGTCAAACACCCTTTTTTCTACTAGAAAGGAATCTAGGACTCGAGGACATGAGTTTAGATTAGAAGAAAAAAGATTTTGTTAATCTAGAAGAAAAAATTCTTTACAGTCAGAGCAGTCAAACTTTGGAACTCTCTTCCTGGAGAAGTGGTGTCGGCAGACACTATAAATACATTTAAAATAAGGTTAGATAAACATTTATTGGTTAAAAACATCCATGGGTACGAATAAGTAACAAAATCTGTCTTTAAAATATCAGAACATACTATACAACAAGGGATAAGCTACTATAAACATAGGTTGAACTAGATGGACGCAAGTTTTTATTCAGTCTCACCTACTATGTAACTATGTAACATAAGAACGAAGTAGTTCTCTCACATAAAGGTATCTTTCTAGGGTTTTTTCTGTCAGAATGCTTTCACATTCCCAGAATATGTATCTGATATTTGGTACCATAAATACAGAAAATGTTCTTAGTTGCAATCAATTTATTAAACAGAAAAGTGCACAAGTGACTTGTGAGGTAGATATAAATTTGCAAGTCACTTGTGTACTTTCCTTTATGTGAGAGAATTACTGTACTTCATTCTTACGTAAGTGTGCAAAGACATGCTTATAAGAAATATCGAGGTGTGGGTTCCTTTCTATCACACTAAATCGGTGACTCCATCCAAGTATAAAGATAACTTTATATGAATGTTCTCCTTCATCATAGTGTGAGTGAGGGTACATTAATTATACTGGGCCCTTTATTACCCTATTGAATATTAAGTATTCCCTAGTCATCTACATCTCCGTTTTTCTTCCATTGTTCACATGAAATATCTTTGACGATGGCGTCAACTTGTGAGAGTGTGAAGAATAGTGGATAAACAGAATTCCAGCACCCCCGCACAAACCGTTCTCTTTCATGTTCAGGTATCTGAGGATTTTGTGGTGATCCTCATCTTCAGTGTGTAGTGACAGCAGGAACTAGGATTGCGCCTTGGGACTATTTTTCCTTTTTCTGTCTTTGTGTCCAGCATGCGAATGGATGTTTAGCAAAATCATGTTTATCCGACCATCAAACAATTTTGAAACATCTCACCAAGCTAAGTCAGCCTCTGCTGACCTTAGATCTGCAGTACCCTTGCACAGGTAATGGAGGGCAGCTGACATCTGCTGATGTCAGCTGCCCATCCCCAGCATCCGCATTAGCATGGACATGCACAGCATTTTCATGGGGACACCCATGAAATGTTGGGTGTTCTCATGGACGCTACCCCTTCCCGCTGCCACACGCTGCCCGTCCACACTGCTAGGTGCGAACGGGCCAGCAGCTGCACATGTTCATAAAAGTTTATGTGCATGCACAGTTGCTAAACATTGCTCCCCTGTGCAAACGAGCATGGGAGTGAAGCAATCATAATTAGGGCCTAATTCTATGTACATGAGAAATAAAATGGGTGGAGATAAAGTTCCAGCCAATAAGTGTCATGTTACAGATTGTGTTTAAAAAATGAGAGGTACTGTAGGAGCTGGTTGCTTTATCTCCATCCACTTTCTGATTAGTATTTTTAGCACACAAAACTGGTATAAAGTCACAGTTTAAGCATAGTCATGTGATGCAAGGTACAGAGTGAGAAACTCATATCGGACCTTCATCTATTGAATTTTTACCCAGGCTAGTGATTAAATCACACACAGAAGACACAGCATATGAAATACCACTATCGGTACTCCAGGTAGCCTTGTGTTGTACTTTTCTGTCATTAAAATAAAGAAAATTAGATGCATTTTGAGGGGTGCTGGAGGACTCATGATTACAACAGTCATTACCCTGATGTCAGAATCTTGACTGCTAAAAGCCTGACACACAGGCAGTGGCTATTCTCCCTCATGGTTGTCCATGACCCCCATAGAGGGAGAATAAAACAGGTGGTGAGCATAGCAAGCCACTGTGCCCGCAGCTTGGCAAGCCCGGAAGGGGCTTTCTTGCACTCGCCTTGCTGTCTGAGTCCCCATAGTCGAGATTCTGACGTCAGGCCAATGACTGTTGGAATCCCAACTGTCAGTGTGTATAAGTCAAAATGGCTTGGGCACACCATATATATGGCTATTTGGCAATTTCCACATAGGTATATGTGGGCAGTACCAGCTCAACATAATGTTTATTTTTATTCTAACCTAGTTAATTATTGGGGAGATTTTAAATTGTTTCACTTAATGTACCCATGCACCCATGGCTCCATAGGTGGAACCTCCATGATTGTTGCCCTGCCTGTACATTTTTTTCATTGCGTGAATGATAGAATCTTCTTTTCATGGGAGTTAAGACCATATTGCAAAAAAGTATGAGTAGTAGCTAAAAACTGCTGCCCTTCTATGTCCAAGACTGATGCATAGTGGTGTTTTCATTAAAGACTAAATGCTCTTTAATAGAACTACACAATGCTCAAGGTAACTATCTTGCTGCCTTTTACAAACTATTTTCGTCATCTTTCTAAAGTATTCTTTTAGTACGATACTGTATGTTGCTGCAGTTGTGGTGGCAAGGTAAAATGTCATCAGGGTGTTGTACTCATTCCACATTATCATCCTTCTGATTGCATGCGGTATTGTATAATGCACAGTTTTAAATGCATTTAACGAGTGTGTTTGTTATTTCTTTTGTAGCTTTGACAAAGTTCTGTATAGTTAAGCCTTATTGTTATAAAGGTCATTGACAATAAAACTGTGGGTTTTGACAGGACGCATTGTTTAAAATATCAATGACTTGTAGTGTTGTAGGAATTACATTACAGATACAGTTGTTCCAGTACAAATTGCCCAATTTGTTACACAAGACAAGAATAAACTTCCCAGCTTTAAACTTGTACGTTATCTAATTTTTTATTAAACCTTTACCTTTAAACATTTATGTATGGATTTTCTCTGCCTTCATGAGTCATTGCACAGTACAGAAAGTTGAAAAGAATAAATGTTGGTGGAAACTAATTTACATATAAAAGACACTCTTGATCTAGAAACAAATACATTCTGCTTCCAGACACATATTTATGAGCTTCATTAAAGCTTTACAAATAAATGTCTGTGGTCATTTTGTGCTGATCACGAGACTGATAGAAAAGCACTTTATGTTTATTTTAAAGTTAATGCGTTTAAAATGGCCAATTGTCAGTCTAACAGTATTTTAAAAAAGAAGTATACAATTTAATCAGCAATTGACTCGGGCTAAAAATAATGCAGAATGATAGCCAATTATAGTGAAAAATGTGTTCACCAACAAACAAATCTTTAAATACAAACTCATCTTGAAAATGGAGCCATCAACAATGTATTATCTAATGAATTATATATTTATTATAACAAAAAGTTTTAAAACTAGTCTATACTTTTTTCCTTCATTAATTTTAGCAACAAAACAGAAAACTAAAATCTTAATTATTATTCTATTTACTACTATCTTACGTTGAACAATGAAAAATTGAATTTAATTTGTTGAAATTTAATTATATGGCTAAGCTGCTCACTTCATTATTATTGTTGTCATTTTATCATCAGTTAATGTGTAACAAACAAGTTTTAAATAAGTGTGAGTAAATAAAAAGTGTGAGGCAATAACTAATCAATGTGTGATACAATAATAAAAAAAAATGTAATGCTGATTTTTGTAAAATAAATTAAATTGTATTTTGTTTTGATAACATATGGTGTATGACATAAAACTGAAAATTTATTTATTGTGCTAATTGTTCTCAATCCTACCAACACAATACCATACAAAATGGAGAATCAACCATTGCATCTCCAGCTATATGCAAAAACAATAAATTGTGAGTTGGCAAATATAGCGCAGGATGAGTAGAGAATTTGGTAGAAAATGTGCAGTGATCTCGCTCATATGTACAATGCATTTTGTCCCATGGCCATTGCTGTTTAAACAATATGATCTCTACACCCTTAACTTTTTATTGCTGTGAACAAACAGGAAGGCATTTTTTAATATAGGCGAACATGACTGTAGTGGATTGATGCTATAAATCCTTGTGTATATTTAACAACTGTTCTTTCCAGGAAAACATTTATTAGACAAGAAAGGATTTATTGGCATACAGGAACCCAAGCTTGCTTCCAGATTACAGTGATCAGTTCAGCTGTTTTTTTTCTCATAGCCATTGCAAATGAAATATACAAATTAATATACAAGATTTATTTAATGAAATTACAGCTCAAAATTACATTAAAAAAATTACGATCACTTAGGTATAGTATAATAACTTGCACACACAAACTCACTATTGTCTGTGACAGACTGTATTTACTCATGACACCAAACTTCTTTAATTACAAAATACGCTTTCCAGCATGTTGGAGGTGAAAATGTAAAATGGCACTCGCAGTCAGTGACATTCTTTATACTGATTGCTGGTACCGCTTTTTATTATTCATTTCCAACAAATCTCCCTTACAGTATGTCTAAAACCCCACACCTTGCATAAACCAATCACACATGTCATGCTTTTTATGGCAGCCATGGAATGTTGCGATGTCTATCTACAGTTTGTTGTGCAGAAATGTTAACCTGGCTAAGTGAAAGAAGGATTAGGGCCCATCACTCCTTGGTAAAAGTTGTATCTGGACAAATCATTAAGGTGCGTATTTATTAAGCCTATGATGGCAATAGAGTGGACATAGATAATGTACTGTACCAGCCAACCAGACCCTCACTGTCATTTTTCAAACAGCCTGATAAGTGGCGGTTAGGAGATGATTATCTGGCACTTTATCTTTGTCCACTTTATCTCCTTCCAATGCTTAGTAAACTAATAAGTAAAATATGAATGAGAGCAGACTATAGGTTCTGTATACTGCTTTGACAAACCTATATAATGTATTTATGTTTTCTTTAGTAAGAAGGCCAATTTTCATCTATCAAAATGATGTTATGTTTCAGGAACTAAAAAGCACTGTTTATATTTAAATTCATTTTTAAATGATAATAAATTTGTGGCCTTGAAACACAATAACATCTATGAATCTTTAAAATCATATTCTATGTACCACATATAGACTCAGAGGTAGATAAACGGCTACATAGGCATGGAGCTGAGTTTGATCAAGATATACTGAGATGGATGTGTGACTAGTTCCATATAGGCATATAAACCAACCACCTACTGTACACTATTAGTCCGTCTTTCTCCATAAATACATACTGTACATTCCAAAACTAAATAATTATGATTTCTGGACAATATGATGAGCTAGTCAGTTTGTACTCAACATGATACAATGATGATGATGGACTTATTTTTATTTGGCATCCTGGATCTGGAGTTAATCTGGACCTGCATAGATTTACATATGTATTATTAATATCTGGTACATCACTCTGTCATTTATGCCACATGTTGTGTTCCCTTCTATAATTTGAAACTAGTTAGCATTAAATGGAATTTGCTAATGGAATCTGCCTTGCAAACTTGGTACCTGTCACCAAGCAACATCTAAACATCAGAGCCAGTAAGCAAATGTGTCTTGCTGGGTGTATGCCATATAGCCATCACTTGAACTTTTTTAAGAGCTGCATAATGTGTGTGGCACTCAATCAATTGAATATATTTATCCACAGCAAGTGTGACTGGGCATCATCATTGTATTACAGCATCAGCATTAGCCTATTGTAGTGCAAATCATCCATAGCAGTGTCACAGCCCAGAAAGGTCTGGGACCCGGTGCTTACCAGTCAGGGTCATCTGCTGGGTGGGACCACGTGGCATTCTGATCCTTCAGCCGATCCCCGAGTTTCATATACTACCGAGCCCTCAGTTGATGGCCAGGTCCCACTCTTCTCCTCTCCAGCCTCTATGTGCCAAATCTCCTGTGTCTTCTGCTGAGGATCATAAGCACAAGGAAGCTGTCATTAGGGGTAGACACCTGCCATTTTCAGGGAGTGTCTAAACAAAACACAGGCATGTGCAGGACATTTTATGGGTGGGTATGTGATGTCAGTGCTAGCTTTGATCAGCCTGTCTGTGTCATAAATAACAGCTAGGGTCAGACCTACTCACAAATTGCGTATGTATTTCCAAGTGGATAGCAATCTGCAATAAATTCGCAATTCATTTGCAGATTTATACAGAGTGTGTTTTCTTTCTTTCTGGGCACCGGCTATCTACTCGCAGTTATCTGCAACTTTATAGATCAACAATCAGGTTTGAATAATGATATAGATGCAATAATGCAAGTACACTGCATTATGCATTCAACATCATTATATTTCCATGCTTCCCTAGGTCCATTACTCATACAAATGAAAATGTGCTTACTTTGCAATCAAGGCTGTCTTGCAGGTTGAATTCATGCAGCTATCAAACAGCTTCAACTGTACAAAATAGGGGAATGATGTCACAAGCATAAATAACATCTATAATATCATTACAATTAAATATTTACAAACAATTATTTTTGCAGGGCAATTGGTAACATTTGTAGGTTCAATATTTATGGAATACAATTTGGACAAAAAATTGACTTTTATGAATACATTTTACAGTGCAACTATGCAATCATGTGCTTTGAAAAATATTCCAGAAATTACAGTTTTAGATATATATTTTTCAGGTGGGAAAATAATGCTTGAAGGCACATTTTATGAAAATATAAATCATTATGACAACTGGTTTCCCAGGAATATTATTTTAATTAATTTCAATAAAACTATAAAATGAAATAATAATAGTAGCACATAAAAAAAACCATTGCAATTATTCATATTCATAAAAAGGTAGATGTATTAAATAGTTATATTTTATCCATTATACATTGTTTACAGTACATGTTGTTTACATTTGCAATAATACAGTTTCTGTGTCATACTATTAATTGCAGGATTTGCACAATATGAAACTAGTGCTTTAGTCATTTCATTTTATTGCAAACAAGCTCATACAAATCTTAATTTGTGCTAGAGAAAAAGAAATACCCACTAAAGCCCGGTATACATGGGGTGAATTTCCTTTGACTGCATGCTGAATGATGCAGACTAGGGGGATTGCCAAACTACTGTATATATTGACTACATATAGGGTGTTATTCTAATTTCTTCAGTCCCCCATGAGTTTGCACTGGGACTGGTGTTTTGCACTTGCGCATGTGCAGACACATTTCTGTGCATGTGCACATGCAGGGTGCAATCGGGCATGGTGAACATGTTCATTGTCCCGCTCGCACCTAGCAGTGCGGGTGGGGGTCAGTGACGGGGGGGGGCATAGCCCATGGGAATGCACAGTGTTTCATGGGCATTGCCCCATATTTATGCCCCCTAAGGACCTATTTTAATTTATCATGTTGATATATATATATATATATAAATATATATATATATATATATATATATATATATATATATAATATACTTGTAGAAATAACGGAGGCACTCACAAGTCTTGTTAGCAGAGTAATGAAGCTGTCTTTAATCCAACATGTTTCGGGGATAAATCCCCGTCATCAGGGAGTAAAGAACAATTCCAAATAGACAGAATATACAGCAGTGAAGCTACCAAAAGACACACCTCCACCATTCAGTGTGCAATTAGCATCAGTTGTCAACACCTGTGACTGCGTGCCAGTGAACATGTCCAACAGCGCGTCGTCACAAGCCAGACCTCCCTCTGCCCAAACAGCACTGTTACATATAAGTTTAAAAAGCCACACACCCTTAATTCATAGAGTGCACGTGTTACATTAAAAACAGATCAAAGTACCTTCAATATACTCAGTGTATTATAACAAGTATCAAAACATTTATAAGTTTAAATTGGACAACTTTCCATAAAGAAAAACAGTGACACACAATAAAGGTTAATATTGGTAATATTCACAATTTGTTACATCACTAGCATCTTCCTATCTGAAATCATATCACATCGCTGTTATGGTAAACATCTCATAAAAACAATGCAAGCCTAGTTTCTCGTTCAATCCTTTTGGGGATAATGTATCCAATCTCATAATCCAACGGCTTTCTATAAGTAGCAAATTTTTACTTCTATCACCCCCGCCCCCCGCTTCAATGGGGGCAGGTGATCGATTAGCTTTGTGTGTAAAATGGCGATACTGTGGCCTGCTTCTGCACAATGTCTGGCCACAGGCTAACCGCTTGTGCCAGTGGAAATTGCTGAACGAATGGCAGCCCGATGGTTTGCCATTCGTTCACAAAAAGTGGTGTCAGTCTTTCCTACATACAAATAACCACAAGGGCAAAGAATCAGATAAACAATATATCTGGTGGTACACGTAATGACATCATTAATGTGAATTTTTTTGCCAGTGTAGGGATGCAGAACATAGCTCCCAGTTAAGAGGGAACTACAAGTGATGCATCCCACACATGTGTAACTGCCATTGGGTTTGGTTAGGAAGTGGGGTTTTCTATTAATACCACTAGTGTAATCTGACACATCAATCTTTACCAGATGATCACGCAGGTTCAGGCTACGTGAATAAGCACGCATAAGTCTAGTATCTCTAAGCGCTGGTAAATCACTATCACTATTTATGATTGGCCAAATTGCTTCATGCGCTTACTTATGCCTGTACTACGAGTACTGTATCTATTTATCCAGGGTATCACATTTTGCTTAGTATTAGGTTTATTCTTGCCTGACAGGCAGTCTTGTCTGCTGATCACCAGCGTTTCTGCTTTGGCAGCTTCTAAATCCCGAATAGGATAACCTCTCATCAAAAATCGCTGTACCATCCTTACATAAGACAGAAAATATTGGGTAGCTTTCCAGCGCTGGTTGGATCCAACAAGTAGTAGATGGGCAATGTCCCTGGGTCTGTAACTTAAGGGACCACACTGACCTTAGGGTTGGTCCCTATGTGCAGAAAAAGGTATCTTTACAGACTCAATTCAAGGGAATCATACACACTCCTATCCAGACACGGGGAGATTACAACTGACCTTATTATAATTCCCTATGTGCACATTACGGTTTCTTTGAAAACTGTAATTTTCTGTGACAAATACACACTCTGTTTCAGATAGTACTGACCTGGTGGCAATGCCCTATGTTCACGCAGGGGTTTCTTTGGTACGTCCCAGCCAGCACAATGAATCTCCAGATCAAGGCAGCGTAAATTCCAAACATCAAAGGTTTATTTGAATAAAAGTTCCAATATAGATAAAAGATATTTAAAAATGAAGTGAGGAACAGAGAGCTCCAGATACAACCACCAAAAGACTCTTTCTCATCCGGATTAAGATAGAGAATAATGGGACCGATGGAAAGGGTCTGATCCAGAAGCTGTCCGTGCCTCCCTCCTTACACACCAACGCGTTTCAAAGTTAATCCTTCCTCAGGGTGTGTTGATGGTATCTCAATATAGGGTTTTTATACCCAAACCCTAATACGGGGGTGGGAACAATCCTGCCCCGGTCTAGGGGGAGTACCAAAAACCGGATTGTGCCCCGGTCTAGACATATGAGGTTTGATCAAATAAATATAAAATGCATTGGGGATTCATAAACTATAATGTAGCATTAGTCTGTAAACTACCAGATTAGTTACTTGCAGTCTCTCAAATTAGGGAGGAGCAAACTTAATGCTGGAGACTGTAAAACATAGCATTTGTGCTCCAGCAAACCTCATCTCCTATTTTTACCTATTTTATCATACAGTACAGTATGTCTTTTTCTGTTAGATAGGAATCTTGAAGGTTTTGTCTTGAGCTTGTTCCAGAGATTAAAGAAGCTGCATAGAACTGGTAATTCAGTTGGCACAGGGTACAAAATAAAGTATGCAGTTAAGGCAGGACAGAATGGCACATGAATAAGTAACTTGTTATAATTGTTTTTTTTTTTTTAAATTCAGCCCAAAGGAGTAAATCCATTCAATTATTCTGATTAGATGAAATATGACCTTTAAAAAAGACCAATAGATTATGTTTGACCTTTTATGTCTGTCCATTTGACTAAGAATACTATATAAGGAGAAGTTCAATGTGGTTTGATATCACAGAGTGCATACCAGAATTTTTATAGATCATTTCCAAAAGTACAGTGCAAAAAGAAGAAGAATCACTTTAAGTCCAAGTTATGAAATGTAATATTAGAAATCAGTAAATAAACACATCTTCTACTTTTGCTGAAGGCACACTTAGTTGCTTGACTGTAACATGGTTAGGAGATTGACAATTGTTTTCCATTCACTCCATTTATGGAGATTATTGCTTTTTATACTTTCTCAATTTCAGGAGTACACCAAGAGCAAAACGCATTGGCGTACTCTAGCTCTTCTGAAAATTGACCTGGATGAGAGAATAATGATGAAATAATATTAGTAGCACATCAGGATGTTTGTTAGATTTTGTGTGTGTTGACATAGGAACTTGGTCAAGCTTTGGTCCCTTGTCTGAGAAGTAGAATTCTAGTAATCAGGGCCGGCCTTAGGCATAGGCAAACTAGGCAATTGCCTAGGGCATTTGGAATGCCTAGGGGCATCAGCAGCTTCTGCTGATTAAAATGATATGCAGCATGCCTATATTCTATGTGTGAGTGAGGCTGTATCTGCATATGAAATAGTGTATTCATGGAAATTACTGTAACATAGCATTCCGTAGGCAGGTACAGCCACAGTCGCACACAAAATATATTCATGCCACATATCATTTTAATCATCGGAAGCTCCTTGTGTGTGCTGGTCATAACAATGCAAATAAGACGAATTTTCAGCAAAAAAGGCACCCAACGTTAGCAGAACTGGCCAGGAGCTGCATGGCGTATTGAGACAAGATTTATGAGGAAACATCTGTATCCAAGCAGAGGCAGAGGTCACAGTGTTAGCGGCTGTGCGAGTGCTGTCTGCGGGTGGGTTGGTTGTGCAATAGTTTTCGGGCATATGTGTGTCATGTATAAATTCATTAATAATGTGTGACATATGTGTAACAGGCATTATGTGTGTCATGAGTATAAGGGCATTAATAATGTGCAACATATGTGTAATGGGCATTATGTGTGTCATGTGTATAAGGGCATTAAATAATGTGCAACATATGTGTAAGGGGCATTATGGTTATAAGGACATTACTAATGTGTGTCATGTGTAAGGGGCATTACTGTGTGGTATTATCAGGGGTGCCAAGAGAAAGGGGTAGGGGGTACAAATTACCCAGGCCAAAGTCTGATGGGAGGGCCCAGTGAGGGCCCCAGGCCCCCTCCCCTTAAGTGACAACAGCAGCTGCAGCTCATCTCCTCTGCCAGCACAGGTATAATGTGAATAATGTGAGGAGTAATGTATATAAGGTAAAGTGGTAGTACATTGTGATGTAACGTGAATAAGGGACACCATCGCATGATATAATGTGAATAAAGGGTACTTGTTTTGTTTCACGGCGCCAGCATGGCGCCGTGCATCTGAGTCCCCTTGCGGGGCTCGCTTCGCTCGCCCACGCTGTGGGCTCGGTGGCTGGCTACGCTCGCCACGCTATGTAAAATCAATTCCATGACAACATGGATAGTGGGGGTATGAACTATACATGTTGACATGGAGTTAAGTTAGTTTATTTTAGATAGTTGTGGCGAGCGGAGAAGCCAGAAGTAGCACATGCTGGCGCCGTTAAACGACACAAGTACCGAATAAAGTTGCACTACTGTGTGGCATAATTTGAATTGGGGGTAAAATTGTGTGGCCATGCCCCTTCCCAGCAAGAACACACCCCTGTTTGGGCTGCACACCGAATGTGTGCGCTGTTTCTATTTAAAATATTGCGGGTAGGAGCACCAAAACGATGACTGCTGCTGGGAAAGGGGA
Organism: Crinia signifera; assembly: GCF_055691185.1. Classification (NCBI taxonomy): domain Eukaryota; kingdom Metazoa; phylum Chordata; class Amphibia; order Anura; family Myobatrachidae; genus Crinia; species Crinia signifera. Next base: position 134,789,002 of record NC_139217.1, on the reverse strand, counting down.
GCAGGGTCAGAGGCGGAACTAGTGGCGGTTCTAGGGGGCACCAGCCAAAATCTTGCCTAGGGCGTCATTTAGGCTAGGGCCGGCTCTGCTAGTAATTATAGTATTGGCCAAACTAATTGCCAATATGCTGGCCAATATTTTATAAGGGATTGTTACTATTATTACATTGTATAGTTATATTGTATCTGTTATATTTGAAATTACATTTATTTGGTTACACTGTGTTTACTGTAAATGTTATTAAGAAAAAGTATATGCCAGGGTGTTATTTGATGTAAATAAACCCATGGATTGTACCATCAGATATGGTTAGAATAAATTGGAAATAGGTTATCTATGGAGCTGCAGGAAATCTGACCATATATACCCCATTGTGTACAGGAACCCAGGCAGCTCATCTCCACTCCTCATCAGACACTGACTAACCTGTTTGGGTGATGAATCAATAGGGGAGGGTACAGATTTGGACTGATCCACAGGGGAACCCCCCCAGTGGACCCCACTCCTGGGACTACAGTGAATTTTCTACAGTGCATTGCCATTACTATATATACATATGTACTGTATGTAAAAGAAGGAGAACACAGGCATCCGTAATCATATACTCCTGTAAGGATATAGTTAGGGCATTTGCTATTTAACTAAACTGTTTACCTGAGTGTTTAGAGAATCTGTATCCTCACACAAGCTATGGAATCTCCATATTAAATATGAAAGGGGTCTTTATATATAACTATGAGACCATCCCAGAATCTTAATTGGAATTGGCATGTGCTGCTGGACCAGGAAGTACATCAATGCACTGTATTAACGTGTTCAAGCAATTGAATGTACTGTATGATATGGATTCTTGGTCTTCTACTGAAAACATCAGCCATAGTTCTTTTATTGCGAGACAGAGTATACTGTAATAAATATAAGGGCAGCAGTTTCATTGTAGTTGGATATCTTCCAGGCTCAGCTGCACTGCTGGTGTAGGGTAGCCTGCAATATTTTTACGCATGTTCCCTTAGGTGTGCACCAGTGTTGCATTCAGTGGTGTACCACCTGGCCGCACCTGCATGTCCGCTCTCCCCGCTGATTGCCCAAGTGCCAAAAAAACTGAATGCCCGACGGCCCTCGAGCACCTGAATGCCGGAGCTCAACTCTGGCTTATGCACTCTGCATATAGTGCTGGCTTCTGATTGGGTCATGAGCTGGTGCCATTTTTGAAATGGCCACTGGAGTCAGGAGGGGATAGAGCAGCTTGATCTACACTCTGCTCCTCTTGAGATGGAGGTGGTGGGGGCAGCAGCAGCGGAGGCAGTGGAAGCAGAGAGAGGGTGAGCAATAATGGGGGAGGCCCTGGGAGTTGGGTTTATAATCAAGTGCCACAACATAGCCCCTTTTCAACTACCTTTCAGATGTCACCAGAAAAACAGCAGAAGGTATTAAATTAGTGAAGCATCAGGTGCATATCTCTACTGTAAGGTGGAATGATGGTAGTAACATGGTCAGTCTGAGTACTTGTGAGCAATGTGGAGACCAACCTTGAATGTACCTAGTAAGCACACTTCTGACACTGCATTGTTTTGGGATATTGCTAATGTATACATGTACAACATTGTTTTTTTTTTCAGCATAAAGAAGTAAAATTCTACAGGATATCACAGAACATTGTTATGTCCCTAATGTACTGTATCTGTTTTTACTCATAAATTTAGTATCATAAACAAGGGTGTGGTATATCTCTCAGACAATGTCTAGGCGTGCAGCTAAAGGTCAACATACACAATGTCAACATTGGCAAAAGCTTGACATAAACAAAAGGACAACTTGGAAAAGGTTGACTTGAGTTTAAAAAAAAAAAAATAGTGGTATCAATGTTGACACTAGAGCAGGTGGACCACCAATTAGTGTACCATTTCATCCACCATGGCTTGCTTTGCCAACCATGCTTAAGGTGCGTACACACGGGGGCGATTTTGTCCAAAATCGCGGGAAATATGGCGACCATATTGCCCGCAATGAGAGTGTGCACCGGCGATATATCGCCGGGTGCGCGCTCCAGTTTTTGCCCCTGTGGTGATCGCTGGTCGCAGGAACATGCTCCTGCGACCAGCTGATTACCACTGCCGGGCTCCCCCCCGGCAGTTTCTTTTTCATCAGCGACCATCTCTGGTCGCTGATGTAAAGTAGAAACTGAGCAATATATTGCTCAGCCATATATTGCTCAGCAATATATGGCTGAGCAATATATCTCCCCCGTGTGTACACAGCATTAGGGACACTTTGACATTCCAAACCTGAATTCACATAGATAATAAAGTAGAAAAAAATTCAAAAAGAGCATGTTGACATTTTCATGTGTAGACCTTTTCTATGTCATCATTGTGCTTATCAACCCTTTTTCAATGTTGACCTTGTGCATGTCAACCTACTAACTGTCAATCTAGACATTGTGGTTCAGTCACATTTATACCAGAAATAAAATGCTACATTTAAATACAGAACGGGTACACGACACTGTAGATATATTTGGATATTTCTAATAATTAATATTTTCTTAAAAATCTGATTGGATTGAGCATGGTATTTTATATTTTATGCATGTGACAAATTATATGGTACAGCCAATTTTACATTAATGTCTCGTTGATTTAAATGTGAAAATAAAAAAAAAGTGGAAATGAAATGCATGGTGGCAATATGCATGCAAACATTGATGTGCATTAACCACTTTGGTGGTATGCCTAGAAATTTTCTGGGCTGAGCTGTGCTGCTGTGGTGGGCTGTCCCAGAAAATTTCCAGACATACCACAATATGTAGGTGCGTGTCAGTGATGCCTCCAGGGGTGCACAACCTTTTGGTAGCAACCCCCTGTCCCCCCCCTCATCACTAATCTATTCACACACACACACCCCTCCCCCCACAGCTGCCACTGCCGGGCACTCCACGCCGCCATCAATCACTCCCCTCCATTCCCCTGGAAGTTCGGGGCCTCTCAGGAGCACTTGGGCATTCGGACACCTAAACAAATGAGCGCCTGAACACCTGAGCATTCCCAAACACCCCCGACCACCACCCACCTCCCCAGAGAAGCCCTAAACTTAAAAGTGTCCGCTTGGGGCTGCTTCTGGCTGAAGAACTTCCTGCAGAAGGAATTTTAACATGCAGAAATTAAAGTTTGTACTTTACTGTATTAAAGCAGTCCAAATAAAATGTTTAGTTGTACTACCAATAAAGTATACATTAAATATTCATTGTATGCTATTACTGCTACAGTCAGAAAAAAAAAAACTTTCATACTCACTGTCAAAATAAAAATAATTTTCAGAAATTTAATAACATGGTAATAAGCATATCCTTTAAACCATCTGGCATAATCAGTATACAATAAAATAATGAACCACTTCAACAGGAAGTAGGTAACAAAACTAAAACACAAAGCTGCTCACATTCCAATTAGTACATCTTGTCGAAATATTTCAATCCTTTTTTCCTGCTTACTTGCTACTTTGTTTCTATTCAATACTTTTATGGAAAAATGCTTTAGTAACACGTACTGAGAAATGAAATAAACTGGGAATTTAGAAATCATCAATTTTGAGACATCTTTTATTTATAGTAACCAATTTCAAAAGTCAGCAATATCAGGAATAACAGTACCTCATCATTATAGGTAATTGTTGCATTTTCAAGCAGTTAAAACAGAACAATTGGAAGAAGAAACAATCTGGATCAGTCAATGGAAGACTCCTTACCAAAATGGATATACCAAACCTATTTTTTTGTATACTTTATAAACTTTTAAATTGTTTATCTACTATGATTTATTCCTTTTTTCTCACTTTTTTCTTTTTTTGTGCTATATTTTTGTATTAACCATGTATTGTTTATTAATTATATTTATACAAAAAAAAAGGTACTTATGTATTATCTGGACTCCCATGTTAAATGCACCCCATTTTTTCATACCCCTACTATCCAACTGTGCATGGAGTTGATTTTATATAGTGTGGCGAGCGCAGCGAGCCACCGTGCCCGAAGCGTGGTGAGCGCAGCGAGCCCCGCGAGGGGACGCGGTCTCATAAGAAAAACAGGAGTCCAGATATTACATAAGTACCAAAAAAAACTAGAGATGTGCAAATCTGGATTTACCCAGAACTACCTAGATCTCAAAACGAAATCTTATTGGCTATCGGTTGTCCTATGTTTTAGCTCCAAAACATGTGACAGTCAGATAGCCAATAAGATCCTATTTTGGGATCCGGGTAAATCCGGGTAAATCCAGATCTGCACATCCCTAAACAGAACTTTTATCTTGAACTTGCAAACAGAAAAAGCAGCACATGACAAAATAACCTCTGTTAGCAAGAACCAAGAGAAAGAGGCAAACATAGTGGGGGTTGTTCGGAGCTGATTGCTGTTGCACAGGGAGGGTTTTCACTCTATCTGGGTGGTGATTATATTATTGCAGGGCTCTGCAAATTTGCACAGCAGTGATCAGATCTGAATAACCTCAAATATTGGAGGGAACAAACAGTGTCCAGAAATTAAAAAATTTTCGGTATATAGTGTACATGGTTCACAGATGGTGAGATAACTTTAACACTTTTGGTCAATCTTCTATGTTGAGAGCAGTAATACACCAATGAACAGAAGTTGGATTACGTACAAATATAGCCACTCACCAAATAGAAAACAACCTCAAAAAATGTATCAATATTTTTATATAATGACACTTATTTACAATAAAACATAAAAAAAAACATAAAATTGCTTCCATAAAAGTGTATGCATAACCATTGGCAGGCAAGTGAATGATACATTTATGCCACTTTCACCTTTACGGGTGTGAGCTCAAAGGCAGCATCCTTACAGATAGCTTATGGATATAAACACCCCATGTGTTTCGTCACTTCCAGATTTCATCAGGGATAAAAATCAAATATAATCAGTGAGATGTACACAATACCAGTAAATGATGGCTCAATAAGCTCAATGAAGCTTGAAAGTTTCCTTTAAGCTCACATAACAAGTGTCACCACTGTATCCCTGTTCCATTTACTAAAACACCTCATATGATTTCCATCATTACTTTGTCCATAAAATACCTCATAAAATAGAAATTTGCAAACACACACATATTTGTGCCTATTTAGCTATATCTAATGTAAATGTCATGCCCTATACATTAGGATCAGGTCCTGTAGCTCAGGAATCTTTAGAATCATGTTTTCTTCATTCATTTTTTAGCCTATGATATATAGGGGGAGATTCTGTAAAGCAACTAAGCAGTAACAACCCCGTTACAAGATAACGTACAGGGTGTGTTGATAAAATACAGCATAAATAGGGGTATAGCTGGTAGAACTAAAATCAGCATCAGTTCTGAATTTGGTGTCGAAATAGTCCAAGAAACTGAAGATGAAGTAGAGGAAGGGAAGAACAGGGCAGGAGCACTGGTGAGGTAAAGAGGTAGGGTGAGTACGTGAGGAAGGAGGACCCTACTCATAAGCGTTAACAGACTAAAAGGAGGTGGGTGGACGAACGAAAAAAAATAGGATAAGTAGGAATGGATGGGAATGGATGGAGGGGTATGGTAGGCAGGATAGAAGGAGCAAAAGAGGTTAGCAGGAGGAGGGATAGGCTAGTCGGAAGAAGTGGGTTTTGAGGGAGCGATTGAAGGAGGTAAGGGAATCAGAAAGACTGATTGGTGGCGGGAGGTTGTTCCAGTGCAGGGGGCAGCTCGAGAGAAGTCTTGGACATGGGAGTGGGAGGAGGTGATTAGGTGAGAGGTCAGGTGGCGGTTGGCGGCGGAGCGAAGAGGACAGGAGGAAGTGTGGATGACACTGTATGGTAATAAATTCGGAGGTGAAAATCACACACCTACTGCTGCACCTACAACTACTGCTGCACTAATGATTTGAGATGCCTCCTCACACACCATTGGGCAGCTTTCCTTCACCCATTGTGCTGCCCAAGCTGTCCATTGCAGAATCCAGTACATCTTCATACAATGATGGCGAGCCTTGGCCTTTCCCATTATCCTAACTAGCAGTTACACACCTCCATTTGGAGAAACAGAGGCCATCTCAGCCCCCTCCCCAGTCAATGATGCCAGAATGAGTCCTGTGTCACAAGAACTATTTGTGGCCACATGGCAAACAGGTGCTGCACATGTGCAAATTATTGATAATTGGTACTTTGAAATGCAGAGTGCGCCTCCACCCACAGCTGATCATGACCCTTTTTTCCACAGTCCCTCCAGCAAGTTCCCTTTTTTATTGTAATTTCATTTTAGAATTAAACTGAATTTTTTAATGGTGAATATTAATCACTCACAGTTTACTATAGGATACTATAAATATATAGGCCCATAAAGATTTTGAAGCATTTCTATCACGTAAAAGCAGTGCTTTACCTACAGTAGGCACTTTGCTTGGTTAGGCACCAATTAAAATGACATGTTTCTCATCCTTTAATCAAACTATGTTTAACCTTTAGAATCCCTAAATATTAATCCACAAAATGTACATAAAACACTCAATATGTAATAAAAGTGTTTTTTATCAAATAAAAGTACTGCATAAAGACAATTAATTTAATTGAAAATTAAAAACCACTTGCCCCCTCCCCTCTTCATCATGCAACATTTACTTCTCCAGTTTATGAAGATGAAGTTACAGTCATTATCCAGATCTACACCCGTCACCTTCTATTTGATCTATTCTCTTCTGCCTATTCTCATCATGCCCACCTTTCCAATTAATCTATTTTTTGTGCACTGTTCCCTCGGCCTTAAAGCATGCATCTGCTGCTTCCATCCTTAACTAGCACTGATGCTTCTTCTAGTTGCTTCCCCATTTCTCTCCTCCACTTTGCTGGGTGCTGGATGATGGCTCAACAGTTGGATACCCAGCAGTCAGTAAAACAACATCAAAATCCTGACTGTTCAAATGCCAGTCAGTTGGGATCCTGACTGACAGGGCTATTTTCCCTTGTGGGGGTCCACAACCCCCATTGAGGGAGAATAGAACCTATGGCGGGTGCAGTGAGCCACTGAGCTTGAAGCGTGGTAAGCACCGTGAGCCTGCAAAGGACTTCTATGCACTTGCCTCCCTGTTGGAGTGCTTTTCTACTTTTTTTTTACTTCCACTAAGCAGATATTGCTCTTAAGGCACTAATAACTTCTTGCTGACAAATCTAATGGCATTTATTATTTATTTATTTATTAGCAGTATCTTATATAGCGCATACATATTACGCAGCACTTTACAGAGAATATTTGAACATTCACATCAGTCCCTGCCCCAGTGGAGCTTACAATCTATATTCCCAACCACATGTACACGCACAAAGACATACTAGGCAAATTTTATTGGGAGCCAATTAGCCGACCAGTATATTTTTGGATTGTGGGAGCAAACCGGAGTACCCGGAGGAAACCTACGCAAGTATGGGGAGAATATACAAACTCTGCACAGTTTGAGCCATGGCGGGAATTGAACCCATGACCTCAGTGCTGTGAGGCAGTAATGCTAACCACTATACCATCCGTACTGCCCCATTTACATTTCCATGACCTTTCCATCACTTTTAACCTTGTGGACTACTCTGGCTGCAGCTTCACTAATGGTTTTATGGCTTATAGCCTGTCCTATAAGATTTTCAATTTTATATTTAGTTTGCATTTGGATCTATATATGTACTTTGGAATGCACTGTGAACATCATTTGGCATCTGATATATTAAGGGTAATAAAAAACAATGCATGAATACAAGTGATATTTAAACAAAATTGAGACAGAACATAATAAAACTAATTATCATATTACTGAATATAATGTTTTTCACAATTCTTTTCTCTGAGGGTAACAGGGAAATGTTGTAAGCTCTTTCCACATTACCAGTCAACTGATCTCTATATAGATACACACTACATGTTGTTTCTGGCCTTCCTACCATCTTCATGTGGTTAATAAAATACCCCTTTGATTGAATAAAAACTATGATATATAATAAGAGTATAACACTGACAATACCAGGGGTTACACCCCAAAGCAGACATATTTTTTTAATTGTAGAGATTCTGTATGGTATGCATTCATCTTAGTTTGATATAAAGCCACTAGAATTATATTTAAGTTGATATGTTATAATTTACCATGTTTTTTTGGGCATCTTGTTTTTCTATTGTATGTAATAGATTTAGGGGTAATGCACCATTAGTCTTCAGTCTTTTGGGCTATGTTATGCTTGAGCCTATGATTAAAGACTCCATTGTTTATTCCATTTTAATTCTGAAATCATGTAGAATTTGACCATCATTTTTTTGAAGGACAATACATTTCGTTTTCCATGTCCGTATCCATTAAATCCATTAGTGGATACAACACCACAGGGGAATTGGACCATTTGTATCCATAAAATTACAGTAACTTCTGAATTTTTTTCACAGTCACTTCTGTTATGCACTATAAGTAAGACCCACTACCCAATATTGTGTTTTTATGTGTTAATTTGCTTGGTTTTTAAGAGGTTCTAAAGTGACCCTTTAAAGGTCATGGAAGCAATATTTTTTCATCAGCCACATCTGAATTTGGGAACTGTTTTTATAATGCTCATTTGTAGGAGTGCCAAAGTTAAAACAATTGCATATTCAATTATTCACAATGTACATCAGTTCCCAAGTTTTCTGTGTAGCTTCAAGAAAGCAAATATACGCAAACATTTCTGCATAAAATTTTAGGTCCGTGTAAACAATAAATTCATTAAACTAAAAATGTGTCATGGCCCGGTGGCCTGACCACATACTGTATCTGTTCACATGATATGCCATTTCTAGTCACTTGTATCCCCTCTCTGTAATTGGTTAAACCTTTGAATCTCCAACACTTCTGACGGCAGCTGGGTGATTGTTTGTGTTCACAATGCTTCCAGCATCCTGTCCTTTCTACTTGTGTCCAGCCGCATCCTATCTTCATCTTTTTTCTCAGTCTACAGCTCCGGTCCAGTCAGCCTGGTAAACCTTATAGATCAATCTTCTATTTTTCAGTCTTAATCTCCGGTCCAGTCAGCCTGGTAAATCTTCTTGATCAAGTATTCTGTTCTTCAGTCTTCAGCTCCAGTCCAGTCATCCTGGTAATTCTTCTGGATCCAGTCTTATTCTTCAGTCGTTAGCTCCAGTCCATTCAGACTGATAAACATTCTGGATAAAATCTTTAATTCTTCAGTCGTCAGATCCAGTTCAGACAGTCTGGTAAATCACCTGGATCAAGTCTTTCTTCAGCCATCAGTTAGAGTCTAATCTACCCAGTCTATTGTACAGCTATATTTCTTCATATTCAGCTATAGCCCAGCATGTCTAATTCAGTGCTTCACTATTATGAAACTTATGGTGATTCTTAGTGAATATAACCCGGCATGTTACTGTGACCCTGCTATGGGTCAAGCCAAACCATCTCACTAATATTCAGTATCAACATCTAGGTGCAAAAGCTATAGACTGTATGACCTAAACAGTTTCCTTTTCCTAAGTCTATCTGCACTCAACCGCCTCAGCCGGACCCACAAAATGCATAATTGATAAACCTCAATCTCACTAGTACCTTGCCATAATATATCACATTACCTAAGACCAACACATCTCATTTCTACAAGACAAAATAGAAATTCACATATGTGACATCTATTATAATGGAACATGAAAAAAATATGTATACTGTGAAAACATCTAATAGTCATAATCATTAAAAACTTTAGTCATGTGAAATAAAAAAGGTACTCTTTACCTAGAAGGGCGCCCGTCGCGGGCATCGCGGGTACATTTATGTCTGGCCGCGACGCGACCGACGCGATGCCCGCGATTTCCCATTGAAACCCATGTTAAACATGGAAATCGTGTCGGTCGCGTCGCGGCCGGCCATAAATGTACCCGCGATGCCCGCGACGCGATGATCCCGATTTCCCATAGGAATCAATGTTAAAAGGCGCGATGGACCCGATTTTACTGTTAAATGGCTCAATGGACCCGATTTGGCCATAGAAATCAATGTTAAATGGGCCACAGAGCCCATTAACCCTTAAATGTCCCCCCCAATTTTTAACGCCACCCCACGATCCACGCTAACCCGAAGCGTGGCGAGCGCAGCGAGCCCGCGAGGGGCGGCGGTACGCGTCCTCCGACCTTTTCATGCCCTTCTATCCACTAGGGCGTGGAGTGAGAATATAATAGTGTGGCGAGCGCAGCGAGCCACCGAGCCCGAAGCGTGGCGAGCGGACGCGGATACCTTCACAGTTATATGCGTCCCCTCACGGGCTTCACAGGTGTCCGTGGCGACGCCGACACCTGTGAAGCCCGCGAGGGGACGCGTCTACCTGTGAAGGTATCCGCGTCCCCTCGCGGGGCTCGCTGCGCTCGCCACGCTTCGGGCTCGGTGGCTCGCTGCGCTCGCCACACTATTATATTCTCACTCCACGCCCTAGTGGATAGTAGGGCATGAAAAGGTCGGAGGACGCGTACCGCCGCCCCTCGCGGGCTCGCTGCGCTCGCCACGCTTCGGGTTGGCGTGGATCGTGGGGTGGCGTTAAAAATTGGGGGGGACATTTAAGGGTTAATTGTGCTTATTTGGGCTCTGTGGCCCATTTAACATTGATTCCTAGGGCCAAATCGGGTCCATTGAGGCATTTAACAGTCAAATCGCGGTCAATCAGCCTTTTTAACATTGTTCCCTATGGGAAAATCGCGGTCATCGCGGGCATCGCGGCCATCCCGATTTACCCGCGATGCCCGCGATGCCCGCGATGACCGCGATTTTTACCCCCGACGACCGCGATTTCAATCGCTGGCGCCCTTCTAGGTAAAGAGTACCTAAAAAAAAGCTGAAGCTCACATGCATTGTTTATAGTTTTTTGGCAAAAACTGGTGTAACCAATGTATGATGCATGCATGTTAATCAATTTACATGACATGTTATAATAATGTTTGACAGATAAAAGTTTTGGACTGTAAAACTGGCTTGCAAATTCCCTGACCATAGGAAATCTCAAAGGGTAGTTAAACTTGTGTGGATTTTAATTATGATATTAAAAGTTTGTATTGTTGAAAATAATTAACTACATTTGTTGATGTGCTTAGATATAATGCCAACAGCATAGAACTCTATTTATGTATGAAACGAATCAAAGGATTGAAGCGCGATTAACATTACTAGAGCAACATTTAGGGTGACATTCTATGCTTTGACATAAATGCGCATGTTTTTTTAGCGCACCACATCGCCGCAAATCACACTTTCTCAAATCGCACTTTTCAGTAATAATTTGCATATTTAATGTGATGCGTTTTGGAGGCTGAAAAGTGCGAAGAGGTGCGATTTGCGGCGAAGTGGTGCGCTGTCTTTAGTCCTGAAAATGTGCGTTTTTCATGTCTGAAAATCGCACGTTTTCAGGAAAGCGCAAATTAAAAAAAAAAAAAACGAGAGCGGGGTCCCCCGCCAGAGTATAACCAGCCCCGGACTCACTGAGCCGCTGCTGGTGACATAAAATCAGGGTCCCCGACAAATAGGGGTCCCCTTGATTTCATGAAACCAGCACCAGGCTCAAGGTCCGGCGCTGGTTCCCAAAATACGGGGGACAAAATGACTAGGGGTCCCCCGTATTTTAAGAACCAGCACCGGACACAACCAGCCAGCAGGGTAATGCCACAGCCAGGGGAAACTTATTATATAAGCTCCCGCGGCCAAAGCATTAACCCCCTGGCTGGTCAGCATGGGCAGGGGTCCTGGGGAAGTGGGGACCCCCCCAATGAAGGGGTCCCCCCCCTCCAGGACTTACCAGCCCATGCTGATAGTCCGGGGCTGTCCCCGATGCCCCTGGGCGGTGGGCATCGGGCTGATGGATTGTGTAAAAAAAAGAATAAAAACTATTGTTTTCTACTGGTGAACTATGAGTCCCAGCAAGCCTACCCCGCATGCTGGGACTTGGAGAACCACAAGTCCCAGCATGCGGGGCATTAAAGGGCCTGCTGGAACTTGTAGTTCTACAGTACAAAAAATTGTTAACAAAAACACACTGACACACTGTAAAATAAAAGTTTAATACACACATAACACACACACACTGATACTTACCTACCTTGAGCCCGTAGGTCGGTCCCTGGATCCTGGGTCCGGGCTCCGGTGCTCCAGGGCAGCAGAGTCCCGGTGACGACCTCGGCATCCTCTCCGGCAGAAGCGCTGCTCCCATCTGGTACCCGGCTCACAGGACTTTCACAGGCGCAGAGATGTTTCTTCCTCGGCGTCTGTATTCAGAATGATTTCTAGCCAATCAGGAGCCGACTTTCTCGGCTCCTGATTGGCCAGAAATCATTCTGACTAGGAAACATCTCTGCGCCTGTCAAAGTCCTGCGAGCCAGGTACCAGATGGGAGCAGCGCTGTCACCGGAGAGGATGCCGAGGTCGTCGCCGGGGACCAGGTGAGTAGGATTTCCTTCCTTAGGTACCCCTGGGGACTACCTCGGATCCTGGACCCCGGATTCTTCAGCAAAGGAGCCCCGGAACCCCAGGACCAGCCCCGGAACCAGGACCAAGGCCCCGGAACCAGATTCTTCTGCCCTGGAGCCCCGGAGCCCGGACCCAGGGTCCAGGGACCGACCTACGGGCTCAAGGTAGGTAAGTATCAGTGTGTGTGTGTTATGTGTGTATAAAACTTTTATTTTACAGTGTGTCAGTGTGTTTTTGTTAACTATTTTTTGTACTGTAGAACTACAAGTGCCAGCGGGCCCTTTAATGCCCCGCATGCTGGGACTTGTGGTTCTCCAAGTCCCAGCATGCGGGGTAGGCTTGCTGGGACTCATAGTTCGCCAGTAGAAAACAATAGTTTTTATTCTTTTTTTTTACACAATCCATCAGCCCGATGCCCACCGCCCAGGGGCATCGGGGACAGCCCCGGACTATCAGCATGGGCTAGTAAGTCCTGGAGGGGGGGGACCCCTTCATTGGGGGGGTCCCCACTTCCCCAGGCCCCCTGCCCATGCTGACCAGCCAGGGGGTTAATGCTTTGGCCGCGGGAGCTTATATAATAAGTTTCCCCCGGCTGTGGCATTACCCTGCTGGTTGGTTGTGTCCGGTGCTGGTTCTTAAAATACGGGGGACCCCTAGTCATTTTGTCCCCCGTATTTTGGGAACCAGCGCCGGACCTTGAGCCTGGTGCTGGTTTCATGAAATCAAGGGGACCCCTATTTGTCGGGGACCCTGATTTTATGTCACCAGCAGCGGCTTTTGTTTTTTAACCGTTTTTTTTTTATTTTTAACACCAGAACCCTGCACAGAACATTGCGATCTGTGCAGGGTTCTGGCTACTTCGCCAAACAGAACCTGGTCTGAAATAAGTGCGTTAATTAGACACCTAAAAAATGCGATTTGCAAATGCGCATTGCATTAAATAAGCGAGTTGTATACTGTTCTGTACGAAAACATCTGGATGCGATAAAAATGCGAATTAATCTCGCACTTTTAGTCCGCATACCTTAACACACATAATATGCGATTTCACTCCCTTAGCACATCCCATTAAATTGGCGATTTGAAAGAAAAATGCGATATCGCCATTTTCTGGTCTAATTAACGCAAAAAAACGCAGATCTCATCCCATAGAATGTCACCCTTAGGGTTCTGGATTTATTTTTTCTACCCCCCCAAAAAATGTATTTCTCTCTATTACAAAACCTTATCAGTTGAAGGCATGTCAACAACATGTTTTAGACTTTAGTTTTTTGTCACAAAAGCAACTAATTATATATATATAGTATGTGTAAATATTTGTATATGAGTGTAAATTTTGAAGGTGAACATTGTATCTTTTAAACAGTGGCGTCCCCTACTCTCTTGACACTGGGTGCGGCTGCCACTAAAGGTGTGCGACTTCACAGGATGGACATGGCTTCATAGGAAAGGGTCATGGTCAAGTGACATGGCTCCCCATTGAGGTCATTCCAGGAATCCTGGAAATTTGGGCTGCCCCCAGACACTTCCTTGACAGCAGCAAGGTGTTGCAGTATATAATGTTACAGTGCAGCACCTCTCACCTGTCATTGAGCTGGAGCTGGAACTTTGATGTCACCTCTTGGCGGGTGACACCCAGTTGTGGCCATTCCCCCTTGTGATCCCCCTGTTTTTAAGCATTACTAGAGTGACCAGCAAGATAAATGCCACTAAAATTATGTGAGATGGGACAACATTAAAAGCTATTGCTCAATCTTTAAATGAGAGTAGAAGATGTTTTAGGACTAGTGGTTTGTTTTGGTAGTTTTTTATTTGTTTAAATATGCTCTATTTTAAAGATAGGGATTTCCATCCTTTTGCCCATGTCAAGAAATTTCAGTTATGGTATAAAACATCTACAGTGTCTAGGTCTACAATCATATGGTCGACCACTAATTGTAAACAGTCACAAGGTCGACAGGGTCAAAAGTTTGACAGGGTCAAAAGGTCGACATTGAACAGGTTGACAGGGTCCAAAGGTCAACAGTCAAAAGGTTGACAGGGTCCAAAGGTCAACAGGGTTAAAGGGTCGAATAAAACAGGTCAACATGGTCAAAAGGTGCACATGGAAAAAGGTTGACATGAGTTTTTAATGTTTTTAGGGTGTCTATGTCGACATAGGGTGACATGAACACTGTCTAAGTGTAGCGCGTCCCATCGCATGGCTCGATGCGCTCGCCATGCTTTGGGCTCTTTTATTCTCCCTCCATGCCTAGTGGATGGTAGGGCATGAAATACTGCCTGTCGGCACATATCGGCTGAAAAGTTAGTACAAATATGCATGTCGACCATTTTCATGTCGACCTTTTCCATGTTGACCTATTGACCATGTAGACCTATTGCCTGTCGATCTTTAAACCCTGTCAACCTTTTTGACTGTCGACGTTTAGACCCTGTCGACCTATTGTCGTTGACCTTTAAACCATGTTGACCAGTTGACTGTTGACCCTTTGACCATGTCAACCTTTTGACTGTTGACCACAGGACTGTCTACCTTGAGTCATTCTATGATCAGTCTGAAATTTCTATATGTAGTGGCTTCACTTGACTGGCACAATATGACCAACTTCTCACTAACAGAATTTATTTTGTGACCTGAATTAGCAGTATTTATGTCATACAAGGGTCTATGTCATACATATGTCATACATATTTATGTCATACATATGTCTGTTGACCTGGAAACTTTCTCCCTCACCATTGTGGATGATACTGTACCAGGCACTCCCTTTTCAACACTGCACATGACAGGACATGCTCCAGATACCCAGATCTGCTGGCCGTGAGCAACCCTTGACAATGAGAGGCCCCCCATCTCCACCATAACCCACCACGTGAGAAGACAGGCACTGGACCAGCACCTGTCTAGGCAAAGACCACAATGATGCAGTGTATGAGGAACTTCAACCGATACAATGTATGAGGACTGGTGTAAACCGGGTCATTCCCAGAGGAAATAATTCCAGTGGTGGCTGTGGATCCCCAAATCTGCAATGCATCCCCATATCTGCCCAACAAGCATGATATTGGGTCTGAATCTGAACAGAGTTAATCCTCAAAAACACTGTGTAGCATTTTGAATATGGCACTGTGAGCAAGACTTAGCCATGTGCGCAAGACATAGCCCTGCTCCTTATGCAATATTTATCATTAAATTGGGAGTTTGATTTTGTGCACCTGAAACTTTGACTTTGTATGCAGTTCTACTGAAAGGTCTCCGCATGGTCGCACCTCTCAATTGGTGTGCACCCCAGGACCCCACCCCTGTGTATCAGTAAGCCATGTATTTACATACACAATAAAAGGCCAGAGACCTCTTCTGCCTGTGGTTGCACCCACGCCCACCTGTCCTATATTGGTTTTAATTAGGTTCCTGACATTTCATAGACTGCATGCAGAGCAAGGTGAGACCTGCACAAATATACATTGGATTATCAGATTGGGGGGGGGGGTGCATTTCTCGGTTGTGGGCCCCCAGGATTGCTGTGGCTGTGTGGCCTCAGGAGCAACACAAATTAACACTTATTTCCATATTCACTTTCATCCTTATTGTATGTTTTATATCAATGTAATCAATTTCTCACCTTCTCACTACTTTCTCTCATTTTGTTACCTCTCACTTCTTTACCCCTGCTATTTTTAGCAGCCTCTCTCACTAACCTATCCTCACTTTGTTTCACCATATATATTTTTTTCAATCTTGTTTGCCCTGGGGTCACTCGGCTGCATTGTTTTGGGGTGCCCTAGATTTGTACCCCCCTCAAAATGTTAGGGACTTGCCCGACTAATGAGGTCACCTGGAAGTGGTGGGCAAGCCGTTACTTATGGCCATAACTAAGCGAAGAACCTCACTAAAAATGCAAAGTTTTATTGCAATATTTATCATTAAATTGGGGGTTTGATTTTGTGCACCTGCAACTTTGACTTTGTATGCAGTTCTACTAAAAGGTCTCCGCATGGTCGCACCTCTCAATTGGTGTGCACCCCAGGACCCCACCCTTGTGCTTCCTTATTTTAGCCTGTATGATGCAGTGGGTTTCAGTACTTTGACATAGCAAAAGAAGTCCTGGTGGAGCATCGGCATATGTAAAAGAGATTAAAAAAGTCACTGCTCTCCAGGTGAAGGAAAGTACCACAGCAGTACTGAGTTAGGATAGATTGTCCCACCTCAGATGAATATAGTAAAGGCCAATACATACTGGGTGACTTTGAGCTGAAAGCTGCATAGTCGCCCAGTGTGTATGGACCTTTAGAAGACATGAGACTCACTAGACCAACTTGGGTTTAGGACTTTAGGTCCAGATCCACTGCCTCAGTAGTCCACCAGGGATCCATGCCTGTATATATTCAGGCACTAACCTATTATTCTACCATTCTGACCCATTAGACTACCTGGAGTTTCTGCCTATAAGTCCATAGGCACTTACCCACTATACTACCAGGGATCTGGGCCTATATGGCTACAGACACTGCCCACTAGACCACCAGGATTTGGGGTTGTTAGGTCCATAGGTCCTATACTTTACAATGAATGTGTCCGGATTATTACAGGTAAAACTAGTTGGAGTCGCCATTGTAAAGTATAGGCAATGTAAAAGACAAGAAAGTATTTCCAGAACAACTACAGATGCTTGCTCAACTTAGTGCCATGGCAAGCTGGCACTTGTGGTTGTACATGTGAGAGTAGGCAGTCAATGTGTTTGATTTGTAGTTCACAAATACAAATGCATTTTACAATATTAAGCACTATCATTACTCCAGGACCCACCACGTTTGGGTATGGTCAGAATAGCACTGCTTTTTTTATTTGGATTAGAATAGTTTTATGAATTTTCAGATCTTGTGAAATAATCCTTATTGTGATGTGAAAATGTAAGTTTTCTGGAAGACAGATACAAGATAGATAGATAGATAGATAGATAGATAGATAGATAGATAGATAGATAGATAGATAGATAGATAGATAGATAGATAGATAGATACTGTAAAATTAACATTTTCAAATGAATTGTTGCACAATACCAAAATATGCAGTCTGAGGTTGTCTGTAGATATATAAATAGAAATATAGATAGATAGATAGATAGATAGATAGATAGATAGATAGATAGATAGATAGATAGATAGATAAATAGATTAAGATTCAATTGGGGGTTTTATAGCTTATTTGTGACTGTTTACAAAAGTCCATATTTCACAATTGTATATTCAGGCAATATTTCATGAGATACAATGTTTACCTCCTTTATTTTCATTGTAAAACAGCCTGCTAACCATCTGCTACTGGGATTGTTCTGCTTTACACTAAATGTTCAATTCAAGAACTCTATACAGTTTTGTATTCCTTTCTTTTTGGGCTGAACATCTGCTGATAACAAAAATATGTACTTTCATGGTTTAGTTTCTAGTATGCTGTCTATTAAATATCAATGAAGTCTGCATTGTTTAGCACCATTAACAAAGATAAGTCTGCTTCTTTCTGAGCAATCACACTAGGGAAAACAAACAATCCTCAGCACATTTGAAAAAGTTGTCAGTAAACATGATAAGAAGTGCTTAAGTTTTAAATAAAAAATGAAATGTATACACTGGTGAAAAACGGATCTTTTTAAATATACAAAAAGTTTACTATCAGTAATAAGTTAACAAATATGATTACATTATAATATGTACTCTATGCATCTAAATAATTTATAATAGTGTACTTACAAATAAGGGGAACGTATGAGCATGTTATTGCTGATATTTTATACATATGCCCTTTATATTTTTAAAGATACTGCAATATACTGAAAAAACCTGACTCCTACTGCAGAAACCCTTTTTACAATCAAACAGAATCAGAGGTTTACTTTATACTAGCACTATCTTTGTTCCTCAGATCAAACTTTTTTGTAGACATCACAGTAATGTTCCATCAGCTCTCAGCTAGTGCTTGGGAAAATGTGGTTTTATTCTTATGTTATGCCTAGGTCATGCCTAGGTTATGACTAGCCCCCCCCCCCCCCCCCCCACAGCCCCGAAAAAGTGGCAGCCCTCCTGCAATGTGCAATCCACTTACAGTGGGCAGAATGCGAAAAACTGTAACGGGAATCTATGGTCTGAGAGGTAGGGGCTGGGGCCTCCCCGACCTGTGTCACCCCTTTGTCAACCCCCCTCTTTAGAATGTAAGATCTCAGGAGCAGGGCCTCTTCCTTCATTTTGGTTTCCTTCTCTTACTGAAAAAATCTTCAATGGCACCAAATCCCATGGTTTTCTGCCACCCTGATTTCAGTGTCATCTTCTGATGCTGTTATGCTTATATACCCTGTACTGTACTTGACCCTTATTGTCTTTAGCTGTAAAACACGGTTTATTGTTTTGCTTATTTTATGTACTTGGGTGCTATGGATCCCTTGTGTATCCACTGGTCCCCATTGCTAGATTCCAAGGCAACGGGCTGCCCCTGCCCCAATGAGAGGGAACACCTATCAATGGGACTGCCTGCTGCTGGCTTCACTAATGCTGAGGAGGGTGTTGTTTTTACCTGGGAGGGCTGCAATCCTGCAGCCCATAGGTAAAAAACCGCCACTGTTTGTTAGCATACATACCTCCAAACTTTCTAATTGAAGGCACACTCATTGCCAGAAAGGGCCTCAGCCAAAGAGGGCAGAGCTTTGAGTGGATGGGGTGGGGCCTTGATGCACCCCCCCCCACCCCCCCCCCCCACCCCCCCGCAATAGCAGAACTGTCCTACTGTAATCAGGACAGTTGGAACCTTTTCACCACAATGTACATTTTACCATTAAAATGTATTTCTCCCAAAAAGTATGTGATGTACTTCATTCTTGGATGGAGGACTTTTTAAGATCCTAAGAATTCAAAATTGATGGTACTACATTTTAATATATGTTTCAGGTAAATATCCTAAATTAAACTTTGGGAATACAATTGTATGGGCTCTTTATAATTCAAGTTTTTGGTTTTGTTATTTTGAGCAATTAAATAATTAAGGAACATCAACTGTAAATTTCTACAAAACATTCTAAAATCTTTAAGCATGTTTTTCTTTTGTCCTACATAATGCAGGTGCATCTGTAGAACTTAGTATTGCTTTGAGCAGCATGTTGGAATACCCACTGTAAATCCTCAGAGAAACAGCTGACAAAATTAGGAAAAGTGCACACACACAGCTGTGTCACATTTTCCTGGCACTACCCCAAACCCCAGAGCTCATGCCGTTATCCTAAAATCAACACCTTTTCTGATGTCTCTGTGTTGGCAGAAAGAAATACTCCTTTGCCAGGTGTTTAAACACATCCAAAGATTCTACAGCTTTTAGAATACTGATACTAGGAGGGATAATTGGTTTTAAAGATATTTTAAGCTAGCTTGTAATGTTTGTTCTGTATTCCTTTCACATGTTAATGTCTTTATTTTGCTTTGCCAAGGTGAAATTGAACTGCTATACTGACATACCTATAGCAGCTTCTTTTAAAATAGGGCACTAAAGGTAGAATTTACTAAGCTGTGGTTTTGTCATGTTGTTTAATGTTTGGTTTGCACATCATGTACTGTATTGAAACAAAACCATCCAAAATGCATTGCAAATAATTGGGACAAAGGTAAATATTCTGAATATGTGGCTTGATTCAGAAATGATCACTTATGTTTAACATTTGCACATCGAGTGACTATCGTTTCACTGCATATGCATACGGGTTGTAGTATGTATGCGTTAGCCCAAACCACAACAGAAATAGCTAATGAATCGTCATAGTAATTTGACTGACAGGAAGCCAGAGTTTGCGGGTGGAATCCTACCATTGGGGCAAATGTATTAAGCCTTAACAAGAGATAAATGCAAGGGTGATAAAGGGAGATAAACGCAGCCTGTAACATGGCAGTTAGCAGGTGATTGGCTGGACGTTTATCTCTCTTTATCACCCTTGCATTTATCTCTTGTTAAGGCTTAATACATCTGCTCCATTATTAGGGAGTGTCAGAAAAAATGCAGGCATGCCCACGCGCATTAAGGGAGGGTCTGGGACATCAGCGCCAATCTCAAATAGCCTTTCTGTGTCACAGATGACCGGAAGGGTCAGACTTACATTTTCACTGACTGGATCAATCAATTGATGGTTCATGACTTGCATATGATCAATGACAGGATAGTGAATAGTGATATTTCAGCAATTTATTCCCAGATTTGCATGGTGTTTTTCTTTCTTTCTGGGTGGTAGCTATCTTCCTGTAGTCATCTGCAACTTAATGTCACAGACACCATGGCGTTTACCCAAAACCCCTGAGCTGTACTCAGCCCTAGGCTCTCTAGCTGCACTTATAGAACCATGGCGCTCACCTCAGCTTGTGTCCCAGGCTCCGGTGGGGTACATGTGGCCGCACTGTCACCGCGTGGTGACACTGGTGCTATGTGCTCTGGTCCTATGCAGGGTATGAGTGACGTGCCTCCATGTGTGTTTGTGCCTGGTTAGCTCTCTGACTGAATGCCGGCGTTGCGCAGCTGCGTACAATCCAGGCTGGCTGAAATCTGTCGCCCTCACTGGAGGGTGCCATCTTGTTGGTTACCTCAGCCTCTCCTGTGCGGCTCTGCCTCCCCTGTCAGATTGCCTGACCTATCGCTGCACAGTTCACCTGTTAAGTACTGACTGACCGGGTTAGACCGTCAGTCAGTACAATGATGTCGATCCCTCCGCATCATTGCTCCGGTCTGGCTCTGTAGTTGTTCACTACAATCCTGAGCATATTCTAGGAAGGTCTCCTGCTGATCGTCAACTGCTCCAAGTGCCACAGACTCCATTTCCGCCAAAGAGGACTCAGCAAGGTTAGCCCTCCCAAGGGGTCTCATCTTGCTTTACATTCCCGACGGTTACTTCCACGGTCACCTCTGTCTGCAGCTACGATCTCACTCAGCAAGGACAAGCCTTCATTCATAATGAATGAAGATAATGAACCCCCTCAACTGTCTTTTAAACATTTTTAAAGACAGATCTCAATGATCTGTGCATGGTTCTGTCAAATTCACCTGTCAGAACCTGGTCTGCATGTGTGGTGATTTTTAGACACATTTTCCCGAATTCACATCTCATTAAATATGCGATTTGTATACTTTATAATGGGAAAACATCTGGATGCGAGTTTTGGTGTTACTAAAAATTGTCACTTCAAAATGTGCGATTTTGGTAAAAAGTGTGAAAACGGGCATTTTTGGCAAAAATATCGCCAAAAATCCAAAATCGCATAACATTAAATGTCACCCTGTATATTAATTAAACAGTTTAATCCTAACTTGCAAGTGAAGGCCAATACACAGTCTCTACTTAATTCAGCAACAGGATCCCAGATACAACTATACTGTTAGAGTAATAGCATGAGTTACTAGTGGGCAGCCCATACACTTCTGAGCTGAACACTGTCCCTTTTTGGCACTCTGGACTGGCACTCAACCTGTCACTGGCAGTGTGGGTAACGCTGACACTTTCAGCTTTTATGGGGCACTGGCTCTGGTATGTGGAGGTTACCCCTGTTGTTTTACAATGGTTGTGGTTGGTCTGGGGCCACAGTGATTCTGAGACCTGTGATAGGCATAGGTTTCACTGTACCTGAATTAAGTTGCTGGCTCCTGGTAAACTCCTTTGCTGGACATATCCACAGCGTTTGGCAATTCAAACTGACAGGCTCTCTCTCTTTCTTTGTCATTGCCAACCATTCTCACGGGCTGCAGCTCTCTCCTCTACACCATGCTGCTCCTCTCACTCAGCAACTTTATTCTCCTCTACATATTCCTGCTCCACCCTGCTCACAGCCAATCACAGCCCTCCTCAGCTTCCCACTATTCAGGGATTCTGCTGCATGTCCCTTGGTCCTATTGCTCTACAGGTTACTGGGGTTACTTAGCAACTAGGGAAAGAAGTTTTAACTCTTGTAGTGCATGGCTAACAGGCTCAAAAGGCAGCATTGGCTGCAGCTGTCATTCAAATTTTACAAAAATGGGTACCCCAATAGTTGGGTATCACACATGTGGATTGTCAGAGCATGATATTGTATAGCAATGTTAACTGTGCCCAATCTCTACTTTTGGAGATCGTACAGGTGCCCAGGCCAACACTGAAGTTTTACCTCTTCCAAATGTGAGGGCTGGTGCTGCAGAGTGATGGCGCTGCCTCTGGGATCCCTCCATGCTTAGCAGCTGGTACCTCTGATTGTGGAATTGCTGGTCACAGTGTGCTGTGTTTTTGCTTCTGCTGTGTCTCGATCACCAGCTCATCCACGGGGTGAGTAACAGTGTGGGGTCCATGAATATGCTGTGATTAGATTCACTCATATAGGGAGCTTTATCAATGAGTAATGAGACCCTAGGCTATCTCAATCATTCATTGTTGGTAATAAATCTTTTCATCGTTTGTTAAATCACTACCTGGCAGTGTCTCAGAACGCCATTAAAGGTTGTGAGAGGGGTAAAGACAAGTAAAGTAGAAGTTATGTGGAGTGCAATTAGAAATGCAAGATAGATAGTGCAGGGGGAATAGACCGATAGGTGCTATGTTGAGTGAAATCAGAAATGCAAGATAGGTAGTGAGTGGGGCAAAGACAGATAGGTCCTGTTTGGAGTGGAATGAGACAAACAATATAGGCAATGAGAGAGAGAAACAAATAAGCTGTGCAGAGAAGGAGGAGAGAACTGTCCTGATAGGTGACAGAATTTCATACTTTCAAATGAGCCATGCAGGGTGAATGCACTCAATCTACACTGTTCCAGGGTCAATGGAGCGTGTGCTGTCTTGGCTCCTCCAATCAGGTCTTCTTTAATTTATTTATTTATTTACAGTTTCTTATATAACACAGCAGATTCCGTTGCGCTTTACAATTATTGACAGTGATAGAACAAACTGAATAACAACAGATAGACACGGAGGTAGAAGGCCCTGCTATAAGCTTACAAATCTGTGGGAACATAGGAAGGAAACACAAGGAAAGGCTCCATTAATAGAATAGCAGTCCCACCAAGTCGCAAGTCCAGAAGGCAAGCTATATAATACATAAGTGCCTCAGAGGATTATGTGATTGGTACTTAAATATGATAGGCTTGCCTGAAGAGGTGAGTTTTCAGGGAATGATTGAAAATTTGGAGGCTATTACAGAGTATTATTGTTCGTGGAAGGGCATTCCATAAGGTTGAAGCAGCCCGATAAAAGTCCTCTAATAGTGAGTGGGAGCTAGTAATCCATGCAGAAGACAGACCCATATCTTGTGCATAGCGGAGTGGTGGAGTTGGGAGATATTTCGAGATAAGTAAAGAGATAAACATTGGAGTAGTATCGTTAATAGCTTTATATGTGTGTAGAAGTATTTTATATTGAATATGGTAAAATACAGGCAACCAATGGAGGGACTAGCAGGGCCGATAAGCCGATGATGAATGTCTTGCTAGAAAGATCAGCCTACCAGCAAAATGAATTGCAGTGGCGAGAGTCTGTTTTTGGGATGACCAGTAAGGAGAGTATTGGGTACTTGTGAGTTATCTGGGCGTCCGATTTTTTGATTGTATGCCTTAAGTTAAGGCATACAATCAGATGCGATGCGATATCGCATCGCATCGCATCGCATCGCATCGCATCGCATGCGACCATCGGATGCGATGACCCGATTTTTCCATAGGAATCAATGTTAAAATGGACTGAGTCCATTTTAACATGGAATTCAATGGGAAAAAGGGGTCCTTTTCATACCCCTACTATCCAAGTGGGCATGGAGTTGGATATAAACCTGTGGCGAGCGTAGCGAGCCACCGAGCCCGAAGCGTGGCGAGCGAAGCGAGCCCCGCGAGGGGACGGTATTCCGTGTCCCCTCGCGGGGCTCGCTACGCTCGCCACGCTTCGGGCTTGGTGGCTCGCTACGCTCGCCACAGGTTTATATCCAACTCCATGCCCACTTGGATAGTAGGGGTATGAAAAGGACCCCTTTTTCCCATTGAATTCCATGTTAAAATGGACTCAGGCCATTTTAACATTGATTCCTATGGAAAAATCGGGTCATCGCATCGCATCGCATCGCATCCGATGGTCGCATGCGATGCGATGCGATGTCCCGATCCGACCCGATTTAAAAATCGGACGCCCGGATAACTCACAAGTACCGAGTATTGCAGTAATCAATGCGGGATACAATGAGTGCATGGATTCTAGATTTAGTAGTGTCTTGTGTAAAATATGCCATATTTTGAATATGTTTTTTTAGATGCATTTAACATGATTTAGACACAGATTGAATGTGGGGAACAAAGGACATTTCAGAGTCATGGATGACCCCTAGGCAGAGAGCTTGTGGGGTAGGGTAGATTGTCAAGATGTCAACAGTTATGGAGATATCAGGACTACATATGTATATGTGTATATATATACAGTATATATATATATATATATATATATATATATATATATATACTTGTGGTGCGGAACTCGGTTTTGGTAGAAAATCTCGAGAGTCCAGTGTCGGTTTTGTACATCACACTGTACTGTCGTGATTTTCTACCATAGCCCAGTGCCGCACCACAAGTATCTACAATCGATTCACTAAGCTGTGAAGGCACCGGTGACGGTTACTGACCCATCCAGCTTGGAGTGCCAGTCCTACAAGCCATATATATATATATATATATATATATATATATTTGTTTTCATCTGTTTGTATTGACCCTGATGACAGGTGAAAGCCCAAAACGGCGTTGACCATGACACAGTAAAGTTCTTTCACTGTTATTCACTGTTATACAGACCCGGAGTGATGCCTATAATTTCTGTCATAATATATATATATATATATATATATATATAAACGTGGCTAAGAGGCGGCACACAAATGATACAACGGACCGGGTGCCTTTGTGGGTATGTAGATAGCTTGCAGAGAGGAACTATCCCACCCTTACGGCCGACAGCCTGACGACGAGACTGCAGGTCTCGAAAAGATAGTTCCTCTCTGCAAGCTATATATATATATATATAGCAATGCATTTGTTCGGCACTCCGGACGATAATGTATAAACTGCGGTGCCTTCCTTCACAATTTGGATAAGAGGGTGTCCAGAGGCTTATGGTGGGGCTCCTGGCAATAAGGCGGCACTCATGGATTTTGATTTCAAAACAACATTGTATTTTTCAGTGACAAGGATTCGTCATAAGTCAACGTTTCAAGGTCCCACCGGACCTTTTGATCAGGACGTGCGAGTGTGCATAAAGTGCTTGTGCTTAAACATTAGGAACTGGATCCAACCCCCGCCCGCCTTGCTGCTATACCCCTTATTAACATTATTTGCACCCTGGCAAAAAAAGCTAATACTAATCCACTGGACTTCAAGTTCTACACCAAAATTGTGTGACCTGGAGGACCGTCTTTTACAAATCCTCTTATTTGATGTTTGCACTGTCTTGGTCTCCTCGACTGGTTTAACTGATGGCTTGATCTGAAAGTGGAGTTGTTTTCTGGATTCTCTACCACCATCTCAAAGTTCACAGATACTTAAACAATTGAGAGTCAGCTAAATGTTATATCTATAACAATAACTGAAACTTGAATACTACACCGCTGTTAATCTAGGCACTTGACTTCCGCTGTCCGAACATATATGTGTTGTTATTTTATAGGCTTACAAAATAGATATTGTATGTCATCCATGCTCTGGATACTGGGTCTCTCAACCCAAGCGATAGGACCTTATCGATACCTGGATATATCTCAAGAAGCTATTCCTTTAGGGGTATAGGCAAAAGAGATCAGACCCAATCTGATCACTAACACAGTTAACTTTACCTTCCTACCCTTTATCTTTCCCTCCCCCCTCTCCTCCCTTTGTATTGTGTTGGGTGTCATAAGTATTTGCAACATGGTTACATTGGTTTCTAAGATTATTATGTCCAAGACTAGTTTCTCAAACTTATACACAATCAGCACTTATCTGAGACTGTGACACATCTTTAAGTCATTGTTCCAGTCATACTAGATAGTTGGATATATATATATATATATATATATATATATATGTATTTACTCAATATTAATGGTGGTATCCATTGTACCGTGTATGTATTCAATAAGGAAACTATGTACTTTGAACCATGAATATTTGTAAACTAATGAAAAAAAAATGTTCAGGTGTTTTTTCTTGGTTTAAAGCTCACCTGCCAACTACCTTATGGCTTTTAAAGATGAGGCAGTCATCTAACACACCTGAATTAGTATTAAAGGGGCAGCTGTCACAGGTTTCAGATGAAAGAGCTTATCTAGGGTACATGAGAAAGCTATGATCACAGTAACAGGGGTTAATTAAAAATTAACCCACACTTATAGAGATACATATATATATATATATATATATATATATATATATATATATATATATATATATATATATATATATATATATATATATATATATATATATTAGCTGACCCGCCCGGCGTTGCCCGGGAAAACCTTGGGGTTTCTTTATTTCCAAAATTGCTGAAAAATGTCATCTTACAGTATGCTGTGCCAAAGACCTAAGATTGTAATTTGTTATCGATTTTACCATAATGTTAGAATGTGTTTGCATTGATACTCAATGACGGCAATGAGGTGTGGTGTTGTTGTTTGAAACAAAACGCTCCTGAGTTGATAACTTTTATGTGTTGATGAATTCCACATCCACTCCTGAGATTTATCACCTACTGTATGACATATCCTCCAACATCTGAGGGTCAGAAATCGGTACAAAATTAGAAATGGACGTGGCCACACCTCCATTTCTATACTTTCAATGGTACAGTTTGTAGGGTGTGTAATTACAGGCGCTGAGTGCGTGGGGACTGGGGTGGGCGTTACTTACCGTGCCATAATTAATTACAAATGTAATGTAATGCACCACTGGGAATGGGTGCAATGGACCAAATTCTTCCCTTCACCCGCCGGGCCAATCCACTGATCCAGCCATCACAATCATCAATGGATGCATTGATAAGGTTTGGAGTGTAAGAAGTTGAAGAATAAGACTGAGAATAAGAATTGCCATGTTATAAAGTGTACAATTTACTCAATAAATCGTGAAAAAAAATGTAAGTGTACATACAGTAGAAGTACAATCAAGAAATGAAAGTAGGATTAAAAAATAAGTTCTAATTCAAACTGATAATTGTTTGAATGGGGTGGAACAAATCTATAGGTGGGGGTATGGATATTGTGGGCATAATTGGTGTTTGTTACACCTACAGGGGGCCCTCAATTGATGGGATTTTCACTACAGTGTCATGGTCACAGTGTCACCATAGGGGGATTCCCAATTGGGGTCCAGGTGGTCTTTTAGGGACCCTTTACAATCTTGTACGTCTCTTCTCCTTGAGCTTAAGGTCTCCCTTAATGATAGTAAACCACTGAAGGAGACCGTAGGCTCCAGGAGAAGAGACCAACGGGATTGTAAAGGGGTCCCTAAAAGACCACCTGAACCCCAATTGGAAATCCCCCTACGGTGATACTGTAGTGAAAATTTCTCATCAACTGGGGACCCCCTGTAGGTGTACCAAACACCAATTATGCCCACAATATCCATACCCCCTCCACCTATAGATTTGTTTTGCAAACCACCGCCATCCAAACAATTATCAGTTTGAATCAGAATTTATTTTTTAACCCTACATTCATTTCTTGATTGTACTTCTATGTACACATATTTTTTTCACGATTTATTGAGTAAATTGTACACTATAACGTGACAAATCTTCATCTCAGTCTTATTCTTCAACTTCTTACACTCATAACATTCAAACAAATGCATGCTCATGCCCATCGACCAAACATTATCTATGAACCAAAAGAGTCTGAGAAACCCTTAAGGCAGAGCAGTGCCTGATATCCAACTTACTAACAGGGTGAGTGCAGTGTACTCACTTTGTATTGATCAACGGGTGCATTGGCCAGGACAAAGATTTCTCAGTGCAACTGGCCAGGGAGCGCAGTGACAGGCTGGAGGACTGGAGAGATGGATATGTAGAAAGTAGAAACGGTACATTAGGTCCAGTTTTTGTTTGCCGGTACAGACTGTTAAATAAACGGCAAATTATTTTTTATGTGTTCTGTGTGTTTGTGTGTGTTGTACTGTTTTTGTGTGTGTGTTGTAGTGTATGTGGTTGTGTGTGTTGTATGTATCTGTCCAATGCGTAAGTGTGTGAGGTGTTCTACGTATATACAGTATGTGTGTGTTGTGTCTTTGTGTATATGTGCAATGTTTATGTGTGTGATTTGTGTGTGTTGTACTGTTTTTTGGGTGTGTGTGGTGAATGTGGGTGTGTGTTGTACTGTTAGAGGTATGTTATGTGTGTGTTGTGTGTATCTGCCCTATGTGTAAGTGCGTAAGGTGTGCTATGTATAAATCTGTGTGTGTAGTGTGCTGTGTGTATCTGTGCAATGTTTAAGTGTGTGTGTTCTGTGTATTGTACTGTTTTTGGGTGTGTGTTGTAGTGAATGTGGGTGTGTGTTGTACTGTGAGTGTTGTGTTGTATCTGCCGAATGTGTAAGTTTGTGAGGTGTGCTACGTATATATGTGTGTGTAGTGTGCTTTGCGTATCCTGACAATGTTTAAGTGTGTGTTTGTTGTACTGTTTTTGGGTGTGTGTTGTAGTGTGCATGGATTTGTATTGTACTGCATGTGGTGTGTTGTGTGTGTGTATCTGTCCAATGTGTAAGTGTGTGAGGTGCTCTACGTATAAATGTGTGTGTTGTGTGCGTATGTGGTGTACTGTGTGTGCGTGTACAATGTGTATGTGTGTGTGTTATGTGTGGTCTATGTATATCCTCAATTATTTCCTAATTGTTTAAAGCCTTCACCATAATGTTAGAATGTTTCTTTCATACTCAATGACAGCAATGAAATCAGGTGTGGAGTTGTTCCTTCGCAAACGGTTTCCCAGATCATCGATCCTTTCCCCAGAACATCAATGAAGGAAAATTAAAACTTGGTGTTTTTTTAATTTCTAAGTGAAATTTCCCAAAAAGGGCTTCGAGATGCACACCACCGGGTCCAGAGGTATCTTGTTGCTGAATTTGGTGTCTCTGAGTGCCACGGTGTGTCCGCAATGCGACGGACACGCACACACACACACACACACACACGCACACAGACTCTTCAACTTATTATATATATATATATATATATATATATATATATATATATATATATATATATATATATATATATGATAAAATGACCCGGCACTGGGATGAAAACAAACAACTTGGTCCAGTGCCCCACATCCACTCACAATTGTAGAGGAGAAACAGGCAGGTATTTAATGCGGCACTCTGGACAACTTGTGAAGAAATTACTGGACACAATGCTCTGTTCGTATCATACGAACGGTAGGTAGGTAGGTGTAGGTGTTCTACCTACACCTTGACAAAGGGGCTAGTCCCCGAAATGTTGGTTTATGGTCACATTTTTGAATACAAGTTTTGAAAATCCTGAGTGCCGCTGTCTGCTTTACAACTTCTTTTATATATATATATATATATATATATATATATATATATATATATATATATATATATATATATATTGCATTAATATTTTTCATCTAACTGTGCCCAGTTAAATACAGGTATGTTTATTCATACATTACCAGGGAGGTCCAGGAGCAAAGCATTTTCTCCCTGAAGGAGAGGGTCAGGTAGGCAACCCTGGATAAGATTAGATATTTGACAGAGATCTAATGCTTTCATGTCCATCCTGCTTTTAATGATCTGTTATCCAACATGATGATGACTAACATACATGTTTTCTCTTGCAAATGATTGTTTCATAGACAATTGTTCAACAAGTGCCCCAGCATGCAAAGATTCGTCTTGGGAATTGTGGACAGGGGTTCATTTTGCTTTTGCAAACTCAATACATTACTGCACCTGAACTGAAAAAAGTTCACATAATGATCCTAAAAAACTCAATACAAAGATGGACGCAAGTCTTTTTTCAGCCTTACCTACTATGTAACAAAGGGCCCTTTTTCAAGAAAAACAACCTTGATACAATATATGGGTTGTGAGTAGTTTTCAGATCCTGCTACACTTTTTTGTTTTAACGTTTGATTTTATGTTTGTTGTTACTGTATTTACTCTTTTTGAAGTTTTTTGGCTTTTTTTCACATTTTATGTGAAACCTTTGGATTTATATGGGTATATAAAATATTGAATGTATTTTTTTGTCATGTCCTTGTGGTTTTGTTTTTAATGAGGATGTGCATTCTGAAAATATAAAATAAAGAAATTGTGAATACATTTATGTACTTATTGACTTCCCCTTATTACTGACTGGAGAGGAGAATACAAGGCATTGAAATATATCTTTATGCGATTACCACCATCTGAAACTATGTGAGTTAGCATACACATTCTAGCAGTGCAAAATACTTTGATAGGAATTCACATTGTGTTGATAGAGTGAGTATAGTTTATACCTATCATCAATTATTGCACATAGAACTTTGTAAAGAAACCTTTGTATTCTTATATATAGGCCTTTAAGTGTGCATCAGGTACACTCCAGTTTTGAATCTAATTTATGCTATCAGTGGTCTGAAAAGAAACCTGTTATATATACTGATTATATGTGAACAGCTCTGATGTTTATTAGTGTATAAATCACTGGCTTAAGAATGATATGCTGTCAACGCGCTGGAAACCCTACAAATTGTCTTTTTGTCTTTATTTTGTCAACATTATTATTATAATTATTAATATTAACAATTTCTTATATAGGGCACACATATTCCACAGCGCTGCCCCAGTGGAGTTTATAATATATATTCCCTACCACATGTGCACAAACATTCTAGGGTTAATTTTGTTGGGAGCTAATTGACCTTCCAGTATATTTTTGGAATGTGGGATTAAACCAGAGTACATGGAGGAAACCCACAAGCACTGAGAGAATATACAAACTCTGCACAGATAGGGTCATGGTGCGAATCAAACCCATTGCTGTGCGGCAGTAATACTAACCATTACACCATCTGTGCTGCCTGACATGTTTGCATTGATCAATTTAAGGTAATCTCATCATCTCCAGAGGATTTGCTTCACACATTTGAGGACAATTGAATGATGTACTTAACATTATACCTTTCACCCCTTCAGTGGTAATGAAGTAAAATCTTCCAGGTCTAGCTGCACTGCTGACAATGGTCACCCCAGAAGATTTCCATGCATGCCATTGGTACCTAGGTGTTAAACAGTGATGTTCACCATCTGGAGGAACCACCCAGATGACTGATCCACACCCCCATGCTGTTCACCCTGCCACTTGCCAGAGTGCCCGAACCTCAACTCTGGCTTATACTTTAAATATGGAGCTGGTGGGGGCATGGGCAGTTGCAGCAGTGGCAGCAAAGAGCATTATACTGGAGGCACAAATAAAACACACTGGGTGGTGGGATACACCCTCAACAAACTCACCATTGAAGGAATTAGGGGATGTATTGTTTTCTGTTGTACTTTATTTTGTTTCTGTTTGTGCGCTAGAGGTAGAGCAATTATCTCCATTGTTTTTGTTCTTTATTACACTCTGAAAAGGCTCTGAGACCATCTCACCACACCTGCCACTCCTATTTTATTAGCTGGTGGGATTGATATGATCATAATATCAAAAGTGACAAGCTAGCGTCTGTGTTGATGTTTCTCTTGAAGCTAGCACTGCATAAATGCCCCATATATATTTGATCAGCTGATTTTGAGTTAGACTGCAAATTACTGATCAGGGATTCCTACTTAAACACTTTAGTTGCACCTACTCATTGCCAATGAAATGTGTACCTTACTTGTTCCTGGCTCCAGTGTCAGCAGCTCTGTTTCCTTTCCTTTCATTGGTTCTTCTGTTTATTCAAACTCTATTATGCACACTGATGTTCCAGAGGTCTCCAGTTCCTATCCTCCTTCTGCAGACTTGTGTTGCATCATGTTTTCTGCTCATGTCTATTTATCTTCACTAGTATGCTTTTACTCTGCTTGCACATTTGCTATTACTGTCTTGTATCAGTTACAGTCTGTGGAGTGCACAAAATCAGTTGCAGCCCAAAGAATGCATATCTTATACCAATGAGCATTATGATTTACTAGTACTAGTACACATCACATATAGTAAGCGCTACTTGTATACGTGTGTTCTGGGCTTCAGTTAAGCCCCTTTCACATTGCAGTTTTAACACGGCATATTGCAGATTTATAACTGCTTTAAAATGGTACCAGCTGCAATATGAAAGCTCCACAATCAATTTACCGGTTACAAAATACCTGTATTTTGAAACGTGTTAAAAGCAGGATCCTACACGTTTCTGAGCTGTTTTCCCTGCAGTCTGAACAGCTCAGAAACGATATTTGCTACAAATGATAACCACACATAATCCTTGCCCACAAGCAGGAAAAAAAAAAACATTTAAAATGACATTGTATGGCTTTCTATGGGTGAAACGTGTTGAATCTGAAGGTACAAAAATGGTATTGAAACTGCAATATACCTTTACAACATGCAATATGAAAGGGGTATAAATGGCTTTTGACCCATTTACAAAAACGTTTATAAAAACGAGTTGAAAGCAGGTTTTTGCAATGTGAAACCAGCTTTAGTGTTTGCTACCATTGCAGGGCAGCATACCAGTTTTCAGTCTAGTATTCTATCAGTACTCCCTCCTGCTTAGTAACTATTGAGAAGGTAGCAATGAATGAGTAGATGTGTCATTAGACATCTACCTTCATTTATTCCAGTACTAAGCAGCCCTTCCCTGTGGTCCCAGACAAGAGCCCAAATCAAACTTCGAATCTGACAACATCTAACTTTGAATTGAAAAAAAAATGAAAAATGTGAGGTTAATCCATATCACTGCATTTTTAAACTTGTTTTTTAAAATGAAATCTTCAGAAACACATATAACTGTTAAGGAAAGCATTAAATATTTCTATTCAGATTACTGTTCTTTTCTAGTCTCTTAAAGAGAATTTACCATTTGTGTAATTTAAAAAAAAATACAATGGAAAACTCTGTTGTGCAGCGATACTAAAGCTTAAAAACACTTTCTTTGAAAAACTGCTGCTGCTAGTAAGCAAGTGATTTGTGAATCAGTTCCCAGTATTAATCCAAGCTTTAATATTTCTAATTAATTAACCTTAGTTACAGCAACTGTAAGCTGCAAAGCAAAGGATTATTGTGAGATTTATCTGAGAATAGAACAAATCCATTTTGCATAAAAAAATATATCCTACAAATAACTTCCCAATATCCACGGAAGCTGCTTTTAAATGCATTTAAATGTATTTCCCTTATGAAAGTAATTTAAATCTTTGTTGAAAATACAAAGGTAATAATTGAAAAAGAGCTGTGAAGAGATTATTTTACTTTAAATTACTTGTCTGTCAATGCATGTTTGTCATTATTTAGGGTTTAGACAGCATCACTTTTTTACCAAAGTTAGAAAATCTGGGAGCTTAAAAGTAAGCATTTACCTGTTCCAGTTTATTTATTGATATTAATTTGTAAGTTAGTGAACTTAGTGGAGTAGACTATAAAATTCTTATAGTTGTAAAATGATCTGATTGTTAAATTGTGTGAATTTAGGCACCTTGTGTAATTTGTCTCCAAGAACTTTCATCTTCCAGTGAAATCCATATCTGCTCCTGATTGGACCTTGTAAATACAGTATGTAGCTAGTGAGCAAATTGTAGTTTTTGTTATGTAATTCAGTTTCCTAAACTATGCCATCATGGTCCACACTTGAAGGACATCCATACTGGAGTTCAGATGGTTAAATCAAATTGACTTAGGCTTTAATTAAGTTACCTATGACCAAGCATGGATAGCCTTAAGATGTGAGGCTAAATGTAATACCCCTTTCACATTGCAGCTGTAACACGGTATATTGCCGTTTTTTTAGTGCTTTAAAATGGTTCCAGCTGCAATGTGAAAGCTACATTGTCAATTTACCGGTTACAGAAAACCGGTATTTTGACACGTGTTAAAAGCAGGATCCTACACGTTTCTGAGCCGTTTCCCCTGCAGTCTGAACAGCTCAGAAACGGTATTTGCTACAAATGATAACCACACTTGATCCCCGCCCACAAGCAGGAAAAAAACATTTAAAATGACATTGTATGGCTTTCTATGGGTGAAACGGGTTGAATCTGAAAGGTACAAAACGGTATTTAAACTGCAATATACCTTTACATCATGCAATATGAAAGGGGTTTAACTGGCTTTTGACCAGTTTTAAGACACGTTTAGAAAAACGGGTTGAAAGCAGGTTTTTGCAATGTGAAAGCAGTATAATAGTCTCTGAGTTGCATGCTTTTTGGAATTTTGTATGAGCTTGTTTTTTAATAACAAAACCAAGACAAAATCAACCTGGGTTTACTTTGTAAAAGATTGGTGCTTTAGAAAAATGGGCAGACTGAAATATTTCAAAACTCCTGCCATTCAGAGGCTGTTACATATAGCACTTGGACTGTAATTGGAAATTAAGGGAAACTCTCATGGCTAATAATAAAACAATTTAATACTGATACAAATGACATTGAAAATGATAATGCTGTTGGAATTTCACATTCTTTACATTTACAGCGGCAACCATTTACAAAATGTACTGTGTGTAATATGGAATCCATACATTTTCATGTGTTAGTTTTATATCTTTGTGTATTTTCAAAGAGTATACATGATATCACAAATAGCAAATACTGTATGTAGGTTGACAGATTTCATTTAAAATGATATATTGCTCACATAGATTTCAGCTGAGGCTGGAGACAATATAGAGAAATATAATAATGTTCAGTTTGTGACAAATTATAAAAACTGTGATACATTATAAAAACTGTAAACCCTTATGAAATATTAAAAAGTATATGTTTTATGGCGATTAGTATCTCTGTGTGTTATTGCATTAGCATAATATATATATTCAGTAATTCTTCAGAATATGTATAGAGCTTTACTAAGATGTAAATAAATGTTGCTTAATTATTACAATTTAAATATTCATATTTATTTTTTCCATGTGATCACCGAGCCCAAGTAAATCTGTTCAAACAGTGCCAGGTTAACAACAGGGCTACCAGTGTGGACACATAGCGGCCCCAACACATAACTACATCACCAGTATGTGGGGCATTGTGTCATATGTGAGCTGGGGTTTGTGTGTTACATAATGCGCATAGTGTGAAATGGGGCCATCACAGTTAACACATGTGTAATACTTTGAGTATGTATACTTTTTAATAACATCAACATTATATTTTATGGGTAGGGTTCATATACATTAAGTTATTTACCTTTTGGATGGGGCTGAGGTAAAACCTCAATCCGGGCCTGTGAACAAATACACACACACACACATATATATATATATCCAGATTGTAGGGCTGGCACACCGCACAGCTGTTCAAGGGCTACTTTGCCCGGGTGCCTTCCTGGTTCTCTGTGCAGAGGAACAGATATGGAAGGTGGGGGGACGGCGGCACTCACAGGACGTCAAATGAAGAAATAAATTCCACACTGGGACTCAGTCAAGTGGTTCATTGTTTCAGTCTTAATCTACTTTTTTCAAGAACAGAGGCATACCTCTGTTCTTGAAAAAAGTCGATTAAGACTGAAAATTCGATTAAGTCTGAAACGTTGAACCACTTGACTGAGTCCCAGTGTGGAATTTATTTCTTCATTTGACGTCCTGTGAGTGCCGCCGTACCCCCACCTTCCATATATATATATATATATATATATATATATATATATATATATATATATATATATATATAGCAGAGTGTAGAGAGACAACAGTGGCACTCAGTCGGGAACTTTTCAAAAATGTATTTAAATCACAGCAAATGGTCCTACGTTTCGGGGATTACACGCCCCTTTGTCAAGGTGCAAAATGATACAAACAGTGTGAAAAATGTGTTTACCTTAAGTAGGGTGAGGAGGCAGGTGTCCCAGTGCACAGGGTCCGTCCCCCGGCATCAGCATCTGAACCGAAAGTTCAGGACGGCGGAAGTCAAATTCCGTCATAGAAACAGAGACATCCGGGATCTGAAGCGCTCAATGGAGCCTAAACAATGGGGTTGTCAAGGAGACCATGTTGTGTTTCCTGATAGTGCGATTGCTGTGCTTGGGGATGTAACGCTGGGCGCCGTGCCACTCTGCAATAAAAAAAAAAAAAACAATTATACACAAATATTAAACATGTTACTGGTGAACGTCAGGTTATTTAAGATGCATAAAATTATTAATGCATAATATGTGAAAATTAAGGCATTGTGCCGATGTGTCAATGGAGTGAGATCAAGAGAAAAAAATGAAGGTGGTTTTAAAATTACAGGGGGATTCCAGAATGTATCAACATTAATACACTAGTGTGCCATAGATTCATGGGTCTGATTACAGACTTCAGTATTGGCTTCATGGTTATAGGGCACATTGTGGCTAAGATACCTTAGAGGCCTGTCCCAGCTATGGATGTTTCAGGTTCACATGTAGAAAATCTCAACACCTGGGCAAATATTGAACTATTGGTTCATGTATCATGTACAACATGTGTGGGGTCATTACATATTATAATTGCATAGGAAGAAAAATTTAAAGGGACAGTAAGATAAGCGGAGATGAAAAAAAGCACACAAAATATTTGTACATGACTGTACACAATTGCATAATATAACACAAGTGAAACAATTAAAGGGATAGTAAGAGAAGCGGAGATGAAGAAAAAGCACACCAAATGAGTCTGATAAGACACTGGTCGACAAGTGTCGACTGCACATCAAATATCATAATATCCTGGAAAAAAACATGGTTAATCAATACACTGTTAGAAGAAAATGCAAAAAAGACAGTAAGAGAAGTCGGAGAAGAAGCTAAAGCACACAAATGGGACTTGAAGTCCTTCTACAGTATGTATGGGCTCGAATCTGGGAGCCATTTCGTAGGAATATGCCGAGGGACAGTTTCTCATTTAGGCCATGGGGTCTGGTGCTATTCAGTTTGTTTATCCACATGGTTTCCCGTCTTAACAGCTTTCCATCACGATCTCCTCTCCGAATGGATTCCGGGATATGATCTATTATGATGTGTTTTAAATCAGATAGCTTGTGGTGGGCTGCAGCAAAATGTTTGGCTACTGGCTGTTCGTTTTCTTTGCCAGCAATCGCTTTGCTGATTGCGGATCGGTGTAAAGCCATTCGGGTCCGTAATGTCCTCACAGTCTTTCCCACGTACTGAAATTTACATGGGTACAAAATGACATAGATGACATGTGTGGTGGTACAGGATGCTACATGCTTATTGGGGAATGTTCTTCCATCTGTCGGATGGATGAAGGAGTTGCCAGTGAGCATATGTTGACATGTGGTGCATTTAATGCACTTGTAACATCCATTTTGTTTTTTTATGAAGTTTCCTTCTTCAGAAGGACTCTTGGACGTGAATCCTGTTATGTCATTGTGCACCAATAAATTCTGTATATTTCTGCCTCTGGTGTGGCAGGTCGTTTATCTCTAAGAGCTGATAAACGTGCATCTGTTTTTATTATGGGCCAAAGGGCCTTGGTGGCTCTGGGCAATACGTGACTGGAGGTGTTGTATCTGGTTACAAATGGGATGGTGTTCTCCACTTTGTTATTCCTCCTTGAATCGTTCTTGGTCGTGGATAGAAGAGAGTCTCTGGGTATTTTGAGTACTATATCTATCTATATATATATATATATATATATATATATATATATATATATATTTATATTTATATACTGGGGTACAGCACTGCACTCACATGGATTCATTCAAAAGAAGACGCCACACAAATTAGCGTCAGGTCGACGTTTCGGATGCGACTCCTTTATCTAGACCAATATCCAACTAGATAAAGGAGTCGCATCCGAAATGTCGACCTGACGCCAATTTGTGTGGCGTCTTCATTTGAATGAATCCGTGTGAGTGCAGTGCTGTACCCCAGTCTACACAGTTTCCCTGCACAGCACCCCGGTAATTGTCTACATTTTCAGCCTCCAGGAGTGCCAGTTCTCCCCCTGCTATATATATATATATATATATATATATATATATATATATATATATATATATATATATACATATATACTATATACCTCTGGAAACAGCATTGGCACATTGACTTGATGATGGTGAGAAAAAGTGTAGTTTTTTTCACCATCATCGAGTCTCAGAGTGCCGCTGCTGTTTCCAGAGGTCTATACATATCAAGCAGCATGCTTGTGCAGAAGGCAACTGAGCCAGTTAACCCAGGGGGGTCTGGGTCCGGGCACACCTGGATACTATATATATATATATATATATATATATATATATTTGTTTGCAAAAGAATTGAGAGAGAAACAATGCAATGAGCCAAATATAAACAACACTTTTACTTGTTTATATGCTCACATACATTGGGGTTTAAAATCATATGCTTGCCAGCCACATCAGAATACCGATCTCTGCACAAGATGACCGACGGTACATCCAGGGGAAGAAGCCGACCAAAGGACCACGGACTTAGCGCTCACTGCTCAGAGGACACAGCCGCACATGCAGGATTCTCTGGTGGACAGAAGACGTCACCACGTCGGACCAAGTAAGCTTTGTGGCTTACTTGGTCTGACTTGGTGACGTCTGTCCATCAGAGAATCGTGCACGTGCGGCTGTGTCCTGTGAGCGGTGAGCGCTAAGTCTGTGGTCCTTTGGTCGGCGGCTGAGCGGCTTCTTCCCCTGGATGTACCGTGGGTCATCTTGTGCAGAGATCGGTATTCTGATGTTGCTGGCAAACATATGATTTGAAACCCCCATGTATGTGAGCATAAAAACAAGTAAAAATGTTGTTTATATTTGGCTCATTGGTGTGTTTCTCTCTCAATTATTTTGCAAGTGTCTACCCCAGGATCTTTGGTAGGATCCCTGAAAGAAACTGCACACACGGTGGATAATATTGTGGACTATATATGCATATACTAAAGGACTTGTGCACTGGGTATCTTTTTCTTTACTATATATATATATATATATATACATATATATATACATATATATATATAATGTACAATATCTCCAGAATTTGTGCTATGCTAGGTCGGTCGCTTGATAACACTTGATCCCCTACTAGAGAGATCAAAAAGCCAATGTCCAAACCACAAGTGTTATATAGCGCCCTATAAACTTATCAGGATATTTCCTGTCTTTCCTTTATAATACCAGATAGACCATAAACAATTTCAAAGTAGAAAACATTTATTTAAAACATTTAAAACAGAAACCTCATAACATCTTATGGAAGGTTTTTCTATTGCAGGTGAATTCTTTGGTTTATGGATCACAATGGTAGTCAATGGTTACCCAACGCGTTTCGTCTCTTTATGAGACTTCATCAGGGGTGAAAAAAGTATTGTAGTGGATCTTCTTATATCTTTAATCAACAATATTGTAAATTTGCAGTGGTGTGCGGTCCGGTTATAGAATCAAACAGTTAACTTATTTAGTCCCTTAATAACAAAATTTGTTTGTTGATTAGTAGTATAAGTTCAAGCTTTAGGCTGTAGTAAATGTAAACCCGAATATCTTTAATTAGAACAATATCTTAGGGCAATGGGCGGTGCCCGTAATGGGATTTGTAGAATTTCTTTTAGATAAATTCGGGTATTTGAATACCATTAAATGAGATAAATAATTCTGGCCTCATAAAAAGTTTTTTTAAAAAATATAATCAATAGGAGTGTAGTCCCCTTATAATATAATCCGGGATATACTCCAAAATCCAAAATGCGATCGCCTTGATGAACACAGGAGTGTGGAAGTGGTCTATATAAGAATAAAGACCTTTCTGGCTCCTATAGGTGTGTGCTCTCCTGTGTAAAAACTGCAGTCTTACATAAGACTATTCCAGTTTATCTTCTCATTTAATCCCTTGCGGAAAATTGTATCAAGACAGGAAATCCACTCAGATTCTTTTACTAACAGTTTTAGCCCTGTTACCACCTTTTAATGATTCAGCCACATTGTCAATAATAAAGTGCTTGAAACCTGCATACTCTGATGATACAACTAGCACCCAGGATATCACTTTAGTACAAGCCAGGGGTAAATCAGGAATAAACAAAATCAGGCAAAATCATCCCCGGATCATCAACAAGAGACCGTTGTAATCACCTTATCAAATTGTAAATTGAGTGATATTGAGCTATGAGTCTTATTAAGGGTTTATCATATGTTACGACTAATCTACATGACCCTTTTATGTGGAAATGCGACCCCACCAACATAAGCTGATGCGTAAGCTTAACTTAAAGGAATACTTGTCAAGCAGACACTGGTCCAGATGGTTCGTTAGATACATTTTTGAAAAGTTCTTCCAAATTATTTTTTGATCCAGTTTTGCACAATGCTATAGGCACCTTTGGGAGACTCTTAGAT
The DNA here is from genome assembly GCF_055691185.1 of Crinia signifera. NCBI lineage: Eukaryota > Metazoa > Chordata > Amphibia > Anura > Myobatrachidae > Crinia > Crinia signifera. The sequence continues at coordinate 134,748,001 of NC_139217.1, read as the reverse complement.
GATTCTGTCATGAAGGTTACTGGAGCTCCAGCTAAGTTTAAGAAAAATCTTACACCTGTGGAATCACAAGCCTTGAGTCAGCTTGTCAAATATGATGATATCGTGATCAGGCCCGCCGATAAAGGGGGGGCCATTGTGGTTTAAAAGATTGTTGATTATCGCCAGCAACTTTATGGCCATCTAGCAGACTCTGTAGTCTATCGGAAATGATCTTTCAATCCAACAAGTAAGACATGGCATTCTTCCAGGAGCTGTTAAAGACAGCATAAGTACTTCAAAATTGTTTAAATCTTTATATAATGAATGGCCTTTGGTTTCTGATTTATTTTAGCTCCCGAAGGTTTATAAAAATGTTGAATCCCCCCCCCCCCCCCGGGAGAATCATTATAGCAGCTTGTGACTGTACCAGCTGGTTGCTAAGTTCCTAGATTTGTTACTACAACCACTACTGTCACTGAAACCCACTTTTCTTAAAGATACAAGTTTTCTAAAAATAAAGGGTACTTATGTAATATCTGGGCTCCCGTTTTTCTTATGAGACCGCGTCCCCTCGCGGGGCTCGCTGCGCTCGCCACGCTTTGGGCACGGTGGCTCGCTGCGCTCGCCACACTATATAAAATCAACTCCATGCGTAGTTGGATAGTAAGGGTATGAAAAAATGGGGTGCATTTAACATGGGAGCCCAGATAATACATAGGTACCAAATAAAGTTAAGATAGGGACAGTACCTGATGAGACCATCATGGTATTCCTAGATGTTTGCAGTCTCTACACCTCCATCCCACATCATGGGGGTGTTGAGGCAGTTAGGTCCTTCATCGGGCAATATTTGGATCCTGTGTTATTCAATCATGATTTATTCCTTCAATTAATTCTGCTTATGTTGAACCGGAATTATTTCCTCTTTGATAGGGCATACTATCTGCAATTGAGGGAGTGTGTCATGGGGTCTGCCGTGGCTCCCTCCTTTGCTAATATCGTCATGTTTAGACAAGAGGAAATTACCTTTTTTAACAGACCAGATCGAAATACCTCTTTGATGGCATCTAGCCATCATTCCCCTGGCCCTTAAAAGAGGATTGCATCTCTCCTGGTTGATTAGGGTGAGGAGGATCATGAGTAATCATAGTGATGTGGAAGCAAGATTAGACACTCTTATTGAAAAAATCATAGTAAGAGGATGTGATCGGACAGTTTTACTTGATCAAAAACAACAGGTACTAAATATGTCTAGATCTGGACCTTCCTGGTCTTAATAAGATGAGACCCTTGGCCTCTTTTCGCAGAGGCCCGAATATTAGAGATCGGTTAGTAAAAACTGATGTGACTGGGATTGGTATCCCTAGGCCTCCAAATACTTACAATGACCCTACTGCCAAATACTCAGCTATCCTCTACCATACGAGGGTTATGAAAGAAGAATCATCAATAAAGCCACCCAGTCAGCTCTGCTGCCACACGCACCTAAAACTTTGGTCTTCAACATGCTGCTGAAAATCCATAAAGATAGAGACAAGCCCCCCAGGATGCCTCATCATTGCAGCTTGTGATTCCCTCTTTCATCAGGTTGACAAATATGTGGACTTCTCCTTACAACTGGTGGTACCTTAAAGACACAAACACTTTTCTGGACAAATTAAAGCAGATTGGTCCAATATTCCCAGATGCTTGGCTATGTACGGCAGACGTGAACAGCTTCTAGACCAGCATTCCCCATGAGAATGGTCTTTTGGCTGTCAGCAATCTCATTACCGATAATGAACTTTACCGTTTTCCAGACATTGACTTCTTCTTGACACTGCTTGCTATGACTTTACACAAGAACTATTTCCTTTTCAACGATGAAGTGTTCCTTCAATGACAGGGATGTGTGATGGGATCATGCACAGCCCCAGGACTATGCAAACTGTTTTATGTTTGACATTGAGAAATTTTTGTTTTTTTGTTATCCCAACATGAAGCAATGTATTCACTTCTATACCAGATATGTAGATGATGTCTCCATGTTAGGGTATGGCACAAATGAAGGCTTCATACAGATGATGGAGCGAGCCAATACTCTTGAAAATGAAATCAAGTTTACTTGTGACATTCAGAAAGACAACAACCATTTCTTAGAAGTAAATGTATGTCACAGATCCAATCACCTCATTAGCTCTACACCGAACCCACCGACTGCAAGGCCTCCAGTCACAACCCACAATTCCTTAAAAATAGGCTTCCATGTTCACAATTCCCGAGGGTCTTTAGGATTTGTAGTGAGGAAGATGACAAGTGCAGTAAGACAACATGGCACCAAAGTTTGTGCAGAAAGGCTACTCTAATTTTTTTCTAATGGAAGCTAGATCCAAAGCATTCACAGCCTTCAACTCTGGGAATGCCAAGCCTCCGGCAGACAAAGTCCCTCAATTTTTAATCTGAATGAACACTTACTTTCAGTCAAATCAATTGATGTATTAAACGTTAATATATATATATATATATATATATATATATATATATATATATATATATATATATATATATGATGTTACTGCCTAAAAATATGGTCTACGTTTAACTAGTCTCTGATTTATACATTTAAAATACAGTTTTCTGAATGGATTTCATATTTAGATTTCTATTACAATTAAGGTCTTGACAAATCCACAGCTTCTACAGTATTTTAAATGGATCTGATCTGCAAGTACAATTATAGACAGAAAATGTCTGTGAGCCGTATAAAAACATTGAATGACACTGGTTTAAAAGAAAGGAATTTAATTAACTGATAAAAGTTTTTGTTAATGTAGAAATGAGTTACAGTATTTTAAAGTGCATATAGACATCTAAAGAGTGCAAAGAGGTCAAATTGTATTACAGACATCTTCAGAGTTTAAATTAAATGTTTTTAAACTTTTGCTTTATGTGAATTATACAATAGTTAATTTAAAATCTATAAAAGTAATACAGTATGTTGTGATTTCACTTTTTAAAGGCAAAATTAAGGGCTTTCAAATAGCAATGATCCGCTTTAATTGTATAGCAATTTCAAACCATTGGTTTACATGTTTATTAATATTTATTGTAAAGATAAAACAAACTTTCTGAAATGCTATAATTATACAATATCTCAATACTAGTGAATGGTTCCTTATGAGTATAGCAGGGTAAGAATCTGTCAAATGTGAGGAAAGGGGACAGCTTCTTGAGATTCTAGAGACAGTTCCACCTATATCTTTATAAAGTAGAGTTTGCATTAACTATTAACTATTTGGGATATCTGGCAGTGACATAACAACATTTCAACCACCTGGAGGGGGGATTGATAGTTTCTGCCCAGGAAACCACTGGATGTATATATTCATTAGGATGGAAATTAGTGGTTATAAATGTCTGACTATAAATTGGAGTTTTAAAGTGCAATTTAATTTGCTGCTTCAGATTTGTTATCTCTATTTTTGGTACTCTGGTATATTTTGACAATTTAAGATATCCTTTGACAAGTAATATTACTCGGATTACAATATGCATTTGCACCTGCAACATAAAAGTACAAAATCAGAATATTCATTTTTGAACTGTCAGGTCTGATAATATAAAATTATAATAAAACAATTATTCATATATCAAGTTTTAAAGTAATAATAAATATTTTAAGAAGGATTTCAACATATATATTTTTTAAAACATGTAAAACACTAATTCAGTTTTCTTACTGCTAACAACATCAACTTAAATACATAACAGTGTATGCTATTTTGTAGATTTACATTTTATATTTAAGAGACTTTACAATAAAGCCATAATGTCCATTTTACATGAAACCCATAAATGTAATTACATTCAGTTTAATCATTATTTATCTACGCATGTATTTTCTCAGTTTGACTCCAGTAACTTTATTGTTCATTGCCATCTTTATAATGCCAGTATCAGGTGAGCTAATATTAGTTTTCTGGCAGTTGAGTCAAATTCATCTTGATCATACTATTTTTATTAAATGATATACAGTAGTACAAATCAAATGTCTTCTAAGAAACATAATATATCTGAGCATATGGGAAGATAATATATCAGGCAGTAAAATAAAAAACATAATCCATTTTTAAAACAGTGTTTAAATGCATTATTATGAAAAGTAATGGTGATAAATTGTTAACAATTCATCAATGTATAGTAATAAAATGAGAGCTAAAAAAAACCTGGTTTCAGCTACAGAATATCCTAAAAGATTTACAAAACTGTCATCCAGACTCAGATAGAATGGTAGCATTGTGGATTGTTTTGATAACCTATTAAGAAATACATTTTTTTTCTCTAGAATGAATTGAATGCTGGTTTATTTTATTTTTTTCCCTTTAAAAAACTCAAAAAATGTAACTGACTTTCATAATGAAGTCTAATTTGCTATACATTCACAGTATATACTGTACATACCACCTGGCTTCTCTATTATGTAAATTATGTTAATTTTTACCAAAAACAGATTGTTTATTTTCAAAGGGTGGCTGAACAGCTAGGCAGGAAAAAAAAGTCTTTGAGAATATAAAAATAAAGACTTATTTAGAAGACCAGGTAACTTTACCACAAACCCAAATATAACAACATTTTTACATTTTCTTCCTTGTGATTTTGATTTAGCACAGCAAAAGAAAAAGGCATAACAATATGACTTATAACACTAGTTAGAAGGAAAAATGCATTCTTAATTATTACCAGTTTTTATTTTTATTGCCCATGCCCATTCGTGCTTTATAGAGAATTTTTGGCCATTCACATAGGTTTCTGCCCCAGTGGAGCCTATAATCCATATTTCCTATAACATACAGTATATATATATATATATATATATATATATATATATATATATATATATATATATATATATATATATATATATATATATAAAGAGCGGTAGGTCAGGCACTCCCAATAATAATGTATAATGTGTCCGGTGCCTTCACAAGCAGAACAATATAAACAGAGAAGGTGTGGCACTCGGCAATGCTGAGAAATAATTCACGGAGCCATATGCGTGGACAACGTTTCAGTTGTATTAAAGTCATGTTTGACTTGAAAAAAGTTGTTTAATACAACTGAAACGTTGTCCACGCATATGGCTCCGTGAATTATTTCTCAGCATTGCCGAGTGCCACACCTTCTCTGTTTATATATATATACATATATATATATATATATATATATATATATATATATATATATATAGTAGAAACAGAGAGCACTCACCAGTCTTCAAGCAGTATGATGCAAATAAAAACTTTTAATACATCACCAAAGTCTCAGGCAAAAGGTCGACGTTTCGAGCCACACCGGGCTCTTTGTCAAGACACAAGGACAGGATGGGTCACAGCCCCAGAACACATCAGGTACTTTCTTTTGAGTGGCATCATCAGAGGATGATGCCACTCAAAAGAAAGTACCTGATGTGTTGTATAGATGTGGTCTCACTCTACACAAACATACCACATGATAAGGGACTCCTCGCGGTCAAAAACCTATTGACCGACAATGAACACTACAAGGGCCCTGAGATTACCTTCTTTTTGGAGTTATTGGCACAAACTCTGAAAAAGAACTTCTTCTTTGATGGCACCCACTACAGACAAACCTTGGGTTGTGCCATGGGAAGCAATGTGGCACCAGCATTCGCCAACTCATATATGTTTGAGGTGGAAAGACAACTCTTCCTGGAAAACCTTAGGCTAACAGCAGGTACCGGTCTATTTTGCCGTTACATCGACGACATCCTGCTCATGTGGGCTGGAGATGAAAGTGAATTCCATAAAATTATGGAGGAGATCAATATAAAGGATCCCACAATTAAATTCACCTATTCCTGCAGCTACACCGAAATTCACTATCTTGATGTCTTGATCCAACAAAAAGAAGAGTGTTTTTCCACGTCAACTTATTACAAACCTACTGATAAAAATACTTTCTTACATGCCTCCTCCTTCCATCCAGTCACCATGAAATACAATCTGCCATTCTCACAATTCTTGAGAATCAGAAGAATCACAAGCGATGAACAGCTTGCTTCTGCCCAGATGGAGGACCTTCTGATTAAATTCCTTCAACGCGGCTACAGAAAAAAAGATCTGGAACTAGCAAAACAGAAAGCAATGTCCATCACTAGAGCATCCTGCTTGATCCCCAAAATTAAAAACAAAAACAAAGAGATTCTTCCCTTTGTCACTCATTACACCACCTCAAGTTCAACGATCTCGAAAACTGCCAAACGTCTGTGGCCCATTATCCAAAATGACCCCTACCTAAAACCTTTACAGAAAACCAGGTTATTGAATTGCCAATAAAGAGGAAAAAATCTGAAAGATCTATTAGTGAAGAATGATGTGTCCACCATAGGCCAGGTTACCAGAAGTCATTTTCTTACTAAAAAACCTGGCTCATATAGATGCACAGGATGTGCAACTTGTAGCCACCTAGAGGTTGGGCCGGACATCACTCACCCATATTCTGGCAAAAGATTGGCAATTAGGCATGTTCTAAGTTGCCATGATAAATTTGTGGTCTACGTGATAAAATGTCCTTGTGGACTCGCCTATGTGGGCAAGACGGTATGCAGCTTCCGAGAAAGAGCTGGCCAACATAGGTCAGCCATCAGATTGGCACTTGCAGGAAGAGATATAGACCAACCAGTGGCCAAGCATTACAAATCAGCTGGACATTCTTTGGCCCAATTAAGATACAAACTAGTGGATCACCTCCCCCCCCCTCAAAAGAGGTGGAGACAGAGCTCGCCTACTATTACAAAAGGAGGTCCAATGGATCAAGAAGATGGACACTCATCCCTAAGGGGCCCTAAGGGGCTGAATGAAAATTGTAGTTTCAATTGCTTTTTGTGATAAGTGGCAGCCTGGACTTGGGTCCTTTTGGACTGCATCGTTATATACATTTTTGAAATCATGCAGTAGCTAGCAGCATGTTGGTGACAGTTAGACTTTTTATTTTTCTATTAGACGCAGTCAATTGTGTTTCTCTAAGCTGCATATTTCATTTATATTCACCAAAAATTTTTTTCTATATTAGCCTCTGTCTATAAACAGGCATATACATTATCTATTAGATGTGCTTTAGTTTGATGTTAATCACTTATTTTCTGCCACCAGAAGCCCTCCGGATTGCGCTGCAGTAACTTGGAAGCTGCCGCTGACGGGTATACACGGAGCTGACGCGTTGCTAGGTGACGGGGAAGCTTTTGGACACCACGTGACCTCAGCAAGCTGGATCACGTTGGTTGCCTGATACTCCCCCGTCGTCCTGACGCGCTGACGCAACACGCTGTCAAGCCGGACACGGAAGCGCGCTCCATCCCCCTGACGCTCGCCGGAAGGAGCAGGTGCCGGGAATCCTTCTCACTGATGTGGTAAAGTATAAATACCGCTCTTATTTTTTACACTGTACACCCTGATGAAAAATGTTATAATACATTTCAAACGTTGGTAAATCGTTGGACCTCTGAGTCATTTATTTCTGGGAGTGCCACCCACCTGTCTGCTTCTGCTATATATATATATATATATTTCCCCGCACGCATGCAAATGGGTGTTTATGCATTCACAGCATTTTTGCAGTGCCAAAATCATTTGATGGTTGTCTGATTAGTAACATAAAGTATTAATATATATATATATATATATATATATATATATATATATATATATATATATATATATATTGCCCCAAATTCAAAATAGGACTAGTAGCATATTTATTTATTATTTATTACCAGTTATTTATATAGATCATAGATAGTCTGCTGCACTTTATTATTTAAACATTCACATCAGTCCCTGCCCCAGAGGAGCTTACAATCTATATTCCCTACCACATGTACATGCACACACATTCATTCTAGGGTTATTTTTAGTTGGGAGACAATTAACCTACTAGTATATTTTTGGATTGTGTGAGGAAACCAGAGTACCCAGAGGAAAACCATGCAATCACAGGTATATACAAACTCCGCACAGTTAGGGCCTTGGTGGGAATCAAACACTGGGTTTACACTGTCTATGCTGCCCATATATTATCACATATTAACAAAGAGGATAAGAGCACACATTACTATCTTTAATTACCATTAACATCCAGTACTGTACATAACAAGTGACTTTTCAAGATAGCAGGGTAAAAGCTTAGTTCTTTACAAACATAGCTTGTGGTTGGTCATGCACAATCAGACCTTTATGCACTCCTAAGATTTTTAAATCTTACTAGTCAGTAACAGCAATAGAACTAGCAGTATACCTTACAGCAGTATAGCACTTTGTGTTTGAGAAGCAGATAGCATATTTATCAACTGGATTGTTCCCACCCAAACAATATATTCCTCATGGTCAGACTCTCCAAATGCTGGCACAGCAGTGAAGATGTGTGGAAGTCTGGATCTCTGAATATTGGTTATTTCAAAACTGAGCCCAGCTCCCCATACTTCAGTGGCTTTGTTGAAAGTCACTTTAAAATGTATAACCCTAATCTTACTAGGGGATATCCAATTACATTTGGTAATTATCTGCATGTACAAATGTGCTATTTAGCCTAAAAGTGCTGTTGGCTTATCCAATTATAGCCACATTTTACCATACAGTAAATGGCCTGTTATTGGGTGACAATAGATAAGATCTTGGATAAGTTTCTTGACCCATGTATTATCAGCTGAAAACAAGTCTCCTGGGGCTACTTATTAGGTATTCTGCGGCATGTGATGGAGATTCTCCATTAAGTGTGAGCTTACAGGGCTAATTAGAAAACCGCCAGTGAAGCAATTACTTGCAGATAATTACCATAAGTAACGGGATACCGGCCAAAGTGACTAACTTAAGCCTTTATTTTTGTCTCCACTTCACAAAATGGCCACCACAAACGTTCTTCTCCTCACACAGGGGGTTATTCTAGTTCACTCTTTCTGACAAATTCTTCTTAGATGGACAAAACCATGTGCACTGCAGGTGGGGCGGATGTTACTTGTGCAGAGAGAATTAGATTTGGGTGGGGTTTTACTTCAAAGTGAGATCTATGTTGCAGTGTAAAAATAAAGCAGCCAGTAATTACCCTGCACAGAAACAAAATAACTCCCAAATCTAATTCTCTCTGCACATTTTACATCTGCCCCCCTGCAGTGCACATGGTTTTGTGCATCTAAGAAGGATTTTGTCTGAAAGAGTGAACTAGAATAAGGCCCACTGTCCTCCGACCAACTGCTACTCATGAACTGCATATCCTCTGTAATCAATTTTTGGAAGCCTTCTAGCTGACCTATAGTGGGCCCCTTTATGCTTGTGCATATGAGGAAAAGCATAATGCTGAATGTCAGTCACTCACAATACTTCTGGAAGTGTCCCAGAAAATGCAGGCATTAACCGGCTTCTGGAGGAAGGGCCACTAATGTAATTTTTTTTATTAAATTTCATATTTAACATGTTTTATTTTATTACAAAAACACACAGATCATTAATATTCACTATGCAAAGTATTACAAATCTGCTGCACTACTGCTGGGCACAGTGGGCTATAATATCTTCTGCACTTTGATATTACATTTATTTTGCATTGTTAATATTTAATTACCGGTTGTATGTTTTTTTTATAATAAACAACTACTTGTTCATAAATGAGACTGAGTGACAGCCCCAGAAAATTCATGCACTTACCGGCCGTTGGGATTGAGGGTCACTGGTCATCATCAGCCTCCTTTTCCCCTTGGCCTGCGCAGCACTGAGTCTAGACTTACTCGGCATTTGCGATCAGGGAAGAATCTATTTAATGGTGAGTTATTCTGAATGGATTTCCCCCTGTTTGCACGGCTACAAACGAATTCACAGCTGTGCTCATGGGCAGGATTTCACTCAATCAGGGCGGCATAGGGCAGCCTTTATCTGCTTGATGGACTCTAAAAACACGCAACCCAACGATCAGGTCTGAGTCAGGCCCTACATCTGTTGTCTGAAAGTGCATATGGTACATAAAAAGACATCCTATACACAATGAGAAGTGTTTTACAACTGCATTTCTCTTATCCGCCTGAAAGTCAAAGTTTCAAGTATACCGATATTTCAGCACAGGTAACTTTCCGATGGTGGAAATAGCAGCAGGCACCTATTCAATGCTGTCTTTCCTGACAGCATTAAAGAGGCAGATCGACAGAGCATTGATCAGTGAAGAAGAGGTGTGTCCACATAAATGGCCATGAATTGTCGAGATATGCCTGTGATAGTGACAATCTATGGCCATTCTTGGCAAAATGGGGCCGACAACTTTAAAGTCGGGCCCGTTCTGTCAAACTGCCTCTTCAGTGCTGTCTAGATAGACAGTATTGAATAGGTGCCCGCTGCTATTTTCCCCATCGGAAATAGCTGCGGGGATTCAATAACACCTTAACCCCTTCCCGCCGCAGCCTGTTTTTGCCTTCCTGACAGAGCCCTTTTTTTCAAATCTGACAGGTATCACTTAAGTGGGGATAACTTTTTTTTGCTTTTACTTATCCCAGTGATTTTGAGATTGTTTTCTCGTGACACATTGTACTTCAAGTTAGTGGTAAATTTGGGTCAATACAGTCTGTGTTTTTTGTGAAAAATACCAAAATGTCGTAAAAAAATGGAAAATTTAGCAATTTTCAAAATGTTAAATTTTCTGCTTGTGAGACAAATAATCATACCACTCAAAATAGTTAATAACTAACATATACCATATGTCTACTTTATGTTTCCATCATTATTTCAACATCCTTTTAATTTTTTTTGGACACTAGGAGGCTTAAAATATAAATAGCAAATTCTCAAATTTTCAAGAAAATTTCAAACACTGATTTTTTTAGGGACCAGTTCAGTTCTGATGTGACTTTGAGGGACTTGTATGTGAGACACCCCCATAAATGATGCCATTTCAAAAACTGCACCCCTCACAGTATTCAAAACAGCATTTTGGAAGTTTGTTAACCCTTTAGGTGTTTCACAGGAATTAAAACAAAGTGTAGGTGAAATTTCAAAATTTCATTTTTAATACATTTTTCTAAGGAACACAGTAGATTTTACTAGAGAAATGTGACTAAAAATTGATTCCCCCAATTCTTTTGTTTTCATAAATATCCTATATGTGGCCCTAGTGTGCACGTTGACCAAACCACAGGCTTCATAATAGAAGGAGCACCTACTTGATTTTGGAGCCTCCTTTTTATGAGATTATTTTTTAGGCACCATGTAGGTTTCTAGGCACCATAAGATGCTAAAAGTTAGGAACCCCCCCCCCACAAGTGACCCCATTTTGCAAACTACACCCCTCAGGGAATTCATCTAGGGGTATAGTTTACATTTCAAACCCCCAGGGGTTTCACCAATTGTGGTACAACTGGGCAGTGAAAATGAAAAATTAATTTTTTTACACAAAAATGCAGTTCTGGCTCCAAATTTTTCATTTTCACAAGAAATGGAGGAGACAAAGCACCCCAAAATCTGTGCACCAATTTCTCCCGAGTACGACAATGCCTCACATGTGACCAAAAAATACCATTTGGGTGCATGGCAGGACTCAGAAGGGAAGGAGTGATTTTTGGATTTTGCAGCTCAGATTCTGGTGGAATGTTGGTGGGTGCTATGTCGCATTAGCAAGACCCCCGAAGCACCAATACAGTGGAACCCCCCCCCACAAGTGACCCCATTTTGCAAACTACACCCCTCAGGGAATTCATCTAGGGGTATAGTGTACATTTCAAACCCCCAGGGGTTTCACCAATTTTGATACAACTGGGCTGTGCAAATGAAAAATTACATTTTTTACACAAAAATGCAGTTCTGGCTCCAAATTTGTCATTTTTACAAGGAATGAAGGAGACAAAGCACCCCAAAATCTGTGCCCCAATTTCTCCCGAGTACGACAATGCCTCACATGTGACCAAAAAATACCATTTGGGTGCATGGCAGGACTCAGAAGGGAAGGAGTGATTTTTGGATTTTGCAGCTCAGATTCTGGTGGAATGTTGGTGGGTGCTATGTCGCATTAGCAAGACCCCCGAAGCACCAATACAGTGGAACCCCCCACAAGTGACCCCATTTTGCAAACTACACCCCTCAGGGAATTCATCTAGGGGTATAGTGTACATTTCAAACCCCCAGGGGTTTCACCAATTTTGATACAACTGGGCTGTGCAAATGAAAAATTACATTTTTTTACACAAAAATGCAGTTCTGGCTCAAAATTTTTCATTTTCACAAGGAATGAAGGAGACAAAGCACCACAAAATCTGTGCCCCAATTTCTCCCGAGTACGGCAATGCCTCACATGTGACCAAAAAATACCATTTGGGTGCATGGCAGGACTCAGAAGGGAAGGAGTGATTTTTGGATTTTGCAGCTCAGATTCTGGTGGAATGTTGGTGGGTGCTATGTCGCATTAGCAAGACCCCCGAAGCACCAATACAGTGGAACCCCCCACAAGTGACCCCATTTTGCAAACTACACCCCTCAGGGAATTCATCTAGGGGTATACTGTACATTTCAAACCCCCAGGGGTTTCACCAATTTGTATACAACTGGGCTGTGCAAATGAAAAATTACATTTTTTTACACAAAAATGCAGTTCTGGCTCAAAATTTTTCATTTTCACAAGGAATGAAGGAGACAAAGCACCCCAAAATCTGTGCCCCAATTTCTCCCGAGTACGGCAATGCCTCACATGTGACCAAAAAATACCATTTGGGTGCATGGCAGGACTCAGAAGGGAAGGAGTGATTTTTGGATTTTGCAGCTCAGATTCTGGTGGAATGTTGGTGGGTGCTATGTCGCATTAGCAAGACCCCCGAAGCACCAATACAGTGGAACCCCCCCACAAGTGACCCCATTTTGCAAACTACACCCCTCAGGGAATTCATCTAGGGGTATAGTGTACATTTCAAACCCCCAGGGGTTTCACCAATTTTGATACAACTGGGCTGTGCAAATGAAAAATTAAATTTTTTTACACAAAAATGCAGTTTTGGCTCAAAATTTTTCATTTTCACAAGGAATGAAGGAGACAAAGCACACCAAAATCTGTGCCCCAATTTCTCCCGAGTACGGCAATGCCTCACATGTGACCAAAAAATACCATTTGAATGCATGGCAGGACTCAGAAGGGAAGGAGTGATTTTTGGATTTTGCAGCTCAGATTCTGGTGGAATGTTGGTGGGTGCTATGTCGCATTAGCAAGACCCCCGAAGCACCAATACAGTGGAACCCCCCCACAAGTGACCCCATTTTGCAAACTACACCCCTCAGGGAATTCATCTAGGGGTATAGTGTACATTTCAAACCCCCAGGGGTTTCACCAATTTTGATACAACTGGGCTGTGCAAATGAAAAATTACATTTTTTACACAAAAATGCAGTTCTGGATCCAAATTTTTCATTTTCACAAGGAATGAAGGAGACAAAGCACCCCAAAATCTGTGCCCCAATTTCTCCCGAGTATGGCAATGCCTCATATGTGACCAAAAAATACCAATTGGGTGCATGGCAGGACTCAGAAGGGAAGGAGTGATTTTTGGATTTTGCAGCTCAGATTCTGGTGGAATGAATGGTGGGTGCTATGTAGCATTAGCAAGACCCCCGAAGCACGGTAAAATGATGAAACTAATAATCCATAGATGTGTGGTATATTTTAAAACACTCCTTTATACATAGGCCGGGTTTGTCGGGGCAAGTTTCACAGTGGAAAATAGTATCCTTTCTTATTCCCTTTTTATAGCAAACTTTGCACCTTTTTTGTGTCCTGCCCTTTCTTGCAGTGGAGGGGATTTCGTTAGGAAAATGCTGCCCTGGTACAATACGGGGGCCAGTACTAGAAGTACTGTGGCCCTCTTCCTGCTGGTTCCCAAATATTAGGCCCTTTATGACTTCCTCTTGAAAGTGCATAAATGTCCCCCTCTGGCTGGTAGAATGGAATAGCACGTAAGCATTATACAGTGCCATCTGGATGATATACACGGCCAGCTTCTTGTACCAGATTTTTGTTTTCCGCAGGGGACTGTACGGCTTCAGTACCTGATCTGAAAGATCCACTCCGCCCATGTACTTATTGTAATCTAGGATACAATTAGGTTTTGAGGTGTGGGTACTGGTACCTCGTACAGGGATGGAGGTGGTACTGTCTCCATGAATTGTTGTCAGTATAAGGACATCCCTCTTGTCCTTATATTTGACCAACAACATATTTTCGGTGGATTGTGCCCTGCTTTCACCCCTTCTCAGTACTTGGGCAATGTGCGTTTTTGGGAGGCCTCTTTGGTTCTTGCGCACAGTACCGCAAGCTGCTGTACCTCTTGAACCAAGGGCCTTAAACAGGGGGATGCTAGTGTAAAAGTTATCCACATAGAGGTGATAACCTTTATCCAGGAAGGGGTGCACTAAATCCCAGACAATTTTTCCACTAACACCTACGAGGGAGGGGGGGCATTCTGGCGGTTCAATTCTTGAATCCTTCCCTTCATATACCCTAAACCTGTGGGTGTACCCTGAGGTGCTTTCACACAGTTTATACATTTTTATGCCATACCTTGCCCTCTTACTGGGAAGGTACTGGCGGAATTTAACCCTTCCTTTAAAATGTATAAGGGACTCGTCGATACAAATAAATTTTTCAGGGATGTACATCTCTGCAAATTTGGCACTGAAATGATCAATGACCGGCCTTACTTTGAATAGCCGGTCAAAGGTGGGATCATCTCTGGGTGGGCACTGTGCATTATCGGTGTAATGTAAAAATTTAAGGATTATCTCAAAACGAATCTGAGTCATGGCCATACGGTAAAGTGGGGTGCTGTACAGAACATCTGTACTCCAATATTGCCTAATTTCTGGCTTTTTTACTATGCCCATATGTAACACCAGACCCCAAAACGTCATCATCTCTACTGCATCTACAGGGGTCCACCTAGCAAATGATGATGTGGGGTTTTGAGCAATAAACTGCTGGGCATATAAATTACTTTGGTCCACCATTAAATTTATAAAATCATCAGAGAAAAATAATTTGAAAAAGTCAATTTCTCTGAGACCTGTTGAATCAAATTGGATTCCTGGGATGGCCAAAAACTCAGGAACCTGGGGCTCAAAATTGTCTGGTGGTGGGGTCCATACGGGATCAATCATTTGGGGGGGGTCTCAGCTGCTCTACGGGGGCATCTTTGAGGGGGTCCCTCATCACTAGAGGAGGAAGAGGAGCTTAAGACGAATCCTTCAAATTCCCCGCTTGCATCACTGGCTGTGTCAGAGTCAGAGGCAAGCATGGCATATGCCTCCTCCGCTGAATACATTCTTCTGGATGACTGGGATGACATTTGGGATGACATTTGGGATGCCATTTTTATTTTTGTGTTTCTGTAAGTGTAATGTTTCAACACGTGTATAGTGTTGGGGGGGTACAAACTTTATTTCAACACGGGGGGTATGTAGTGTGTAGTGTGTATGTAGTGCAGAAAAAAAAATACTTTATACAGGAATTTGATCCCAATAAAAAAAAAAAAAATTG
Organism: Crinia signifera; assembly: GCF_055691185.1. Taxonomy (NCBI): domain Eukaryota; kingdom Metazoa; phylum Chordata; class Amphibia; order Anura; family Myobatrachidae; genus Crinia; species Crinia signifera. Next base: position 134,732,476 of record NC_139217.1, on the reverse strand, counting down.
AAGGGGTTAAAAAAAAAAAAGGTCCTGCGCCAAAAATTGAGCACAGATGTTGGTCAGTAACGTCCGTCACTGAACAGCGCTCAAAGGCAACAGGTGTAAAAACAATTAAAAAAAAAAAATACCACAGCACTCTCCAAAAAAAAAACAATTTAAAAAAACTGCAGGAAAAAAATGATATCAACCCTGTGCCAAAAATGCTGTTCAGTGATGTACGTCACTGATCAGCGGCCACAGGACACCCACAAAAGCAACGTGGGTGTAAAAACAAAACCCCACTGCAATCCCCCCCCCCCCAAAAAAAAACTGCAGATCAGTGATGCAGTGATGCGACACTGATTAGCAGTGAGGGGCAGCAGGCAGACAACTATAAAAAAAAAAACCTGGACCCCCAAAAAGTTGCTGATCAGTTAATTAATTTAAACTGATCAGCACAAAAGGGGGGGCTGCAGTCAGTTGCACAGGCAGCACAACCTTTGGTGCAACTGACAGGTATATATATAAAAAAAAAAAAAAGTTGCTGATCAGCACAGATATACTGATCAGCACAAAAGGGGTGCAGCAGACACAAAATATAGCACTCTCTATCACTCTCTATCACTCTCTATCACTCTCTGTCACTCTCTGTCACTATCTGTCACTATCTCTCACGATCTGTGACTCTATGACACTGCAGCAGCAGGACACAGGAAGTCACAAGATCCAGGAAGCATCCAACTGCTGGCAGCACGCTACCAGCGGTGATCAGCGGTGATCAGGTAAGTATCAGGCAAGGTTCAGGTATGTATATCACAACAGAGTGGCCGGTGACCACTCTGCACGCAATTCCAGACCGGAATGGCGTCTGCAGCGCAGTCACCATTAGTTTAAATGGCGCGCCTTGGCTGTGATTGGTCCGTCAGTCCGACGGACCAATCACAGCCTTGGGGGCCAGGTGGGGTGAGGTGTCGTCGTCACCGATGACCCCCTCATGCCCCCTCACACCCGGCGGTGATTGACACCTGTGTTACCGAGCGTCTGATTCGCCGGTAACACAGGAAAACGCTGCGAATGGCTGTTCACATTGAACAGCCAATCACAGCGATCGCCGACGGGGGGGCGGCATCGGGGGACAGCAGACATCGTCCCTCTGTCACTGCGTCTCTAGACGCAGTGGCACTTTGAAGTCATGACGTATATATACGTCATGTGTCGGGAAGTACATCCCGGCCATGACGTATATATACGTCAAATGTCGGGAAGGGGTTAATGTGAAAATATATATTTTTAGCTATTTGGAATTTTATACTGTGCTATACAAGCAATTACAAGCATAGGTGCCAATTTATGTTTTTGCTGGTGGGTGCTCAAGCCAAAAAAATAGATGAGTGGCTTCAAGGGGAAGGGGTGTGGCCACAAAATAATACCAATTTACATTATGGAGCACAGTTGTCTCCAATATTCAAATGACGGCAACAGAGTTCCACATACATAAATGCCCCCACAGTGCAGGTATATAAATGCCCCCACAGTGCAGGTACATAAATGTTCCTACAGTGCAGGTACATAAATGCCCCCACAGTGCAGGTACTCCACAGACATAATACACTCTTCCTGGCATACTGTTTCCCAGGTGGCGGGTCCGGCGATGTGGGTGCTGCAGCCACAAATTAGCAAGTTAATATGGTGGCCCAGCAGCGGGACTCAGGCCCGTGGGTGTGCATCAATTTCCGTGGGTGCACGGGCCCTTGAGCACCCACAGAATCGGCACCTATGATTGCAAGATAATGCTATTTCAGATGGGGGAAATAGTGGTGGGCACCTATTCAATGCTGTCTTTCCTGACAGGAATGAAGAGGCAGATTAAAAAAACTGTCCCGACCTTAAAAGTTGTTGAGCCTGTATACATCCGTATTGCGACAATTCACAGCCGTTTACGTGGGCACGCTCCCTTTTCGCTGATCTGCAGGTGGGACATTGAATCCTGCCTGCCGGTATGTGGTCAAAAAAAAGCAAACTGGCCAGGGTCACAACTGTGACCCGGGATTAAAACTCCCTTAGCATCAGTTGCAGTTTTGCTAAAAAGCAAAACTGCAGCTGGTGACTTTCACATGCTGGGGGCTGCCCAACGTAGGGCAATGCTGCCCAGCATAAAAAGTCATTACCCGCAATGCGATTGTAATCTAGATCGCATATCTAGTTGCACATGCACAGAAGTGTGAAAAACATTTTAATAGCTAATTTCTCATATCACCTTTTGAATCTGAATTGGGCGCTTGGCTTGAAAGAAATGAAAGAGATTCTCACCTTTTACAATGCAAAAAGCCAAAGTACAGTAATTAAAAAATAGCTAAGCATTAATAAGATAACAAATAAATTATTTATTTCTAAACATAATCATAAAAAATACTTTTTATCACAGTGCCAATACTATCTTACTAATTCTATCTTTGTAAGGTTAAATGTAATTTTCACAAAATTAAAATAAATAAATACGTAATAAATAAATATGTCGAGCCTGTGGGTTTTAATCCAAAAATATTTGCTCATAAAGTATGCTTACCTTATCCTACTTATGAAGTGAAGTAGAATAAAAATACCCTAAAGATAAATGCATGGCTCTACATGATGTCTAGCCTGGGGACTCACAATCTGTTTTACTGTTTAAAATTTCAGTAAATATCACTGTACTTTCCCTGAAGCAAGACAGATCTCACATTCCCTCACAACTGAGGGTAGCCTGGGGGACATATGTAATGCATCAGGTGCGGAAAGGTGTTAAAGTAGAAACCATTGGGAAATGCATCAACATTTAAAGTTTCTAACAGATGGAGATATACAATGTTAAACTTTACATGTTTATTTGTGGACCATATTGTTGATTACACGCACATACTATACACATGTTTTCTGAATTATTTTTAAACAGACATTTGGAGATGTGCTCAATTATTTTGTATTTTAAAAGCACTAATGTGGTTTATATAATATGTGATGATGTGATCTGGTTTACTGATTGTATCTAAATGATGATGATGATTTACTATCCATTTGCTTTTAAAATAATACAGTCAGAGCTGAGGTTAAACGTGGCTATTTGAACAGGAATACTTGTGAGCAGTGTAACTCAGGGCTGGATTCTTCTGATTTGGAAGTAAAGCAAAAAAAAAACTGCACCTGGGCAAAACATTGTTGCAATGTAGGTTGGGCAGATTTAATGTGTAGAGAGATTTAGGTAGGGTGTGTCCAAATTGATTTCTAAATTGCAGAGTAAAAGTAAAGCTGGCTGAAATTGTTGTGCTACATGTAAAAACAGCCAGTATTTGCACAGTAAAATAAAAATATATTTGCCCCCCTTGCATTCCAACATGATTTGTTCCAGATACAAAGTTACTTAGTTTTTTTCCCTTATTTCCAAATAAAAAACAGACACACTGTGGATACAATTGCCTGATGAAAATGTATCTAATTTAAGTAAGTGTGCACTAGGGTTACCAACTCATCCCTTTAATTCGGGACACATATTAATTACACAGGTTCTGTGGCTGGCTGACTTCAAAACTCCATTTCACCTGGTTTTAATCAGCCACAGACCCTGTGTAATTAATATCTGTCCCGGATTAAAGGGATGAGTTGGTAGCCCTAGTGTGCACTGTGAATGTAATATACACATGCTTAGCAAAATCATATTCAATGCTGCCATTCCATCATTCCAAAAATCATACCTCCCAACATGACCCTCTTAAGGAGGGACACATTGCTACTTTTCTGGACTTACCACTTAATTTATGATTGCCATCACTTGTGGTGAAAAAACTTTCTTATCAATTCACATGTTACAAACAGGTGATGGTAATCATAAATTAAGAGGGAATTCCAGAAACAGAGCATTGTGTCCCCCCCTGGAATGGGTCATGTTTGGACGTATGCCAAAAATCCCCAATGTCTTAATATAAAATATCAACATATAAAAAGCAGAACTTATTCTTGTTTTATGCGCACATTACTGTGAAAATATCATCTTGTTTAGGAAACCTGCAGACTAAAGGTGGCCATATATGACTGCGACTTCTCTCAGTGTATGGCCAGTTAATCAACCTTGAGACCCCCTGGACCTTCCTTTTGCATGTTATACTGTATATTGCATGTGACCCCATTCCCCGTTGCTGGGAGGGGGTTTGTGAGGTCAGCCATGCTGCTGGTCCGACCTCCGACTCTGATCCGCACGGGACCGTAGATCAAAAAAGATGTCAAACACATCTGATTTGGACACTTTTCACACGATTTCTCAGCCTGTTCCATTGGCATCAGATAAAAAAAGCGGCTAAATCGGACTAGTGTATGGGCAAATTAAAACTGATACAGACAAAACTTGCGCTTAAGGAACCCCAATGTCAATGTAGTAGTCTCAATCCCCTAAAACAACAATAAACAAACAAACATATAAAAACCGCATTGAAGACAGAATTATAGCAACTTGAATTTATTCAATCCAATTCATTAATCTCACTGGCCAGTGAAAATATAAAAAATTGTGTTTCATAGACAAACACTTAATATACATTAATGAATAAACAGTTAATAGACAAGCACATGTACAGACTGGCAAACTTAGACCGGTTATTAACTGGATAAAAGTAGCCTTTATTATAGTGCCTTAGATTTGGTGTTAGGGATCCATAACGTTTTACCCTGTTATTAGAATAAATATGCACTTTATAGTGACATTTTTGTTAAAAAGATTCTTTAAGATGAAAAAAATAGTCTCTTACTGTGTCATGTCTGGCCAGACAGAAAAAGGTACCTCTCCAGATCCCCTGTGTGTAAAGTTGATATCAGTGGTGACACACTGTTTTAAGTGCTGGGGGGTATAGTTAGATTGCCTTTAATGCAGGATCCTGGCAGAGCCTCCTTGTATTCCAGGTAGGTATAAGCGATGATGCGTTTCCCCACCTCCTCTACGCTATCAACGGCTTCCTCAGATCAACTAGTGTGCTGTTTTGGGGTAGAGGGCATCCAACACCCTGAAATTGAACCCTTAGGCTGGTATTCAATTGCTCAGGATCATTGATCACCATTTTTGTGTCACTGGTGGGTTATTCAGTAAGCCCGAAGAAGCCAGTGGGTGCTGCAGCTTATCAGGAATTTTGTATGTGACCTCATTCCCCACTGCTGGGAGGAGGTTTGAGTCTGAGGTCAGCCATGCAGCAGATCTGACATCTCTGATTCTGATCTACACGGGACCGTAGATCAAATAAGATGCAAACACATCAGATTTGGACACTTTTTACCCGATTTCTTGGCCCGTTCCATTGGCATCAGGTATAAAGTAGCCAAATCAGACTAGTGCATGGGCCAATTAAAACTAGCCCGAACAAGCCAGTGGGTGCTGAAGCTTATCAGGAATTTTGTAAAACACACCAAAACAGCCCAGTTTCAGGGAAAATGGGTCTGATATAATTGCAAAATGAATTGTTACAAATATAATTAGCAATGTTTGACTAGTGCCTCTGCATTTTCTCTCTCTTTGTATGTAAAACCTTGTAAAATGACCGTGTTTGCTGTATGTACAAGATCTATGTATAGTACACATTTTCATATTTCTAACTATTGCATTAGTAAGTCTACACTTTGTTTCTGTATGATTGTGAATTGCTAATTGAAGCATAATTATAATCCTACTGGGTATGGGTCACAGGGTCAACTGTACGAAGGTTGAAATACATTAGGTCGACCACTAAAGGTTGACAGATCTTAGGTCAGTGGTCTCCAAACTTAGGCCCTTATTCTGATCGGTGCGGATATTCCCGCATTCTTACGGAGCGGTCCGCACGCCACGGTGTTTTGCCGCATGCGGCCATCGTCCGTAGAAACGCCCACGTGTCCTCCGCATTCGGACGGACTCACTCTTTAAGAACAGGGTGTGTTTACGGACGACATACAAACCATGCGTGTGCGGGAGAAACACTCAGATTCTGCACGGTATTACAGAGTATTACAGAGTATGCTCGGAAATACCGCATCCGACCGGGAGCCAAGCGGTGCTACCGCCCGTAAGCGGAGTATTTACGCCAAACAACCCACTATTAAGTATCTTCTGCAATACATCACATGACCCACTTATTCAATTACCTATCCTCATAAAAAACTGCTTATTTGGAATTGGAATCAATTAGATGCCAATATATCCTTACAAGCATGCCTAACACATGCATTGCACACATTAACCCTTACAGCAATTTAAGTGCAATGGTTTGTATTAGACCCTGTGTAAAAGATTATAAACAATCTACACATATACTGTTTAATGTGCAAAGAAAACCAACAACTGTGAACTTGCATAAACAATTTATTTGAAAACACAATTAACATATAAATAAAAAAATATCAAATAATAAATTAAATCAGGAGATCTCTGAGGTCCTGCAGGTCGGCTAGCAGTAGCCTCAAATGGTGCTCCGCCCGCAGGAGGGCCCCACGCACCCCCTCATCTGCCGGTGTGGTGTCATCTGTGGGCATGTCAAAGGGGCAAAAATTAGTCATGTTATTCATGCATACATTTCACATACTGCGACATAAATTGCACAAATGCTAGGTGACATGTGTGTGTATATATATATATATATATATATCTATGTAGAAAGATAGAGACACACATAGATAAATAGATATGACACATACATATATACATACATGCAAACTTATTTACTACATACTGTCTTTTTTTGCCTCTACCCTTTACTCTGCAGAAGACATAACAGTCATAGTGTTTCTTCTCAGTCACAACCCACCCATGACTAACCAATGACAAGCATGTCATGGCCTCCGTCAATAAGAACTTGTCACAATCTGCTCAGTCTAAGTTCAGTGATGGTTCGTGGCATGGGAGTTATGCAAATGTCAGGAATGCACAGTACACATCCTCAAAATCATAATTCTGTCTAAACCAACCTACAATTCTGTGAGGGCAAAAAAACAATCTGAACTACAGGGGGTGTTTAGGTAGAGGAGGCTCCTGGGACACTGGCAACTTCTGACTCCATTCCAAGGTAGGCCGGGCCATACTCCATTTATAGCATACATCCTAGAGTTTATAAATAACATTCACCAACAATATAGATTCCACTATTTGATGGGTCATAATCTACGATTGCAGCAGGTGAATTTAATCCACAAATGATCCACTCATCCCTTTACTCCAGGATCCTGTTTAACTACAACGGTTATGTGGCAGTCAAAATGGAGCTCCAACCCATCCCACAAACCTGTGTAATTGAGAGGTGTCCTGGATGAAAGGGATGCCTTGGACACCCCATCTAACCCGTACCTGTATCTGTAGCTACCCACTTTGGGGTCTATATGAATAGTATTGGAACAAAATTTTTAATCACCAGTGCTACATAACAAATACCAGTACAACTACTTCATGAATGATGCATTATGTAAACATACCGATCTGCTGGGACTCCGGGGCTTGGCACGCCTCCTCCCCCTCGGAATCGGAATCCTCTGGGGCAACCGTGGCCTCCTCAGCCCCCTCCTCCGCCAGCTCCTCTGCCACCATGACCACGTCCACCTCCTCCGCCACAAGCACCTCCTCCTCCACCTCCTCCTCCTCCTCCACCTCCTCCTCCTCCACCTCCACCACCACCACCTCCTCCTCCACCTCCTCCTCCGCCACCAACACCTCCTCCTCTGCCACCAACTCCTCTTCCACCTCCTCCACCACCACCTCCTCAGGCACCTCCTCCTCCTCCACCACCTCCTCCACCATCTCCTCCACCATCTCCTCCAACATTTCCTCCTCCTCCACTTCCTCCTCCTCCACCCTTGCCGCCACCTCCTCCTCAGGGTCTTGGGCCTCCTCCTGGGCCAGGGCTGCCTCGTCCTCTTCACGGGCCTGTCGGGCTCGGGCTCGTGCTGTGTGGTAGAAAAAAAAATCATGGTCAATGTCGGGTCATTGGGGCACATGTATTAATCCATAACAAGACATACATGGAAGGGTGATAATGATGGCAAACGATGCAGGCAAGTAGCTCCTTACTGTTAATGGACTCCAAAATGTGACATTTAAATTATTATGTGATTGTTAGTAATTTGTTCAAACATTACAACCCTGGCATTTATCAATGTGTAACACATATTAGATCTGGCACATTGTATGCATCAGAATCCTCAATGCTATGTCATTACATATAAAAGCCACATGACTGCATGTTAACCAGGAAGAAGCACACATAACAGTCTATGGACTTTTAAACCCATGGACACCCACTTATCATGAGACACCTGTTATTGTTTATATATGCTATGTTGTAAGTGCGAAATTTCATAGCTAAAATACTCACAATCAGCAATTTCGCCCCTGATTTGCTGCAACAGCTGGGGCTGGCGCCTGCGGAGGTCCGACCACCGCCTCTCGAGCTGCCCGAGGGACCTCCGCACCCGAGTGCGGGCGTAAATACGGCGCCCTGCCGCAGCATAGGCCCTCCGCTTATGGCGGTTACTGATAAAGGGCCCCGCACGGCCCAGCCTTGTCTCCATGACGGAGACCAGAACCCTCAGCTCCGCATGTGAAAAGGGGTCTGCCCTTCTTGTCTCCGCCATGTTAACAATGGCATCTATCAACCAATCAGGTGGTGTCATTGGTTTATCACAGTTATTTGTGTTAATAACTTTATTGTTCATCTTGACATGAACAGCGTCTCTGTGCCAACACAAATGGTGACAAATTCGCATGCCTTCAAAACAGTAGTGCTGATGTATGGCAATGAACAAATCTGATATATATAAAACACAGTGTGTATGCACTTAGCAAATCCAATGACGCCTCGCTCCGCCAAGCAACGCGTGCTATAGCTTAGCAACGCATAGCTGTACCATGGAAGAGCTTACCTTAGACCCTGACAAGTCCAGATCTGCTGACAAATGATTCTAGCAGCAACTCACTATTTATAGGCCTCTCACATGTGTGGTCTATAACAGTAGTGATGAGTATTGCATGATTTGTGGCCTGGATTTTCTAAGGGATTGGGCTACTTTTAGCTTGCAATCAAACTCCACAATACCACAGTAGTCATGAACCAAATGTCATGTCATGCTAGCAAATAGCATGTGTATTGTGCAATAGTCACAGGTGTATCAGAAGATTCTATGCAATGTTAGAATTGGTGACCAGTATTTCATGTCGAAGTTTCGCCAGGTTTTACACAATGGAATTTCCGCCACCGTATGCGGCGCGAAAAAACAGCGACGTACGCACACGCACGGAACGCAGCTGCCGCTGATGTCCGCCAAACAGGATACACAAACAGTATATAAAGGTGTATTAGAAGGTGACAATGTTGTTGCTAACATGTCTGGATCACAACCAGAGGTGGACCCAGACCTGCAGCAACTATTTGACCAGATGGACTCCAGCACCACCTATGTGCCACTGCACATGCGGCCAGTGGGTAATGAGGAGGCTGCTGGCCCTTCTACAGCAGGGCAACCTGCACCTGACCATTCTACAGCAGGGCAACCTACACCTGGCCCTTCTGCAGCAGGCCAACCTGCAGCTGGCTCATATGCACCATCAGCAGAATCGTTTGGAACACAACCGGGGACTTCACAAGGTAGTACCATGGCCAGCACTTCAAGTGCAGCGACACGTGCCAGGGGGCGTGGCCATGGACGTGGCAAGGGGACAGCGAGGGCAACAGAGGAACCAACTACAAGAAATAAGGCATATGAAGCACAGGAGCTTGCCATCCTGGTTCCCCGAGCACGTGATTGGATTGAGTGTCCATCGGAGAAGCTGACACACACACGCAGATGGAAGATTTGGGAACAGATAACGGCAGAGATTAATGAAGTTGCGCAACAAGTTCGTGAGACGGACCATGTGAAGAAGAGGCAAGTTGTTTTGTGATACATGTGGCCAGTAATAGGCAAGTAATGATTGAATTCATGCTTAGATGGATTTTGCAAATGGCCCGTGAGGTTGTTACGATACACAGACATTATTGACATGTTATTTCGTTGAGAGTTAGAGTAGGGTGATTGTGAATGTGTATTGTAACGGTTGATATCATAGTTGCATGTAATATTATCTATTGGACATTAATCACATGTCGTAATATGTAGCACAGAGCAATGGCTGCAACAGCTAACATCTGGAGTGACATGTATTAATATGTCAACTTACATTGCAGGTGGCAGGACTTCAAAACCAACCTGAAGAGGAAGATGACCAAGCGGTGGGAACACAGCCAGACATCTGGGGCCGGGCCCATGCCATCAGGGCTAGAGCTCACCCCCCTGGAGTTGATGGCCGAGAGCTGTATATCAGTTGAGGAGATCAGGGGGGTGAGCACGATGGATAGCGAGGCCCCAGCTGAAGTGTTTGCGTCTTTTATTGAAGGTAAATATTGGTCATGCCATAAACTTGTGCAAGTAATTATCTTAGAATGTGTCCTAATTTTGTTTATCTTTTTCCACAGACAACCCACCGCTTGGTGCCGACTCTGCTCAGGAGGTGGAGGAGTCCGTGCCACCTGGCCCCAGGGGTAGGCCTGTGCAGCAGCAGCCATCGGCCCAAGCCGATTTGGCCGCCTTGGCCAACATGCTTGGGGACATCAACCAGCAGGGAGAGTTGGCATCAGAACGGATGCATAGGACCGAGGAGATCCTGGCGAGCTTGGTCAGCACCCAGCAGGCCATCGCTGCGAGCATGCAGGCCATGGCTGAGTCACATCAGGCCATGGCTGCAAGTGCTCAGGTGCTGGCCGAGCAAGCCACCCGCCAAAATGATCTCCTCCTCCACCATAATGAGCTTATGGTGGAGCTGGTTACCAGCAACAGGGTCCTAATGTCATCCGTTTCTGGTGCATTACCACCGGCAACACTCCCTGCTGGCAGGAGGGGTAGACCAGCCAACCCCTCAACATCATCTGCTCCACCTGCCCCAGCATCTGCCCGTGCCAGAAGAGCTGCTGCACAGGCCAAGGAGCCTCCCAAGGCCAAACGTGGTCGCAAATGAACTTGTGGCTGCATTAATCTCCACCGTTATGTGGTACCAAATCTTCCATTGTGCTGTGTGTGTCAGCTTCTTGTGTCCAATCACGTGCTGAGGGTAACCAGATGAGCCCTTGCTTCATATGTCCTTTTTGGTGCCCCTGTTGCCCTCTTTTGCCTGCCATTACTGTCAGCTGTACTTGAAGTGATGGCCATGGTACTATCTTGTGAAGTCCCCGGTTGTGTTCCAAATGATTCTGCTGATGGTGCATATGAGCCAGCTGCAGGTTGGCCTGCTGCAGAAGGGCCAGGTGTAGGTTGCCCTGCTGTAGAATGGTCAGGTGCAGGTTGGCCTGCTGTCGAAGGGCCAGCAGCCTCCTCATTTCCCACTGGCTGCATGTGCAGTGGCACATAGGAGGTGCTGGAGTCCATCTGTGTGCAATTATATTTGTTTTGTATTCTTATTTATTTTTGTACATTCCTGCCATGTTTTTTTTGTTTGGGATTTTTTATTTTTTGGTCATTGCATCACAGTGGCATTGACTGTGACATGTATATAAATAAATTTGTTTACTTTACCAAAAATGTGTGGTTTCATGAGTACATGTCGAATACACATGTGTATTGCTAGTATTAATATTCAGTCATGTCCATTGTTAGCAGTTTTAAAGTGTGTGACAAGTACAGCATATGTGGGGGATTAGTACGGTTTCCTTGAAGCAGCAATGGTTTCAATTAAAGCACTGACAAGCGTCCTATTAGTGAGTAATGAGTCAAGGAGTCGATTCTATTGGGTTCAGGTGTTAATGCTTGTAGTCATTAGGCGTACGTTCGCCTACCGCATGAACGAGTGGTGTCCGCAAAGCAATAGTACACTTGTGGACACCGCACATTTCTTCCCTTTTTGATCGCGTGCATTCGGAGTGGTATCCGAATGTACGCCCCCCAACATAAGTGTACTCCCCCGTGTCCGCCCATGTTTCCGCCCCGTTTTGCCCACTTTGAAACTACGCCCATGTGTCATTCCGCATGACGCCCATAATACGCCCATATTTCCCGACTGATTGCGGGGAACAGTTTTGGACGGGATTTGGCCGAACAGGTACGGAGTCAAGGCGTGGCACATGCGCGTTGCGTTCTCCACGCATGCGCAGACGCCGTAAAGACGCGATCCGAAAGTATGCGGTAAAGTCCGCGTCAATCAGAATAAGGGCCTTAATTAAGAGAAAGAGCTACTAAAATTTGATCAATGCCCCTGTTACTATGCACACTGTAATGCCCTTGTGCAATATGCTGCACACTGTAATGCCCGAAAAATGATGCCACACACAGCAATTTCTCTGAAACATGATGCAGCACACCACAATGCCTATGATCCTATGCTGCACACTGTAATGCTCCTGTCACAAGTCGCAATGCCCCTCACACCTAATGCATACCTCCCACCTTTGGCAGCGGATAAAGGAATATATGCGCGTGTCGCAGGAAATTTTTTGGGTGCCATTTTGTCACTGTGAGGGCATGGCCAGTGCTGTGTGAACTGCTGACCATGCCCCCAGCCCCTCTGCCTGCCTGCCTGATTAGACGCATTCACAGTGTCTAATTCCCACAGGACCGTCCCAAAAAAATGGGATGTCACACAAAAATCGATAGACACTCTGGACCTTATTCTGGTTCACTCTTAGAGGCAAATTCTTTCTCAAACTGGCAAAACCATGTGCACTGCAGGGGGGGGGGGGGGCAGATGTAACATGTGCATAGAGATTTAGATTTGGGTGAGTTATTTTGTTTCTGTGCATGGAAAAAACTGACTGCTTTATTTCAACACTGCAATATAGATCTCACTTTGAAGAAAAAAAAAAACACCCAAATCTAATTCTCTGTGCACATGTTACATCTGCCCCACCTGCAGTGCACATGGTTTTGTCCATTTAAGAAGGAATTTGCCTCTAAGAGTGAACTAGAATAAGGCCCTATGCCACACCACATTGCCCCCCACAGTAAGGCTTCTAATAAATTGTAAATTACCTGCTTATTGCCAGGGGTCAATACTTGTTGCCAAGAGGTCAATACTCATTGCGAAGGGGTTAATGTCCGTTGCCAAGGGGGGTTAATGTCCTTTGCCAAGGGGTTCTTGCTCATTACCAAGGGGTTAATATGCATTGTCAGGGGTCATTGCTTGTTGCCAAGGGGTTAATATTTGTTGCCAAGGGGGTTAATGTCCATTGCCAGGGGTTCTTGCTTGTTGCCAGGGTGGGGGGGAAGTTTAATGTCTGATGCCAGGTGTTCTTGCTTGTTTCCAAGGGGGGGGTTAATGTCTGTTGCCAGGTGTTCTTGCTTGTTTCCAAGGGGGTTATTGACAGTTGCCAGGTGTTCTTGCTTGTTTCCGAGGTGGGGGGGGGTTAATGTCCATTTCTAGGGTGTCAAGGGGTTAATATGCATTGCCAAGGGGGTTAATGTCCATTGCCAGGGGTTCTTGCTCGTTTCCAAGGGGGGGGGGGGTAATTTCGGTTGCCAGGGGTTATGGGTTGTTTCCAAGGGGTTAATAGTTGTTGCCAGGGGTTAATGCTCATTGCCAAGGGGGTTCATTTCCATTGGCAGTGGTTCTAGCTCATTGCCAGGGGGTTAATATGCGCCCGCGTGTCTGGCCACCCGCTCGTCAGCTGCTGCTACCTCTGCCTTCCCCTGCCTTCCCCTGTACACAGAGAGACAGGTGCTAGAAGTCATTTTTCACTTCCTGCATCTTGCCAGTTAGCACAGATCTGCAGCATTACCATGAAGTGCAGAGCTGTGCTTCCTGTCAGACGCTAGAGGTAAAATATGACTTCTAGCATCTGTCTCTCTGTGTGCAGGGGAAGAAACCGACAGGGGAAGGCAGGGGCAGCAGCAGCTGATGGGCGGCTGGCTGGACACACAGGCGGGTGGCCGTACACACTGGCGGGCAGGCAGACACACTGCCAGGCTCAGTGGTCAAGCCACCAGTTTTGCTCAGGCGAGCTACCGGTAGCTCGCAAGCGACCGGTTGGCGACCACTGTTTTAGGTCAACACATAAAATAGGTAGACATGGCTAAGGTCAGAAGGTCGACACAGCATTAGGTCAACGATGGAAAGGTCGACAGTCAAAAGGTCGACATGAGTTTTTCACATTTGTTGTTGCAAATTTGATGCAAATCAACATGGTCACCATATCAATGTACCACTGCGGAGATCTGCAAATGTGCACACCTCCAACATCGACAGTGGAGCCAAATGTGTTGCTCTAAGAGCAGGTCTGATTTACTAGAGCACAAAAATGTGCCCAAACATCTGATTATGCCATGACTCCATAACACACAGCATTCTAGGGACATACCCACATTTTTTAGCATACCAACAGATGAATTGGATGTCTTAGAGTTACTATAATATCAAGAATGAGAAATGTTGATGCCAAATATACTGTAGGCTGGATTTAGAAAGACTGATACACAAAATTTTCGGTAATTATGTAATATCTGGGCGCCCAAATAGCATACGTACGGCACCATAGGAAAATCGCATTGCATGCGATTTTTGCATGCGATGCGATCGCATGCGATCGCGTGCGATGCGATGTGATTATCCTATGAAATTTATTCACTGCTTTCTACCTGCGACTGGTGCGATGCGATTGCATCGCAATGCAAAATCGCATGAGATCGCATGCAATTTTATAGGGTGTGATGCCGTTGACTTTGCTATACATTTGTATAAGATGCAATGAGATATAGGCACCCCCCCTATCCATGCCACCTCAAATCGTGGCGAGCGGCGGCGGAATGCATCCTCCCGACCTTTTCATACCCTCACTATCCACGTCGGTGTGGAGTTGATTTTATATAGTGTGGGGAGCGCTGAGAGCAACCGAGCCCGAAGCATGGCGAGCACACGCGGATTACCTTACATATATTCCGCATCCGTCGTGGGGTTTACTACACTCACCGCGCTTCGGGCTTGGTGGCTTGCTGCGCTCGCCACACTATATAAGATCACCTTCACGCCAACATGGATAGTGGGGGTATGAAAAGGTAGGGAGGACACGTTCCACCGCCCCTCGCAGAGCTCGCTGTGCTCGCCACGCTTTGGGGTGCCGTGTATAGTGGGGGGGGACTAAATCTCATTGCATCTCATACAAATGTATAGCAAAGTCAATGGCATCGCACCCTATAAAATCGCATGCAATCGCATGCGATTTTGCGGTGCGCTGTGATTGCATGCAATGCGATCACATCGCACCCGCGGCCAGAGTGCAGTGAATAAATTGCATAGGAAAATCGCATCACATGGCATCGCATCCCACGCAAAATCGCATGTGATGCGATGCGATTTTCTTACACAGAATCGCCCGCTAAGCAATTTGATTAGTGGGCGCCCTGCTACTACATAAGTACCAAATATTCTATTAAACTCTTATAATGGTGTGCTGAATGAGACCAGTACCATTACTTCAAGTGGTCACTGCATGCAAGCTCACATGTGCCAGCTCATGTATCAACAACAATATACAATGATTACAAATTCAACAACACCCAAGGTAGCCATACTATCCTCATTCAGCAAGTAGTACACCTTCACCACAGGGTAAAGGGACAGTTATAATGATCAATTATTGATGGCCATTATATATATCCAAAATATGCACTTATACCTGTAATTTAATAAAAAAGTTGTTTAATTTTTGTTTTCTTTGCTATATTGACAACAATTAATTTGATGTGATTGTATTTAAGATGCACTTATATTGCTTTGGGCAACTTCCCATATGCAATAGAGCTCCCATCTTAGTAAAGTTTACCCTCCATGTTTAATTTGTTGCAAAATTTTGGTTTTCTTAGGCTAAAAACTGTTTGTTGGAAAAGTGGTGAATTTAATTTAATTTTTTCTATATATATATATATATATATATATATATATATATATATATATATATTTCAATGCTTTATTTACATTATATTTTACAAGCATAAAAAATTATTTCATATAACCATACGCTTCTTGTTGGTGAAAAATATGTCCAATTTAACCCAAATATATTCTATAACAGTGGTAGCCAACTCCAGTCCTCGAGAGCTACCAACAGTTCACATTTTCCAGACACCCTAGCTGCTGCACAGGTGCACTCATTACTCACTAACATTTGAAAAGATCCACAGGTGGATCTAATTACTTCACTAGTGATTCTGTGAGGAGATCTGGAAAACATGAACTGTTGGTAGCTCTTGAGGACTGGAGTTGGCTACCTCAGTTCTATAAGGTTAAAACGCTCTGTGCAACCCCTTAATGCACAATTTCTACCACTTGAAATCTGCAGGTAATAGATGACTGGAACCTAATGTTTGTAAGCTGGAACAGTTGGTGGGTAGAGAATCATTTATCTGATGTTTGCTAGGAGAAAGTCAATCCTTTGCAGATCAGTTGGTTTCAAATAATTATTGGCAACTGTACACTCAGTGGACCAACCAGTGGTGTGCATTATGGATTCTAGTGATATACTTTTTTTTTAAGTGTCAATGTCAGACTTTTAATATCTCCAACTATTCATCCACTCCATGTATAAGGTCTGGCATGCCTAAACGCTTTTAAGCAAGTACAAAATAATTATGGAGCTTCACCTCTTAGTGGAACAATACATTTCAAGTACTACATGATGTAAGGCAAAACACTAGGCAAAGATTTGGGTTTGTCTCATCTTTTGTTATATCAAACTCAATTACACCATATGCTATCCATAAGCGGCTGGTTCAGATCGGTAATATACATTAAGTTTAGCTTGGCACTCCTGGATCTGTTTGTTACAGATAGTAACAACAATAATTTATTTGATAAAAGTACACTCTCCTTTCTTGTGTACATGTCAACTATGAAGGCTAGGACATGTACTAGAATACTGTATTGTGGATTAATAGTTATGGGTAGAAAA
The DNA here is from genome assembly GCF_055691185.1 of Crinia signifera. Classification (NCBI taxonomy): domain Eukaryota; kingdom Metazoa; phylum Chordata; class Amphibia; order Anura; family Myobatrachidae; genus Crinia; species Crinia signifera. The sequence continues at coordinate 134,715,563 of NC_139217.1, read as the reverse complement.
AAATCTGGGTAAGTGAAGGTAAAGCATGTCTTCAGCTTTGGTAATAAAGCAACAGCTAAAGCAAGAGAACAGATGGTGACTGATTCTAAGCTTCATTCATAATTGGCAGTCAGAAAATCCAGCACCAGATGGAGAGAAGCTGAAGTGTCTATATTACTAGTGCTATTCCTTGCAGTATATTATGTAAACATTGCACAATATGTGACCCTAGAATGAGGACTACTGCTGAGGAACTGATGCTGAGATAGTTAGTAGCCCAACAGTCAGGGGTGTATTGGCCCACCGGGAAACCGGGCCGCTTCCCGGTGGGCCGGCACATATTACAGCAGAAGCGGCCGCCTACCCTAACTACCTGGGCCGCAGCGTCTCCCTGCTTGGCCGCGGCCCTGTGCCCTAATTAAAGATGGCCGCGGCCAGCATCAAGTTCTCCCAAAGCTAAAATGGCCACAGGAGGGCTGGTGCGCATGCTCGGGTGCACACAGCTGCTCCCGCGGTCCGAAGGATGGCTGCGCTGGCGCTGCCCACGTGATCCATGATCCCAGCAGCAGCGCGCAGGTCTGTTGCTGGGCTGGATCTGATGGGCGGCGGCAGGACCAGGCAGCCAGGCCATCCTAACGTATACAGCAGCAGTGTGCCAGTGACGCAGCAGCTGCAGCGGCCGGGGACTTAGTGGAGCAGCAGCAACAATGAGGCCGGTGCCAGGGAACTAGAGGCCTGCAGATCATGGTAAAATATGCCTCCTCTCCCCACCCTCTCCTTCCAACTGTTACCTCGCTCCCATCAACTCACCCCCTCTCTGCTTGCTCTCCATTTCCTCACATCCTTCCATCTTGCCGTCTCTTACTCCAGTCATCTCACCCCCTCTCGCCTCCTGTCACCTTGCCCCCATCACCTCACCCCCTCCGGCCCTCGTCACCTCGCCCCTCATCACCTTCCCACCTCCCATCATCTCCAGCCCTCTCACCCCCGCATCACTTCAGCCCCTGTCAGCTTGTTTCCCCGTCACCTCATCCCCTCTGGCCCCCCCATCAGCTCACCCAGTCACCTCACCCCCTGCTTTCCTCCCCCTGTCACGTTACCGGGTGTGGTACAGGGGTCCGACAGTCGGGGAGAGCGCAACTAAGCCCCTTGCGGGCTCGCCACCTATTCTAGTCTCCCTCTATGGGGGTCGTGGACCCCCACGAGGGAAAATAGCCGACACCCGTCGGGATCACGACGTCGGGTAAATGCCTGTCGGGATCCCGACTGTCGGGACCCCGTCTGGCACCCACCTCACCCCCCTCCCCCTGTAACCTCACCACCTTTTGCCTCACCCCATCACCTCACCTTCTTGTCTTACCCACCCATCACCTCACCCAGTCACCTTACCCCCTCTCTCCTAACCCTGTCAACTGACACCCTCTTACCTCACCCCCATCACCTCTCCACCTTTTGTCTCACACCCTCTTGCCTCACCCCCTGTCACCTCAGCACCTTTCGTCTCACCCTCTTGCCTCTCCCCCATCACCTCACCCCCCCAAGTACCTCATCCGTTCACCTCACCCCCTCTCTCCTCACCCTGTCACCTCACATCCTCTTGCCTCACCCCGTCACCTCACCACCTTTCGTCTTACCCCATCACTGTGAGTGGTTGTGTACGTAGGGGCCCCACGGCATTGCTTTGCCCGGAGGCCCATAATACTGTTAAGTTGACCCTGCTCTAAGCTCAACCCCTCTTGCCCCCTGTCACCCCTCTTATTCACCCCCTCTTCATCCCCACCCATCTTTCTTCTTTTTAGCCCCCCCCCCCCCAACACTGTCAATTAGCATTCATGGTTTTTCTCCTTTAAATGAAGAAACAAATTTGAGTCCTGCTGCCAGAGAGCTCTGCCTCCTGTATGATGATGATGAACGCACCATGAAACCATGCAACACTGCCTAGGAATAAGGTAAGTAATATATTTTTCTCACAGTATTACAGCATTTCAGCTGCCACCAACCTCCCCCTCTGTCCACCTCAGTCTATAAATCACACAAGGCCTCACCACTACCACTGTTTCCTGTTCTGTCAATCCTATGACAGCTGTCTTGCTCGACATTGCTAGATACCACTTATTAGCTCTCCCCGTCACGTTAGCTCTCCCCTTTCTAGTTCTCTCTTCCATGATCTCACCCCTACCCCCTGTCTCTGCCACCCTCTCTCACCCCTGTGTCTCCTCTTTTTCTCTCTCCCCTTGCCCCCTCTTTCCTGTTTCTCTCTACCCGATCTCTTCTCCCTATCCCTCTTTCTCTCAACCTTCTCTCACTTCCCCTTCATCTCACCTCTCTCTTTATCTCTCTCTGTCCCTAGTTCCTCTTTCTCCACTATCTCTGTTCTCCCCACTTCTTTCCTCACGCATCTCCTCTCTCTCTTTCCTCCCTCTCTGACAGTCTCTCCATCGCTCTGGCTCTCTACCTGGCGCTGTCTCTCTCGCTCTCTCCCTGACTCCCTCTCTCATTCTGTCTCTAAGCCCTTTCTCTCCCTCACACTCATTCTCTTTCCTATCCATACACACACACACACGCACACACCTGTAGCTTAACCCTATCCATACACACACACAAACACACACACCTGTAGCCTAACCCTATCCATACACACACACACACCTGTAGCCTAACCCTATCCACACACACCAGTAGCCTAGCCCTAGTCATACACACACCTGTAGCCTAACCCTATCCATACACACACAAACACCTGTAGCCTAACCCTATCCATATACACACACAAACACCTGTAGCCTAACCCTATCCATATACACACACACACACACACACCTGTAGCCTAACCTTATCCATACAAAAACACACACACACACACACACATGTACGCTAACCACACACACACACACGTAGCCTAACCCTATCCACCCATAAACACACACCTGTAGCCTAACCCTATTCATATACACACACACACGTACCCTAGCCACACACACACCTGTAGCCTAACCCTATCCATATACACACACACCTGTAGCCTAACCCTATCCACCCATAAACACACACCTGTAGCCTAACCCTATTCATATACACACACATGTACCCTAGCCACACACACACACACACACGCACACACCTGAAGCCTATCCATACACACACACACCTGTAGCCTAACTCTAACCATATACACACACACCTGTAGCCTAACCCTATCCATACACACACGTACCCTAACCACACACACACAAATAGCCTAACCCTATCCATCCACAAACAAACACACCTGTAGCCTAACCCTATTCATACACACACACACACACCTATAGCCTAACCCTATCCACACACAAACCTGTAGCCTACCCCTATCTACACACACACACACACACACACACACACACACACATCTATAGCCTAACCCTATCCACACACAAACCTGTAGCCTACCCCTATCTACACATATACACACACTTGTAGCCTAACCCTATCTATACACAGACACCTGTAGCTTAACCCTATCTATATACACACACACACCTATAGCCTATCCACACACACACACCTGTAGCCTATCCATCACACACACACACCTGTAGCATAACCATGTCTATATACACACACCTGTAGCCTAACCCTATCCATACACACACACACCTACCTGTACCCTAACCCTATCCACACACACACACACAAATAGCCTAACCCTATCCATCCACAAACACACACACACGCACCTACCTGTACCCTAACCCTATCCACACACACACACACACAAATAGCCTAACCCTATCCATCCACAAACACACACACACACACACACACCTGTAGCCTAACCCAATCTATACACACACACATAACCTTACCCCAGGCATTCCCAACCACGGTCCTCAAGGCACACCAACAGTGCAGGTTTTAGTGATATCCAGGCTTCAGCACAGATGGTTTAATCAGAATCCCTCAGATACTAATTAAGTCACCTGTGCTCAAGCCTGGATATCTAGAAAGCCTGCACTGTTGGTGTGCCTTGAGGACCGTGGTTGGGAATGCCTGCCTTACCCTATCCATTCACTCTTTCCTACTGCCGCCTAACCATAATCTTTCATAGACCCTGGCCTGCAGCATAACTGTGGTGGGGAGATCTCATGAGGGGGCGTGGTCAGCTAGGAGGAGGGGGAATTGATATATAAGGTGGGAGTATCCTTTCCCCCTTGGCTGACCACGCCCCCTCATGAGATCCCACCCCTATTAGGGCTGCTTTGAGAAATTTCCCGGGCTGGTTTAAAATCCCAATCCGCCCCTGTCAACAGTATTCTTATCCACACCAGTGCTCGAAGTGGGCCGGTATGCAACGGTATGGCATACCGGCACTTCAAGCACTAAACTATTTTTTTTTTCAATGTGGAGCTGCTACTGTCACAGGGACATTCCGGTACCCCTGTGACCTTGTCTCCACCCACCCGCAGTGTGTAACCAGCCGCCTCCAGTGACAGTCGGGAACGGGGAGCAGCAGAGAGTGAGATGGGTAACCCGGAAGATGATGCACCTTCCGCATACAGGTGCGGGGAACTGCCCATCTCTGAGTGGAGTCCCGGGGTGGTGACTAAGTGGAGAGCAGAATGGAGAGGGAGCTGGTAGAGATCTCCGCGGAGCTGCAGTCTGCTGAGTAGGGAGACGTGTCCCACCTGTTGCCTGCCTAAGCCACCTCCACCTCAGCAGACATTTCGGAGAGCTCCCCCCCCCCGCACCCGAGGTCACGCAGCTTCCCTGCTCCCGGGTCCGTCTCCCGACAGCGAGACTGAACACGGCGGCTGCATGAGGTAAGCTCCTTGCCGCTTCCTCCCTTCCCGCACCTGCAGGAGATCCCCTGCTCTACCCGGCGGTGGGGGTGGCAGATGTCCGGCCATCATATAGAGCAGTGCTCCGCTATTTCCTGCAGCTGCTGCAGCTGTGTGTGCGCTTGTTATGTGTTTATGTGTAGGGATCTCCTGCACATCACTGCTGGCTATGGGTGTCTGCCATGGTGAGGGGGGAGACAGGTCAGGTGCTACGTGTAACGCCCACCGCTGAAATGTTATACACCACTGCTGCTTTTTGTTTTTATAAAAAAATATATTTTTTTAGAGGAGGGGGGAGAGAGAACCTGTTGGACAGCAGCTGCAGCAGTAACGGGGACACAAACTATGCACTGGCCTCCAAACTTCAGAGGATTGAGGTGAGGGGACCTCTGATTTAATTGGTTTTAGAATCCCGCCACTGTGTCACGGCAACTTGCGGTGTGATGCAGGTGATGGGGACGTGCGGTGTGATGCAGGTGATGGGGATGTGCGGTGTGATGCAGGTGATGGGGACGTGCGGTGTGATGCAGGGGATGGGGATGTGCGGTGTGATGAAGCTGATGGGGACGTATGGTGTGATGCAGGTGATGAGGACGTGCGGTGTGATGCAACTGATGGGGACGTGCGGTGTGATGCAGCTGATGGGGACGTGTAGTGTGATGAAGGTGATGGGGACGTGCGGTGTGATGCAGATGATGGGGACGTGCGGTGTGATGCAGGTGATGGGGACGTGCGGTGTGATGCAGGTGATGGGGACGTGCGGTGTGATGCAGGTGATGGGGACGTGCGGTGTGAAGAAGGTGATGGGGACGTGCAGTGTGAAGAAGGTGATAGGGACGTGCGGTGTGATGCAGGTGATGGGGACGTGCGGTGTGATGAAGGTGATGGGGACGTGCAATGTGATGAAGGTGATGGGGACGTGCGGTGTGATGCAGCAGATGGGGACGTATGGTGTGATCCAGTGTGATGAAGACGTGCGGTGTGATGCAGGTGATGGGGACGTGCAGTGTGATGCAGGTGACTTGTGATGTAGTGGACATGTGTCACTGCTGTGATGTAGGGGATATGTGTTGTAGGTGACAGGGACATGCAGTGTAAAGTTTGGCTCAATCTGTGTGCTATAATGTGAATTTTGGCTCATTGTGTGTCACGTAATGTTTAAGTATGGGCAAGTATTATGGGTCTACTATTGTGTTGCATAATGTACTGTATATAAGAGGTATGTGGCATGGCACACTACACAGAACCACGCCCCATTTAAAGTGGCAACACCCCCTTTAAAGTGGTCACGCCCCTTTCCTGGAGGGCGCACGCCTTCGGCGTGCACATAGCAACATCCTTCCCTTTTCCATACCCCCACTTTAAAATTTCCACTTCGACCACTGATCCACACACTATTGGAAATTGACTAGGGATCTTGATTTCCCTGGAAGTCTTTGCAAAAACCTAATTTACAACTAGCTGATTATAAAAAAGATACACTAAGGTTAACCCTAGGACCTGGACTGCTTTTATTGTATAAAAATTGGTGTTAGTATAACTGAAGTTCAGCACTAAAGCTGCTATATGGAATTTTTGAAATTCGTTAGGGTTTTCACCAAGAAACCCTCAATGGTGCAAAAACAAAAAGTTCCCTGCGATCCAATGAATACAAAGTATTCATTTATTTTTAAGGCTGTTATGAGACCATAGCATTGCACAATCAATTGAAGCTGTATTTATACAATGAATTGTATGATTTAATGTTTTCTGTGAAGTTTGACAAAAGAGTTTGAGGTCACTTTTGGCCTTGATTTGATTGGCCAGTTACTATTAAAATATCAGGAAGAGTTCTACAGTCCCCATGTCTTGAAAAAGGCTCCTAGTGAGCCGAAATGCGTTGATACCTGTCAGGGGACTCTTTCTACACTCTGGACCACACAGACCTCGGAGGTAACATATGACACTTTTTTTCTGTCACTTTTGTCCGGACCTTTTCCATCTTTAAGTGATTGTGTTATAGTCATCTTACAGTTGCCTCCTGGTTTGGGTCCAGTCTGTAAATTTTTTTTTTTTTTTTTTATGTTTTTAAACCTTTTAAAAAAAATGTGCGTCTATTTTTGCATGTAATGCTATCGTCCAACAATGGACTCTATGTGAATAAAATTTTTGGGATTCTACATCGTTGCCTTCTTGGATCCTCTATTACTCACCTGGTGGCGAATTTTGATCTGTAAATACAAAGATACCTTGATGTGTATGGTTCCAGTTGTGATATCGTGAGTGTGGTACGACCCCTTACTCTCGGGACCCTATGGGTTTTAAAAGTTATAAAGAAACCTTTATGAGTGTTCCTCACTTCTTGTGGATGTGATTGGGGGTACGCACATTTCTGGATCAAGCCGTTGATTGATATATATCCCATTATCTGTTTTTGAGCATACTTACCTGTAGGGGTTCGATTAAAAAGATACCTTTATGGGAACTCGACGTTCTCTCTAATAGTGAGTGGAGTACACCATCATTACTATTCTTGGGACCATAAATGGACCATTTTGGGTGGGATCTATATAGTACCCATAGGATATAAATTCCATGGTTTACATACTCTTATCACAAATATTTTTGACTAGTGTTGCTCTTAAGTCCATCTAGACAAACTTATATACCTCAAACTTTTGACTTGGAACCAATGTGAGATACTGTACATGTATTTGGTGGGAGGTCTTACATACTAGCACCAACTTGCCCATCTGTAAGGAACTAGACTTGCCTGTTTGAAGAAGGTGAGGACCTAGTCACCTCTTTGATTTACAGTCCACTGAAGAGGATCATGTAGGAATACATATTCAGGAGAGTTAAATTGTGGAGCATTATGATTTTTACTGATGTGCTAATAATTCCAGCTTTAGGCAGAGGAGATATTTTTCTGGAAAGAACATGAGTGATTTACATCCATTAAATAATTACAAGGAATGATCAATTTTTGCATATACAGGCATTTCTTTGTAATTGTTTTTTTTTTTACTGTTACTTGTACTAAGCTCTTGAGAGAGATAAAGTGGACAGAGGTAAAGTGACATCAAACCAGCTCCAAACTGTCATTTTTTAAACACAGCCTGTAACATGACAGCTAGGAACTGATTGGCGGGTACTTTATATCTGTCCACATTTTCTCTCTCCAAGGTTTGACACACAGACCCGTTTGTGAAATCTAGGCTAATAAATAAATATATATATATATATATATATATATATATATATATTTTTAATTACATGACAATGCTTACTATATATGTCTTTTACAGGAAACTGTGACTTTTTATATTTGCTTTCCAGTATTTGACTGATAATGATGATTGATTTTGCTCCGTAGATGGCCACATGGTTGGAGTAGCAGAGAGATATCATTGGGTGTGGTACGGGACTCCGACAGTCGGGTTCCCGACAGTCATTATCCCGACGTCGGGATCCCGACTGCCCGGAGTTAGACAGCATGGCGAGCACAAAAAAGCCCCTTGCAGGCTTGCTGCGCTCGCCACGCTGTGGGTACGGTGGTTCGCTACACGAGCCACCTATTCTATTTTCCCTCTATGGGGGTTGTGGACCCCCACGAGGGAAAATAGCGGGTGGCCGTCGGGCACCGGCTGTCGGCGTTTTGACAGTCGGGATCCCGACGTCGGGAACCCGTCCGGCACCCAAATCATCTGCAATGCTTGCAAGTTAGAAAAAAATTATGTTGCAGCAGCGTTTTCAAGTCATAAAGTGATACAGTTGAGACACCGTTTATTGGGCTGAAACAATAACAAGTATAAATGATGCAAATCGTTGTAAAAAAGGATGACATTGACATTGATGTAAAATATAATATATTTAGAACTCTAAAAATAAAGTTATTCATTAAATACCGTACCTGCTTACTCGATTTCATATATCTTTACATAGCTTCTGATTGGGGCAAAACATCCCAAGCTATTAAGAGGAATAAATGGTGGAATAAGCTTCAGCTGCTGAAGTATAACAGTAGCTGCAGATTAATTATTCTTGAGCAACTATATTTTAGTGAGAGCAGCTAGGTCTGTACCTAATATTGTCAAATGTCCACAGAAAATTTAGAGGGGTGTACAAGTGGCACATGGGTGCAGGGTCATTGCTGTGCGGATCAGCAGATAGTCAAGGGCCACAACAGGGGGAGGGGGCCTGCCTACTAACTTTACATACAGTATACTGATCTTAATAAAGTTTATCCCACAATCTATTCACAGCCTATCAAGCAGGCAAACACCGAACATTAGCATGCAAGTGGATATGTATGAAAAACATTTGGTGGTCACTCACCATCAAATGAGTTTTTTACCCTTCGTAGATAACAGTAAGTCTAAACTGCCTTTATCCTGGCCAGAGATGGCTTAATTTGGGGCGGGTGATGATGTCATGTGACGTCAGCCATGTCAGCCAGACATCCCAAGCAGGCATTAACACATTTGCATCCACAGGGGAACAGCCAGCGTTTCTATGGGCATATCCATAAAACAATGTTACATCTGCTTCACCTGCAGTGCACATGGTTTTGTCCGTTTGAGAAGGAATGTGCCTTTATGAGTGAACCAGAATAAGGGCCACAGGGCCAGATTCTCTAAGCTTCAAAAGTGATAAAATGGTGAGTGATAAACAGCCAGCCAATCAGCTCCTGCCTGACATTTTTCAAACACAGTCTGCGACATGGCAGGTAGGAGCTGATTGGCTGATTGTTTATCATTCTCCAATTTATCACTTTTGAATTTTAGAGAATCTGGCCCAAAGTGACACAATGTAACCTTATGCTAATGGATTTTAATAAAATGTCAAATTTGAAAAATATAACATGAAAAAAACCCTGCATATGCTTTCATTTTTAAGGTTTTAACCAAGTCTTTCTTTATAATCCCTTATTTTCAGTTGCTAAGAACTTTGGAATAGTGCATATAATCAAACAGCAAGAAAACAAATTACAAACAGAGAAAATTTTGGCAAGGTACAGTTTTAAAGATTTTCAAGAAAATCTATTTATGCAATTTTGCTGTAGAGTATTTCCCAACAGAAACGTTTAGGAATAGAAATAGTTTTGTAGGAAAAGCTCATTGGAATTTACAGTAATCCATTAGACTTGTAGAGAACACTGAAAATCATGGGTCTGAGTTGTGTGGAAGCCAGCCGCATTGCTTGCTTGGAAATTAATGCGGATTCTTTGCCAGCATTCAGAGTTAGTCACATCTATGCGGATTAACCATCCCTATGAATTATCTGTGACAGTAGACATTACAGATATCAGCATGCATGTTTACTAGACCAATACAGGAACATGACAAAGTGCTGTATGTGCATACACTTAGTCAGGCATATCTCACCATGTATCCAATTATACAACACTAATATATTAAACAGGTTTATGAAAGAATGTAACAAATGTGTATTTCCACCCCATGAAGGATAGAGATAGTATAGAGATGTGGCCTGGCAGTGCTAGTAGCAAAATGTGCATACATAGTCTACATTTACTTTCACAATCCATGTCTAATGTCAAGTGGCATGATTTGACTACTTTTACATAAAGACATCAGTGCATGTACGAGGGTGGATCAATAAGTACCTGTGTCTGAAGACAGGTGGCGTTGCTGAGGAAAGTTGGTATAACTATAGTGTACTACCATCTTTCAAACAACGCCATACCATATTTTAAATTGATTCATAGCTTCGTTTTTTTTTCCACCACAACAATGCACCAGCTCCTTCATCCAGAAATTTGTTGCCAAATTGCATGAATTGCGCTATGAATTGTTGCCACGTCCACCGTTCTTGCCTGACTTGGCTCCCTTGCGACTTCTTTCGGTTCCCTAACATGAAAACGTGGCTCATGGGAAAAAATTCAGCTCAAACTAGGAGGTCATCGTTAAGACAGAAGCCTACGTGAGTTTGACAAATTGTATTTTTTAGAGGGTTTAAAGAAATGCCAGGGGGGAAGCGGTCATCTATTAGAATGAATTTAGGTCTACAGTCATTAGGTCGACCCCACTAGGTCGACTGGCAGGAAGGTCGACCTGACTTAAGGTTGACATGGGCCAAGGTCGACATGACTTAAGGTCGAATTTGCATAAAGGTCGACATGAGGATGGTCGACTGGTCATAAGGTCGACATGGGTTTTTCACTGTTTTTTGAGCCGACATGTGCCGGCAGGCGGTATTTCATGCCCAACCATCCACTAGGGCGTGGTGGGAGAATAAAATAGTGTGCCGAGCGCAGCGAGGCACCGTGCCCGAAGCATTGCGAGCGAAGCGAGCGATGCGAGGGTCCGATTCTCATTGCCAACTGTGTCCATGTCGACTGTGTCGACATTCGGATAAAAAAACAGTGAAAAACCCATGTCGACCTTATGACCAGTCGACCTTCCTCATGTCGACCTTTATGCAAATTCGACCTTAAGTCATGTCGACCTTGGCCCATGTCGACCTTAAGTCAGGTCGACCTTCCTGCCAGTCGACCTAGTGGGGTCGACCTAATGACTGTAGACCTAAATTCATTCTGACAGATGTACCGCTTCCTGCCAGCGATGTTGGGAAAAGTGTATTGCCATGAAAGGAGATTATGTTGAAAAATAAATACATGCTCACACATTGTTATAGGAGCATTTTAATTTTGAAAGGCAAAATTTTGGATGCAAAATTATAGCTGTATAAGAATATTGTATACAACAAGTATTATCGGAGTGCGCTAGGCCCTAGCAGTATAGTACCACCCAATAATACAATAAAATATTGTTTAAAATGCAATCTGAGCCACTCTTCATGTATCCAATGTCAGCGTTTATTTAGAAAAATATCCTCTATATCTAGAACGGATCTTGCATCTCATTTTTGAAAATATACTGACATCAGACACATGAAGAGTGACTCATATTGTATTTTAAATAATATTTTATTGTATTATTGAGTGGTACTATACTAATAGGGCCTAGTGCACTCTGATAATATTTTGTTGTATCCATTTTTATCCTTCACTAACAGGAGTCCATATCCTCTGTTTTTCTATCAGTGTATGTATACTTAATTATTTATAATGCACTGCCTTCTTATGAAACTGCTACTTGTAGACAGCAGAGTAAATAGTAAGGGAAACCAACTTAATTGTTTATTTCCTGGGTGCTGCGGCTACTTGAACTATGGGCCTTATTCGGACCTAATCCATGGCTGCAAATACACAGTGACTATCAAATGAATGTGCATTTGCGAGGCCTTCATTGGGAGATTGGCAGGCAGCCGGTGTTTGGAGATGGCACTCGGCCATTCCAATTCAAGCCCGCCCAGCCATTTTCAGGGACTTCTAATGTCATCTCCGACCCTGTTTCATTGCAGCCGGCAAATATGTCTCTGGCTGGGATACGGTCGTATTGTCGACCTGACTTAGGTCGACAGTCATTAGGACGACACCATTGGGTCGACAGGCAACAAGGTCGACAGGGTTCTAGGTCGACATGGATGAAGGTCGACAGGTGTCTGGGTCGACATGGTTTTCGGTCAACATGGTTTTAGGTCAACATGGTTTTAGGTCAACAAATGCATTAGGTCGACATGGGTTAGGTCGGCAGGTCGTGAGGTCGACATGGGTTTTTTCACTGTTTTTTGAGCCGACATGTGCCGACAGGCGGTATTTCATGCCCTACCATTAACTAGGGCGTGGTGAGAGAATAGAATAGTGTTACAGATTTTTGCAAGGCTGTGATGTGCCATTTACAGCCTTGCTCATGGGTGGGAGTTCACTCTAGCAGGGTGGCAGGTAAATGATCAAAAAGGCTATGCTTTTTAGCAGCCCTGTGATTGGGTCTGAATTAGGTCCAATATACACACTGCTATGTTCTTCCTCCTACCAGTGCCAAGTGTGAATTGGAGCATCGGTGCCGGATACCCAGCTTGGCTTTATATTGCTTCTGGCTGCTTCTAAGGACTGCTAAAGCATTCTGTGCCTAGGACAAGCCGTGGAATCTGGCTTTTGTATCAATCTGTAGAAAAAATGCTGTATTATGTTTTGCGAGCTAATACAACTACATTGAATTGGAGGTTGAGCATGATGCAAAAGCCCTATTAATAGACTTACAGTACGATGCTAGCCCTTTAAACAGGAACACTCGTGAACTACACAGTTTCTAGGGCTGATTAAAAAAGGTAAAACTTGATGTCAGCCAGCCACAGAAAATGCTGTCTGCACCACATACCGCCAGTTCAGTTTTCTTTTTTTTTTACTTACAGTTCGGCGTGGGTGTGGGGGCCCGCATATGGGGAACTGTGGGCTGATGTGATGTTACGCGGTGGGGCGGCGAGGCAGCGGGGGGTGACGGTTCGGATCTCTGTTGTGGATCTGCGGCACTGCTCCCCCCTGTGACAGCCGTCACAGCCACTGGCACTGCAGATTCAGTGCAGGCTGTGACGGCTGACTTCTGAGCTCTGTGATTGGGCAGCCTGCACTGGGAGTGCAGGAAGAAGCACAACCTGCGCCGCAGCAACAGGAGTGCAACCTGCATGAAGGAGAAACCAGAGTTAGATAACATCATCCAGCCTGGCTCCCTGATGTGCTGGTAAGTCAGTGGCTACCTTCATGAAGGGGGACCATGTGGCTGCCGGCTGAGGTCCAGCGTAAGAAGCATAAAAGAGGTCAACATCCTGGTGTGGGATATGAGGGGGGGGGGGGTGATTGGTTATGGCATGCGTATGTTGGGGACAGAGGAGGAGTAGGGTGTGTAATGGGAGTGGTGTAGCGGATTATGGTGTGTTTGTGGAATGAACAGGGGGGACTAGGGTGTATATGGGAATAGTAAAGGATTATAGGGTGTATGTGGGTGGAATAGTGTGTTTGTGGTGGGGATAGATGGTTATGGGGTGTATGTTGGGGGATAGGGACTGAAGTGCAGGATGTGTTGGGGTCGCGGTATATAGGGGGTTATGTTGGGGGTAGAGGGATATGAGGTGCATATGGGAAGACACTGGCAGTAGGTTATGTAAGGGTAGAGGCATATGGGGCATATGTGGTGGTTATAGGAGTATGGAGATAGGTGTATGTGGAATGTGCACTGGTGGTGAATAGGGGCGGAGAAGTGCAGAGTTAATCTGGGCACAAAGGTGCCGGGGGACAGAGATTCATTGGTGATAGAGAGGTGATGGGAATGGAGAGGTGGAGGGAGTGAGAGATGCAGGGGAATGGGGATGGAGAGGTGGAGGAAGTGAGAGATGCAGGTAAGGAAGTACTATCTAAATGGATGCACAATACCTTAGGGCTCTCCTGTCTTAAGTAGTGGGACAGTCATTTGATATATGGCTCCCACCCACCAGTCTATCAGAGCTCACGGACAGGCAGCCGCAGTTAGTGATTGGCTGCTGGACCATGAGCTCCAATTGGCTCACTAGCCTGCGCCATATTTAAATGTCTGTCAGTCATGGTATAAGCCGCTCAACAGCATAGAAGCTGAGCGCACACCACACAGGGACGTGGCAGTGAGCTCTCTCATCCCCTTTTATATGGAATTAATATGGGAATTCTGTAAGGGGCACTAATGTGGGCAATCTTTAAGGGGCACTACGGGGGGGAATTATGTGTAAGGGACATTACTGTGGGCATAATATGTCATGGGCATTACGTGTGTGGCATAATGTATAATGGAAATTATGGTATGTGTCATAATTTGTAATGGGCAATACGATGTGCACCAATGTATAAAGGGCAATATGGTGTGCACCAATGTGTAATGGTAATTCTGGTGTGGGCCAATTTATAATGGGTATTATGCTGTGCAATAATGTGTAATGGGCACTATCGTGTGCCGCATAATGTGTAATGGGTACTGCAGTTTTTGACAGTGTGTAATAGACATTATGGTGTGCAACAATGTCTAATGAACAGTATGGTGTGCAATAATGTGTAATGGGCATTACAGTGGGTGGCATAATGTGTAAAGGGCACTACAGTGATTCCAGGGAATTGATATATATGTGCAATACTTGTATTGCGTTGGAATTTAATATACATATATATATATATATATATATATATATATATAATTTTAATATGATGAACCTATGTGCTCTCTTCTTATGACACATTTTACATTTGTTTGTACAGCCTGTACTTGTCAACATATACTTCCCCAGTCCCAGTTCCATGACTTTATGCGACCACAACTGGCTTGATGCGACCACTTTCCACATACAGACACCAATGCTCACTTTTAATTCTCATGCACCATACAGAAATTATATGAGCCCAATACTGTGTGCTTCTATCAGATCCACTGTGCCGCCATAAGTAGGAGAATGTGCTAACGCATAACACTGACAGAGTGCTGTACATTTTCATTTCCTTTATTACATTAAAAATATTGTTTTCTGTATATCAGCAAATGTCAGGAGTCATCTGCATAATGAAAGAATTAAAAGTATATTGTGTAAGCAGTATTGTGTGATGCATTACTGATCTCTTGGCTGTAAAATTTCTTGTATACTACAAAAAGATTATTTTCAGCACATTGGCTTTTAATGTGATTTTGGATGTAGGATTTACTCATGCAGATGTTTACACTGGCAAGTGAATGGAACTATTTATACAGTGCATCTACTGAGCTCAGATACAATTTCGAAGGAAATTGATTCTTTAGACAGTATTTAATGTACCTGTTTTCCAATGTTTTTTCAAGCAAACATTCACTTTTTAATACATTTATATATTATATAATTAATACTTTGATAAATGTGACACTTACATAATAAAGGAGATTGCATACAATACTGAATCAAGATTGCATAATATACTGAATCAAAACTGCATTAATCTATGTAAATGTGTTGTGGTCAAGAGATTTACTATTAAGTACCGGTCTGACAAGGTATTAGCTTCAAGCATTAATTTATAGCATATGGTCTAAATTTTATTTACCATTAGGGAGCACTTGGAAGGAAAATATTAATGTTGAGAGCTTAATCCTGGACTGCTGACAATGTACAGGTGGAACATTGTTTAATGCTGTGTAGTGAACAATGCAGCAAAGAAAACAATTTACAAAGGGCATGATTCATGTGCTGACTCGGAAGGGGCCGAATTCATCAGGATTAGGATTGCCGCACAACCGGACACCCGCGGCCGGGGGGCTTGCTTTTGGCCGGGCGGTGTGTGGTGTTTCAGGGCTTGTTTAGCAGCGAACGACCGCTGCTTAGCGAACCTTTCTGAATCAGACGCTATGTGCATTGTTTTTGATGTCTGAAAGCACCTTGAGTCCTGTTGAAGAAAGAGCACTATATAAATACAATTACTATCATTTCTATTAATTGTTCAGGCTTTGCAGGTTGATGATTATTAGCAGTATGGATACTGCATAAGATTACAGCATTTAACTATATTGGCTTTACTAACTGTAGACTATGATCAGTATGGACACTACAAAGGATTGCATTGGTTAATTGCATAAACTATGCTAGATGGAGATTATAAGCAGTGTAGGAAATGCACAGGACTGCAGAAAGGCACAGGCCAGGAGCCGGGTGAACTCAAAACTGCAGTGTGCACCAAAGAATGTGCTCAAATGACAGTTACAGCAATTTATACAAGTAGTGGAGCTGCCTATACTGGAACCAGGGATGGGTAAGATACAGGTTACACTGGCAGTGAGCAGATGCAACTGTGGGATTTAAATAGAGTGCTCTGATCAGTCATTTGTGCCTCTGGACAGGTGAATGCTACCCCATGTGTGTTTTGGAGAAACTATAGTTAACTGATCAGTCCAACATGGCAGCAGCCATGCAATGCAGAGCTCAGGAATAGGCCCAAATCACTGGCATACAACTGGACACAGGACCAGATTCTTTAAGCTTCAAAAGTGACAAAACGGAGAGTGATAAACAGTCAGCCAATAAGCTACTGTCTGACATTTTTCAAACACAGTCTGTGACATGGCAGGTAGAAGCTGATTTGTTGGCTTTTTATCATTCTCCATTTTATCGCTTTTGAAGCTTAGAGAATCTGGCCCACAATGGGGCAGATGTATTAAGCCTTAACAAGAGATAAATGCAAGGGTGATAAAGAGAGATAAACATCCAGCCAATCAGCTTCTTACTGACTTTTTTCAAACACAGCCTGTAACATGGCAGTTAGCAGGTGATTGGCTTGGCGTTTATCTCTCTTTATCACCCTTGCATTTATCTCTTGTTAAGGCTTAATACATCTGCCCCTATATGTTTATTTTCACTGTAGTGGCCAGTGGGAGAGCCTCAGAAGATGAATAAACCATGCTTGGTCAGGTAATGGGGAGTCAGAGTCCACCTCATGGCAGGCATAGCAGACTTCAAATCTGACAATATATAACAACATATTACCACACCCCCACAAGTTCATTAGCTAAATGATTAAAATAAAATTACCTATCCCAAGATCCAATTCTGTCAAATAACATGATTATTTTGAAACCTAATTACAAAATTGCCAAGACTCTTTATAAAAGATATGTCATTTAAAGAATACACAATTAACATAAATATTTAGCAGCTATGTCATTCACCTTTCATGTAAACTCTAAGTACTTGCATACATTTTTGGAAATAGGAAGTAATGTAGGCGGTGAGAAACTGGAGCGCTTATTTCTAATGGATTTACAGAAAATATACTTACTTTTTGTAGGATGTCTTTTTTGAAAAACAATTTATTGGAAAAACACAAATTAATTGATGTTCTTTCAAATCATCATGAACTTATAAGATATTTTTTTTAAAATTGTTTCTTTATTTGATTTTAAATCACAGTTTGGAAAAATACATATCAAAAATACATTTCATAGACAAAAAAAAAAAAAAAAAAAAGGTGACATAAATACAGACAAAAAAAAAATCTTACATGACATACATACAATATTTGATGAATTGCTGTCCTTCCCTACCGGGACCATCTACATCCCCACCCATGGAACCATTAAACATCCTACCCTTTGAATCGCTCTTTTACAACTTCTAATTAAATCCTTCCAGTCTTCTCCCACCCTGTACCACCTACCCGTGTCCCTCAGTTTAGTTTCCCTTCTCTATTTGGTATCCAGACTGCTGGGTCAAACTGGTTATCTTCTTCCATGCCCAATCCTTTAATATTGGATTTATATTTAATTTTTGTTGTGTTGCGGAAAACTCTACCGCCTAGTGTATCTTTAAACTATCTCTTGTGTAAACAGTTATGAGCTAAAAAGCATTCGTGAGAATAATCTATATTTAACGTAGTGTTGACAATATGTGTTTTTTTTTTTTTTTTTAAATATTAAACCTCAATACAAAAATCCAAGTGAAGAAGTCTTCATTTAATCTATTAATCTGTGTCCACACCTCTTTTAGAGTATGGGGAGAAATACCATTTATCCCATATTACGTGAAATCTACCAATATTATTTCTGGATAGGTACGCAGCTCTCTCATGCTCAAACGTCTGGTTAACCAAACTAACCCAGTCATTAATGTCCGGTGCTTTTTCTGCCATCCAACGTCTGGCAATGCATGTCTTAGCAATCGCCCCGAGATTAATGCCCAGCTGCCTTAAATCAGATGTCACCCCAGGCCAGGACCATACCCCCAGTAATAGCGCCTTGGGACATATTTCCCCACTAGGAATGCCTACCTTTATCAATACTTCCGTAACTTCCTTCCAAAATTTTTGTAGAGTTGTGCACTGCCATAATAAGTGCCAGTAGTCACAACCCGTAGCCCTACATTTAGGGCAGGAGTCACTTTTTTCCCTTGCAAATTTTTTAATTTTTATCGGAGTTATGTAGGTACGATGCAGGATATTGAATTGGATCTGCTGTGTCCTAAGGGACGTAGTAGCTAGCTTGGGTATGGCAAGTGCTCGATCCCAATCCTCCAAAGTGAGCTCAGGGATTTCCCTGGACCATTTTGTCATAAGATCGTGCAGGCCGGATGGCGGCAATATAGATGAAATATACTTATAACATTTAGATACGCCTTTAGAAGGTCCCAAGTTCCGTAGTAGTATTTTGACTGGGTGGTCTTTTATAGTACTAGAGGATGTGTGTAGATGTTCTTCCATTGCGCTTCTAAGTTGCAAGAAACGAAAAAACATATTGTTTGGGATCTGAAAATCTACTTGCAGTTGGGCAAAAGTTTTTACCCCACTTGGCATAGTCACATGGCCCACATTTCTTATACCAAACCGAGACCAAGCCGCCATTCCCTGATGCCTTCTGATGTTCCCAAAAGACTCCAGGGAAGAGAGACTCGTCTCAGGGTCAGTATCCTTATAGCCTATTATCCTAGAAATCCAAATCCAAATTTTTATTGCTTGGATAAGGATCAGAGGGTATTTCTTACGACATTTATTCGTCAGCAACGCTTGTAGAGGGGAATGACCCGGGATGGTCTTATTTATTAAATTTGATAATTCTACATTTTTACAGGGATCTACAACCCACTCTCGAAGATGAACCAATTGTGTTGAAAGATAGTACAATTTAAAATTGGGGAGGGAAAGCCCACCAAGATCACGTGGTCTCATAAGTGTAGATAATTTAACTCTCGGTCTTTTATTTCTCCATATAAATGAAGTTATTATTCCGTTTATTTTCTTAAATATTGCTTCGGGGATGTATACAGGGGAGTGTTGCATTAAATAGAGAAGTTTTGGTAGGATCATCATTTTAATAAGATTTACCCTACCGGTCACTGTCAGAGGTAATTTGAGCCAGTTCTTACATTTAGATCTTATCAAGATGATAACTGGATCAATATTATATTTAACGTAATCACTTGTATCCTTGGAAATTACAACTCCGAGATATTCAAATTTTTCTGCCCTTGGTATGTTGATTGCTATATCTGGGTCTACCCATGTATCATTATATATATTATCCACTAATAAGTGGGATTTACTATTATTTATAGTTAATCCTGAATATAGACCGAATTCCTGAAGGACTTGCATCACCAAAGGAAGATAATGCTTGTAGTTTGCCATCCCTACAAGCAAATCATCCGCATAGAGTGAGACAAGGCCGTCCGCCCCCCCATCCAGGTCTCCCCCTCCTAATGTTTTTCTCAGCTTACATGCGAGTGGTTCTATGGCCAAAGAGAACAAAGAGGGGGAGAGCGGACAACCCTGCCTCGTCCCGCGGTATATAAAGAATGGGTCTGATACGAATCCATTAATGGTAATTCGTGCACAGGGATTATAATGAATCATTAAGATCCTTTTGATAAAACATGACCCGAAGCCAAACACCTCCAGGGTGGACCTTAAATATGGCCATTCTAGGGAATCAAAGGCCTTGTTTGTATCAAAAGAGGCCAAGGCAGTCTCTGATCCTGTCATTTTTCTTGCTTGTAGATAAGAGAAAACTCGTCTAACATTTATAGACGTAGATTTCCCCTTTCTAAATCCCGTTTGGTCAACGTGAACTATCTTATCCAAAACCTCTCCTATTCTGTTGGCGAGTATAGTAGCATATACCTTAGCATCCACTGTAAGGAGCGATATAGGTCTATATGACTCTGGCCTTAAAGGATCCTTGCCTTTCTTAAGAATCACTGTAATGACCGCCTCGGTCATTGATCAGGCTAATTGGCCTTCTTTTTTCATTTCTTGGAAGAAATATAGAAGCCTACCGGACAAAGTATCACAGAAAAGCTTATATATTTCTACCGGTAAGCCATCAATTCCCGGGGCCTTACCAGACGCCATACTTCTTATTGCCCCCTCCACCTCACCCAAAGTGAACGGTGTTTCCAAAGACTCCCTATCTTGATCCGACAGGGTAGGCAAATCGATGGCCTTCAGATAATCTAGGCTATTATTATAATTGGAAGTTAATTTAGAGAGATATATCTCCTTATAATAGTTGACAAACACCTCCGTGATTTTAGAGGTTTCATTAAGCGTTTCTCCTACAGGAGAACAGATTTTCGAAATTATCCTGGAGGGATCATCAGTTTTTGCCATATAGGCCATCAATTTGCCAGCCCTGTCCGTCATTAGGTACCTTTTGTGTGAGTCCTTTAATAGCCGTAGCTTAGCCAATTCCTGTAAATGTGTGACCCAGGCCCGTTGTGCCAATAACCATTCCGTTTTAACAGAATCTGCTTGATTTAGGGTATAAGTTTGTTCTAAGGCTGACATTGTTCTCTCTAAATTTATGGCTTTGATCTGAAGCTGTTTTCTAGCGAATGCTATTTTTTTAATCAGAATGCCACGTAAATACGCTTTAGATGAATCCCATACATTACCCGCCTTAGCCGAGTCTATATTGACTCCAAAAAAGCCCTCTAGGTCGGTTTTTAAATCA
Source organism: Crinia signifera (assembly GCF_055691185.1). Classification (NCBI taxonomy): domain Eukaryota; kingdom Metazoa; phylum Chordata; class Amphibia; order Anura; family Myobatrachidae; genus Crinia; species Crinia signifera. Next base: position 134,694,445 of record NC_139217.1, on the reverse strand, counting down.
TTGATATTTTCAAATTGGGTCAACCATATTGGTTGAAGCTTCCAGTAACTGAAACCTCGGTTTTTATCAGTATCAAGGACCATAACCAGCGGGGAATGGTCCGAAATGCCCCTTGAGTTGTATTCGATATACCGTATTTTATTAGCTAAGTCCCTTGATGTATAAATCATGTCTATTCGAGAAAAATTATTATAAGAAGGGGAGTAACAAGAGTATTGTCGCTGGTTAGGAAACCTCTCTCGCCAAACCTCATACCATCCCAACTCCACCGTGAATCCGGCGAGAGAACTTTCACCAGAAGGAGTACCCTTTCTGGGGCACCACACATCAAGACCATAGTTCATTACCATGTTAAAATCCCCCGCACATATAAAGGGATTATCAGATCTAACCGCTATAAACTCTAATGCAGTTCTAAGAATATCAAAGGCAAACGGGGGAGGGATATAAATTGACAATAACGATAGTCTAACGGTGTCAAAAATACCATCAATGAAAACATAACGACCCCTTGGGTCAATCTGAGCGAAAATATGTTCATATACTACAGATCTCTTTATCAAGATTGATACTCCTCGGGAGGCTGATGTGAATGGTGCGTGGAACATATGAGCTATCCAAGGGCGCTTCAGGGAGCCACACCTGTCGCTAGACAAATGCGTCTCCTGTAGACAAATCACATCAGCCTCAAGAGTTTTACAATACTTGAGAACCAAAGCCCTCTTTACCTTATCATTAAGGCCGCGGACATTCCATGTCACAATTTTAACCATATGCTTCAATTAACAACTGGAAGGACAGGGTGCTTTGGAGCACCATAGAAGGGAAGCAAAAATCACAGCCGAAAAAAACAACAACTCCACCAATACATAAAAAGAAAAACCACATAACATATAACACATATCCCCCCCACCCAACCTCCCCCCACCCTGTATAACCTGTCCCCAAAGGCATACCTATACCCAAACCTTCCCCACCAATCACCCCTGAGGAGCCTTTACCTAATGACCACACATAGTACGGGAGGCCCGGCTCCTTAAATACAGACTGTAAACATAACTATATATAACTCTCCATTTTTACAAGAACACATCAGAACCCCTGCCCTTTCTATACGGACATATACATTCAGTAATCAGGATAGTTTCTGATTCTATTAAACTTCCTCCTCCTCCATAGGCCTTTTTTGCCGTAGGTAAACCCACTACAACATTTATTCTTGAGTGTCCAGTGCCAGTTGTCTAGGGCCCGGATAGAATTTGTCCAGCCACTGCGCGGCCTCCGAAGGGAATGAAAAGAATTTAACTTCTCCATCTGCCAGAACTCGAAGTTTAGAAGGGTACAACATGGAGTATTTTAATTCCAAGTCTCTCATCCTAGATTTCACATTCCGGAATTTGGCCCGGTCTTTTTGGACTTCCTGGGGGAGATCGGGAAAAATGGATACCCTGGTTCCATTATAGCTAAAGTCTGGTTTAGCGCGAGTCAGCCTTAGAATTTGATCCCGATCCCTGTAATGCAGGATTTTCGCTATAAAGGTACGGGGTGGTCCCCCTGGGACAGGGGGTCGGGCAGGAATACGATGAGCCCTTTCAACTGTGAATTGAGCAGTAAAATTCTCCTGGCCAAGTTCTTTCTTGAGCCAGCTCTCTAAAAATTTTTCAGGCTCTCGGCCCTCTACTCTTTCCTCCAACCCCACAATGCGAATGTTATTACGCCGCGAACGGCCCTCCAGGTCTGTGACTTTAGCACGTAGGTCCGCCATTTGGCCCATCATAGCCTTAACCTGAGTCTGTAGAGGGGCCACAATATCATCTGAATCTGAGACTCGCTTTTCCAGTTCCGTCACCCTGTCCCTGGTTTTCTGCGCATCGTCTCTAATTAACATGATGTCTGCCTGGACTTTATTAATCTGCTCAGAGAGCCGAACTTCACAGGTATTAACAGCGTCCAGAACTTGTTGCAAGGTTACTTCAGGGACCTGCACCTGGCTGGGCAGTTTAGAGGGAGTTGTTTGTGGCGTAGCAGGTTGCGAATTATTTGTGGTCCGAGCGTATTTTTCCAGCCGGGCAGCTGCTGTATTCTGACTGGCTTTCCCCATTTTCCCCTCTGAGCTTGGGCTGTATATAGAGATGGATTTACAAATAAGTAACTATCTCTCCTGTATCACTAGCTCAGAAAAAGGAGTTTTACTGGACTCAAACGTTTACTAGCAAATAAAGCTGATACTTCAGTTTTGGCTTAACTGTCTGCGTCTCAGTTTTTTTTTTTTTTTTTTTTAATAGGGGGTAACCAAATCAGCCGTCCTCTGGGGACTAAGTCTGTCCACCACGGGTGGTATTCACTGTGTACGGGCGCTTGCACTGCCTCTCACGCAGTATAAACCCTCCAAGCAAAAAGTTGAAATCTCACAGTCCCCTGCCCAATCGCCACAAGGTATAAATATACAGGTGCCGTGAAACCTCCACCTTGAGGCAAATTTTCGAGAGTCAATAAATCAAGTACTGCAGTAACTGCTTATAGCCCAGTTCCACTCTGTGTCCCAGTTATTTAAAGGTAATCAAGTCAGGTATCCTCTAGGTACTTAAATCCGTCCACAGCAGGTAATAGACTCTGAATGAGGGAGCTTGCACTGCCTCTCACGCAGCACAGCCCCTCCAGGCACTCAATTAAAGTCTCACAGGCCCCTGCCAAAAGACCACGAGGTAGAAATATATAGATACCCAGTTACCTCCGGCCTGAAGCAAATATGGAGAGCCAATGGGTTATGTACAGTAGTTACCGCATCCAGCCCAGATCCACTGCGTCGTCCCCGGCGTTCCAGGCAGACTTTAGGTGCTCCAGGACTTTATATCAGCAGCAGCGCACTCGTTCTAGAGCCTCCACCTCATGCTGGAAAGAATCTCCTTTCCTCCGCACCGCTACGAGTTTCACTGGACCCAACGGAGACCGGGACGTCCACAGCGTCGCGGGAGGATGACACTGCCGCCTGATGCTGCTTGGTAAGGACGGGACTCGCGTCTACTGGTCAGGTGTATAGCTGGGACGCCTCGCGTCCTACGTCTCTTGCAGCCACTCGCTGGGGAGCAAAGGACGCCGGGTTCACACAATCGTGCTCTGGATCAGCAGGCACTAAGCTATGCTGGGGGAGAACGAATCTCATGGAGAGACAAACTGGCGCGCCGGGACTCCCGCTCACGTGACCTCACTCACGTCCTGCCGTGATCACGCTCCTCGAACTTATAAGATATTAGCAACACATGTACAGCTATACAGTGACAGTGCATAAGTTCTAAACATCCTTAAGTGCAATTAATAAAGTGCAAACAATAAAATGTTCATATTGCATACCATAAATGGCTGGTGGTGTGAGCTCCTGATTTTGAAGCTTGTAGGTGTGGCAGGTCATTGAAGCGTGTAGGTGTGGCAGGTCATTGAAGCGTGTAGGTGTGGCAGGTCATTGAAGCGTGTAGGTGTGGCAGGTCATTGAAGCGTGTAGGTGTGGCAGGTAATAGCGGCCGGACTTGAATACCCCCATAGACTTTTGTAACGAAAAATTCAGCTACTAATATATATTTTTGATCAACAGCATTTGGGTTAATATTACAGTATGTTCCCAGACAGCTTGAAATATCAAAATCCTGCATTTCCATCACCATTTTCTTCCTAATGCTTCTGACTTCTTTGTGTTTCTATTTCCATCCATTATAGCTGCAAACTTCATACTTTGCTGTACAAATCAATGTCATTTGTAAATTAATTTCACAATCTGTTTTAATTGCATTAGTTTTTCTCATTTTTCAAATGATGTCCTTAAATAGCTGCTCATCTATCTACTTCTATTTTTTTTTGCTCTCATCTCCATGTGTTTTCGCTCTTTGTTTCTACATAGAGTTAATTAAACTTTTAGCAAACACAAGTTTAGTAATGTTGGTTGCTAGAAGAGTAATAAGGTGTGCTATATTGTGTCTACCTTTAGTCTATTTAAGCATAGCATCGGAATAACATATAACTATTATTATAATGCTTACTGATAAGCTTCAAAGGTGATAAAATGGAGAGTTATAAACAGCCAACCAATCAGCTCCTACCTGCCATGTAACAGACTGTGTTTGAAAAATGTCAGACAGCTGATTGGCTGACTGTTTATCACTCTCCATTATATCACTTTTGAAGCTTAGCGCATCTGGCCCACATTCTTGTAAATGGAACTTGAGTCCTTTGACAATTTAGCAAATGACTGTAGCAACAACAACAATGATATGGTGATGCACAGTTATACATACACAGTTATGTCTAATATCACCCTTATGTTCATAAATAAGGGCATGTACACATAAAGCACCATCAAGGCCAATCTGCTTACTGCATTGAAGTAATGCCTTGTTGTGATGCTCATTAATAATAAACCATTGTGGTGGTTGAAATCAAATGAAAGAATATAGGGCCTGATTCAGACCTGTTCACTAGCCTGCATATGTCCACAGCCTAGAGAACAGGTAAACACTGCCGAGCGCCCGCGACCCCACACCACACGAATCCCATCATGGCATGCGAGAGGATCTGTATGTTAACACATCCCTTCGCATATGGCCATTCAAGAGTTTTTTCTCCGTTCGTGATGAAAAGTCAATCTGATCTCAGGGCGGACTCTGATGTTATGTGACACCAGCCTCCCACCCCGTGCAGCCATTGAAATGCCTGTGTTCGCAGGGGAAAGCCCATCGTTTTTATGCCTCCTGCCTGCTGCCCACCCCCTTCCTGCACAAGCTGCAGCTGTAAGACACTGATACCTGCTAAGCCTTCGCCTCTCTATACTGTACATACCTTTGAAATGGATTTTTACAGCAAAAAATTCCCCTAGTAAGGGACAAAATACTGCTTCTCTAACATTTGAGGTAAAAAAGGGGAGAAAGGGGAGGAAATACATGTTTTTTTTTCTGTGCAGGGAAAATACAGGGTAAATGTTAGGCAGCTTTTACTTTTACACTGCAATTTGGATTTAAAATTGGGTATACAGCACCCAAATGTAAAAAACTATCTGCACATTTTACATAAGTCCCTCCTACAGTGCAACATGGTTTTGCCCAGTCACAGTTTGCCTGAAGTTTTTCACACACACACACACACACACACACACACACACACACACACACACACACACACACACACACACACACACACACACACACACACACACACACACACACACACACACACACACACACACAGTGGGATGGATCCAGTTCTTTTTCCAAAATACCATTACTTAAAACATTTATAAACAACTGTTTTTTTTTTTAACAGCCCCATTCACCTTAATAAATAGGCTCCAAAATGCATACATAAACCAATACTTTTTTTCTAATTTACTAGTTACTAGAAATGACTAGGGATGTACATTTAGAGTTTCATGAAATATGTTTTGGATCCGTATCACCGGCAGTGTTTGGGATCTGGATCTGTTCCAAAACACCATCCTTGAGTTTTTCGTATTTTATGTTTTGGATCTGAATAAAAAAATAGTAATAATAATATTTTTTTTGCTCCTACTCTATTATTGACCTCAATAATATTTCCACCCTAGTCTATCCTGAACACCTCACAATGTTGATTTTAGGCCAAAAAGTTGCACGAGGTAGCTGAGTGACTATGCTAAGTGACAGAAGTGGGCAGTACAAACTCGTGGAGTATATAGGAGTGGCACTGCAGCAGCAGAAAGGATGGCAGTTTGAAAAACTAGGCCCCAAAGAGCACATAATGCCAAAAAGAGGTGCAAGATGGAATTGTCCTTGGGCCCTCTTACCCACTCTTATGTAGCGGTAATAGAACATACACATTGTCTTTAACAAGCCAATCATATCAGCAACAGGTCTGCCATATGACTGTGGCTGAAATGATTGGTTTGTTTGGTTCCCCACAAAAAAGGAAGCAAATCATCTCTCCCTGTACAAACCGGCTCTACAAGATGTCTTCCTCATCCTAATCCTCTGATTCTTCACCCCCTTCAGTGCGTACATCCTCAATAGGTATCCTGGACTGCTTACGGTCCTAGCTATAGTTTCTGAACTAAACAGTGACTTATGACCAGCCTTCAGTTGACGCATAAGCAAGCATGTCCAAAGGTGGCCAACTGCCTTACCCCTGCTTATTGCAGCGTTCAAATGGCAAGACAATTGTTGTCCGGATCTGGATAAAAATAATTGCAGACCAAAGAGGTGGATTTTTTTGGTCTTCAGGCATTGTGTCTTTTGCATTCCAAGGACAACAGCTTTCTAACCCGGTGCCTAATTTAAGCAAACCACGTCACCATCAGCAGCCTCCTCCTCATCAACTTCCTCCTCAGTTCCAGCTACATTTATATCCTCCTCCTAGTGTACAACATTGAAACCTTCACTTTCAAAATCTGGAAGTGAACTTTGGGTGATCTTTCCAGCAGAGGGCATTCTGCAAATGGTGGAAGGAGCCACCTCTTCCTGTACAGTGATCAGAAGGTCAGGCATCGCAACAACCAACAACCTTGGACTCCCCTTTGGGATTTGTGATACCATGTCTTTAGAAGGCACAGTTGTTTGCTGTGATTTTGATGACAGCTTAACGCTCAGATTTTCTGGCAGGGGGAGGAGGAGGGCTTAGATCATCATGTGAAGCTGAACCACTAGTCATGAACATAGTCCAGGGCCTTAGCTGTTCCTGGCCACTCTTTGTTGTAATTGGCATATTGGCAAGCTTATATTCCACCTCAAACGATTTACATTTATTTTTGTTACTGGACTTTGGCATTTTGGATTTTATGGCCTTGGCAAACAACGTTGATGACATTTCATGTTCTATGTCATGACTAGTGGCAGCAGCTTTAGCACTAGGAGGAAGTGGTTCTTGTTCTTTCACTATTTTATCCTCCAAATTTTTGTTCTCCATTATCTTTATGAAGTTATAATAATATGCGGCACAGGAAAGTGTACCCAGCCCACACACATGGCATCATCCAGCTTCCCCATCATATATTATGATAGCAGGGAGCATGCATATGTATGCTTACACTATAGCTGCAGGACTTTATTTAAAAATCCCACTGGTCAACTCTTTGCAATTGTGAGTATTGGAAGCACTGCTCTGCATGAGTAGCAGGAGTGTGCAGTGGCGTAACAATAGCCCCTCAGACCCATCGCTGCGCTGACCTGCAGGTCTGCCATTAGGGGCAGCCATTTTGTGAGGGTCATTTCATTAGCAGCAGGAGCCGGGAGGAGCGCTGGGACCGTAGATCTGCAATTTGCAGCCCTGGCAATCATCAGAGGACCGCGCATGTGCACTGTCTGCAGTGTGCATGCAGTGTGCACTCTGTAAGATCACAGGCCTGAACGCCTGTGATCGTTGTCTGCTCGCTCTGTGATTGACATCGGACAGCCATTTGGGGGCATGCTGCCAGAGTTTTCTGGGCATTGCACAGAAATTGCAGGCATTCCCTGGCCCTCCTCACTATGGCCATTGCAGCATCGCGTAGGTCCTGGCTCACTCGCCGCTGTGAACAGGGAAATCCATTCCATGGTGAATGGAGTTCTCCCTGTGTACAGCTATGACCTAATTCACAGCAGTGCACAAGGGCAGGAAATTACCTGATCGCAGGGCTCTGAAGATTCTTAGCCCAGCAATTAGTTGAGAATCAGGCCCTTAGTACATTTATTGTGGCATATTTAAAAGTTTGTGTGGAGTAATCTGGGGTATCTTAGCAATGAGTTGACATTGCAATATTAAATGGTCCCCTCTGTCAAACAGTGCAGGATGTAAGCCAAGGCAAGCTGAAATACAGTATGAAGTAAGTACCCAATAGTTCCATATCTGTTCTAGGAGGAGTGGTGTAGTCAGGAGGCCCATCTGATTTTTATCACTGACTCAAACCTGCAGCTTTATCAACACTGAAATGTCCACGATATTTTGGTACGTATACTTATTGGAGAGTGACTTCCTCCAATTTATTAACAGCTGATTTTTGAGAAACAGCCTGAAGTTGTTAAGTCGATTTGTTTTGCATAACTATCTACTTGCGAATAATAAACATAGCCTAGTATAATTTCGTATTTCCACACATTCCCCACAAATAAGATAATAAGGTACTTGTTTCCTAGCACGGCGCCAGCGATTTTAATTGCATATATTGGGACCCAAAAAAACAAATCGCATGCGATGCGATCGACGCGACCGACGCAATTTTTTACATTGGAACCAATGTAAAATGGTCCCTGAGACCCGATTTTACATTGGCCCCAATGTAAAATGCCCCCCAGACCCCAATATTCATTGCATACCCACCCTCATGGGTGAAATGCCCCCCCACTGTTAACGCCACCCCACGATCAACGCCAACCCGAAGCGTGGCGAGCGCAGTGGTACGCGTCCTCCGACCTTTTCATACCCTCACTATCCACGTTGGCGTGGAGTTAATTTTATACAGTGTGGCAGCGAGCCACCAAGCCAGAAGCGTGACGAGCGCAGCGTGCCCCATGAGGGGGCGCGCATAACTTCACAGGTATTACGCACCCCCTCGCTTCGGACTTGGTGGCTCGCTGCACTCGCCAAACTATATAAAATCAACTCCACGCCGACGTGGATAGTGGGGGTATGAAAAGGTCATAGGACGCGTACCGCCGCCCCTCGCCACGCTTCGGGTTGGCGTTAAACGTGGGTTGCCATTAACAATGGGGGGGGGGCATTTAACATACACATTACCTATACAATCAAAAATCTGGGCCATTGGCCCATTTAACATTGTTCCCTATGTAAAATTGAGCCGGTCGCATCGCATGGCATTATAATGCCATGCGATGGACGCTATCAACGCGATTTTATCATAGCCAGCTAATTTAACATTGCTCCCTATGTAATATCGCGTTGATCGCGTCGGTCGCATCGCGTGCCATTATAATGGCATGAAATGGACGCGATCAACGCGATTTTCTCATTGCCGGCAATAAAGGCTAAAAATAGACAAATATCGCGTCGGTCGCGTCCATCGCATAACTTAAGTTACCTTAACTTAAGGTATGCGATCACCCACGACGGGCGCCGTGCTAGGAAACAAGTACTGATAATAATTACATTTTACTCTGGTACAAGCTGTGATTACCTAAACCAGTGGTTCTCAAACTGTGGGTCCTGAACCTAAAGTGGGTCCCAATCTGCTCAGCATGGGGTCGCGACTCCATGTTGCTGACCATCAGGCTGATGACTTTTCTTATCTCAGACAGTGATTCAAGGAGTCTGAAAACTGTTGAATTGTCTGTTATTTTAGACTCCTCCCATCATTCTGTGTCTCCACAATGCTGCCATGCATGTGCTGACTGCTGACTACACATGTGATGTCATGACCTTCTGCAGTAACTTACTGAGGACCTGTAATTATTTTTATTGTCTGATGGGGTCCTAGAGCAAAATAGTTTGAGGACCCCTGACCTAAACAGACTATGGGTTGTGTAGTTTACAAATCTGATAATCAATGCTTTAACAGATAGAATAAAAATAAATGGTAATCAATCCTGATTTAGTATTTAGTAAGAGAATGGTTTGAATCTTGGTTGCCTTTAATTGCATTCACAAGTGTACAGAGCATGTGTAGTGACAAGACATGCCAGTTCTATTTGCAGAAGGGACTTGTAGTCCCAGAACGTCCAGATGGTGAGTTATACATACAGTATAAATGTTGGTATTAGGATACTTTGGTGAAATACTGGTAAGTTTTATGTTTCAATTGTTGTGAAGAGGCAAAATATGTGTTATATCCTTTGCACATTGCAAAGCTGGGTCCCACATGGAATTTTTCACATGGGTCCATCCTAGATGTTTATTGCCAGCTTTGCGACATCACTACCGGCACTTGTAGACTTTATGCCACGTTTAATCTTTCACTCTGCACTGGGAGCTAGGTTAAGCCTGTGTTCAGGACAAGAAAGGATGTTTTTGTTGCATGTTGCAAAAACAAGGGCGCTGGTGTGGGATAGCTGGTGTAGGCTCATTGGTACATTAGCGCTACCTTTTCCCTTTATCCTCTGTTAAGCCTGTGTTCAGCCCTGCTTGATACCCAGTAAGAAATACTTGACCCAGCTTATTTCAACTGGATGCTTGCACAATGCACAATATCCCAGGTTGCTGTACATCCACGTGCAATAACTGGGTATTGTGAAAAGGGTATTACTGAGGATTAATCCTTGGCTGTTCATATTACACAGAGACACCAGTGTAATAAACTAAGATTTGTATCATATAAATACTTTTATACCTAACAAAGACTATAAGACTGACAAAGAGAGATTACATAATTAGCTTTATTGATATTCTCAGACATATACATTCCATTTTCAATATTAACTTTGAAGCATTCTAATTTCTGGTTAAATAATGATCATAGACTTGTTCGATTCTCTTTAAGGCTTGGAAACTTGTAATTGATGTCATATAGTTTATCATCCACAAAATTACTATAGTAGAGCCTGTTAATAAAAACAGTTAAATCAGTTGAATATTAAATTAGCTTCTTGCTTATCCTTACTTTACATGACAGTTGTAATTGCTACTTGGCCATTACTTTCAGTTGGATTTTTTGTTGCTCTGTCTATGTGGATTTTGTAGTAGAAACACATTAGTAAGAGTGTTAATGTTGATGAAAATAGCTTATTCAGCGTAAACATGCAAAATTATCATACATGCAATTATATTTGCAAAATGTCACATACCATGCCTGCGAAAAATGACCATTCAATGCATAACCTGGGCATGCTCTAAACATATAGTACATTATCTGCTTCAACAAAATTAACAATGTCAGTTATGCGAAGTATGTAAAATATCAGGTTAACTATTAATGAAACAAACTGTATTACTACTTTATTTATATGTGTGGTCTTTGATACAAATGAGTGTTATCAGATCAATTCTACTTCACCATCAGGCAGCAAATATATGTTGGACACCATGGTGGTGCCCATATCCCTACATTTGTACCTCCTTGCAGAGGAGAGTCCAGAGCTAGTGGCAACTCCTTAACGACCTTTGACGTGCTTGAATTAAATGAGTCACTCATCAGAGATCCATTTATGGCACAGACATGCCACAGCCTACATTATGAATGCAAGAAGCTGAAGGCTACAAGCAACACAGCAGCAACAGATATGTAGTAGTGTGTAAGAATGTGGCTATGTATTGCTACAATGTGTTCAAATGCAGGGCCAGATTAAGCCTTGAGGATTTGGGGCACATAAGACAGGGGGGCTTCAGTGGATGCTGGGGAGGTTATGTGAGATTGTGCATATCTCCCAACATGACTCATTCCAAGACGCTGAAATGCTCACTACCTGGACTTCACTCTTAATATATATATATACATTACACGGTTGAACCATTAAATTGATAAGAAACCTTCAACGCAAGTGAATGCAATCATAACTTAAGAAAAAAGTCCATCTAGAGAGTATTTTGTCCCTCCTTGAATGAGTTATGTTGGGAAATATTGATTTTGTTTATTAAATTGAAGCATTGGTAAATATTAGTTTTAAACTCATAGTTTTATAATGCACATACGCTTAGGTGGGGAAAAGGAGAAGCTGGAATCCCTGTATCACTTACCGCTCTCTTCACCACCCTATCACGCCTCTGATTGGGAGGCTATATCATTAGCTCATGAAACCTGATACTACTGTGCATATTGGGGGAGATTCAGGTTCATTCACAAAGTACAGTTGGTTTGCTAATGGACAAAACCATGTGCACGGGGGGGGGGGGGGGGGCTGACAAAGGGAGGCCTGTCCGCGGTACAGTATCTGGTTATGTGCATATGAGAGAATGGAAAATCTGCATGAAGATTTCAATATATTTGTGTCTTAAGCAGAAAAAAGAGAGAATACAATATATGCCTGAAAACTTATACTACAGTGCACAATTTTTGGCAATGGCACACAATTTGGAGAAAAAAAATTGTTACATACATGGGGGTTTATTCTAGTTCACTCTCAAAGGCACAATCACTAATGGACAAAACCATGTGCACTACAGGTGGGGCTGATTTAACATGTGCAGAGAGAGTTACATTTTGGTGTTTTTTTTGTTTCTGTGCAGGGAAAATACTGGCTGCTTTATTTTTACACTGCAATATAGATATCCGTTTGAAGTGCAAACCCCACCCAAATCTAACTCTCTGCACAAGTTACATCAGCTCCACCTGCAGTGCATATGGTTTTGTCCATAAGAGAGTGATTGTGCCTTTGCGAGTGAACCAGAATAACCCCCATACTTCCAAACATTCAACATGCCTGGTTTGGAATATTATGATATACTCTTTTTCACATGGGAAAACATCCCTGCCCTTTGTCCTTTGACAAAGCTGCACTTAGATGCAGGGAAACGCGTCAAGAGTTATCCCTGGACATTTGCCATCAGCACTTTATTGCACTTCATCTTGGATCTGGACCAGCCGCCCCCTTTGATCATCTTCCCACCTACTCCATCATCTTCTCCACCTTCTCTGGACTTTGTTACCCTCACCTGCACTGGAGAGACATTTGCTGACATGCAATCCAAACGGAACAATATCTCCTGGTGATTTAATTGTGGTAACTATAAAACCTACTCATGGACTCAGTCCGTTTTAACATTGAATCCTATGTAAAAATCGGGTCCATCGCATCGCATCGCATGCGATGTGATGCGATGGACCAGATTTTTTAATCGGGCGTCCAGATACTACATAAGTACCTTTCATTTAATTTGAAAAGGCAAACAATTTTTATTGTGTAATTGGGATTCCCATTCACACTCATATCTGCATATGAAGCAGATGTAGTATATAAATATATTTTATATAGGAGCTGACCAGTAACTAAGCAAAGACATTACACGGGTGACTCTTTTCTGTTGGTAGTATTGACACTTCAGTTGTTCCTGAAGAAAATGGCAAGCAATAAACATTAATTACATAATCCTTGCAACAGGTCCAAGAACTGCAAGCATACAATACCTATTTCATCAATCACATTCATTATTATACACATTATTGCTTTACTAATTGAAATGGTTAATATTCTTTACATACTTAGTCTGCCAGCTGCATTGAACCCTGTGCATTAAAACTCTAATTAAACCTTAATCTTGATTTTTTTTCTTGAAACAGTCAAAAAGTTCAGTAAGTCAAACTGAATTGTTTTACAGTAGATATACTTTCTATTGCTGCCATTCTATTTAATGTGGCAACTGTGCATATTTACTTTTTTTTTATTAACAATGAGTTGTTCTTTTATATGTTGTTCTTATTTCTTGCTTGGATGATTCCCCAATTTCATATTAAAAGCAGTTGTTTTATTGATCTTAAAAATATTGTTGGCTGTATTTGTGATTTAGATAAGCTATTTCTTTCAGAGAAATAAAAGCATTAATGCTGACATCACAAAATCTCTAACATTAAAATAGCATTAGGAAAATTAAATAACCTAATTATTTTTTGCTATGCTTAATGTGTAATGCCAACATTAGAGCAAGGAAGGTAGACATTTATTATGTTTTCTAATTTATTAAAATTCTTACTTAATTAGTTAATTATAGTTTAATTGAACATTATAGTATTCTGAATAATACCTTTAATTAAGACAACATGAAATGTTAGTAATTATTTAATATTATTCATAAATTGCAAAGTTAATACATTTTTTATATCACAAAACTTCCTTAAAAGGAAAATGTATTAAATTTACTGTACTTTTGCCATTAAGCCATTATCATGTTTTCTCAATTAAGGCTTTCTGAACTTAATTTTTTCTCTATATTTCAATGTCAGTATTTCTGTGATATTACATGCAATCTCATGGCTGAAATTATCAGGATGAAACGATAATAATTGAAAACTAAATTATGAATTTAGGATTTTGCACATGGCCATTGAATTTAAATATTGGTAAATTAGTTTATAATGTATTCATTTCACAATGAAATATAATATAACACACATGCATAAAATGAGCCTTCCAAGCATCAAGTAAGAGGACAAGCTTTTCTTTTTATTTAAATGCTCAAATTAGAGGAGATCCAATTATTCCATTTTCAAGTTGATCGTGAAGATTTTTTTAAACAGATAATTTTTATCAAATATTGAAAAATGTAACCGATTGATAGTAAAATAAAAAAAATCCAAGAAACATGGCAGACATGAAAAGTGGCATGAAACCATTGGTGTGCACAGGAGCTGAGTACAGTTTGCTGCTATGAGATGTCCCTCCTAAATTATGGACTACTCCTCCCTCTAGGACAGTGGTTCCCAACCCTGGTCCTCAAGTACCCCCAACAGTGCACATTTTCCAGGTCACTAGCAGGTGCACAGATTATTCAGTTACATTTTAAAAGATCCTCAGGTGGAGCTAATTATGTCACTTGTGATTCTGTGTGGAGAGCTGGAAAACATGCACTGTTGGGGGTACTTGAGTACCAGGGTTGGGAACCACTGCTCTACGACATATATTTTTCAAGTGGGTGGTACAATTGAGCAGATTAGGTTCTTGGGCAAGGGATAGAGAGGATCTAGACTGGTGTGTATGGAAACATGGAGAATGTCAATTCAAATAAATATGCTAAAGTAAAAAAAGAGTAATGGTCCAATATCTTACAGTATATGGGAAGTAAATAAAACTAAGAGTCATAAAAATAGGGATAAAAAGATATAACAATGCAATGGACCAACTGGAGTTTATAATCAATGATTAAAGTAATGCATTAAACAAGAATATACAAAAACTCTATATTGCTTAAAAATAACAAAATGAGTACCTGACAGCTTTTTTAAAGTCATCATTTCAAGAAGTCAGGATACCAGTAAGGATTAGTTGACATATACATTAAAAGAAGCTCAACTCTGGAAAAAGGATAAAAGAGTAAAGTGCCAAAAAATATATTGTTACTGTAGATGACCAACTATCAACTTTAGAGCAATCAGCATTGTGTGTTCCCATGCTGCAAAGCTCTCATATTGCAAACAAATACCAGGACATAAAAATAATAAAATATACATCTTCTATTTTGTTTCTAAAAATAAATACACCAGGTTACATTAAAATACATCTTCCTTGAATACCCCCCCCCCCCATTCTTTATACCTAAGCCCCAACCTAGGCATACTTGTATCAAGAAACACCCTTCCTATATAAACTAAACTAAACCACCTATCAGTCGACCTCCACCGCAACCCAGAAACACCAGATAAATACATTGCATAAATGACGCAGGTTACTATATAAATAACATTAATATGCCCGGTGCGCAGGTTATCAAGACGGGACTGCCTGACTTTTTGATAAGTACCATTATCATTATTTATGACAGTTGTACTAATTGCATTAATACCGAATATTAATTTTGTTTACAAGTTGAAGTAAAAACCTGTACTAACATTACCATCATTTTATCCATCATTATGACGCAGTAGCTGACCTAATACTCAAATACCAAACACTATAATTCTGCATCACAGGTTATGTAATGGTTCATGTGCACTTCCTTTCCCCTATAAGTACAAACAGACGTTAACCACCTAAAGACTAAATCCCAAATTCTAATTTGTGAAATGAGTTAAGTTAATAAAAATATGAAATATGAAAACAGAGGAAATGTTAGTTATATTTGAAAACTGTATTTTTTACATGTCTGTCTTATATTTCTGCAACTGATACAGTAATCTGCCATGAGACCGTATTTATAAATGTTCATAAGAAGAAACTATAAGGACAAATAAAATCACATTGTTCCATAACAAGGAACTGTTGGCTATGAAAAGGACATTGTGTGACATCAATCATCTATAAGAAGTCCAGAAGAAGGCACACATGTTGAGAGTCCCACTGTGCCCTAAATTATAATAAGTATATAAGCTAGCAGGTGCTCAGCAATGTGAGGTTTTTCAGAAGACTACAGCATGGAATATAAAGCTGTTCAGAAACACAGAATGTGTAGGATGCATATCATAAGCAAGTTATTTTATGCTTCTTTATAAAGCCTTGGGAAATTGAAACAGAGCAGTGTGTAATAATATACCTAGTTAACCATTTCTTTTTATTACAGCTTGAGTTTCTTTATTAAATTTGAACTGATTCATAAATATATTGTAATATACAGGGCTGACATAGAATTGCACCTAAGGGGGCAATTCAGGCCGCCTCGGTGCAGGCCAAATTCTCTCCCCCGGCCGATGTACATGTGCAAACCCCTGCAGCGAACGCCTTCAGCGCATTTCCCACTCGCCAAGGCGTTCACTTCAGGATAGGTGGGCAGGTGGCTGGCAGGGGGCGGACACAGGAAACTACCAAGGGTTTTATGGGATGCCCACAAAAATGCTGGGCGTACCCCTGCGAATGCAGGCATGTTGAGGTCGATGCAGAGTTTGGCCATCTTCGGGAAGAATAAAAGTCAATCTAGGCTTACTTTTATTTGCGAAGGGAAAAAAATCATTTGATGTTGAGAGACCATCAAATGATTTTTCTTCCATGTGGCCACATGCATGCTCACATGCTAGTTCAGGGATTCGGGCAGCGTGGGGGCAGGCATTCGGTGAGGTGGCATTTTCCTCTTCGCTAGGCAACGAATGTACACTGCCTAGCAAACAGGTCTAAATCATGTCCTCTGAATCATGTCCTAAGTACATTTTGTATGTGGAGTTTACCATTTCTCACACTGCACATGCTTGATAGCTATGGGCAAGTATCTACGGATTATTAAAAGTCATAAAAATGCTGTATCATTTGCAACTCCACTTACAGATAAATGGTCATACCTGGGTGGTGACAGGGTGCTTCAATTTATCATCATAATTAGTATCCACTTGCACTATGTGTAGTGCTGGTGCAAGTATTTATTAATAATGACAATCTCTATATATATACAGATGGAGCCGGCCTGGTCTTTACAGGGGATGGTGGCAGAATCGCCAGCCGCCATCTCCCGCCAGCTGCTATCTGATCTGCGAAAGGGGATGCGCGCGCACGAGATGCGCGCGCGTCCCCTTCTGACGGCGCTTCCCCCGGGTCCCCACCGCCTCCCCTAACCCTGTCCGTCTCCACTTCAGAAAGACACGCATCTCAGTCAGATGGAGCGCCTGGCCGCTGGCGGAGCGCCAGCGGAGACAATCTGGCGATTCACCAGCAAGAGGGAGCCCGGCTCCATCTGAATTAAGCCTGTGCTGCACTTGCATAGATATAACTCAGCATACTTTGTAAGTGCAATTGTATTTGAAAGACATACAGCTCTGAATCAGACTCTAATAGTAGGTAATAAAAAAGTTACTATTTCAGAGCAAGTAATGAAAATCGGAGAGAAAAGAGTTGGTGGAATTAGTGTAATTATAATTATAAATAAAAATATTCTGGATAATTTAGATTTTTCCATATTCCCAATTTTGGAATACTTTTTCCCTCATCTTATAAGTGAACTGGATAGATTTAAATGTTTGCTATATTTTGTAATGTATATATTTGATTTGTATTTTACCTTAGCAACTATACATGAATTATGTATTACCTGTTGTAAAAGCACATTTGGTTCAGAGATTAAATTCATTTATGAATTAAAGACTTTCGTTCCTATAGGTCTGGTAACAGAGGTAACAGAGAATTTGAATTTAAATGCTTCCTCAAGTAAATCTACAGTACCTTCATACTAATTAGTTATATTATGTGCTATTCATATATATGTTTTTCCATTGTTTCTTATCAATTTTCTACATTCTATTTATGAAGTCCTATAATTATTAATGAGTATCTTAGATTTATGCACAAGTCACTTTTGGAAATCGAAGGGGGTTTTCAGTATGAATGGATTGTTTTAAAAGCCTAATGACAAGTTTCCCCACTATAGATAGACATGCGGGCCACCAGGGCCGGTGCTAGGGGGTTCGGCGCCCTCCTGCAAACTATAAATTTGTGTCCACCCAAGATTTTTAAAGGGACAGTGCACACGGAAAGAAAAGCATGTGATCTCACAAGGAAGGGGAATGGCCACACAATAGTATTCCTACTCCAAATTACACCACACAGTAGCACAATATTGTTCACCTTACACAGCTGTAACTAGCCATTTTGGTGCCATGAGTTAAAAAAACAGGAAGAGTTCGCAAAATGTGGGAGCGTGGCTTCATGGGGAAGGGGTGTGGTCACATAAAAGTACCAAAAGTACCAATTACACCGTAAACCCATAACACATTATGCTTCACACCTCAATGCCTATTACACATTATACCACACACAGTAATTCAAATGATAAATTATGCCACACATCATGATGCCCCTTACACAATATGCAGCACACCATAATGCCCATTACACATTATGCCACATACCATAATTCCCCTTACAAAATATGCCATGCACCATAATGCCCATATGACATTGACACATGCTACACATAATGCGCCGAGTACTCTGGCATATGCCCACATTTGTAGC
The DNA here is from genome assembly GCF_055691185.1 of Crinia signifera. Classification (NCBI taxonomy): domain Eukaryota; kingdom Metazoa; phylum Chordata; class Amphibia; order Anura; family Myobatrachidae; genus Crinia; species Crinia signifera. The sequence continues at coordinate 134,675,984 of NC_139217.1, read as the reverse complement.
ATTGCTTATTCATAATGCCCACACCAGTTGCCAAAAGTAGTTGCTCTGCTTATACGTAGTGCTCACACCAGTTGCCGACATTAGTAGCACTGTGTAACCATATGCCCACACCAGTTGCCGACAGCAGTAGCGCTGCCTATACACCTTGCCCACACCAGTTGCTGACAGCAGTAGCGCTGCCTATACACATGCCCACACCAGTTCCCGACAGTAGTATACAAGTGCCAACACTACTTGCCGACATTAGTAGCACTGCCTATACAAATATACCCACACCAGTTGCCAACAGAAGAAGCACTGCCTATACACGTGCCCACACCAGTTGCAGACATTAGTATCACTGCCTATACATAATGCCCACACCAATTGCCAACAGTAGTAGCACTGCTTCTACACATGCTCACACCAGTTGCCGACAGTAGTAGCACTGCTTATACATATGCCCACACCAGTTACTGACAGTAGTATTGCTGCCTAGACACGTGCTCACACCAGTTGCCGACAGAAGTATTGATGACTATACACATGCTCACACCAGTTGCCGACATTAGTAGCGCTGCCTATACACGTGCCCACAGCAGTTGCTGACATTAGTAGTGCTGCCTATACACGTGCCCCCAACCGTTTGCTGACATTACTAGTGCTGCCTTTACACGTGCCCACACCAGTTGCCGACATTAGTAGTACTGCCTATACACGTCCCCACACCAGTTGCTGACATTAGTAGTGCTGCCTATACACATGCTCACACCAGTTGGCGACAGTAGTATCGCTGTCTATACACGTGCCCACACCAGTTGCTGACATTAGTAGCACTGCCTATACACGTGCCCACACCAGTTGCTGACATTAGTAGCACTACCTATACACTTGCCCACATCAGTTGCCGACATAGTACACTCACAGTTTACTCTCCTGGCAGCTCATCCTCTCCTGTGTCTTCAGTCTTGCTCCCTCATAGCTCCGCCCCTTCTGTTCTGTGTAGCTCCACCCATGTAGCCCCACCCCTTTTCGTCCATACTGCTGACCTAATGTTTAGGAGCCTGGAGGGAGCTCTGTGCCTCCGGAGCTGCTGCCTGTCATGCAGTGTGACAGGCGCAGCAGCAGCCGGCAGCCACAGAGGACAGCAGGCAGAGCCAGATTAAGGTCTAAATGGGCCTGGAGCTGAAAATGATCAAGGGCCTATTATGCGCAATAATGGGGGTTGCGGCCAGCACCTAATAATGTGGGGGGCGTGACCAGTGTTCTGGTTGGGTGGTCTGCTCATGGGTGTGTCTCTATTTGTGTAAATACTTTCAACTAATTATATATGCCTGGAAAAGGCAGGGGGCTGGCATAAGAAAAATGCAGGGAGATATATTGGCGGGTGCCCTCCAAAGGTGCACCCGCAGGACGCCGATGTCCTAAGATACTTGCGGGGTGAGGCGGCACTCCAGTCATAAAAAAAATACTGAAAGCTGAAACTTGGTAGACAATATGTCAGCACCTTTTATGTGGTAACCTAAGTTTACCACACCATATACCCCTTATACAAATCATGCAACACAATAGTAACCCCTTATACTGTACTTGCTTCTTACACATTATGCCACATGGAATGAGACAAAATACACTCTGATTACGCAAAAATTCACACTATGGCACACAGATTGAGTTAAAATTCACATTTTGCCACATGGATTGAGCCAAAATACACACTATACCAGGCATGTCCAAACAGTGGCCCTCCACATGTTGTGAAACTACACGTCCCAGCATGCCTTGACATAATTTTAGCATTCCCTAATTGCAAAACTGTGGCAATGCATGATGGGACTTGTAGTTTCACAGCTGGAGGATCATAGTTTGGACATGCCTGCACTATACCAAACAGATTGAGCAATAATGCACAATATGCTTCATAAATAGGGGCATTGCGCGCCAAAGGCGCACATTAAAAATTTACATCATAATGCTGATTACATGTTAAGCCTCACACCATAATCTCCATTACGTATTATGCCAAACACCATATTGCCTATTAAAAATTATGCTACATAAGTGTTGCTTACCCACATGTTCATTGCCAGGGGTTCCATGTTCATTGCCAGGGGTTCCATGCTCATTGCCAGGGGTTCCATGCTCGTTGCCATGTGGGATTACATGCTCATTGCCAAGGGGGAATACATGCTCACAGTAACTGGGGCCAGTCGCCGCCGGGCAGAAAATACAGCCATTAACAGCCGGGCAGAGAGCAGGAGGCTGCCCGGCTGTATTCAGAGCACTGCATGTCCTGGCTATTTGAAATAATACCCCTTTCATACCAGAAAATGCAGGGAATATGGTCCCAGGATCATGCAGGGGCATTCTCGGACTGACCCCTTTTACACCAGGCTAGTCCCTGCATTTTCTGGTGTGAGGGGATAGAAAACCACCCCCGTCCCCCTTTAAACAACCAGCTATATCTTCGGAACCAACTGACCCATTTACATGTAGGCTTTGAATGATTTTGGTCCCGTGAAACTGGGCCGTTTGGTTCCAGAGAAATCTGTCCTCAAACAACACGAACAGCCATGAAATTACATTTCAGAAATGAAAAAGAAAAATAGTTTTACCCGCAATATCTCTAGAACCAGGGCCGGTGCTAGGGTGTTCGGCGCCCCCCTGCAAAATATAAATTTGCGCCCTACCTCCCATCCTTCAGTCAGATGACACCACATAGCAGTGCCCCTTATCCATTATGCCACACTGTAGTACCCTTTATGCACATTATGACACACAGAAATGCCCCTTTTAACACATTATGCCACACAGTAATTCCTTTTATGCCTTATGTCACACACAGTAATGCCCCTTACACATTCTGTCTCACACAGTAATGCCCCTTACACATTCTGTCTCACACAGTAATGCCCTTAACACATTGTGCCACATCTAGCACCCCACTGTGGCCACTCCTTTCTGTGGGGGTGACAGAACACAAAGGGGACATGACAGAACACAGAGGGGCAGGGGGGTAACAGAACATAGAGGGGCAAGGGAGTGACAGTACACAGAGGCAGGGGAGTTACATAATACATAGGGGCAGGTGGGTTACAGAACACAGAGGTGCAGGGGAGGGGGTGACAGTGACAGAACACAGAGGGGTGTAATAGAGTTACAGAACACGGGGGGGGGTTACTGACAGAGCACTGAAGGGGAGTGTGACAAAATACAGTGACTGATCCCAGAGCAGGTGTAATAGAGTGTCAAAACACAGAGGGGCAGGGGGGCATTACAGAACACAGAGGGGAAGGGGGGGTTACAGAACACAGAGGGGAAGGGGGTGACAGTACACAGAGGAGCAGGGGGGTTACAGAGCACAGAGGGGTAGGGGGTGACAGTGACAGAACAGAGGGTCAGGTGGGTGACAGTACACAGAGGGGTAGGGGTGACAGTACACAGAGGGGTAGGGGGGTTACAGTACACAGAGGGGTAGGGGTTTACAGAACACAGGGGCAGGGGAGGGGGTGACAGTACACAGAGGGGTAGGGGGGTTACAGTACACAGAGGGGTAGGAGTTTACAGAACACAGGGGCAGGGGAGGGGGTGACAAAACACAGAGGGGAAGGGGGTGACAGTACACAGAGGAGCAGGGGGGTTACAGAACACAGAGGGGTAGGGGGTGACAGTACACAAACGGGCAGGGGAGGGGGTGACAGTGACAGAACAGAGGGGCAGGTGGGTGACAGTACACATAGGGGTAGGGGTGACAGTACACAAAGGGGTAGGGGGGTTACAGAACACAGAGGGATAGGGGGTGACAGTACACAGAGGGGTAGGGGGGTTACAGAACACAGGGGCAGGGGAGGGGGTGACAGAACACAGAGGGGCAGGGGAGGGGGTGACAGTACACAGAGGGGCAGGGGGGTTACAGAACACAGGTGCAGGGGAGGGGGTGACAGTACACAGAGGGGAAAAGGGGTTACAGAACACAGAGGTGCAAGGGAGGGGGTGAAAGTGAGAGAACACAGAAGGGCAGGGAAGGGGGTGACAGTACAAAAAGGAGCAGGGGTTTACAGAACACAGAGGGGTAGGGGGTGACAGTACACAGAGGGCAGGGGAGGGGGTGACAGTGACAGAACAGAGGAGCAGGTGGGTGACAGTACACAGAGGGGTAGGGGTGACAGTACACAGAGGGGCAGGGTAGGGGGTGACAGTGACAGAACAGAGGGGCAGGTGGGTGACAGTACACAGAGGGGTAGGGGTGACAGTACACAAAGGGGTAGGGGGGTTACAGAACACAGAGGGATAGGGGGTGACAGTACACAGAGGGGCAGGGGAGGGGGTGACAGTGACAGAACAGAGGGGCAGGTGGGTGACAGTACACAGAGGGGTAGGGGTGACAGTACACAAAGGGGTAGGGGGGGTTACAGAACACAGAGGGATAGGGGGTGACAGTACACAAAGGGGTAGGGGGTTACAGAACACAGAGGGATAGGGGGTGACAGTACACAGAGGGGTAGGGGGGTTACAGAACACATGGGCAGGGGAGGGGGTGACAGAACACAGAGGGGCAGGGGAGGGGGTGACAGTACACAGAGGGGCAGGGGGGTTACAGAACATAGATGCAGGAGAGGGGGTGACAGTACACAAAGGGGGTTACAGAACACAGAGGTGCAGGGGAGGGGATGACAGTGAGAGAACACAGAAGGGCAGGGGAGGGGGTGACAGTACACAGAGGGGCATGGGGGTTACAGAACACAGAGGTGCAGGGGAGGGGGTGACAGTGACAGAACACAGAGGGGCACAGGAGGGGGTGATAGTGACAGAACACAGACAGGTGGTAGAGTGACAGTGACCTCCCCCGCCCAGTGACCTGACCTGAACTGCGGCACAGCACTGCACTCAGACAAACTGTCAGAGAAGAAGTGACATCCTGCTTTGTATGCTGGCTCCGGCGCTGCCTGTCTCTGTGCACGGTAGTTGTGATGCTGCGGCTGCCTTGTTTATTCGGGGAACAGCCTGGAGAGCGCATTTTCCCTTGCGCACCGGTCACTGTAGCTGTAGGGAATTTTGGGGCTTTAGTTTACGCCAGCCATAAAGGCACACAGCGTGGTCGGCCGCAGCAGCAATTTGCAGCTCTGCGTGGTGTAATGGGTGGAGCTGTAACCTCGCTCGGGTCAGGGGTGGTGGTGGCGCTATGTTAGCTGAAGCCTGGACCCTAACTGTTCTAGATAACTGCATTATCCATATGCCTGTTTGACAAGTGCAGCAGCAACAGTTAGCAGGGACAGGCAGCGCCTCTCCAGGCTGGCGCCTCCCTGCTTTGCAGGATCTGCGGAGCGGGTAGCGCCGGCCCTGTCTAGAACCAATGAACCCATATGGACCATGTATCAGATTGAAGGCCCAGTGATTTGGGCATGACTGAGATCAACCTTGAGTTTCTGTGATGCTGTAGGGGGAACTGGCAGCCGTTGGAACCGGGTGGATGTCGGAATAAGCGGTCCCATGTTATTCTATGGGGAAAATGTTCCAGGTTTGCCTGACGGTATCTCCGGTTCCCGGGGGGCTAGCGATGCCGGGCTGGTCTTGTTTGAAAGCCCTATCCCTCAGCTACAAAATGGGCCTATTTGGAGAGTGGGCCTGGAGCTATAGCTCCATCAGGCCCATTGTTAATCCGACCCTGACAGCAGGGGATGCAGAGCAGGGACAGCGCCTCTCCTGCTCAGCGCCTACCTGCTTTGCATCCTCTGCTGAGCGGGTAGCGCCGGCCCTGCGGGCCACCATACATGCTGGAATGCCTGCTGCTTTAAGAGTGGAATGCACAATGAAACACATATTGGAGACCATACTGGATCCAGTTTCCGCATGTGTCATTTCCGCCTAGGCATCTGAACAGAAGTGTGGTGTTAAGAAGGACAGCTGTGTTAAAGAGGTCTGGGTATATTTACGGGTAAAGGAACCATTTATGCTTTTGATGATTGACCCACCATGGTCTGAAATGCTTTAAGCATTGGCTCTTCATTATTTCTCCATGGGTGACTTCCAGATTGTTGGTGGAGTCTCTACGGTGGGTTCAGGAACACGTACTATCATTCTGTTGATTCCATGCCAATAAGATCTTTTGGAATTTGGAGTGATTATCAATACATTACAGTTTTCTTATATGAATTGTTCTATGCAATGATATACTGTTCCAATTAGTAAGTGCATTGTGTGATTAAAAATGTTAACATGTCAAAGGTTAATGATTGCATATTGTTTCTCTTTTGGTGTCCATTCTATCCTTGCTGGTTACATTTAAGGGTAGAATAACTTCACAGGACATATGGAAACTATTGCAACTTCACACTTGCCGCTGTGACATGACTGTTATAATGACTGGAATTATTGGACTGCCACATTTTAGAGTGTATCTTGTACCAGTAATATTGGAACTAACATTTTGGCCTTTTACTAGTTTGCATGTATAAGTAGGGGAGTGCTATATGTTTTACATATTATTTAGGTTTTGCTTATACAGTATGCTATCTGAGGGTTAGACTACACCTTATTAAATGTACTTTAAGATATACACCCCCTATTTTTCATTGCACACAAATTTGTTTGATTAAAACACATTGATAAAGGAAATGTATTTTCTCTTGCTTAACAACCCTTTATCCAGGCTCCCTGGCAGGGCCGGCTCTACCACTAGGCAGCTTTAGGCAGCTGCCTAGAGCGCCGGGATCTGGGGGGTGCCACCAAATTTGCAAATCAAAAAATCAAGGAGGTCTATGAGGATCCTTGTTGTACTTAATGCAGGTGGCGGCTGTGGATCTTCTAAGACCTCACCTCTATACTTTCCCTTGAGTCATACTTCCTACATTGCTGCCCCCTCCTCCTTGCACTCTACTGTGGGTGGCAAAGGAGAGGGTGCAGAGGTAAAGCAGGGGACTTGGCCACCTTCGGGGGAGGGGTCATGGGGACTGGATGACCACATGATCTAAAAAAAAATGGGGGGGGGGGATTTGGGGGGGAGTAGGTTGAAGTTTTGCCTAGGGTGCTGAGAAGCCTTGCACCGGCCCTGCTCCCTGGGGCTTATTCTAGTTCAATAGTATGTGAGATAATATCCCCACTCAGTGGCGCTGCCACACTCAATAAAATTAATGCCAAGACTTAGGTTGAAAATATACAAATAATCTTTACTTTTAATATAAGACCATATTACACATTAAAAATTACACATTAATACATACATATTAATACACTCAAAAAGGACATACAGGACATACACCATAAAACATATAAGGCATGGGCTGGCTATGAGGCTTGTAACTGCATATGTTGTATCTATATGAGGCAATAATAACGTTTTTTGTATACGTAATATACGTATTGACCTGCGGATGCTGGCTTCAATACGTGGGACGAACAATCAGAAATCTGCACATCAGATTCATGGAGCATAGAAGGAATGTAATTGGAATGTCAAGGACGAATAGTCTCTATAAACATATGACAATATGTCAAAAGGGGGATATGAAAAATGTGACTATGATAGGGATTCAACAAATCAAACATACGGCGAGAGGGGGAGACAGGTATACCCAGCTATGTCGCAAGGAGGCATACTGGATATTCTGCCTAAGAACACTGACCCCGCAAGGCCTAAACGACACAATAGAAATGAACGGCATATAGATATATGAAGTAATATGGAATCCCTGAAATATATCTTTATGCAATTTAGAAATGTATACGTCTCCGGATATGGAGGATAGTGAAATAAGACCATTGGAAGTGTACCCTATACGACCTCCTCCCTCCAGCATGTTACTGTTAAGGCCGCTTTATTTTCCCTTGCCACTCCAACCTTTCCCCGCAACCCCCATCCCTCGAACCCCAAACCCCCCCCCATACCTCCCCATATATAATGGCTTAGAATGACCCCGTACTCCGGTCTCCGTAAAGATGACAGATGTGTTGTCATCATCCCTTGCTTATTACTCATTTTTTAATTAATTTTTTTTTATGAAGACCATCGTTATTGTATTATTATTCATTATTATTCATATATTTTTATTATTATTTTTTTCCTATTAATTATTGATAGTTTTTTTATGAATTATGTCATATAGTATGAATTAAAAATCTAGATTCAAATTGAAAGTTTAATATGATGTAATGTTTAGACATGAGGCTGGCATGATGGCATGATATATGAGGCAATAAATTAGCAAATCTATGGGCGGCAATCTACTAAGGCTTGATGATAAGGGCATGATTATTAGATATACAAAAAAGAGGCAAAATAACGCATAATAAAATCTGCATATATATGAATAAAGACTGTGTTTTTCAGACTATATAATAATGAGGTGAAAAGGCAAAATTGATGTTGTTTTCCCCCGATATGGAAAGCCACAATGGAGTGGCATTATAACCAATAAAATGGCGACCATCTGGCAACGAATGACCGCCCAAATAGGGATGGACTAAGAAATACAGAGACACATTGGTATAAAAATGTCCGCTGAGAATCCCCAGAAAAGTGACCGCTGTCATGCTGACAACCAAAAAGATGGCCGCCGCTACATGTGAAAGTAATCAATCAGTTTCGAGTAGCAAAGATGGCCGCCGCTACGCAACCATTGGTCAGTCAAAACGAGGCCTGAACCGCAAGATGCGAAAGAAGATGGCCGCCGGTTGTGGGGATCCCAGAGCGAGGCGTGACCCGCAAAATGCGGAAGTCGCGGAAGCCCGCGAATACAAACAGAATAAAAACTGGCAACAGAAGAGACAGGGCATCCAGCTAATGAAGCCGCCGAGTAGTAAAGGAGGCGGAGAAAGGCGTTCTTGGAGCCCGCTCTAGCAGCATAGATACCCAGTCAATTGCACCCTTGGATTACAAATATCCCGGTGGGGATCTGGACATTGTTGTGGGAGAAACCAGCACCTGGAGCCGACCTCCTAGAGCAGGGAGTGAACATCACACTGAATTACAGCATCAAAAGGCTCAGATATAGGACCTGGTGACTCGCACCCAGTACAGCATGAGCTGCTGATTACAAGGAGGACTGTTAACTTTTTGCTCATTACAAAAAACGTTATTATTGCCTCATATAGATACAATATATGCAGTTACAAGCCTCATAGCCAGCCCATGCCTTATATGTTTTATGGTGTATGTCCTGTATGTCCTTTTTGAGTGTATTAATTTGTATGTATTAATGTGTAATTTTTAATGTGTAATATGGTCTTATATTAAAAGTAAAGATTATTTGTATCTTTTCAACCTAAGTCTTGGAATTAATTTTATTGAGTGTGGCAGCGCCACTGAGTGGGGATATTATCTCCACACATACTATAGTTCTGCTTTCTTCACAGAGATTCACAATCTCTCTGTAAAGGTGGCAGCAGCATACTCAAAATATATATATGCAATAAAGGTGGAATAGATCCCCCAGTGAAAACAGCCAGCGCTACTGAGTGATTTATTCACTCTCCCCCCCCCCCCCCCTCCCCCCTTGGTTATTCTAGTTCACTCTTTCTGATAAAATCCTTCTTAGATGGACAAAACCATGTGCACTGCAGGGGGCAGATGTAAAATGTGCAGAGAGAATTAGATGTGGGTTATTTCTGTGCAGGGTTAGTACTGGCTGCTATATTTTTACACTGCAATATAGATCTCACTTTGAAGTAAAACCCCACCCAAATCTAATTCTCTCTGCACAAGTAACATCTGCCCCACCTGCAGTGCACATGGTTTTGTCCATCTATGAAGGATTTTGTCAGAAAGAGTGAACTAGAATAAGGACCCCTGTCCATGTTTTCAAGACTGTTGCCAAATGTGGTAGACACTATTTAAAAAATAAACTAGTATCTGTTGCCATGTCACAGAACTTACTTTTATATGCATTTATGAATATTAGTTCATATTAGTACCCTTCCACTGCATAAACCAGCTGGTTCTCCGACCCCTTGCCTGTTTACATCCTGCTATATAACCACCACCCCCTCGCTTGCACCTCTTGTAATCTGTCTGTCTCCCCTTCCTACTAGATTGTAAGCTCCTCCGAGTAGGGCCCTCTTCCCTCCTGTTGTCAAAGCCCACTTCTCTTCACATTTCACTCACTGCTCTCCTTTACTCCAACACCCAGTGACCATCTTCATACTCATCTCCATCATTGGCCTCAAGCCTCTAGTTGTATGTTGATTGGGTCCTCACTACTTACATTTAAGCTGTAATGTGTATTGAACTGTGGTGCTCTTTTATTTGTACTGTATTTTTGTTATTTATTCAATGTTATGCCAAGTTTTGTCTCCCTGTATTGTTCCTTTGTACGGCGCTGCGAAACACTTGTGGCGCCTTATAAATAAAATAATAATAATAATAATAATAATTAGTTTTTGTTGTTTTTTATAATATAACAAATTATCCTATATGAAATGACATTTTAAAACATGCAAACATCCTCATAATATATTTAATCTATTTGGCATTATGTCTATGTCTTGAAGTTTAATTCATTTCATTGCGCTCAATTGAGTTGACAAATGCTATGACTTGCTCTTTTATATAAAGTTGATTCCATTTTCACTTTCATAAGGCTATGTAGGTCTATAAAAAATGCCGCTAGTTTTTTAAGTAAATTGCTTTTTAGTTTTAGTGACCCTTTATGACATATCAAAAACAATTCTCCAAGCTCCAATTTTAAATAGGATGTATGTACCATCTGCAGAATGTTTACTTCTTAAAGTTTAACTTGGTATTAATAACACAGGTCACTAATATCTGTGAATCAGATTTTCCTTATTCTACTCAGTTTGTCAATTTGATATGTTTGGATTTTCTGAAACTTTTGATATAAAATATGTTAAAAAAAAGGAAAAAAAGCGTTTTGCTTTTGCATCATATTCTGATTGGATTATTTTCCACAAATCAATCCAATTAAACTGATTCACGTGACAAACACAATAAATTTGACTTAATAGTGCCATCTTTAAAGAGCTTACAACTTTACTAAGCATTGGACACACACACCATTTAAAAGACAGTTTCCCTACCCAATATATTTTCTGTCTATTTCAATGCCTGGGAACCATGTAAACAAATAATTTCAGCAATATTATTTTGTGGGAATTGCCAATTAGATATCAACCAAATGCTCTAGAAAGTCTTTCCATTTTATCAACATAGAACTTTACGGCATTGTCAACACAACATCTCAAGACCATTCCAATACATTGATACCAGTTTCCAAACGAGGGGCCTTATTCTGGTTCACTCCTTCTGGCAAATTCCTTCTTAGATGGACAAAACTATGTGCACTGCAGGGGGGCAGATGTATAATGTGCAGAGAGAATTAGATTTGGGTGAGTTATTTTGTTTCTGTGCAGGAAAAATACTGACTGCATTATTTTTACACTGCAATATAGATCTCACTTTGAAGTAAAACCCCACCCAAATCTAACTCTCTATGTACAAGTAACATCTACCCCAACTGCAGTGCACATGGTTTTGTCTATCTAAGAAGTAATTTGCCAGAAGGCGTGAACCAGAATAAGGCCCTAGAACTGAATAAAAATTTAATTGTATGGCTAGTAGTATATGAGCTCTGAAAATCAATGCCTACTAAAATGGTAGGTACAACCTTTTGTTTTGATGTAGCTCACTATCTTTTACTTAACATTAATAATTGAGAACACTGCTGGTCTGATCAAAATGTATTTATTTTTTACAGTTATTTAAATGCCTTATTATAAATAATAATAATATAAAAGTCACCTAGCATAAGACTCAAACTCAACAATAATTTTTGTTAACATCAACTCTGCAAAATGTCTCTAATGGTGCATACACACGGTGAGATTTATTTTCTATTAGACCACAATTAGATGTGGGTCTGGATCTGAGGGTAAACACAGTGACATACTGTATGCACTATTTTTCTATTCAATTTTGCTTATACAAGCAAGATTATACAGATCCAGACACCGATCCAGACACAGTTAGAATAGTAGTCTAATAGAAAATCAATCTCACCGTGTGTATGCAGTATAACAGTGAATTCAGAACACAATAGTTTAGGATACTGTCAACTAACTATCTTATTAATAAAAGTTAATTCATGGTGCATTTAAACAAATGTTTATGGTATAATTTAATACTTATTTTTGGACCTATGGAATATTTCAATAAAGTTTCCCCGAATGTATTGTATCCTCTATAAAGAAGATAATTCTGTAAATAAAATATATAATCAGAAAGTGATATTAAGTGACATATATAACATTAAGGGAAGTGTAAATCTTAAGCATAATAACAAGTGAAAGTTTTATTAAAAATAAATTCTACTGTTCATAGGTGCAGTGACCCTTTTTGAAGCTTCTAGTAATAATTATAGAAGCATCCAATTCTGCACATGTTGGACTGGAAGTTTATCTTATAACTAACAGCTACTACAATGTTTTGAAATTTGTTGACATAAGTGAAATAGTGAAAAGTGAGTAAAATTATAATTGGTGTGATCTTTTGACAAAAACAGAAAGGAAATAAAGATTTATCCTACAATATAAAGAAATATCAGTAAGTGAAAACATAGAAATACTGTATATGATTTTTTTTGTAAAAAATAGTGCATAAGTAAAATTATCAGATAATTAATATGTAGGACCAAAGAATATTAATAAAATAAAACAGATTGCATTAAAGATGCCACATTCAGGCAGGTACCTATCCATCATACAATACCATTGCGGAGACACTTTATCATCTCCAAATTTATACTGCAGCTATCTTGCAGGAGATTCAGGTGTAGATTTATTAAGCTCGGTGAAGTGATAAACTGTCTGGTTTTTATCACCGTCCAATCAGCTCCTACCTGTGAAACTACAGGCTTGGTTTGAAAAATGACAGGTAAGAGCTGATTGGCCGGTGATAAAAACCAGACAGTTTATCACTTCACCGAGCTTAATAAATCTACCCCTCAATTTGGTAAAATGGTGGTCCAACCCATATTTATTTATGTATTCCAAAATTCTCCCATTTATTTTCTGATAACTGTATAGGAGGGTACATTTTGTAAAAATGATGGTTCAACTTAAGTCTGGTCTGCTTTTGGTCTGAATGAACCAGTGCTCCAGGATACAACTAAGTATATAGTATAGATTATATAAATAGATGCAGGAATACTAGAGGACTGGCTAACCCTAATTTAGGCTTTATTACCTGACAGCTCAGCTGGCACATTTACGTTTGTGGCTGCTGGGTAATCTAATGAATGACTATGTGTCTATGTTAGTCTCCCAGGCATTGCGTGGTTACACCACTGTTTAAGTCTTCCACTGTTCTTTCAGGCTCTCAGGATATGGGAAATAGTGGCTAATTTGCACTGTTTTGGGGAATTAGATTCAGATTCTCCATTGTGGAGCTCATCCTTACAGATATCTCCAGCCATGCCATGCATTTCCTAACTCTCCTGCCAATAAAATAATTTTGTGTTTAAAAATTGAGTTGTCTATAGGTCCACAGTTTACAACAGTTATTAACTTCCTGGTCTTTGGGATCATTGAGTAGCACATATTGGTCCTATGAGCAATGGCTCCTGGAATTTTGTTATTGCTTCTCCCAGGTGTTCAACTACTTCTATCCGGTGTCAGCACATCCAATTTTTTACTTTTACATAGAACTTATCTAACATCTGTTAAGCTTGTGAAATTTTCTGGGAGGTCACTGACATTTGACCTGAGTGTACAGCTTGTAGTGGCACTTTCTGGCACCTGATCTGGCAGTGCTCTGTGGTAAGCACCTTTCGGAGTAATATCTCCAAGGCCATAGATAGTACATGTTTTCCTCAGTGCAGAGAGAAGGTTCCTTGCCCTTATCTGTAATTTCAGAAGATAGCAGAGGCTTTAGTGTTTTCAGCTCGTATGGAGTAAGCTGGTCATTACAGATCAAACCTACCCCAGGTGAAACACGCATCCACAAGAAGTAGAGTTGAAGCACTGATCCTGTGCACTATGTGGTTTCACTGTATAAACTCATAAATACAATATAGCCATATAAATTTATTATTACCAGGATAAGGGACTAAACATCATTGAAAATGTCTTTGAATATCACCTGTAGCATAGATTCATGTTGTTCTCTATACCAGACTTACTTTATGTGAATATTGGTATATCCAAAAATGTAAGCGTCCTACAAACAAACCTGTGCTGTCAGAGTACTACACTCCTTAATATACATTCATAATTAATATAAGTATTTATACTGCATGTTACAGCATTTTCTCATATGGAATTAGGTCTGGAATATAGTATGAAATTACAGCATGTTATGGAATTGGATCTGAGTTCAGATTCAAATTTGGCCCCATTTTCAATGGTAGGCAGTCTGCACATGTGCATGCAAGAATATGCGCATATGCAAACCCCCTTTGCGAATGCTTTCAGCGAATATCACACTCGCCGAAGTATTCACACTGTCAGGGACAGGCAGGTGGCGGCAGCAGGGGAACGGCCAGCATTTTATGGGCGTCCCCATAAAAATGCTGGATGTTTTCTTGGGAATGTATTCTTGTCAATGTCTGCGTGGAGGGGGGCGGCTGACGTTGCACGACATCAGTGTCCGTCCCCAATTTCGGTGATCAGCAGCCTTTTGCAATGTAAGTATTGACTTACTTTCAGACCAAAGGCTGCAGAAAGCATTTGATGGTCAGCAACCGAAATAAAATGATTTCTCCTCCGTTCTGGTGCATGCGAGGGGATGTGCAAGCGTACACATCCCCTCACATGAAAATGGAGTGGGGGGGGGGGGGGGGCTGTTCAGAAAACAGGTCTGAATCAGGCCCTATGTCTTACTTGTGCCTATTGTGCTTTTAATGTATACCAATAAATGTGTGTTTTAAATAAATTAATTTAAGAGTGCCGCAAAAAGAGTCTTCTTTTCTCTCGCTACCAATATTAAATTATAGTTGGTTAGAAACATAATCACACTAATATGTGTTTTAAAGTGGAATGCATTGTGAGTGGCAACGTAACTACTGCATATAGTTAATTTAGGTCATGGGTCTTCAAACTGTGGCCCTTCAGATGTTGTGAAACTACAAATCCCAGCATGCCTTGCTACTGTTTTAACACTCCCTTATAGCAAAACTGTGGCAAGGCATGCTGGGATTTGTAGTTTCACAACATCTGGAGGGCCACAGTTTGAAGACCCATGATTTAGGTGATCAGATTGTAGCAGCACTGAAATTCCCATATTCACTTGCAGAAGACTGCTGATTGGATAACCTGCTTTAGGATCATCTAATTGGCTGCCCTGAAAAGGCAATAAAGACTACAATATGACAATATATTTGACTATATTCATTCCATCAGAAGTAAATATTCCAATGTTGCCATCACTACTTGATTCTTTGGGAACAATTGTAATGGAGTTTATTGTTACTATTAACAAAACTGTTTTATTTTCAGAAAAGCAATTCCATTGAATCATTAACTTGAATATGCAACTAAAGGCAATTCAGCAAATCTACCAGTATAGCAAAATGTATCTCATTCATTTCTCCTTTTTTTCACAGCATCAGTAGGTGGATTCTTCTTTTCATGAGTAGAGAAAACATTTTTTCACAATGCAATTGCTATTTCTGTACTTTACTTTTCCTATTATGACTACAGTAGGTAGGAAAATCTTGTTAAAGGAATAATATGAGACAAATATTATGCATGTAATTTTACAGTGGTTACATGAAGAACACAAAGTAGACCTTTACATTTTTTCATTTATTTTTTTTATGCACACAGTATAACAGGCATTCCCAACCACGGTCCTCAAGGCACACCAACAGTTTTTAGTGATATCCAGGCTTGAGCACAGGTGACTTAATTAGTACCTGAGTGATTCCGATTAATCCATCTGTGCTGAAGCCTGTATATCACTAAAACCTGCACTGTTGGTGTGCCTTGAGGACCGTGGTTGAGAATGCCTGCAGTACATTTTTGTTTTGAAAGCAGTCCTAATTCGAGAAGCTCACAATGTTTTAGAACAGTACGTTTGATAACCAATCCACCTATGCTGGTTCAGATTCAACCTAAAGATAAATAGTTGAAAGTATTATACAAGGGCATAACTAGAACTGTATTGGCCCCATAAAAAAATTATGAGAGTCTCCCCCCTCCCCCCCAAGCTGGTAGAGAAGGCAGTGTAAAGAAGCTGAGAGGTATGGACTATGCATGCCTTCCAGCTGGGACCACCTCCAACATGAATTCATGTGCAGTGTACTCTGTTGCTCACTGCAGGTGTTGAGTGCTTACTTAGCTTTCAGGCAGATGGCAGTAGCTCCTCAGCAATGTCTGGCTATGGAAGGTGCTACAGTGAGGGTAATGTAGGCTTCTTTTTTCCCAGTGTGGTCCATTTCTCTGACACAGGGATGATGGAGTGGGCTTGAAGCAGTCAATCTCCCTGATGCTGAGTGGAGTGGGATGCTTTTTTGTGATCTCTCTCTTGATGCTGGCAGAAGGTTCATGCCCTGATCCCTGAGAGGACTGCTTGAGCCACACTTACTGCACCCATAGTAGCTACACCTATAATCCTAAATGAATGGTGACCAATTTAGCTTAATGTTCTCATCAAATGGCCTTAATACTTAATATGATCACTGAAAGTTTAACATGCTAATTGAACATTCTTAACAAGTACTCATTGGGGGGATTTATAAAGCCTTGAAGAGTGATAAAATGGACAGATATAGTATAAAATACCTGCCAATCTGCTCCTAACTGTAATATTACAGGCTGTGTTAATTAGGAGCTGGTTGGTTAAACGTTTATCTCACACTGTCACATTTTGTGGATTCTGTTGAGAGGAAGCTGGAGTGAAGCGGAAGCTGGGTTCTTTGATATAACTGTGCTGCATAGATTAGTGGAAATATGGATACCCCCACTTGGGGAACAGGTGTATCTGAACTAGGCAATACAGTACTGGTTATACTGTACGTAGTCTGATGAAGAAGATAATGAAGGTGATGATGAAGACAATGAAGAAGATGATGAAGACAATGAAGTAGGGTCGCTGCAGGTATGTATGCGGGAATCACCTGTGCTTGTCATGGGTGAGGACCACCATAGGAACGGAGACACCGAACACCCACCTTTGGGGAAAATGAGTCCACTAGCAATACTAATCCTAGGCAGTAATTGACCAGCAGAGGTGAATTAACTAAGGATGGTGTCTATAGCAAAAACACCTGGGAAGTCAGGCGGCAGCAGCATAAACTACTGCGGTAATTGTCTTTAATAGAGCTAAGAGTTGCTACCTAATGGACAACATTGCACTGACTGATTAGCTGACCTAGTCTGCCAGAATAAATGTGCAGAGCAGCCCAGTGATTGGAAGTCCCAGAATGACCTCATAATTGGGTAGAAGGAATTCGTCATGTACTCCAACAATATGGCCGCCCCCATACAGGAGACACAATTGCAGAAGGCACAGGAGAGGAATCTGGATGACAGTGCCCAGCACCGCGCGTGCCCTGAGGGGAGCCGGACGCCAGCATGGAGGATGCCAATGGGGAACTGCTGCATGCTGCCCGGACACCAGGACAGCGTGTGCCGGGACTGACGCCGGGAGCGGAGTTAAGTGCCTCTCAGACAGCAGACCGTGACACACTCAAAGGCTTACTACATCTGCCCACTGTATTTTCATTGATCATCAATAGTGTACTATCCCATATCCGAACCAGGAATTGTAGATAGATAACACAGATGCATATCTGGTTTGTAAGTATTGGAGAGATGCCACATAGACCTCACTTTTATATTTTTATAGTATTATAGTTTTTCTTAATTTCTGATGTATTTGTTTTATTTAATTTCTTTCTTGTATCAGATGTTCTGCTTCTTATATAGTTCATGTGTTGACGAACCCATGCCTGTCAGCACAAAACTATGATTTTTATTCATTGTTATTATAAATGTAGTTCCTTTATAATCAGGGGTGTCAAAAGAGGGGCGCAGCCACACCCTGGTGTCATTCTCCAAGGGGTGACACCATAGTGCCAAGAAAAGAAAGGGGGAAAACAGTAAGCATAGGAAGGAGGGCATTTCAGTGGATGCTATGGTTGTATAAATTTATTCTCTGCATACTTAAGAATAATCAACTTTGCACAGGGGAATCCTCTAACAAATACTGGGTTTCATACTATGGTGTGTTTTGAAAACATGTATGTATCTGAGATTTTTTTTACTACATACCACCAAACCCATTCCCCCCCCCCCCCCCCCCCCGTTTCTTTCGAATATACTGGAGACAAAATACACCGCTCATCACCCATCAATGCTACAAGCATATGGGAGAAAGCAGCGTGTATAGTAGTTCTAAGTAAATTTCCTTTGCACATCTACTCCGATTTTTCCTTTGCACTGTTGACTCGCTCAATTGTGAGGACTGGTTAAGCCAACCCAGATATAACAATCAGCAGCAGTTACCGTATACTGCAGGGATATACTATCACAATCCTGATTCCTCCTTTTTTTCCTATTTTTCTTCCTTACCTGATCTAAAGATTTTTCTTTTTTCTCTAGTGTTCCCCACTTAATGGCACCATAGTCATCATTATAAGCTGAAATTATATACCTTTCTTTTGGAGAGAAAAGGATACAAAATCAGAATCTATCTCTGAATAGCCCATAACACTGACTATACAGTTAACAAATTTCCTTCTTAACACTTAGCCTACATGTGAATGCCCAGGTGCCTACTAATTCCACTGTATAATCTGAAAGTGGAGATGCGACTAATACCATTTTCAGACAGATGAACCGGCAATTACCTGGCATTTTGCCGGGTGCAGACTGACCACAAATTGCCGGGTAGAACTGCTTCACCTGGTAATTTGATGTTCATTGTGAAAGGGGTATGAGATATGACTCATAGGGGGAAATTTACCAATATGAAAAACCTAGTTTTTCGTATTGGTAGTTTCCCTACGACTGCATACGACTGTTTAAGTCGTATGCAAAGTCGTGTTCCGGAGGATCAGTTACAAAGCAGTCATATACGACTGCTTTGTAACCCTCCGATGGTGTAATGATTCGTATTAGCAGCCGTATATACGGCCGCTAATACGAATTATTTCTAGCAGTCTGCACGGATCAGTCAGATCCGTGCAGGCTGCATGGTGTAAAAAAAATAGAAAAAAAAATAAATTAAAAAAAAAACGGCGTGGGGTCCCCCCCACAGCCGAAACCAGCACCAGGCTGACAGAGCCTGGAGCCGGTAATTAAAAATCAGGGAACCCGACAAATAGGGGTTCCCCGATTTTTAACAACCAGCCCCAGGCTCCTGCTCTGGGGCTGGTTCCCAAAATACGGGGGACAAAATGACTAGGGGTCCCCCGTATTTCAAGAACCAGCCCCAGGCAAAACCAGCCAGCGGGTAATGCCACAGCCGGGGGGAGACTTTTTATGCAAGTCCCCCCGGCCAAAGCATTAACCCTACCGACCAGTCAGCCTGGCCAGGGGCCCTGGGGGAGTGGGGACCCCCCCAATAAAGGGGTCCCCCCCCTCCAGGACTTACCTGACCAGGCTGAAGCCTGGTGCTGTCCTCGATGCCCCTGGGCGGTGGGCATCGAGCTGATGGTTTTGTGTAAAAAATAGAATAAAAACCATTGTTTTTTACTGTGGCACTACAAGTGCCAGCAAGCCTCCCCAGCAAGCTGGGACTTGGATAACCACAAGTCCCAGCCTGCTGGGCATTAAAGGGCCCGCTGGGTCTTGTAGTGCCACCGTAAAAAAAATAGTTAAATAAAACACACTGACACCCGTTTTAAATAAAAGTTTAATACACACATTACATACATACTGATACTTACCTTTCTTGATCCCGTAGGTAGCCCTGGTCCTGATGTCCTGTGTCGTCCTCCAGGTCCATGTCGGCTGTCTGCGTTGTCCTCCAGGTCCATGTCGACGGTCCGTGTCGTCCTCCAGGTCCATGGCGGTGTCCGGGTCCGAAGAAATCCATGTTGGAGCTGTGGAAGGAAATCCTATTCACCTGTTCCTGCGCTGAAGAAGTCTTCTCTTGATCCGACGTAGTCCAGGTAATCTTCATGCTGTCGCCGGTCCCCGCTGTCTGCGCTGTCTCTGCATCGCGCTGAGGAGAGATGCTGAGAAGTTTCATATTCGGCGCCTCTCCTCAGACTGAATTCTATTGGCCGCCTAGCAGGCCAATCAGGAGTCGAGAAAGTCGGCTCCTGATTGGCCTGCTAGGCGGCCAATAGAATTCAGTCTGAGGAGAGGCGCCGAATATGAAACTTCAGCATCTCTCCTCAGCGCGATGCACGGACAGCGGAGACAGCGGGGACCGGCGACAGCATGAAGATTACCTGGATTACGTCGGATCAAGAGAAGACTTCTTCAGCGCAGGAACAGGTGAGTAGGATTTCCTTCCACAGCTCCAACATGGATTTCTTCGGACCCGGACACCGCCATGGACCTGGAGGACGACACGGACCGTCGACATGGACCTGGAGGACGACGCAGACAGCCGACATGGACGACACAGGACATCAGGACCAGGGCTACCTACGGGATCAAGAAAGGTAAGTATCAGTATGTATGTAATGTGTGTATTAAACTTTTATTTAAAACGGGTGTCAGTGTGTTTTATTTAACTATTTTTTTTACGGTGGCACTACAAGACCCAGCGGGCCCTTTAATGCCCAGCAGGCTGGGACTTGTGGTTATCCAAGTCCCAGCTTGCTGGGGAGGCTTGCTGGCACTTGTAGTGCCACAGTAAAAAACAATGGTTTTTATTCTATTTTTTACACAAAACCATCAGCTCGATGCCCACCGCCCAGGGGCATCGAGGACAGCACCAGGCTTCAGCCTGGTCAGGTAAGTCCTGGAGGGGGGGGACCCCTTTATTGGGGGGGTCCCCACTCCCCCAGGGCCCCTGGCCAGGCTGACTGGTCGGTAGGGTTAATGCTTTGGCCGGGGGGACTTGCATAAAAAGTCTCCCCCCGGCTGTGGCATTACCCGCTGGCTGGTTTTGCCTGGGGCTGGTTCTTGAAATACGGGGGACCCCTAGTCATTTTGTCCCCCGTATTTTGGGAACCAGCCCCAGAGCAGGAGCCTGGGGCTGGTTGTTAAAAATCGGGGAACCCCTATTTGTCGGGTTCCCTGATTTTTAATTACCGGCTCCAGGCTCTGTCAGCCTGGTGCTGGTTTCGGCTGTGGGGGGGACCCCACGCCGTTTTTTTTTTTAATTTATTTTTTTTTCTATTTTTTTACACAGAAGCCTGCACGGATCTGACTGATCCGTGCAGGCAAAAACGCAAATACGACATGAAAATGGTGTTCTATTTTCCTGTCGTATTTGCGTGGGTGTTTTACACCACTAAGCAGCCGTATTATCCATACGGCTGCTTAGTAAATCAGAAACCACCATTCTTTTGAATGGTGATTTCTGTCGTATTCTATCGATGGTGTAGACATTCGTATTTGTAACTACAAATACGAATGTTCCATCTTTAGGACTACGAATTGTTGTATTTTTGGGATTGTAAATCCCGAAAATACAAATTCGTAAAAAAAAGGTGTATTTCTCCCTACGAATACACCTTTTTTCTACGAATCCATTTTGGTAAATGTCCCCCATATTTGCTAAAAGTTGCATAAGCTCACAAAGCAAAAAAAATTAAGTTCACCTGAAAAATCACAAGCATCTCCTGTATGCAGATTTACTAAAGCTTCAAAAACAGAGAAGTGGTGGTGTTGATCAGAGCAAGCAATAATATTCTGTATATCATTTTGTATGATACAATAGAGAAATGATAGCTAGAATCTTATTGGTTGCTATAGGAAACCCCTCAGATTTACATTTTTAGAAGCTTTAGTGCATTTACCCTTACCTTATGGGTTCCATTTAAACTAACAAAGAAGTCATTGTAATTATAAGGGCAGTTTTCACCACAAAACTAATTTGTAGAATACTGAAGTTTGATGTTTTAGAGAAGTAGATCCATGCTGAAACCAGTATAATAAAGTATTTACATATAGCTTGTAGTCTTGTAGAGTTTTTTTTGCTATTTTGTATAGCTTCCTTTTGTCATGTTTGAATGCAAAACCAAACTAATGGTTATTTCTGGTCAATCAAAGTATTCTAAAAAGCAAAATAATTCTTGTTGGTAAAATACTAAGAACAAATTGATCTGCTTCTCTTTAAGATAATACGTGCTAGTGACTTAAATAACAAATACCAAAAAAAAAGAAAAAATTTGAAAGTTCTGAACCTAAAACATTTTTGATTTAATTAAATAGCCACGTTATTATTAAAATGACACAGAAAAGATCTCTTACTAGAAAATAACCACCTATTAAAATGATATTCTACACACGCAAGATTGAGTCATACAAATGAATAATATAATAAATAGATCATCAAAACTGTTTCAGCTTCAATAAGTAAATTATGTGCCTCAATTCTCAAGTCAGAATAACATCATGTATTATAATTATTGTTCCATCAGAAATGCATATTACAGATTCTGTTGGGAGAGAAAGCTGTACAATATATCCAATAGAGCAGTGAGCCAATGGTGTTAGCCCACAAGTGGTTCTGGTTGACCAAAACCTAATTCATTAAAAACCCTTGACAAATAAAGTTTAAATACATTCATATACAATGAAAACAAACTTTCTTTGGTTCTTAATTTAAAGCCTTTTCATCATGTTTTTTAAATTGAATTTGTTTAGTTACTGTGCCACATTAAAAAAATACTTATACCCCTTTCACACATGCAGCAAGAAGCATGGTTAATCAGGCTGAGAACTCGAAATTTGCTGGCTTTATAGACCCGGCAACCTTTTTCACCTTTCATTGCTCCCAACATCATTACTAGGATGGGTACCGTAATGCTCAGCCATTTTCTAGAAAACGAGAAGTTATGCAGACTGTTGAAAATTGTAGTGTAAAATGGATGATATTTACAGAGTGCAAATCACAGAGCTAGACTGCAACTCCTGCAGCACTAAACAACGTGCACCCAATGGTGCATTGTGGTGTTATTTATGACAAGTTATAATATACAGTACTTCATCTTTTAATGGCTTTTTTCTACCCACAAAACAGGTTTTTGACAATAGACCCTACAGTGGTCTTTAATCCTTTACTTTATATTTGCCCCCACTGATTATAAATCCCCCCATGATGCTGCTGCTGAACTTTGCAATTGCAGAGATCAGCCAAATAGTGCTGAGGTAATAAGTTCCTCTCCCACACTATAATCCCTCATGCATGTGCTCCAGAATGCCAATCACATAGCAGTCTTTGGCGTGATTTCGGCAGTCGAAGAACACCACATAACTCTTGGGGATCCAGGGAGTCATAGGAGGTTCACTTATACAGATCTCCTAATTTAAAAATCAGGGACACAGTGGCCAGGTAACATACTACTGGCTCTGGTCACATCACATGTGAAAAAGCCATGCAAATGGTTAAAAACAAGAAATGAAAAACTGATTTATGGTGTTAAAAAGTAGAAGTACAAGAGAGGTGAGTGATAATTATATCACTACTATAATCTTATTTTATACACACTTACTGAATTCAAATAAAAGTTTCTTCAGGGCCCCGTGGTGATTAGGGGCCCTGAAGCTTATGCTTAATTCATTTCAAAATAGATCTGCCCCTGTTGGTTTTTGGAAAAGCCGAGTCTTTTTACACAAGAATCAGGTCACATACAGATGTACGCGTTGTACACTCCAGTGGACAGTACATTCTAATAATACAGATTTGTTGCTTCCAGTTGTATTACTTATTTGAATAAAACGCTAATTTTCAGGAGAAAAAACTTCACATGCGACCTGGCAAGGTGCTATTAAATGTGACTGAAGTTGCAGTATAAAGGTACACATCTGTATATTGATATATTGATATTGAAAATGATCATTATGAAAAGTGCCAAAATACTGTATATACTCGAGTATAAGTCGACCTGAATATAAGCCGAGGCACCTAATTTTACAACAAAAAACTGGGAAAACGTATTGACTCAAGTGGGACCCTCATTCGAGTATAAGCCGAGGGGGGCTTTTCCAGCATAAAAATTGTTCTGAAAAAGTAGGCTTATACTCGAGTATATATGGTAGTCTCAGTACTAAGGTAAAAATGTTTGAGTGCTAAAGGGGTTAAATCTCAATATTTCTGTGGCTAAAACAATATGACCCATCCATTTAACAGGAAACAAGCACTTATTTTATCATTATGGTAAAATGAAAAGTCAATGTGAATAGATAATTAATTGAATTGTATTTTTGTAAGAGCTATTCTTGACTCACCATCATTCAATACAATGTCTTATAATTAAGATTAGAATTCTGATAAAAATGGAAATGCAGAGTAAAAGAAAATCCCTTTTTCATCTTGTAGAATTTTATTAAAATAAAATAAAGTGTACAGAGGAAATTATTTTATACTAAAATGTTTTCTTAATAATAAATTCTCCCTTTTTTAAGGTGAAGGTGAATGCAAAATATTTTTCCATATATAAATGGTGTCTGCTTTTTCTAAACAATAAATTAGATAACTTGCGTGTGAAGAAAAATATAACAAGATTAGTTTAAAGTAGTCACATTTAATACATTATAAGAAAAGATGTTTAAAAATTGTTGTTTTATAATTATCCTGATCAAATTGTAGATTGACAAGTGCTCCAATATAATTAAAAGATTGATAACATTTTTAATAACATTTTTATGGGAACCTGCACATAGAGAATAATATTAATTCCATCAAACTAATGGTGTGTACACACGGTAAGATGTGCCTTAAGATCCTATCCACGATCTGATCAGATAGGATTGTGGATAGGATCTTAAGGCACATCCGATTTGCATCCAATCTTGACTATATAGTGCAGATCTGCACTATATAGACACGGCAGCCAAGACTTTCTGGCTTCCGATACGTGAACGCGCATCGGGATCGGATCGGGATCGCAAGGGTTAAAACCCTTGCGATCTGCATCTGATTCCGATCCGATGCCGATCCGATGTTGACTATATCGTCAACATCGGGAAGGAAATCGGACCGTGTGTACACAGCATAAATGTTTAATTCACACTGAAAATAAACAAGTGAAATAAATATTTATGTTTATTATTATTTATTTATTATCAGTTTCTTATATAGCACACACTTATTCTGTAGCGCTTTACAGGGAATATTTGAACATTCACATCAGTCCCTGCCCCAGTGGAGCTTACAATCTATATTCCCTACCACATGTACACGCACACACATTCATTCTAGGGTTAATTTTGTTGGGAGCCAAATAACCTACCAGTATATTTTTGGATTGTGGGAGGAAACCGAAGTACCTGGAGGAAACCCACACAAGCACGAGGAGAATATACAAACTCTGCACAGTTAGGGCCATGGTGAGAGTTGAATCCATGACCTCAGTGCTGTGAGGCAGTAACGCTAACTATTACACCATCTGTACTGCACTGTATTGGTTAACAGTTTATACTGGGCCACTGCAGATATGTATGGCATGTTGATGTTGTAGGCAGCAGAGGGATTTATTACCACTGTGCATGTACATCGATAAAAAACAGAACACGCACATATGACAGTATCTAATGTTGTCCAAGTTCATCGGAGCTGCCGAATACCAGCTGAACTTATAAATGATGGCTGCTTTAAACAAAATCTTTTATAAAGCCCTAACCAGGGTAAAACTTGTCAGAGACCTTTTGGCTGAGGACCCCAATATTCAAGTCCCCCATGCCTATGATATTCTGGGAGAAACAAAGTGCGTTGGCGGTATACACAGGGGATGGAGCCCCATTTTTACCTCAGCTGCCCAATTCTGCCCGATTCTGCCCACATCATGGCATGGAGCCAGAGACCGCAGTAACACACAGGAGAGACTCCAAAAAAACCAGGAGAGGTAATCACTGTGGTTGACCCCTATACTCCTGTGAACATTCACTAATAAGAGTGCAGGCGCATATCCCATAATAATGCACATTGCGAGTATGGACTATTTAACACCGGAGACCAGTTCACTTGTGGTCTAGTAAAGGAAACTTGTCCATATTTAAAAGACCTTATCAATGTTCTTTTATAAGTTATTTTATTAGTTCTATTATTGCTCTTTTATTATTATTTTGATTGATAATATCAATTGTGTAAAAGGGATTAATAATTGAAGTGTGTTATTTCATTATACATGATAAATAAATATTTTATATTTTCTAAGGAATGTAGTAATAATTGTTCCACCTGCACATAATAGCCCTGATTCTACTATATAGTGCATACAGATGGAGCCGGCCTGGTCTTTGCAGGGGATGGCGGAAGAATCGCCAGCCGCCATCCCCCGCCAGCCGCCATCTGGTCTGCGAAAGAGGACGCGCGCGCGTCCCCTTCCGATGGTGCTTCCCCCAGGTCTTTGCCGGCTTGCCGCTCTCCCACACCACCTCCCCTAACCCTGTCCATCTCCCTGAAGCGGAGATGGATTGGGGTTCCCGTCGCCCCATCGCCCAGAAACTGAGACGCACGCGCGTCTCAGTCAGATGGAGCGCCTCACCGCCAGCGGAGACAATCTGGCGATTCGCCAGCAAGAGGGAGGCCAGCTCCATCTGTACATTTATTCATTTGTAGCTTTAAACATAGCCTCCTATACCTCCAGCAAATTCAGACAGTATTAAATCCAGTGATTAGTCACAATATGAGTGAGAGGTAATCGGCATTTGGGAAAGGAATTGGGGATGGCTTGATAAACACAAACATACCAGAACCATTTTCTGGCCATTCGTAAATCAGCCACTAGAAATTCACTTGTAACTGGGGAGACCTCAGTGTCTTAGGAGAGATGTCGTGTCTGAGATACCATTGTTCCTGATTTTGTACCTCAATGGAGTATGGGAGATGCTGGCAGTGGGCATCTCTGTACACATCTGTGTCTTTGGCATATTTTTGCAGTTGCACATCAAACAAAATGGCATCTACAATTGAATTTGACTTCTCCGAATAAAGCTCATTACTGGGAGACAATTAATGTACCATAAAAATTAATTTGTCATCTATTATATAGATGATCAACATAATGCATTGCTAGATGAGAAACTGGTTGTAGAAAAAATATGGCATTACTTGACTGACAGCTACAGCAAGTTTGTGGGTAAATGTGTGGGCCATTAGCTTTCTGTAGTTATTGTTTGGGGTACCGGACGACTCACTGACAGTCAGGATTCTGACAGTCATTTCCCCGATCTCGGAATCCTGACTTCTCCCTCATGGGGGTCCATGACGTCCATAGAGGGAGAATAAAATAGGTGGCAAGACTAGCGAGCAGCGTGGTGAGCACAGCGAGCCTGCAGTGTAGTGAACACAGTGAGCCCACAAGGAGCTTCATTGCTCTCCCCCCGCTGTGCAGTCGGGATTCCGATGTCGGGCTAATGACTGAGGGAAGCCTGACTGTTGGTGTGCTATACCACACCCCTTGTTTGAACTTCTTTGCTCCAATTGTATCTATGTATGTGTCATGAACCTGACTTGGTTCACCGTTATTTCCTGAGGTTTCCATGCCTGTTTGTTTCCTAGCTGCTGCTGTTGCAGCTGCTCTGCATTCACAGTGATTAAGACTCCAGTGAAGCTCCCTGAGTTCAGCACCAGTCACATGATCCCAGGTAACTCAAGGCATACTTCCTGGTTCTGTCTGCTGCTGCAAGCTGCAGACAATCATGCAATCACCTGGAGGAATATAAGCCAGCTTCCCAGAGTCCTCCTTGCCTTGAACAATTGCTTATCTGTTACCAGTGTTCTCCCGTGTCAGAGAAAGTTCCCAAGGCTCTGAGATCTCCAGGCTCCCCTGCGTCTCGTTCCAGCGTCACCTGCACCTGCGATACTTACCTGGTTCTGTCCATCTCCAGAAGACTCCTGCCATTCCACCTCTGCAGTCGAGTAGCCGGTGCCCCGCTGAGTATCATCATTGGCTTCCAAGCCATCAGTAACAGTTACCATCTTGTCCTGAACTGCCGACAGGCTCCGTCGACTCCAGGGTTGACACCCCCTGCTGTGTATCATAGTGACTTACCATCTATGTCCTATTGCTCCAGCATATCCTCTGAGTTTCTCACCAGCTGTCGGCACCACGGTTGACACCATTGGTTGACATCTCCTGCAATTCCCAGATTGCGTCCTCCTCTCTGAGCTCTCAGAGCTCCTTCCCGAGCTCAAGTATTCTCGCCCCAGCCTGCGTCCAGAGGACCAGGGCAGGGGGCCGCGACCTGCCTGTCAGACGCAGCTAAGTCCAAAGCTCCTTGCGGGGCTCCCTGGTGAATACCGCTGGCAGGTTAGACTCCGCGCCCCTGTTCCTGGTCTCCGCCAACACTCTGGTTCGCTGTGCCCTGATCCTCCTGTGTATGTCCTATATCAAGCCTTCTGCCTTTGGCTACCCAGCACCCTCCACTGGTCCACCACGGTCACAGCAGGGAACACAAAAGACCCCTGAGCTGACAGTATGGAAATCCACATATGACTGCTTACTGCTTACAACACAACTTTATTGTCCAGCACTGCAGAGTTTATAGTACAATACAAATAAAAGTGATAATCGACTTTTCTTGATTATTTCACACATAAACATTAATGGTGTTCACAGCCTGCATTGCACCACAACTAACAGATAGGAATTGAATTCAAAATGCTATATCATAGTAAAGTTTGCATTTTGTCTAAATAATTATTTCATGTTTTAATAACCATGCAAAGCTTAGTGTTAGCAAAAAAAATACATTTATTTATAAGCCATATACACAGTCAAGAATAAAAAAATATAGTGAAAAGTATGGGACCCAAGACAGATCGTTGACTACATAAAACATAATTCAGACTATGATTTTTTTGCCCAACTTTATTGCCTTTACAAAAAATGTCTTTGTTTACCTTATGTAGACATTCATTTTTAGGAAAAGTGTTTTACAGTACTCTGGCACACAAAATGTTCTTAATGGGTCTGGCAAAGTATCTTTGTTCTTCCCTGATTAGCTGTGAGATGGGTACCTCCATTATAGAGCAAGAGGTGAGTCAAATCTCCCAGAGAATGTACTTTTGGCCATATGACCACTGATTTAAGAGTTGGTGCAAATATTGAATTGCTGATCATGTTGAAGACTCTCTCTGGGAACTGAAAGCTACCAGGATATCAGGTCTCTCTCATATACTAGTCTCCAGCAACATTTATGAAATATAATATCCAGTACTGTATATTAACCAACTAATCTGACTGCCCCTTTGTTTGCTGATTCAGCAGTATCATTTGTGTCTAATACTTCCTGACTTTGCCTTCCCTGATTACCCTTCTTAACATTACATTCAAATATTTCTGATCAGTATTGTATTTTAGTCCTTAGCTAGTCAGGCAACTATTTGCCAACCTATCACTCTACAAACCTGAGCAGGAGGCCATCTGCAAATTGGGTACAGTAAAGACCAAACCTCCTTGTGGGGCTCCATGGAAAAAAAAACAGCTATGCAGCAAACAGAACACCTCTTTCTCAAATTGAACATATTTTAATTGATAGCACAGAATCCAGTTAGGCCTGGGAATTTGAAACTGCCACCTAATTTGTGTCTTAGGGCGAGATGTAATAAGCTTGAAAAGTGATAAAATGGAGAGTGATAAACCACCAGCCAATCAGCTTCTACCAGTCATTTTTCAAACCTAGACTTAAACATGGCAGATAGGAACTAATTGGTTGGTGGTTCATCATAATAATATATCTTTATTATCATCAAATGCCCACATACAATAAACACCAAACAAAATTCAAGTGTTAACAGCACAGTGTAGAAAAACAAATGAAAGGAAGCAACATCGGAATACAAGACCATGCTTAAATACAACTATTATTCCCACTAATTATTCAGGGTACAAGTTGCTACTGGGAAGAAACTCTCTCTAAACCGTCTGGTTCTACACAAGATTGAATGATATCTCTTGTTCGATGGTAATAAAGAGAACAGTTCTCCACTAGGGTGCAAAGGATCTCTCAGAATACTCTTTGCCTTTGAGAGGAGCCAATTTCCATATACATGTTGGATACTTAGTAAGGCAATCCCAAGTATTTTACTTGCCAATGATACCACTCTCTGAAGAGATTTGTGGTCAGTGGCAGAGCAGGAGCCGAACCATCCTAGAACACCATAGGTGAGAACACTTTCAATAACACTAGAGTAGAACTTCACCAGAGTTCTCTTACACATGCCAGCCAAACATAGGCCCTTATTCTGGTTCGTGCGGTACGGCCCGCGTGCGGCCGTACCGCCGATGTTTTCCGTCTGCACATGCGCAGAGGTCAATCTGCGCATGTGCAGGCGAATTCGCCGCACATAGCGTTAGTACGCCGCAAAGGGGGCGTATAGGGGCGTGAGGGGCTTCATGCCCTCATTTCCCTATGTATACGCCCCGCGTTTCATGGGCGTTCCCATGCAAACGCGGGGCGTACGCATGGTAATGAGGCCATGACGCAACTCATGGGGGCGGAAAGCTGACGTCGCCGGATGTCAGCTTTCAGCCCCCATACAAGCTACCACACGGACGATTGTCCGTGTGGTCTCAGCTTGCGGGAGCTGCCGCGGCGTGCGGACCTGCCTTCGATGGTCGACGACCATCGAATGCAGGGGGCAGCTCCCACCATGGTGGAGGCGTACGCCTCCACCATTTTCATGCGGATCGGCAGCCGTCCGTGTACGGACGGCCGTGCCGATCCGTCTTGTAGGCGGGGATTCGTCTGGTGCGGTCGGAGCCGCATATGCGGCTCGACCGCACCAACCAGAATAAGGGCCATAGTTTCCTAAAGAAAAACATACGCTGGTGAGCCTTCTTTATGACAATGTTTATGTGCGTACTCCATAAAAGGTCTTTTGACATATTTATGCCTAAAAAATGTAAAAGACTCTACTGTCTCAACTTGTTGGGCATTCAAGACTAGTGGACAGTATGAATCTTGGCGGCACCTCCTAAAGTCCACAATCATTTCTTTGGTCTTGTCCACATTTAGGACCAGACAGTTATCCCTACTCCAGGACGCCAGTCTGGACACTTCCAACCTGTAATCCATTTTGTTACTGTTAACAATAAGACCCACTATAGCAATGTCATCTGCAAATTTGATAATTTGGGCAGATTCAGAGCTTGATAAGCAATTATAAGTAAACAGATGGCTCAAAACGCACCCCTTTCCATTTTATCCCTTTTAAGCTTAGTACATCTGGCCCTTACGAAAATCTTTGGATGAGCCATTTAAGATTGTTTTCAAGACTAATTTCATGAGTATGCTGGTTTTGGGTAAAATAAAAATGAAATTAACTTTTAAAGGAAATAAATAAGTTATGCTAACAAACTACAGTATGTGTGAACATTCTCAGTGTGCCAGATCCCAGATTAACAATACCTATCTAGCAGTACTAGTTTGCTGCTTTTTGGCACCACTCCTATAATGTGCTTCACTTTTTGAAGCCCAGTCTGATGAGGCCAATAAGAGTGTTGTTGTACGCAAATTGTTTTACCGACATGTCCTTGGAGACGCAGTAATTTTTATACAGAGAGAAGAGGAAAGGGGAGAGGACACACCCTTGTGGGGCTCCTGTGCTGGTGAACCTTACTTCCGAGTTGAATTTCCCCAACCTGACTCCCTGCTCCGGCTCTGTGAGGAAATTCAGTACCCAAGAGCATAGACCTTCCAGTACAACTGTAGCTGTAGCATCTTCCATTCTAGCAGGCCAGTTTGGATGGTATTAAATGCTGAACTGAAGTCAACGAACAGAATCCTTGTGTAGCAGCCCAGGGAGTCCACTGCCTCAAGACGTGGTGCAAACCCAGGTTCACTGCATCCTCTACCAATCTGTTGGCCTTGTATGCAAACTGTAGAAGGCCAAGGAGGGGAGCGACTGAGGACTTTAGGTGGGCCAGTACTATTAGGCTCACTCCTGTACTCTAGCAATTCCATGTCAGGGCTTTCCTGAATACATATATTCTGACCTGGCCTATTAGATGAATCATCTTGTTGCTCCTTTGGTACTGTCTATCACATCTTCCTGGATTATTCCTTCAGCTTCCTCCTGACCTGCTTCAGTCCACTCCCTGGTATCAACTTATATGTCATATTTACAACCAATTCCTGATGACCACTGTCAAGTATTCCTCATGGCTAACAATTCTGTTTTCTTACTATGAATAATTGCTGTGATCACCAGGATGTACACAATGAATCATCAATACTGTATTTTAGACTTTGCACTCGGAGATTCAGCAATAAAACAACATACAGCCAATGGTGAGTTGACATTTCAGCCTTTAATCAGGCTTTTTTCAAAACAGCTTTCATATATGTAAGATGACCGAGATTCTCATTTAAACCCCGTGGGGATAGAGTATCAAGGTGGAAAATCCACCTACATTCAGCCCGCAAAAAGATAGCAGACCTGTCATCCCCTCTTACCAACGGTGGCCCTCCAACCCGCCCAGTGGCTTTGCCGGGAGTCAAGTTCAGGGGAATTCTCGCAAGAGGTTGGTAGTTCTCGCGAGATTCCTCTTAATCAACAGCAGCTGGAGACTGTCAGTCCTATTCTGCGGCAGCCGCCGGAGCGTGGGGTGGCTGCAGCAGGACAATTTGTAAGAGAAATTTTTAGTTATGGCCCCCGAAGGATTTTTTCCTCATACAAACGGCCCTTGGCACAAAAAAGGTTCCCCACCCCTGCTATAGAGTAAAGATGTCAGGGAATGTTTCACTTCAAAAAAGTGTCATGCTACTGGAAATTCACTTTGTCCAGCAGTAAGACCAACCTTAATATTAGAGGGGTGTGCAGCAGCCCGCTCTTTAAAGGCACATTCAGTCTTCCCTATATAATGCCGACCACAGGTACAGCTGATCATGTAAACAACAAATCTGGTACTACAACTGACCCTGATTTTAATTTTTTTCCAGAAAAGGGATGGAAAAACGTATCACCCTGCACAATATAGCTACAGGTTGTCACATTTTGTGAGCTTGCTGAAGCACCAGCCGCAGTGTAAGGGAGGCATGAATGACAGAATGGAGTGAAGCAATTGAATAAAATTAAAACTTTTTTAATGAAGATACTGCGGTAAAAAAGATATGGATGATGGCACAATAAAATAAATGTAGATATTGATTGAATGACATAGAAGACAATAATGATAATACTTATTGAAGAAGCTTGAAGATGATTGGATGACT
The DNA here is from genome assembly GCF_055691185.1 of Crinia signifera. Taxonomy (NCBI): domain Eukaryota; kingdom Metazoa; phylum Chordata; class Amphibia; order Anura; family Myobatrachidae; genus Crinia; species Crinia signifera. Next base: position 134,642,765 of record NC_139217.1, on the reverse strand, counting down.
GGATGGTTGGATGATTGGATGATTGAAAGATTGGATGATTGGATGGTTGGAAGATTTGATGATTGAATGATAAGAAGAAGGAATGGAAATAAGATGAAGTCCAATAATAGTTCTTGCTGATTGAGGTCGTGGCTGCCAGAATACCAGGGATACTGGCCACTGATATTACCATCAGGATTGCAGGAGGAAGATGACACCTTTGGGGTGTTTAACCTTGTCCTTATCCTAAAAGGCGGTGGAGGAGTTCCGTGGGAGGATATGGCTTGAGCAGTGGACGACCAGCAGGAATGATCACGATAGACTTCACCCAGAAGTTAGAGGAGTCAGCCTGCAGCGGATAATTGTCAGGGATGCACAGAGATGCTATCTGGTGGACAACATAGTACTGACTGCCGGTCTGGCCCGGCTAGTCAGTATTTAAGCGCTGAGCTGAATGGTGATTGGCCGCAAGAGTGACATCAAAGCTGGAGCCGCGCAGTATAGGTTGTGGACACCAAGAAGATGGCCCGCCGCCCGTTGTGGCAACAGAAACAAGCCGGCGGAGAATACTATGTGAAGGCACTGTGGCCTGTGCTTCCCAGCCTGAGGCATAGACGGACGCGGACACCATCATGGCCGATCTTGCCTCACGCCACCCGGAGCCAGCACGCCAAGACACTGCACACCAGAACTGACACCCGGCAAATGGATATGGTGCCTGGGTGACAGAGTGACAGAATGTAGCAGGTCGGCGTTGGCATCGGCAGCGGAGGTGAGCGCCAGGGCAGAGGGCATAGCGTCAGAGGTCTGCAGGGCTGGAACAGCACAGGGAGCACGGGTAGCTGCAATGGTGGTCGTGACACAGGTGGTACAGCCACTGCAGCGAAAACAACCTAATTTAGGGGTACCCAAAAACATAGGTGGCTTGGGAGGTGGAAATCTAACATTGTTTTTAATCAAATGATAATTTAAGGTTTTTACCACTAGTGTCATATAGCGAGGGCAGGTGGGGATCTGTAGTTAAGATTGGCCAGTATTTCCTCGTAATCTGCCTGAGTTGTGAGCTTTTATTGTGAAAGGAATTAATCTAAATGAGTCTGTCCTTATTGCCATCTGTTTTGATGGGGTTAAGTGCTTGTTCACAACTCATAGTTAAGACTTTATTTTGGGTTTTAATTAACTCCTGATAGCAATAACCTCTCACCACAAATTTGCTGACCATCTGGTTAAGGGATGACTTCATATCTGAGGGGTCACTAGAAATATGGTGCACCCTCAGCATTTGGGAAAAGGGGAGACCCTTCTTGAGCGGGAGAGGGTGGTGACTGCTAGCGTGGAGAACATTGTTCCTGTCAGTGGCTTTAGTGAATAATGATGTCACGATCTTGCCGTCAGTTACTTTAATGTTGACATCAAGATACTGTACTTGACCACTGTCAATGGTGTAGGTAAATTTGACAGGGGAATTAGTCATGTTATGATTTTCTATAAGGTTTTTAAGTCCATCAGAACCCCCACCCCAAATCACCAGCAGGTCATCTATGTATCTGAGATATAAGATGACTGAAGAATTGATTGCCACATTCTCTATAAACAGCAATTTATTAATGGTGTACATGAAAGCGTTGGAGAATGATGGGGCCACAAATTTTATTTACAGCTAAATGGGTGTGCGATGGGGTCCATCGCACACCCATTTAGCTGTAAATAAAATTTTATGTATTGTTACTTTTAGTTCATGTGATTACTTCCGTGTTCCTCGGCGCTGGAGTCGGGTTGATGACGTCACTTCATGTCTCCGCCCGGCCAGATGCCGGTGAACATGAACGGCTTTGGGGTATTTAGGTGAGTTAATTTGTGTATGACTTTGTTCTCATAAGCACCTTGAGGTCTCAAAACATCGGGATAACCTGCCTGCTGTGTCAATATTTGCTCGAGTGCCACTGCCACCACATACTCATATATTTTCTGGCAGCCTGTGTAGGCTGATCGGTACGGAGGGCACCGCTTCATCTACTATCTCCCATGGAGGGAGACATTTCGCTTTTAAGTGGGAGTGCCGGCTCATGTTCTATATATATATATATATATATATATATATATATATATATATATATATATATATTATCTCTTATATATTTGGCTACATCTGTCACTCAAAGTGTGTCTGGAGATATAACCCTGGGTGGAGCCTCTGAATCACATGACTGACTCACATGACAGAGAACCAGCCCAGTGAGCCCACAGACAGTGCCAGACACCCTCTGCCTCTCCATGTTACACAGCAAAGACACAGCTACTCACCAGACACACCAGGTGAGTTCCCCACACCTCCATACCTCCCAACATGACCCTCTCCAGGAGGGACAGAATGCTATGTTTGTGAACTTCCATCTTAATTTATGATTGTCATCACCTGTCATTTTAAACAGGGTAATTGATAAGAAAGGTGTTTAAGCACAGGTGATGGTTATCCATAAATTAAGAAGAAAGTCCAGAAACAGAGCAATGTGTCCCTCCTGGAGAGGGTCATATTGGGTATGCACCTCCCTCCCTTCCCCCCCCCACATTCACGGCATCCCCACGATTAAATGGCACATGCAAAACAATGACATGGCTATGGTCGACAATGAAAAAGGTTGACAAGATTTATTTTTCACTTTTTCAATGTTTTCATATTCATTCTCATGTATCGACATGGACACCAATGAAGTGCCACACTTATGTCAACATTTACATGTGTTGACCTTTCTGTGTTGATTTTTTTCTTGTGGCGATTTGCTGCACCCCCCGCGACCCCCCTCCCGCGATTTGCAGCACACCCCCCGCAATTCGCGGCACCCCCGGTGACTCCCGCGATTCGCGGCCCCACCCAGTGACACCCCTCCACCTGCAATTCGCGCCAACCCCCGGGCCCCCCCTCCCGCGGTTCACGGTGCCCCCCACGACCCCCCCTACCACGGTTCACGGTGCCCCCCACGACCCCCCTACCGCGATTCCCCACCCCTGACTCCCCCTCCTGTCATTGCGGCAACCCCCCTCCCCTCGACCCACCCTCCCGCGATTCACTGCAACCCCCTGCGCCCCCCATCCCACGATTCGCGGCACCCACATCCCCCCCGCGACCCATCCTCCCGCAATTCACGGCATCCACCCACGACCCCTCCTCCCGTGATTCGCGGACACCCCTCACCTCCTCCCTCCCCCGCGCGTGATTCACGGCAACCCCAGGATTAAATGGCACATGCAAAACACTGGCACGGCTATGGTCGACAATGAAAAAGGTTGACATGAGTTTTTGAAGATTTATTTTTCTTTTTTTGAATGTTTTCATATTCATTCTCATGTGTCGACATGGACACCGATGAAGTGCCACACTTATGTCAACATTTACATGTGTAGAACTTTCTGTGTTGATTTTTTCTTGTAGCAATTTTTTTCCAGTGACAACTATGAACTATGTGCACGTCAACCTACACATCATCAACCAATTCTTTGTATAATATACAGTATAACACCTGTTCTGTTTTGCTGTAGGTGTTTTAAGTCAGAACTTTTACTGCTACTATTACTGTTTATGTAAATGCATTCTGAATGACATTAACATCCTACCATCCTTCTACAAGAATATATAACCAACTAGGTGATTCATTGCGCCCCGTCCCCCCCCCCTCCCGCAATTCACGGACCCCCCGCGCACCCCCCCTCCCGCGATTCGCAACCCCCCCTCGCGCAATTCACGCCCCCTCCCACGCTTTGCGGACCCCCGCCCTCTCCCGAGATTCGATGACACCTGCGCCCCCTCCCTCCCTTGATTCACGGCACCCCCGCGCCCCTCTCGCAATTCACGGCACCCCTAAGCCCCTCTTTAGTCTCCCGTATACTCACACACCCCTATCACTACCCAGCTTCCTGCTCTCCTGAACCGTAACTTCCACCACTGGGGAGTCGCTGACGCTGTTTTGCCCACATGCCCCTATCATGCCTTATAGCAAGCCTCCTGCTCTCATGCACCCAAACTCCCACCCAGTAGGAGGAGACACTGACTAAGGGCCACCATCCTGTACTCCTGTGCTGCCACGCTGGACCCTCACCCACTGGCAGAAGCAGCACAGTATCTCCCACCCTCCTCTTTAGTTCCCCTTATTCCCACACACCCCTATCACTACCCAGCCTCCTGTTTTCCTGTGTCGTGACCTCTGCCGGGGGGGAGCCACTGACTCAGAAACACCCTACTATACTATTGCACACACACACCTAAACAACATGCACACACAGCCCCCCCCCACACCCACAAATGTCACTGTACCATCCACACTATCAATGTACATCTTACTCTGTAAACGCTTTTTAATTAAACAAAACAATACACACCCCCTTCCACATCATATGCTTTCTATTTAACACATTTCACCTATAACTGAAGTTGCAATACAGGCATCTTTCATACAATTCTAACCATCTTTCTCATATACAAATGTTCACAAATTAAGGGGGCGCAGCCCCTTACGACGGTGTGAAGAGCGCCCGTAGGGCGAGATGAATCACCTAGTATATATATATATATATATATATATATTATATATATATATATATATATATATATATATATATATATATATAACTGGAAAGGCCAGATGCACTAAGCTTCAAACACTGATAAAGTGTAGAGTTAAAAACAACCAGCCAGTCAGATCCTTATTGTCCTCATTCAAACACTGTATGTATACCGCCAGTTAGGAGATGATCTACCCTATGGGGTAGATGTAGGAAGCAATGATAAGGGAGAAGTGATAAAGTGCCTGGTATTTTATCACTGGCCAATCAGCTTCTGACTGTTAAGTTACAGGCTGGGTTTAAAGAGACAGTTAGGAGCTGATTGGCCAGTGATAAAGTACCAGGCAATAAAGTACAAGTATCACTTCTCCCTTATCACTGCTTCATTCATATGGCCCCATGTGAGATGCAGTAGAGAGATTATTATACCACATTGAAGGTGTGGTCTGCAATAGAGTTGGAAATGTGTATGGAAGCATGTGTATCGCAGAAAATTTACATATTATGCTTTTGTATTTAATATGCATGTATTTTTTTAATTTAATATAAAAATGTTGAACTACAGAAGCACTGCTTACATAAGTTTAATACAGTATTTACAAAAGCAATAATATATGTGTGAGGGCAATCATATATTTTAATTGTAATACTGTATAATGTATTTCCATTTTTTATTTCCTATTTCAAGATTTACATTTTGAAAACATGTTTTAATACAATAACACATAAATATTTAGCTGCCATGTTAATTGGAATTATAGTGTACTAATGCAGTAATAAAATGATATCATTAGAATTTGATCCTCTTAGGTAATACAGAATCCCATGATAGCATTAGTATAAGAGAAAGCTTTAATGCATCATACAGGGTAATCCTAACATAACTCATAGCAGGAAGGTTAATTCCTCTGATATTTTAGAAATGGACATGATGTACAGTAAAACACTGTTTCAGGAACCCTGTGCTCATTGGTGGCTTATACTGACAATCCATCCAAACAAGAAAATTAATTTTTAATGGTGTTTCCCACATATTATTGAACAATATCTCACCATCTTTAACATATGAATGAAAATAATGTCCTACCTTCTGAATGATAAGTGCAGCAAATAATAATTATCTTAACAAATCATTACCATTGATCATTGTGGGCCTAATTTACAGGTGAATGCTGCTGTGTCTACTAGTGCAGCTGTTGCTGGTGTAGCAGCTCTGATAATATTCAAATGTCAGTTACACTCTTCTCTGGTCAACAGTACCAACATGTGCCTGAATGTGCAAGCACTAAGACACCCACTTTTACACCCACTTTTACTAAAGTGAGGGAATATCTACATATTTATCTAGCACCTTTTTGTGTTCACTTTTGGGCATCTACCAAACACCACCCAGGAATGTGTATCAGCTTGCCACTCCATTTGTGTTACTTGTGGTCCTGATCACAACAACAGCTTTGTGTATTCATTTTGTGTTGCACATGCTCCATAGGAGAATTAAAAAATCAATTAATGTGCATTTCCAGGTAATTATTCAACTATGTGAACATCAGAATGCTCTGGCTAAGGGCCTGATTCTGATTTGTAAGGTATTGCCTAGCCACAGGGACACAATAACTATAGATAGATATTCGTAGGCCCCATAGCAGAGGTTTGTAAGGGCCCCCTATTTAGCAACTGATGGTGAAAAATGTATGTAAACCATATTACTTAGTAAAGATGGGCCCCCTTCAGCTCTGGGCCCCATAGCATCTGCACCCCTTGCACCTATGGTAGTTACGCCCTTGCACAGGGAAGCTGCTGTGCAAATGCATACTGCTGATGGCTGCCTAGGTGTTGTGCAGCTTGGCGTGTATATGTTCTCTATGTGCCAGTATACTGTCCCTGCTTATATTGTCACTTACCTGGCTGCTAAAGCAAACATTGGTGCCACGGATAGCCGTCTAGATCAGAATCAGAATCAGAATCAGAATCATCTTTATTGGCCAGGTATACTTGTGTATGCTTGGAATTTTTTGTGGTAACAGTGCAGCATCAATCAGGGAACACAAGGGGGGTGGGAAGAGAGGCATAAACATACATCACATACATTTCACATGTATCTAGAAAAGTTCGAGTTAGTATTTAGTATTTGGTATGTTCAATATGGTTTAGTTGGTGGACAGCTATTGGGAAGAAGCCTTTTGTAGTTCTTGTCGTCTTTGCTGGGATGGACCTAAAACGTCTGCCTGACGGAAGGGGTTCAAACAGGTTGTGGCCAGGGTGTAGCTTGTCCGCCAAGATCTTTCCTGCACGCTTATTGACCCTGGCTAGGTATAGTTCTTGGACAGTGGGGAGCTCCGCCCCAATGATCTTTTCTGCCATCCTCACCACTCTTTGCAACCTTCGTCTGTCATTCTCGTTTGCTCCTCCGAACCAAATTGTGATCGAGGAGCAAAGAACAGACTCTACTATGGCGGTGTAGAAGATGAGCAGCAGCTCCTGCGGGATGTTGTATCTCTTGAGTTGCCTCAGGAAGAACAACCGCTGCTGAGCCTTCTTGACAGTTGTAATGATGTTGGGACCCATTTGAGGTCGCAGGAAATCTTTGTTCCTAGGAATTTGAAGGAGTCGACCCTCGACACTACTCTGTCAGATATTATGAGTGGGATCATGGCATTTGGTTTCCTTCTAAAGTCCACCACCATCTCCACCGTTTTGAGGGGGTTTAGGTCAAGGTTGTTTCCGCTACACCATTTAGTTAGCCGATCCACCTCCCGTCTGTATGCCGACTCGTTTCCAACCATGATCAGGCCGATAACCGTTGTGTCGTTTGCAAATTTTATAATTTTTACTGACTGTTCTGCTGAGGTGCAGTCGTTTGTGTAGAGGGAGAAGAGCAGGGGGGATAGGACACATCCTTGAGGGGCACCGGTGCTAATTGTGCATGTGTTTGAAATGAATGGGCCTGCTTTCACCGCCTGTTTCCTTTCAGTCAGGAAGTCAGTGATCCAGGAGCATGTAGGTTCTGGGACTCCTAGTGAACGTAGTTTTGGCTCCAGGATGTGAGGGATGATAGTGTTGAATGCCGAGCTGAAATCAACAAATAGTATCCTTGCATAGGTGCCTGGACTGTCCAGGTGCTGTAGAATGTGGTGCAGCCCTAGGTTGACTGCATCCTCGACACTTCTGTTTGCTCGGTAGGCAAACTGCAGGGGGTCGAGGTGAGCATTTGTAACAACTCTCAGGTGGTTCAGCACCATACGTTCAAGCACTTTCATGACCACCGATGTTAGTGCAATTGGCCTGTAGTCATTGAGGTCTTTCGTAGTTGAGCTCTTGGGAACCGGGACGATAATTGAGCCTTTGAAGCAGGTGGGGACCTTGCACATTTCTAGTGAAGTGTTGAAAATCCTGGTAAAGATAGGGGCGAGCTGTGTTGCACAGGTCTTGAGGGCAGATGGAGACACTCCGTCTGGGCCTCCAGCTTTCCTAGGGTTGACCCTCTTGAACATTCCTTCTACCTCTGTTTGGTCCACCTGGAGAGTCTGGGGGTGGGAGTTTTGGAAGGAGGGTGGGCAAGCCGTCTTGCCCCGGTCAGGGGTAGGACTGATGCAGGTAGCTTCCTTCTCGAACCTGCAGTAGAAATCGTTCAGCTCGTTCACTAGTTTCTGGTGCATGGTGGAGGGGGTTCGAGAGATCTTGTAGTTGGTTATAGCTTGCATGCCTCTCCAAGCTGACGCGGGGTCGTTGGTTGACAGGTTGTTCGTCAGCTTGTCTGGGAATCTTTTTTTTGCCAGTTTGATTTCCCGTGTTAGGGAGTTCCTGGCCTGTTTGTACAGGACAATATCACCACTGCGATAGGCTTCTTCCTTTGCCCGACGGAGCTTCCTGAGTTGACCACTGAACCATGGCTTGTTGTTGTTGAAGATGCGTGCTGTTTTGATTGGCACGCACAGGTCCTCGCAGAAGCTGATGTAGGCTGTCACTGTGTCGGTCAGATCGTCTAGGTTTGTAGCGGAGGATTCAAAGACTCCCCAGTCTGTGCATTCGAGACAGGCCTGAAGCTTCATTTTTGCCTCGTTTGTCCAGCTTTTGACTGATCTGACCACTGGTTTAGCTGACCTTAGCTTCTGGGTGTAAGTTGGTAGAAGGTGGACTATGCAATGGTCAGAGAGGCCCAGAGCTGCCCGGGGGATAGCCCGGTAAGTAGACTTGATAGTGGTGTAGCAGTGGTCTAAGGTACGTCCTTCCCTGGTGTGGCATCTGACTTGCTGTCTATACTTCGGTAGCTCTTGGGACAGGTTGGCACTGTTGAAGTCGCCCATCACTATAAGCAGTGCTTCTGGATGTCTGAGTTCTGTGTCTGTTATCCTGGTGGCCAGTTGGAGTTGGGCTTCTTTCGCATTTCCTTGGGGAGGTATATACACCCCCACCAGGACTATTGAAGATGCTGTGCAGCTTGGTGGGTATGTGTTCCCTGTGTGATACTGTACTGTCCCTGCTTATACTGCTACCTACCTGGCTGCTGCAATGACCAGTGGCGCCACTGATGACTGCCTAGGTGCTGTGTAGCTCGGCGGGTTTGTGTTCCCTGTGTGATGAACTGTACTGTCCCTGCTTATATTGTCACCTACCTGGCTGCTGCAATGACCAGTGGTGCTGCCGATGGCTGCCTGCTGTGCAGCTCGGTGGGCATGTGTTCATGTAATGTCTCGATGAAATGTATGTAATGCCTGTAATGTCTCAATGTAATGTATGTAATGCCCCCCCCCCCCCCCCCCTTCATCCCTGCTTGATGCTGCACTGTATATCCACAAAAAATTCCGCAAGCACACATGGCCAATAAAGTTGATTGTGATTCTTCTGATTCTGAAATAAAATGCAAATGGTTCTGTAAGAGCTAGACGTCCCCTTCATGCCACTATGGGATCCAAGGATGCATCAGATCACATCAAATCCATCTGTCATGACTCATAAAGGTAGCAGTCCCTGTCAGAAAAAAACTTACATACTGTAGACTGACTTACAGATCCTTTCTGGTCCAGGACTCTGGGCTCGGTCTAAAGCGGAGTCTGGAAGCATTTGGTTTCCATATTATTCTGATGTATTTGGCTATTCTAAACAACGTAAAAAAAAAATCTTTGTACATGGCTCACTTCAATTATGATATGAATTATTATATGAAGTGTGTATTGTTTTTGGAACAGGTTCATCCTTGTATACATGTTTATTGATTTTTAAAAAGTGTAAAAGCTAAATCTTGTTTTTCCCTTAGCAAAACTTTTTTTTTTTAGTGACCTTGTTTGAAATTACTAATTTATAGAAAAAAATATTACTGTACTATTTTAAACTCCAGAAGTTAACTATTTTCACATGTATAAGAGTTTTATGCAATGTAAAGTTAATGTGTTATCTGACAACAAGTAAACAGAATAGTTAAAAGTCCATTAAAAAGTTTTTTGTTTTTTTTCTTAATGCTCTAAATACTGGCTCTAGAGATTGATATATCTAATGTAGTCCCGGATGATATCTGAACAGATTATTCTCACAGCTAAGTTAATGAACAATTAATTTTCCTGCCAAGTAGTCCTTCTTTCAATCATGAGCTAGTGACATTTGGGCAGCTGTCTAAGCAAGTAGCATATGTTATTGCCTGGTATACTTGACTGTAACTGTTTGACAGGAGTGATATCTACTGGTGACAACAGCAAATGCTAAGGGAGCATCATTGCTTTAACAAAGTGCCTAGAGTTTAAATACCATACCAGTAAATATACACAATTATTTATGTGAATAAAAAAAAAATCCTAATAAGATCTACAGTACTGTAGCTTGGGAAATTATTTAAACCAACCTTCTGAATTTTTGTTTTGGTCCAGACACAGTCATTTTATAGGAGAACTATGCCCATTGCTATCATTTAGATTTTGCACTGTCCTTTACAACTACTGTATACCGAAACTAAAAAAAAAACAACTGTATAATGTATGGTTTTAGCCACTGGATTTAAAGGGGCAAAAATATTTTATAGAAAACCAGATTTATATTGTATTTATTAATATTGCCTTCTTTAATCCAGCATAGAGAATTGTGCTGATCCGACCTCTGTCTGTCAGCGGCTTGTGGCATTGGGTGGGTCCTTACTGTGTCTGCTATGTTACTCCAGTGAGCCCTGTCTGCTTTGCTCTATCAGTCCAGCGGTACCATGCCTGACAAATAATTGAGTGCTGCCCTATAATTTGGTGCTGCTATCCATCCCTATAATTATAACCCTGAGGAAGGATGGTGACGTCAGAAACGCGTTGGTGTACAGGGACGCTGGACACAGGAGAGACCGATATCAATCCTACCATCCTGGCATCACAAAATATTCTGACTCATTCCAGGTGAGAAGGATAATATTGGTCTTTGCCTGTGCAAAGCTCCCATTTTTTACTACATTTTTATTGTATATTTTTACCTGTCTGGGAATAAACTTGTTTTGGAGAAAATCCTGCTACCGCCCATACTTTAACTCAAGGAGGATTGAGGGATTGAAGGACTTGCTACATGAACATAGGGACCTTCATACAGGTTAGTTTGTTTCGTAATGTGAATGGTGTGTACCGCTGGTTGTTTTTGGAGTCTATTGGAGGATACACTTTATCCAAAGATACCTTTACTTGAATATAGGGACCAGTACCCAGGTCAGTTTTGATACCAGTTGTGACACCAAATACCATATACGTGGAGTGGTGGAATAAGAAGTATTGGATAAAGAAAATGCTATGTGTACATAGGGACCTACACTCAGGTCAGTGTGGTCCAATAAGGAACCCGCTGGAATTCCAGTAAAACTTGCAGACAACAGAGAGGACATTTACCCATAGTACCACAAACCACCATTAGTTAATCAGCGCCGGTTTATTGTCCTTTTCTTTTTGGTTGAGTAATGTCAGCACGATGACTGGTGCTGCTTCCAACACTTGTAGAGGACATGCAACTGGTAGAATTAGCCTCTACGTCCCATATAACATTGGTAGGGTCAGGCATATACATCACAACCGTGGACACACTTGGACTCTTCTCAGGGAATCTTGATATCTTACAGGAATGCACAGTTGAATCCTGTGCCTTAAAAAGTTAGATTTTTTTTAACTTTTTTACAGGGAGAAGGGCTTATATTTTTATGAGACGCAGAATCACCAGTCATAAACATAGGCAAAGGACTTAGCTTTTCCTTGCCACTAAGAAGAGACATGCTTACATGTACAAATATATCAGGGGGCAATATAATGATGAACTATCAGGCACCCTCTTTGCTTTGAGGTCAGACACTAGAAAATGTGGGCATTCTGTACCCTTAGAAGGAAAGACATTTTTACAGTCAGGGTAGTAAAGGTATGGAACTAAGTTCCAGAAGAGGTGGTGTGGGCAGAGAGGGGAGAGAGCAGAGGTCAGAGAAGCACTGTGTGTCTCCAACCTCCACCCGGAGACAGGTGGCACATGAACTCCCAGGCATGGCTACACCTATCGGCCAGAAACACCTTGGCGGAGGGAGGCATCTCAGTCAACAGGACCCACGGCCAGCACACCATGCAGTCACTACACCCCAGATGCTTTGCCTGCACAGCAGAGGGACTCATAGCCTGAAGGCTCTGTCTGTATTACCTCTGGGGATGAACAGCCCATCTTCCCCCACAAGATGTCCCAGCTCCAGGGTGAACCCAGCGGCACCCCCCTGGGAGAAGCTGCCAAGGAGGAGGTATGGCTCAGTATTGGGTGGCAGTGACGGTGGACCCCAGACCAGGGAGGGCCAACTCCAGCCCTGGGCCTCACTGACTTTCCCCCTCCCTGACTGACTCTCCTCCCCCCAAGGCACGCTGAATCTCCATCTCCAACCAGAGCCCCTGACATGCTGCCCCCCTCCCCTAGTCCCACAGCAGAACAGTCTCAATATCCATATATTCTGGGTGGCACCTGTGGGTGCTGGAGAAGAGATAGCCCCTCCACTGCTGCCCTGTGAGTAGCAGTGATCAAGGTGGTGCTGCCGATGGCTGCCTAGGATCTGTGTTGCTCAGCCAACTTTTTATGTCCCCTGTGTTTCCCCTGTCATGTCTTTATCTGTACTATTTAATTGTTGATTACCTATCTGGCTGGTACAATGACCAAGTGGCACCACTGATGGCTTCCTAGGCATTGTGTAGCTCAGCAAGTATAAGTTCCCTGTGTCTCCCCCTGTACATGTACATCACCCTTCCAATGGTACGTCTAGCATATACTTGTATGTATTATGTATGATATCTGTATTGTCACTGTTTAACTAATACAAAAATGCAATGACCTCCTGCACCTTTCTTTTCCATCCAAGGTGCTCATGAAGAAAAAAAAAGGGTTCAAATTAGTAAACCCATAGACACTCACCTCACATAAGTGGGTGACGTTCACATAAAGGTTTCTTTGAATATCGCACCATGTCACTGTTTAACTGTTCTCTAACTGGCTGTTGCATAGCAATACAAATTTAATTCCTAGTCTATGCACGTATACCTGGACAAATAATAAAGCTGTTTTGAAACGATTGGACAAACATTTGGAAAAAAAACACATGCAGGGATACAATCTGTAATTACAAATGAGCCTAAAGTTGAAACAAAGTAAATAACTTCAAATGGAGATATCACATCTACACATACACTTTAATGGGTACTATAAAATGGTTGAACTTGATGGATGTATGTATTTTTTCAACCTCAATTACTATGTTACTATAATTGTAATTTGTGTTGTGAATGACATATTGCCAATGCTAACGTTTCTTGTCAGCTAACTTTATTGAATTTTTTTTGTTTATTACTGACAAATTTTGCTTCTTGGATTTTGCATGCCCTCTACATCATTGGGCATCGGCCCTAGCAGATGACGTTGATGGACTTGCATCTTCAATGTCATGATTGATGACAGCAGCTTCAGTACTACATACCTCCCAACAGTCCCGATTTTATCGGGACAGTCCCGATTGTCAGGGCCTGTCGCGCTGTCCCACCCGCGGGCGGCAGTGTCCCGCGGAGTGGGGGGGCTGTTGGGAGTCCCCCCTGTCAGCTGCTATTCCCGCAGCCAGGGGGCTGGGGGCATGGCTAGAGGCCCACAGAGCCTCTGGGTCATGCCCCCATAGTGGCAAAATGGGGGCGTGGCCTCAAGGGGGAGCCGCGAGTATAGGCCATGCCCCCAAATTAGGCCACGCCCCCGAAAAATTTGGCGCGCCTACGGCACGCAGCAGCAGTGTCCCGCCTGCTGAGCCTCAGAAGTTGGGAGGTATGGTGCTAGTAGTAGGAAGTGGTTCCTGATCTTTAATTGTTTGTCCTCCATTTCTATTAACACTGCACAACTGGATTTATACAGCAGACTTAGCAGCACACCTGGAGTGATTTGCAAACAGGGCATACCTGGACTGATATAGCAGACAAAGCACCTCTTTTTTGTGGGGTCTCAAATGAACAAATCATTTAAGCCACAGTTCTGGCAGACCCTGTCACTGAAATGATTTGTTTGTTAAATAGTGCATGTCCTGTTTATACAACATAAAGTTAGGGAGGGCCCAAGGACAATTCCATCTTCCATCTTGTGCTCTTTGGGGCCAAGTTTGGCATAGTTTATAAAACTGCTGTCCTGTCTGCCACTGCAGTGCCGCCCACTTCTTACTTAGCTTAGTCATCCGGTTACCTCGATGCAACCTTTTGGCCTAAAAACAATATTTTGAGCTATGAGGTGTTCAGAATAGACTGAAGATGAGTGGAGATGAATGTTATTGATGTCAATAATATTGCAGGAACAAAATAACCTCCAAAATCGGTGATTTTAACTGTTTTATGATTTTTACAAAAAAATGTGTATCCAAAACCAAAATCCACAAGGGTGATTTTGGCAAAACCAATCCAGATCCAAAACATGAAGGAGAAACAGATCCAAAACCAAAACACAAAACTCAAAAAATGGCCTGGTGCACACCCCTAATTCTTATTTATACTTAGAAAACATGTTATAAGAATTGTTTTTCAGTATACCACTGCTCAAACCATCACAACTTGCAGCAGCATTTTTTAGGTCTCACTATGGCCTCCAATTTGAGCAGTTGAGCATATGTGTACACAAAATCACTTTGTTTGCTTTTGTTTTGCTTTTGCAATTTATTTATTGCCTAGTGTTTCCTTCACCTACTCACATATTTTTTGAATATACTGTGAACACAGCAACTACTTTCACAGAAAAAAAATAAATACAGCACAGTGATGATCATTTCTAGTTTTGTATTATTTGCAAAACCTTTCTTGCGTATTCCTAGCATTTGCAAATATAGTAGTCATAATAATATAGTTCTGCTAAAGATTATTTCCACAAATTTCTGTAAGTCTCAGCACAGATATTTTTTTTAATGATGTTCCCATGGTGAACAGACCAAGTAAACAAAATTTTCCAGAAATTATTGGATTTCTTTTTTTGCTTGGCATTGTAATATTCTGTTGCAGGAGGGAGATGTCATGCTTATTTTTTAATAGCTTTAACTTTTGTGCATTTCAGTGAAGCTAGCAGTGAACAATAAAATGAAAACACCAGGTATAGAAATGTTTCTTCAAAAGATTGATACAAATTAAACAAGTTTGGATTTGAATTAACAAAAATGTTCATCTATCGAGAATATTCACCAATGATAGGTTTTTTGATTATAACAGTAACATTATTATTCGGTCCCACGATATAGTAAATAAAAATTAAGCTATTAGCCATCCAGTTAAATGTTTTATATGTTCTCATTAAAATATTAATTTGGAAAAGACATTAAAAGTAGGTAATGCAATTTGTCAAGTATTTTTACCCTTTTTTCTCTTCTATCCAAACTGCAATGAACTGGAGGTTTCTTGTAGGAACTCTCTAACATTCAGGGGCCAATTCAGATGTGTTTTCATAGGTCCGAATTCGGCCTGTCCCCGATGATGGGGGAGTGCACATGCATACAGTCACTTATGCGCATGTGCATACCCCCGGAGTGTTGGTTCGAGTAATGATGGACAGGTAGGGTGTGGTCACAGGGGTCCGCCCAGTGTTTTGTGGGTGTGCCCATGAAAAATGGTGGGTGTGCCCATAGAAACACTGGGTGTACCCCTGCGAATGCAGGTGTACCCATGCATGCTGAGGGTGGGTGGCTACCCAACACTGGAAATCCTCGACGATGTATGCGATGTAGGTCCAATATAATGGTAAAATGTTCTCCTTGGAGCGCAGGTTATACCACCTTATGAGGTCTGAATCCAAATCAGCTATCACAGTTTTTATTTTTTTTCCCCAATTAATTGTACATATTATTGTGTTATTAAATTTGTTAATTTTATAAATATTGATTCACTTGCAATATAATTTTTTTTGTGAATATACACAGCCTAGTTAGCAGGTCTGAATTACCCCCTAAATGTGTTTTGAGAAAGCTACTACCTCTTAAGTATGGCTATGACTGAAAACTTACTTGGAGACTGCAGGTTCTTACTATTCAATTATTATTATTATTATTATTATTATTATTAGGGCTTAAAGTGGTCATGCAAAGGTGGGGGAACTCATTTCTCTATGCCACCCAATTACACACCCTCCCCCCATTAGGCAGAGACAGGGCCAGTGGTTGGGTTTTTGGCATCCCCCTGCTAACTAGAATACTTTTCTGTGAGAATTACTGTGCAGGGCCAATGTGGTGGTTAAAATGTTCCACCTTACCATTAGAGGTGGTGGAACTCAGTTCCACCCTGTTCCCCCTCATTTTAACCCGTTATTATTATTATTATTATTATTATTATATTATTATTATTATTGTTCTATACAAACCGCTGAAACTACGAAAGTGAAAGCTCATCCTAGACAAATGCAATACTTCCATGTCTGCCCGACAGAACAGCCATTACTATTCTGAACTCTGCTTCTATGGAGGATAGCACTTTTGGAGTACTGTTTTTGATTCAAGTCAATTGAAGTGACAGCCAGGGCAGTCTAATGGCATTTGTCTGGATTAGCAAAGCATTTGGAATAGGATTTAGCAAAGCAAGGAGAGAGATAAAGTACTTCCTAGTGAGCTTCAAACTGTCTATTTACATGCTACATTTGAAAAATGACATGCAGGAGCTGATTGGTTTAGGCTTTATCTCTACATGGGAGTTTTCTCACATTTCTTCTAATCACCTCACAAGTCTGCTAGAAGAAGTGTGTCCCCCGTGGCACTAGTGACCAAATGGAGCAACAATTGACTTACTGTACTAAGCCATTTGCCATATAGTGGCAGCCAGTGGAAACACAATTGAATTGCCCCCTATGATCATCCATAACATAGATCATCTCCATGCATGCGATTAGCTTCAGCATTGTGTGTGGTTCTTATTCAGGCTCAGTGTCCCATATTTAGATTGTGACCTTGGATTATCAATGTCCACAAAGCAAGAAACACTTTATAAAAAAAGAGGCAATTTGCATAAATGTAAACATGCCAATACTGTATGTGCCTTTAAATCTATGACATTCCATGTATTTATTTTCTTTATCTTAAGCTTCGCACATTTGTTTTCTTTTGTTTTGCTTTTGCAATTTATTTATTGCCTAGTTTTTCCTTCACCTACTCACACATTTTTTGAATATGATGTGAACACAGCAACTAATTTACAGGGAAAAAAATAGAGCACGGTGATGAAGAATATAGCACTGTGAATATTTTTAAACTTGTATTACAGTATGGATTGATTTAGCCTAAAAGTATTACTATTTGTTGCTTGGTTTTAAATAATGTCATTAGTCACTCAAATTCTAAAGTTAAATATTAGTTTGTGTGGTGCTCTCATTTGTCTGTGTTTGACTATCACTGCAAATGTGTAAATCAGTCATTCTTTAAAAAAGAAATACTGTTTTGTTCTTTCCCACTAATTGTGTGCTTTAATATTTTTTTCTCCCATTTTCCCGGCTTGTTCAGGCCATCTTACCCTTGCAGAGTTGCACTGAATTGGCAGGTACTGTGTGGCTTTATTCCCTCACAACCTCTAGTCTTCTCAAACAACAGATAATGTAGCCCATACAATGACACTTATCTGTCAGCACAGTGTTCATTTTTGCTCTCTCAGGGACAGATTATTTCATTAGACAGAGCTACTGAGTAAAGGCCCTCATACACTATGCCGACTTGTCGGCCTAATGTCAGCCCAGACTTCCACTGAGCTCCCTCGGCAGCTCCTGATATGATTTGGCACTTGATGTGCCATTTTTTACATGTGATCAATCAGATCGATATATCACATGGACTGGAGAGATAGCGGCAGGTGGGAGGCCGGGAGAGGGGAGAGCATGGCGCATAACAGAGTCCGGGTATCAGCGAGCAGGAGAATAGGAAACATCCTATTCAAAAGACTGGGCAGCCGCTGATTGGCCGAGAGCTCAGCCAAACAGCGACCACCCTGCTCGCCCAGTATTTTGAATAGGATGTTTCCTATTCTCCCGCTAGCTGCTACAAGGACTCTATTATGCGCCGTGCACTCCCTGCTCCCCGCCTACTGCTACCTCTCCAGTCCACCCACTATCCCACTACCCCTCCTGCAGCTGGACCGTACCCCGCTCCCCGCCACCTCTCCTGCCGCTAGCTGCCTCTGCATCATCCACGGACCGGACCCTGCTCTCCAGTCCCCACTCCCCCAGACCAGCTCAATGCCATCTGCACATAAGATTTATCTTATGTGCAGACCGCCCGACATCCAGATCTGATCCGATGCACACGGGACCGCGCATCGGATCAGATCGGATGTCATTCCCTACGCGATTTGGGCAATTTCACCCGTTTCCCCACCCGATCCTCCAGAATCGGGTGAAATTGAGCCCAAATCGCGTAGTGTATGGGGCCTTAAGACTTCATTGGTGGATTGGCCTATTTGACAAACTCTCCACTGCTGCTTTCTCACACAATGGTTTTCTCCCCAATCACCTCCCGACCAACAAGTTTTTAACCTGCTAATACAATTACGTGTATCTAAAAATCGCCAAACATGTAGACCAGGTTCTGATATGTGAATTGGCCAGAACCCTCATTGAGATCTGTGCATGGTCCTGTGTAAAAAACATGTGAAAGTTTTTTTTAAAACAGTGTGAGGTCTCCCCTCCTGAGCATAACCAGCCCTGGGCTCATTGAGCCGGACCTGGTTCCAAAAATACGGGGGACAAAAAGCATATGGCTCACCCATATTTTTTTGTCCCCCGTATTTTTGGAGAATATTTCTCCTGTGCAGTGGCGTAACTAGGATTTTTGTGCCCCCCGCCGTTATAGGAGGTGCCGCCCCCCCCCTAGGTATTCCAACTGCCCGCGTAGAGTTAAACACCCCCTCTTACCCCTTTGCATGATGCCGCCGCATTCCCGCAGCGCAGATCTCCTCCAGGCTCTGGACCTTCTCCTCTTGACATACAGTGCTAATTAAATATTACCATCACAAAATGGCTGCCCCCTAATAGCATACAGATTTTAAGGATGCTAGAGGAGGCCGCCGCCTCCTCTAGCATCCCTACAAAAACTGTCTACTGTTTGGGGGCAGCCATATTGTGAGGGGCGGTGTTCAATAGCACTGTACGTCAGGAGGCGACGGTCCGGATCCTGGAGGAGATCTGCGTTGCGAGAATGTGGCGGCACGAGGAGGGGTAAGGGGGGTGATTAACTGTACGAGGGCAGGCAGATGGAAAGGCGAGGGGGAGGGGGCCGCATGTCCTGGCAAGCCACAAACAGAGCGTAACATAGCCCTGCAGCATAGACCGGCACCCACAGTTACTCAGCGCCTCCCCGCCATGGCGGGGGCTGCGGGGCTATAGTTACGCCACTGCTCCTGTGCAGCTAACACCTTCTGTAGTGCTGTCCCACAATACATCCAGTTTCTTATGTGGAATTTACTATTGCAACAAAACTATCAGATTACAATGTTTATAGTTGGATTTATCACTAACAATGAAACTCATTGGTAATTGGGTCAAAAAGATTTGGACTTTCTCTTCCCTTTTTATAAACTCTAAAGTCTGCTTTAACAGGTATATGTGACAGTACTGTGGCAGAGAACAATCAATTTCATGTACTGTAGATCACATAATAGTAAAAGATTTACATTAACAGTATGGATACTTTACAACTATTTTACGAGTTTATGCTCTAAATTATTAGAAGCAGTAATAATATACTGTATGCAGACACAAAATCAGGTAACAAACGGATTAAAAAACAATGTATATTTATAAAATGGATGTATGGAATCCTCCAATTCTTAATCTAATCACAAATATCACAATATAAAAAGTGGTTGTGCAGCCTTGGTGCAGCAGCTTTTTCATCTACTCCGCATTTGTGGGGGTCTCTCCATCTAGGCCTCTCTCTTCCCTCTGGCGGTGGGAGACACGTTGTGTCATCAGGGACGGTGCCTTACAACGGGTCTGCTGGTCCTCATTCCTCTGTGGTGGAGATGTCATTTTGAGCCATTATGAGTCCTTCGGGGATGGTGCTATCACCCAAAGCCTCCTCTATCCTTGCTGGTTTGAGTAAAACAGTGCAGTCTGGATAAAAGCACTGGGACTCCTGCCTGCTGACTCCCCCTTCTGCCTGGCTCTTTCCTCTGCCTATTTCCTTCCCTGGAGTGCCTTGGATACCATTATCTGGGCCTGTCATCTGATTTTGGTGGTGTGCTAACTGCCACCTTACTTCAGACCATTAGTGCCTGCACTCAAAGACTCATTGCTAAGTTTTGAGATCTGGAAATTGTGTCCTCAAATCCTGTATCCATGATTTATACATTGTCTAGATCAGTGGTTCCCAACCTTTTTTCTATCCTGTACCCCATGATTAGGCTTTTAATTTTTGAGTACCCCCTCCTTTCAATTTAAAATATCTACATTACTTACGAGTGAAGTGTAAGTGAGCGTTATGCGTGTCTTTATATTAAGGAGTAGCGAAAGAGTATGCAGTCAGGAATTATGTCCCTCTGTGTATGGCCGCAGGCTGTGAACTGTCTCTGGAGGCACCGCCAACATCTGTAGGATTAATGCTGCTGCTTCCTCCTCCCATGTCAGCGTGGAGCAGAAAATTGCTGATGTTTGAGTTCACTGATGATGCTGCAGATGGAACCGGTAGTGACGCAACATGGTTCATCTCCATGGCAATGGGAGACTTCTACTTCCGCCATTACCAATATTATTTACAAGTACCCCCAACTGGTCTGCAAAGTACCCCCAGGGGTACTAGTACCCCAGGTTGGGATCCACTGGTCTAGATCACTGATCCCTATGGATTCACCTTGCCACATAGAGGCTTCTCCTGCTGACTCTGCAACTGCTTTGGCTCCTATTACTGATGACCACCTACGGATCTGTTTTGCAATGCTGGCAGCAGATTTGAAGCTGAACTTTATTCCTCTCTATGCATCCCTGGATGGTCGAGATCCACTTGGAGATGTTTTCACAGTTTTGGTGGCTCATGCATGTGTGTTCTTGGAACTACAAAGGAGGAACTGCTGTATTTGTATCTGTGGCTCTGCTGGCGACAAAGCCTGGCCAGATTAGTATTTCATGCCCCTGTGCCCATTGTTGGCATGTGAGTTTTACCCACGCAGTCAGGATCACCTCTTGAGCAATGCTTCAATAAGTCGGCACACACCGGAAAGGTCTTGTTTTTCTTTGTTTATATAAACTGGAACTGGTCACAACATTAACGAGTATTGAGAACAAGGTAAGTGTACGTGTATAGCTTTCACTGCATGCTGCATCTCTCTCTTCTTCATATCACCTTCAGACACAGGAAACAACAAGCAAGCATATGCATACATCACAGACTGTAATACATATAAACACAAATATGACAGCACTGCTGTCCCTCCAGTACAATTGCATCTTAAGTCTCATCTGATGTAGTTTTCTCAACACCCTGTTAGGAGCCGCCCTGCAGCAGCGGCTCCCTCTGCGTACATCCCAGTGGTTGCTAGGCAGCCGGAACGTCACGTCACTTACGGTCCCGAACTTCCCTGGTGCCGTTGCTAGGCACCCGGGACGCTGCTCTCCTCCGCCTCCTCCCTTGCCTAAGCAGTTGCCTAGGCAATGCAGGAAGTCTGGTGGCTGCGGGCAGGGGAGACTATTACACACAGCTGCCCCTTGATTCTGTATGGGAGGAGGCCTGGCTGATAATTGGCTACAGCTCCCTTTTTAAATCAGTCTCTGGAGCCGGTCAGACACCGGTTATAGAGTTTTGTTTGGAGTTCTTCCTGCCATTCTGTGTTTGTATCTGGTCCTGTTAGCCTGGCTTTCCCTGAACAGCTAGCTCCAGTACCTTCTCCTGTCTGGTACACTACGGTGTGGCGCAAGTACTTCTTTCTATCTTTTTTTTTTTTTTTTATAAATATTCTTTATTGAGTTTTTCACATAGAAAAAAAAAAGAAACAAGAAAAGAGACAGAATGAATACCAATGAAAAAGAGGCTATCACAATATACATACAAAGTACGTGTTGACCAAGTGCCCCCCCGCCTATCTGCCTAGAGCTGGTGAGGTTGTTTTGGTTGCATGAGTTCGTACAGGTCTAATCGGGTGTCAATTTCAGCCTGGCGTTAACCAGTTACAAGTCTTAATAATGTTTCTTATCATACTGTATAAATTACCTCTATTATCAAACAATAGTCCACAAAAAAAAAATAATTCTAAATTAGCGTGATATATCCATGAATTGTAGCAACAAAGTCAATATTAGCTCCACATCTATTTCATATTATTATTTTATATAACAGTGCAGCTAAAAATAATCTACCGATGTGCACAGTGGTATTTGTGCCCTATTTCCTGTGTGACCTTGTGCCTTATTTTGGTTCATTCTTTCTGACAAAATCCTTCTTAGATGGGCAAAACCATGTGCACTGCAGGTGGGGCAGATGTAACATGTGCAGAGAGAATTAGATTTGGGTGGGGTTTTACTTCAAAGTGAGATCTATATTGCAGTGTAAAAATAAAGCAGTCAGTATTTTCCCTGCACAGAAACAAAATTACTCACCCAAATCTAATTCTCTCTGCACAAGTAACATCTGCCCCCCCTGCAGTGCACATGGTTTTGTCCATCTAAGAAGGATTTTGTCAGAAAGAATGAACCAAAATAAGGCCCTATATATCTTTGTATCAATACATAAAAAAAGTATTTATAGTGTCGATGTAAATCTCAGAACAAACAAATTTGGATTTAGTAAAGTGCTTAATATAGATAACAATGGTGATCCTGTGTGTTAATGGACTATTATAGTGTAGATGCAACAAATACAAAGTTGTAATCGTTGTACTGTTTAACATGTTCCATATCATTATGGTTCTGCATTGGGAAAGAGTTCCATCCAACGGTGCCATATTTTACTGTATTTAAACAATGTATTTCTACACATGTGGAGGTATTTCTCATGCTTAATCGTGTAATTCACTAAAGCTTTCCAACACATTAGATTCGGCCCATCCCTAGCCATCCAACTTCTGGCAATTATCACTTTTGCCAATGAGCATAATATATTTATATACTGCCTATCCCCTGACAGAAGCTGTGGGGTTTCCACAATATCCAATATACAGCCTCTTATAGTAAGGACCGTTCTAGGGATGCCCGAATCCACCAACGTTTGGATTACCTCCTCCCAAAATAACAACACACATTGACATTGCCATAGAAGATGAAAAAATGTCCCAGGACTAGTATTGCATTTGGGGCACAATGCTGACGCTCGGCCCTTGAATTTAACAAGGCGAGTTGCTGACATGTGTAATACAAAAAACTGCACCTGTTGTACTCGTAAGGCACCAGTGGCATGAGAAATGCTAGCAACTGCATGTCGCCACTCTTCCTCCATTATTGGCCCTAGGTCCTGCACCCATTTCTCCCTCAGCTCCTCCATGCTATCCTTGCCCTTAGCCCTGTTAAAGTATTTGTAAATTCTACTGACTAGTTTTTTTTCCCCTCCAGTCTTAATTGTAATTTTAATTGGGGATTCACAGAAGGCCGGGTGATTCCCATGGAACTGGGCCTCCATTGCCACTTTCAACTGTACATATCTATATAAATATGATTTAGGGAGGCCGAATTCAAGTTTCAGCTCTGCAAAAGTTTTTATCCAGCTTAAATTATATAATTGGCCAACAGTATTAATTGAATATCGACTCCAAACTTCTTTAACTTGAAGTGATGTTAATTCCCTAAAGGTTAAGGAATCGTCTAATGGATGGGAGGGATTGATACCTTGCATATTTATAATTTTATTTGCCTCTTGCCAGATTTTGATGGCTTGCCTCACCAATGGAGGATCTAGCGTGTGAATGCATGGCTGCAAAATTCTATTTTTAGGATGACAACTTGGTGCAGCCAATGCAACTACCGCTACCGCAAGATCACTATTATCTTGATCCATAAACCATGGGCAAAGATGCTGTAGCTGGGCAGATATATAATACAGGCGAAAATCTGGCAGCCCCAAACCACCTGCCTTATCCAGCATAAGTTTGCTCAGCTGAACCTTTGGACGGGTATTATGCCAAATGAATGACGAGAGTTTACTATTAAGGTTCCTAAAAAGTTTTTTGGGGAAGGAAGACTGAAGGTGATTGTTGAATTATATACAACAACTGCGGGATCAGATTAATACGCCCTGTAACAGAGAGTGGCAATTTATTCCAGGATTTAAATTTAGGGTGACATTCTATGCTGTGCGATTATCGTTTTTTTGCGGTAATTAGACCACAAAATGGCGATATCACATTTTCCCATTAAATCGTTAATTTAATGGGATGCGCTCAGGGACTGAAATCGCATATTATGTGCGTTAAGGTATGATGAATAAAAATGCAAGATAAATTCGAATTTTTATCGCATCCAGATGTTTTCGTATAGAAAACTATACAAGTCGCTTATTTAATGCAAAGCGCATTTGCACATCGCATTTTTTAGGTGACTAATTATCGCACTTATTTCAGACCAGGGTCTGTTAGGCGAATTAGCCAGAACCCTGCACAGATCGCAATGTTCTGTGCAGGGTTCTGCTGTAAAAAAATAAAATAAAGGGTTAAAAAAAAAAAATAACGAGCGCGGGGTCCCCCGCCCGAGTATAACCAGCCCCGGGCTCACAGAGCCGGTGCTGGTGACATAAAATCAGGGTCCCCGACAAATAGGGGTCCCCTTGATTTCATGAAACCAGCACCAGGCTCAAGGTCCGGCGCTGGTTCCCAAAATACGGGGGACAAAGTGACTAGGGGTCCCCCGTATTTTAAGAACCAGCACCGGACACAACCAGCCAGCAGGGTAATGCCACAGCCGGGGGAAACTTATTATATAAGCTCCCGCGGCCAAAGCATTAACCCCCTGGCTGGTCAGCATGGGCAGGGGTCCTGGGGAAGTGGGGACCCCCCAATGAAGGGGTCCCCCCCCATCCAGGACTTACCAGCCCATGCTGATAGTCCGGGGCTGTCCCCAATGCCCCTGGGCGGTGGGCATCGGGCTGATGACTTGTGTAAAAAAAAAGAATTAAAACTATTGTTTTATACTGGCGAACTATGAGTCCCAGCAAGCCTACCCCGCATGCTGGGACTTTGGGAACCACAAGTCCCAGCATGCGGGGCATTAAAGGGCCCGCTGGCACTTGTAGTTCTGCAGTGCAAAAAATAGTTCACAAAATCACACTGACACACTGTAAAATAAAACTTTAATACACACAAAACACACACACACTGATACTTACCTACCTTGAGCCCGTAGGTCAGTCCCTGGATCCTGGGTCCGTCCTCCAGGGCTCCAGGGCAGAAGAGTCTGGTTCCGGGACCTTGGTCCTGGTTCCGGGGCTGGTCCTGGGGTTCTGGGGCTCCTGGGCTGCAGAATCCGGGGTCCGGGATCCGAGGTAGTCCCCAGGGGTACCTAAGGAAGCAAATCCAACTCACCTGGTCCCTGGCGACGACCTCGGAATCCTCTCCGGTGACAGCGCTGCTCCCATCTGGTACCCGGCTCGCAGGACTTTGACAGGCGTTGAGATGTTTCCTCCTCAGGGTCTCTGCACAGAATGATTTCTTGGCCAATCAGGAGCCGAGAAAGTCGGCTCCTGATTGGCCAGAAATCATTCTAACTAGAGACGCCGAGGAGGAAACATCTCTGCTCTAGATGCGCTGAGATGTTACTTCCTCGGCCTCTGTATTCAGAATGATTTCTGGCCAATCAGGAGCCGACTTTCTCGGCTCCTGATTGGCCAAGAAATCATTCTGTGCAGAGACGCCGAGGAGGAAACATCTCAGCGCCTGTCAAAGTCCTGCGAGCCGGGTAGTAGATGGGACCAGCGCTGTCACCGGAGAGGATTCCGAGGTCGTCGCCAGGGACCAGGTGAGTTGGATTTGCTTCCTTAGGTACCCCTGGGGACTACCTCGGATCCCGGACCCCGGATTCTGCAGCCCAGGAGCCCCGGAACCCCAGGACCAGCCCCGGAACCAGGACCAAGGCCCCGGAACCGGACTCTTCTGCCCTGGAGCCCCGGAGGACGGACCCAGGATCCAGGGACCGACCTACGGGCTCAAGGTAGGTAAGTATCAGTGTGTGTGTGTTTTGTGTGTATTAAAGTTTTATTTTACAGTGTGTCAGTGTGATTTTGTGAACTATTTTTTGCACTGCAGAACTACAAGTGCCAGCGGGCCCTTTAATGCCCCGCATGCTGGGACTTGTGGTTCCCCAAGTCCCAGCATGCGGGGTAGGCTTGCTGGGACTCATAGGGTGACATTCTATGCTATGCGCTAAATACGCATGTTTAATTCGCACACCATATCGCCGCAAATCGCCTATTTTCAAATCGCATTTTTCAGCCTAAATGCGCATATTTAATGTGATGCGCATTGGAGGCTGAAAAGTGCGAATAGGGGCGATTTGCGGCGATGTGGTGCGCTGTTTTTAGTCCTGAAAATGTGCGATTTTCATGTGTGAAAATCGCACATTTGCAGGACAGCGCAAGGTGTAAAAAAAAGAACCGAGCGCGGGGTCCCCCGCCCGAGTGTAACCAGGGTCCCCGACAAATAGGGGTCCCCTTGATTTTATGAAACCAGCACCAGACTCAAGGTCCGGCGCTGGTTCCCAAAATACGGGGGACAAAGTGACTAGGGGTCCCCCGTATTTTAAGAACCAGCACCGGACACAACCAGCCAGCAGGGTAATGCCACAGCCGGGGGGAGACTTTTTATACAAGTCCCCCCGGCCAAAGCATTAACCCCCTGGCTGGTCAGCATGGGCAGGGGTCCTGGGGAAGTGGGGACCCCCCCAATGAAGGGGTCCCCCCCCTCCAGGACTTACCAGCCCATGCTGATAGTCCGGGGCTGTCCTCCATGCCCCTGGGCTGTGGGCATGGAGCTGATGCTTTGTGTAAAAAAAAGAATGTAAACTATTGTTTTACACTGGCGAACTATCAGTCCCAGCAAGCCTACCCCGCATGCTGGGACTTGGGGAACCACAAGTCCCAGCATGCGGGGCATTAAAGTGCCCGCTGGCACTTGTAGTTCTGCAGTGTAAAAAATAGTGCACAAAATCACACTGACACCCTGTGAAATAAAACTTTAATACACACAAAACACACTGATACTTACCTACCTTGAGCCCGTAGGTCGGTCCCTGGATCCTGGATTCTTCCTCCGGGGCTCCAGGGCAGAAGAGTCCGGTTCCGGGGCCTTGGTCCTGGTTTCGGGGCTGGTCCTGGGGTTCCGGGGCTCCTGCCGTGAAGAATCCGGGGTCCGGGATCCGTGGTAGTCCAGAGGGGTACCTAAGGAGGAAAATCCTACTCACCTGCTCCCCGGCGGCGACCTCCGGTGACAGCGCTGCTCCCGTATGGTACCCGGCTTCAAGGAGTTGGTCCGGCGCTGAGATGTTTCCTCTTCGCCGTCTGTGAACAGAATGATTTCTCGGCCAGTCGGCTCCTGATTGGCCAGAAATCATTCTGAATATAGACGCCGACGGAGTAACATCTCAGCTCTGGATGCGCTGAGATGTTACTCCGTCGGCGTCTATATTCAGAATGATTTCTGGCCAATTAGGAGCCGACTTTCTCGGCTCCTGATTGGCCGAGAAATCATTCTGTTCACAGACGGCGAAGAGGAAACATCTCAGCGCCGGACCAACTCCTTGAAGCCGGGTACCATTCGGGAGCAGCGCTGTCACCGGAGGTCGCCGCCGTGGAGCAGGTGAGTAGGATTTTCCTCCTTAGGTACCCCTCTGGACTACCACGGATCCCGGACCCCGGATTCTTCACGGCAGGAGCCCCGGAACCCCAGGACCAGCCCCGGAACCAGGACCAAGGCCCCGGAACCGGACTCTTCTGCCCTGGAGCCCCGGAGGAAGAATCCAGGATCCAGGGACCGACCTACGGGCTCAAGGTAGGTAAGTATCAGTGTGTTTTGTGTGTATTAAAGTTTTATTTCACAGGGTGTCAGTGTGATTTTGTGCACTATTTTTTACACTGCAGAACTACAAGTGCCAGCGGGCACTTTAATGCCCCGCATGCTGGGACTTGTGGTTCCCCAAGTCCCAGCATGCGGGGTAGGCTTGCTGGGACTGATAGTTCGCCAGTGTAAAACAATAGTTTACATTCTTTTTTTTACACAAAGCATCAGCTCCATGCCCACAGCCCAGGGGCATGGAGGACAGCCCCGGACTATCAGCATGGGCTGGTAAGTCCTGGAGGGGGGGGACCCCTTCATTGGGGGGGTCCCCACTTCCCCAGGACCCCTGCCCATGCTGACCAGCCAGGGGGTTAATGCTTTGGCCGGGGGGACTTGTATAAAAAGTCTCCCCCCGGCTGTGGCATTACCCTGCTGGCTGGTTGTGTCCGGTGCTGGTTCTTAAAATACGGGGGACCCCTAGTCACTTTGTTCCCCGTATTTTGGGAACCAGCGCCGGACATAGGCCCTTATTCAGGTTCATTCGTTCGCATGCACATACGCACGCAGTGCTACACTGCAAAACCGCTAGCACGCATCTTGCAGTCACGCCTATAAACTTGCCAACTCATACGTACGCACACATATCCCCAAAAAAGGTGTGGTCTACCACGGCGTGCAATCAGAAATGCTCGCACGCCCCACCACATTTCCACACGCACACGCACCACATTGTGCGTGCGAACATGTTTTCTGTGCGTAATGTTTTGCAGTATACACTTTTAAGCACGCAAGACACATGCACTCACCACATCAATCAATGATTTCACGCTCCTCAATTAAGTGGGATGGATGTAGACTTGATTCAATCTGCAAACCTCATTACTCACGCAGACAACCCCTTAACCTCGTTATTGTTTTCCATTAACGCATATTTCTACCTCAATAAAGTGTCTAATGTTCGATGTGTTGGTTTCTCATTACCTTTTTCGCGAATATGGTTGAATGTGTAGCGATGTCTATAATAAACACATGTTAGATACGCATATCACACACTAACAATATGGTGACACATGTCATTCGTCACAAATGTACAGACACACACTCATACACCTTTATGTTGTATCTGAATTCGCGTAAAATGACGCATATATGCTATTTAAATTTTCGCACTTCATTATCCAATACCGACTCGGCAATATTTTAGAAGGCTGGTTGATAGTTTGGCCACCATTGGCCAAAGTAGGGTCAGGAGTAGGCTGTGTGCTGGTCCCTGCCTGTGCTTGTGTTGGTGGTGGGTCAGCCTGCTTTTGCCTTTGCCACAGCTCCTCAGCTTGTCTGAGCCGTAGCATCAATACACGCGCATACTGTATATACAGGACGTCTCCATGTAATGCATATTGTATGTATTGACGTGGTTATGTGTACGGTCTGCATATTTTAATTTTCGCAAACATATTGTTCTGTGAAGATGGACTAATAAAGTTATTACATGACAATTTTTGTGACCAATCAGACACAAGGCAAACTTATATATGTGCCTGCAATTAATAACTGCGCCATTGCCAAGATGTCTTCTGGAAGGGCACCATCTTTTTCCCTGAGGGAGCTTGTGGCCCTGGTTCGGGTTATGGACCATCGGCTTGGTGGCAGGGGCCCCTGTGTGTCCAATGCAGAGAAGCGGCGGGCGTATAATGCAGCCCGCCGGCGAATCTTCTTTCGGACGGGCGTCAGGAGGACCTTAGGCCAGGTTGAGCGCCGGTGGTCCGACCTCCGCCGAAGGCAGCCGGAGCTGCTATGTTCTATTCGCCGCTACATTAGCCGATGTGAGTATTTTGTCATTGCTTTAAAAATGCGAAATATTATAGTGTTTATATAGCACTTTTGTAATTAATATTTCGTTGTGCATTAGTCTATGGGTATATTATGTCTATGCTATGTCGGCCTATATATGGGCTGCTAGGTTAATATATGGTTGTGTAGTGGTATATATGGGTAGTGTGTATATGTCCATATATGGATGTACATTAGTGTGCATTATTTTGATATAAATTATGTCCTAATAAAAAATGTCACCTTTCCCATATATATAAAGTTTCTATGTTGTAATCTATACTAAATTATTCTTTCCTTTTTCCTTTCATATTCTGCCACCATCCCTGACTCCTGAACCATCATGGCCATTTCAGCTCTGGCCAGGGCACGCATCAGGGCCCGTCAGGAGGAGGCTGCGAGGGAGGCAATGGAGCAGGCCAGAGCTGCACGAGCCATGTCACCAGCCGCAAGCCCATCCACCTCCCACTCCCACACTTCCTCCCCCTCCCCTTCCCCCTCCCAGTCTGTGTGGTCAGAGACCGTGCCACCCCCTGGACAGCACACCATATCCCCATCCACCTCCCACTCCCACACCTCCTCCCCCTCCCCTTCCCCCTCCCAGTCTGTGTGGTCAGAGACCGTGCCACCCCCTGGACAGCACACCATATCCCCATCCACCTCCCACTCCCACACTTCCTCCCCCTCCCCTTCCCCCTCCCAGTCTGTGTGGTCAGAGACCGTGCCACCCCCTGGACAGCACACCATATCCCCATCCACCTCCCACTCCCACACCTCCTCCCCCTCCCCTTCCCCCTCCCAGTCTGTGTGGTCAGAGACCGTGCCACCCCCTGGACAGCACACCATATCCCCATCCACCTCCCACTCCCACACTTCCTCCCCCTCCCCTTCCCCCTCCCAGTCTGTGTGGTCAGAGACCGTGCCACCCCCTGGACAGCACACCATATCCCCATCCACCTCCCACTCCCACACCTCCTCCCCCTCCCCTTCCCCCTCCCAGTCTGTGTGGTCAGAGACCGTGCCACCCCCTGGACAGCACACCATATCCCCATCCACCTCCACCAGCCACACCTCCTCCCCCTCCACCACCCCTCCCCCCTTCAACCCACCACTACCCCCTTTTGAACCACCCTATTACTCCCCACCACCCTCCCCAAACCCCTCCCAAACCCCACCACACCCCAACACCTTGGACATGACACCCATCCCTCCAGCATCCCTCCTTTTGGCTCCATCCCCCAGCTACAGGCCAACCACCACCAGAGAGCAGGATGACAATGGCAGCCGTAAGTAAAGAATGTGCATAATGGTCACACCCAAAATGCAACACATTACCAAACACAACATACACATATGTGATGGCCACATCATTATTTGTCCCACATATACACTGCAGTCCTAGGCTAACCTGTGGGGTCTTGACCTCCAGGTTTAAACAGCACTGTTGGATTTGAATTGTGGTGTGTGGCCATGCCTCACCATGCCAGAAATTACAAGTTACAAACTTAGAAATCATCTTTTCCTTTATTTTAGAACAGTGTCTCCTATAGCAAACCATAATCTGTGGCAGTTTACAAAGGAGACAGTGATACAACAAACATGGTACTTACAGACAGTTAAAAGGCTGGAGGGCCCTGCTCAGAAGCTTACAATCTATAGGGGCAGGTCATAACATATCCTACAGTAGTGGTGTTGGAGACTTGTGGGCAAAGCTGTTATATAAGTGTAGTTCCCAGCATGATGAACCACATACATTTTCACGCTGTTCTTTTAATAGTGTGTTAGGCAATGCTGAGGCATGCATGACTCAAACAGCTGTAGGCCCATGTACAATGTATTTGTGCAATTGGTGTGGTCTTCACAGTTAAATTGCAACTTCTTAGTTTTGGCAAATATACAGCAGAACTGCATTTATTACAGTACATTTACACAATAATATTTTTCATTCTAGCCAGAAACTGAAGAGAAGCAGCCAGATGCAGAACTTCTTGTGGCCTTCATACACCTCACCCTCCTCTACCTGGCCACACTTGTTGCTCAACTGCAGGCTCTTCTGCATCGTTCTTGATTTTTTGTTTGCTTTGTTATTAAAAAAGTAGGCTAATGTTATAAGTTGTGTGTGTTATTTTTACAACATATGCCATTCACCTTTTCACAACCACATCAGTGTAATGGTGCTTAGTCCCCCATAACCATTGTCAATACAGAGATAGTGAGGCACACCAATGTATGTGATATGATAAATGTTTATTTTGCTGTCAAAAATTATGTGAAAAGGTATAATTGCTCCATAAAAGGCAGAGCAGCTCCATTAGTGTGCAGTCGCCATCATACATGTGTACACACACCAAGCAGCATCCCGTAGGTGACCATTGACCTCACACCACAACACCTTCATGAGTTCATCTACAAGGATAGGAAAAGGCAAATCATTTAGAAATACATACTAGAAACCAATCATCACATGCAAACTAATGCTAAGCATCACATATATATTGGTGCAAGTAAATACGCACAAGTTGTGATAATGTATTTCAATCTATGTTATATGGTGACACATCAATCTGCCAATGGAAGATGGTTAGTAGTTGACAATATGTTGTAAATGAATGACACTACACCTACCTGAAAAAGCGTCCCACCACAGAGTCTCGGAGGGTGTGTCCTCGAACATTTTCAGGGTGTCTGTAGCGGCAGGGGGCAGTGTCGTGTGCCTCAGGTGGATGGACTTCCTCCTCGGGGAAGGGTACAGACCTTGTTACAGCTATGTTGTGTAACAAACAACACAACCCCACAATCTTTGCCACCATGGCTGGCGCATACTGGAGGTCACCACCAGTGCGATGGAGCACACGAAATCAGCCCTTCAAGAGGCCAATGGTGCGCTCCACGACTTGCCTGGTGCCGACATGGGCCGCATTGTATGTCTCCTGTGGGCCTGGTGTTGGTGAGCTGTAAGGAGTTAGCAGCCAGGGTGTGCATGGGTAACCGGAGTCACCCAAAATCCACGCATCACGTCCTTCCAACTCTTTCAATCTTTGCCATATCCTGGTTTGCCTAATGACATAGGAGTCATGGGCACTTCCAGGAAAGTTGGAGTTAAAGGCCAGGATCTGCATGGATGGGCCACACACCACCATCACGTTGAGGGAATGGAACATCTTACGATTACGGAAGATGTGCTCAGTACGTGATGGTGGCACAAATGGTACATGTGTCCCATCCACAACACCTATCACATTAGGGAAATCCGCAATGTGTTGAAATTGCAGCTTGACCCTATCCAGGCAATCCCGGTCTAATGGCATGGCCATGAAGTGCCCCTTGCGTCGAAACATGGCCAACATGATACGCCTCAGGATCCTACTGAAAGTAGGTTGGGAAACTCCTGCAAGCACTGCCACCACTTGCTGGAATGACCCTGAGGCACAAAAATGCAACACCGCCAACCACTGTGTGAGAGGCGGAATTGCTGTTGGGAGCCGGTGACTGCTTTCAAGATCACTCTCTATTAATGAGAGAGTGTCTAGGATCACATGCGGTGGTAACCGGTACCTTGTTTGTACCTCATCATCCGGCATCCCAAAGAGGGTTACACGTGTGCGGAAGATTTGGGCACGCCCCAGCCTCCTTCCTCGAACAGGTGGAGGCACACGTTCTGCCTGTTGCTGCACACCCACCTCAATGGCCACCATTTGCATCTGGAAGTAAAAAGGTATTGTTGACAAAATGACCAAAACACACACAGACACACAGACTCACCCCACCAACAACACAGCAAATACATACGGGCAGAGGATGCCTGTAGAGATCCATACTCAATCCTAGTCCAACAAAAAAGGGCATGTATTGTAAGATGACCATTACCACACAAGCATCACATAACATTACCATCTCCTTAAGTAACAATCCACCCAAGTTAGGTATGATTGCATGACGTACCCCCTAGACATTTTGTATGATAATGACAGAGCACTGTACTATGATGTGTGGCTACACACCCAAAACATACTCACACACCAAAAAATAAACAGCTGCAACTGTAAACACCACACACCAATGTCCGGTGAGCTGTGATTTACCTTAATATACTACTGAGGAAAGCAAGAATTGGGCACAGTACTTGACCACTAATCCAATCCTAAAGCAAAAATAGACAATACAAATAGCATTACAATGTGCCCCATTAACAATGACACCAGTATAAACCATCAGTGCAGAGATGCATAGTAACATTACAGATGGAATGTTCTGTATGCATGGCACACCTTTAAGGCAAAATGTGTCATGCAATAGAAAGATTGACAACATAACACATGGCAATATTTGGTACTCTATAAAAATAGCAACAATACTTACACAGTGTGCTCCTGAAACATACGCGAATACCGTTGAACTATACATCAGCCGCAAGCAAACTCAACAATCGCCATATTTATAGGCACACACCATGATTGTGGATAACCACACAAATGATGCGCAAGCAAACACGCACTAAACACTGGCATGGATTGAGAATGACACATTCCAATTTAATGAATCCACAGTGCACATTAGAACCAAAAAAAATACGGTTGCCATGCGCTTAATAACTTACACATGTGAGGACGCCCCAAAAGATAGTGGTGGATAAGTTAGACATGTGGGAACGCACCAAAATAAAGTGATGGACGTTAGCAAACCTAAAGAGCCATGTTGCCAGGTTTTCACTGCTAACGCACGCGTGCTCGCGCGTTTGTGAAAATTAGCTGGCGTCCGAAAAAACCAATTAGCACACGAGCCAGCCTACAAATGGACACATGAGTGCATAGCACATTTGGCAGCTCAATGAGTTCTGATTCAGAGGGAGACGTTACCTCAGACCACGAGGCTATCATTGAAAGACTCACTGCCATCACTGAAGCCCTCATGGAGAGGAGAAGAGGAGAAGAAGGGGAAGGCTCATCCTCATCCTCACAGCTAGCCATTCCAACACACTCTGCACATCAGTCCGTGGGTGCTGCAGTGGCAGGTCAAAGTGCTGGGGGTCCTACAGATGTGGCTAACCGAAGCCGCAACACCCCTTTCACTAAAATTGAATTGGGCATTTTAGTGCCTAAAGCCAGAGACCTCATCGAATTTGGCCCAAAAAAATGAGCACCAATGCCAAGGATAAGGTGTGGCAACAAATCACCGACGACATCAGTGCCATCTCTCCTCAGGCCCGTGATTGGCAACATGTGAAGCGCAGGCAAGTGTGATATGGTGTGTGTGTGTGTCTGTGTGTGTGTGTCTGTGTGTGTGTGTGTGTGTTGTTAAGTGTGTATGGGTGTTTTTTTAAACAATAACAAATGTAGAAGGCATGGGTATGTGGATGTATGTGCAGCTGAAAATAGAGGTAGTATCACCACATGTGGAATGTCTGCAAAATAGTGGTAATGGTTACACTTTCAGGGGTGAAGATGACAAGGTGTTTCTTATGTGTAATGGCATGTAGTGCATGTGTAAATAAAGTAAATGTGTCAGTGTTACAATGCTAATGTAGTGTAATGCTTGGAAGAAGGTATGACATTTATATGGGCAGAAATTGAACCATGTGCATCATAACCCGGTGGACATATATAGACATGTTAAATGCAGACATATATGTATCATTTTTGATTAATATTTTGCAAACATTTATGCAGGTGGCAAGATTTCAAATCACGCCTTAAAAGGAAACTGTCCAACAGATGGACAGCAAGCCAAAAAACAGGTGGAGGAAATCTCCCTGACCACCTCCAGCTTACGTCACTGGAGGAACTGGCCCAGGACTGTATTTCCCAGGAGGAGATTAAAGGTGTCTCCAGCATGGACAGTGAATTGGGGCCAGATGAGTTTGGCGCAGATACTGCCGGTAAATGTGAAATTGAAGTGGCACACTATAGATTGACAGGTGTATGAGCAACATCTGATATTTTCTTGTCTGTTGTTTCTTCACAGATGACAACACTGAGGCTGACGCTTCTGCTCCTCCACCACCACCACCACCATCAACAACTGAAAGCAATGGTGGTCAAGGAAAAACAGCAGCTGAGAACATTTCCCTTGCACATGTACTGCAGGACATACGTGAGCAGGGCCGCACCACTATGGAATGCCAGGATCAAATGCTGCAGGTGGTTGTGAAAATGGCACACAGTCTCGAGGGCCTCCACCATGAAGCCAGACGCTTCAATGAACATATGGCCACTGAAGTATCCTCCACTCGGCCCACACCAGCAGCTTCGACCTCACAGGGTGAAGGTCAGAATGCACCCCCACTTTTGCGTACACGCAGGTGTGGTAGACCCACCAAAGGGGGAGTCCAGAAGCGACCGCGAAAATAAAAATTTTTTTTTTCTTTATTAGTATTTTTGTATTTTTGTTTATTTTCCATTTTTTTATGTTTGCCTTTTTGTGTGTACAAATTCTGTTCCTTTTAATTTTTGTTTAATGCTGTAGTATATGCAAATAAAAATATACTCACATTGAGCATGCGTTGTCTTGTGATTTTACGCAGATATATTAGATATATGTTGTATATGTGAGTTGACACATGTCGACTCATGTTGACAGTGCTAACATGCTACACATGGCAGAGTGAAAATGTACATAAAGGTGTGTTAGATAAGGGCAATTAATACATGTGTTAAGTGCATTTGCATTTGTGCCTTACAATTCACCCAAACATCGTAATTTTAATGTGTCTGTTAGCTCCTGTTTGGTTTGGTGATGCAACCTGAAGTGGAGCTGAGTTAACTAATTGGAACAAACAACCAATAATTGCGCACAATGGGGGTCAGGTGCTAATAACTTCCACATTTCGCAACTGTGTTTTAAGCGTACGAACGAGCAGTTCACAAGAAGTATGCTATGCGAAACTGAAAACCTGCTTTAAGCTTACGAAAATTTGTGAGCTTGTGTGGGAACAATCCGTGTTGCAGTAATGCGAAACCAAACCCACCACTCCAAGTGAACGCCCAGGTGTACGCCCATGTGTACGCCCAGTTTTGCTCATTATACTGGACGCGCCCATACAAACGCCTACATCACGCCTACTGGGTAATCTTTCGCTCGGACGGCAGAAACCGCTTGGAAGATTGCTTGCGAATAGGAATGTAGCAGTTTGCACATGCGCTGTGCGTACACTGCACATGCGCAATGACAGTAGTTGGTTGATGCGTGCGTTTGTGCATGCGAACGTGTCAACGTGAATAAGGGCCCTTGAGTCTGGTGCTGGTTTCATAAAATCAAGGGGACCCCTATTTGTCGGGGACCCTGATTTTATGTCACCAGCACCGGCTCAGTGAGCCCGGGGCTGGTTACACTCGGGCGGGGGACCCCGCGCTCGTTTTTATTTTTATTTAACCATTTATTTTACTTTTTAAAGCAGAACCCTGCACAAAACATTGCGATCTGTGCAGGGTTCTGCCTAATTCGCCTAACAGACCCAGGTCTGAAATAAGTGCGATAATTAGTCACTTAAATAATGCGATGTGCAAATGCGCATAGCATTAAATAAGCGACTTGTATACTTTTCTGTGCGCAAACATCTGGATGCGATAAAAATGCGAATTAATCTCGCATTTTTATTCACCAGACCTTTACGCACAAAATATGCGATTTAAGCCCCTATGCGCATCCCATTAAATCAACGATTTAATGGGAAAATGCGATATCGCCATTTTGTGGTCTAATTACCGCAAAATAACGATACTCGCATAGCATAGAATGTCACCCATAGTTTGCCAGTATAAAACAATAGTTTTAATTCTTTTTTTTACACAAGTCATCAGCCCGATGCCCACCGCCCAGGGGCATCGGGGACAGCCCCGGACTATCAGCATGGGTTGGTAAGTCCTGGAGGGGGGGGACCCCTTCATTGGGGGGGTCCCCACTTACCCAGGACCCCTGCCCATGCTGACCAGCCAGGGGGTTAATGCTTTGGCCGCGGGAGCTTATATAATAAGTTTCCCCCGGCTGTGGCATTACCCTGCTGGCTGGTTGTGTCCGGTGCTGGTTCTTAAAATATGGGGGACCCCTAGTCACTTTGTCCCCCGTATTTTGGGAACCAGTGCCGGACCTTGAGCCTGGTGCTGGTTTCATGAAATCAGGGGGACCCCTATTTGTCGGGGACCCTGATTTTATGTCACCAGCACCGGCTTAGTGAGCCCGGGGCTGGTTATACTCTGGCGGGGGACCCTGCGCTGGTTTTTTTTTTGACACTTTGCGCTGTCCTGCAAATGTGCGATTTTCAGACATGAAAATCGCACATTTTCAGGACTAAATACAGCGCCCCACTTCGCTGCAAATCGCCCCTCTTCGCACTTTTCAGCCTCCAATGCGCATCACATTAAATATGCGCATTTTGACTGAAAAATGCGAATTTAAAATAGGCGATTTGCGGCGATGTGGTGCACGAATAAAACATGCGCATTTAGCGCAAACCATAGAATCTCACCCTTAGTGTCTATTCGGTTCAAAATTGGGGCAATATTCTGTTGAACAAAGTCCTCTGAATTGCGAGTAACCTGGATCCCCAGATATTTAAATTTTGTTGCCCATTCCATTGAAAGAGGGGGAGTGAGTGTCTGAACCGGCGCCGTGCCCA
Organism: Crinia signifera; assembly: GCF_055691185.1. Lineage (NCBI taxonomy): Eukaryota > Metazoa > Chordata > Amphibia > Anura > Myobatrachidae > Crinia > Crinia signifera. The sequence continues at coordinate 134,604,380 of NC_139217.1, read as the reverse complement.
AGTACAGGATATATGATTTCCCCCAGTTGATTTTAAAACTGGAGAGTTTCCCGAAATATGAGATTAACTTAAAGACTATAGGGAGTGGGGATGCAGTTACAATCCCGGCGGTCGGGATCCCGGCGTTCAGAATCCCGACGCCGGAATCCCGATCGCCGAAATGCAGACACTTTCTCCCTCCGTGGGTGTCCACGACACCCCTGGAGTGAGAACAAATTAGTGTGCCGAGCGTAGCGAGGCACCGGGCCCGCTGTGTGGCAAGCGCAGCGAGCCCGCAAGGGGGGGCAATCCACGTCCCCCCCTTGCCGGCATTTCGGCTGTCGGGATTCCGGCGTCGGGATTCTGAACGCCGGGATCCCGACCGCCGGTATTCAATACTGAATCCAGGGAGTGAAACCCTATAGTTGTAAAGGTAGATCAATACATCATCTGCGTACAATGACATGACGTCGGTCTCCTGGGCAACTTGTAATCCTCGAATATCAGTATGAGATCTTAACATATGTGCAAGGGGTTCAATAGCTAATGCGAATAGCAGGGGAGAGAGAGGGCACCCCTGCCTGGTACCCCTCGAGAGCCCAAATGCTGGTGAAGTCCAACCATTTAAGGATACCCTGGCCATAGGACGTTTATATAAAAGTTGTATCCATTTAATAAAGTTCCTACCCAATCCAAATGCTTTTAGGGTAGCCCATAAATATGGCCATTCCACAACATCGAATGCCTTAGTGGCGTCAAGGGACACTACAACTGGTTGGCTTTCCGCTTCAAAAGGAAGCTGCAGATGTGTAAACAGCCGACGTAGATTTTGCGGCAGTGGATCTACCTGGCATGAACCCAGATTGGTTAGGGTGTATAATTTTAAGAATATGCTTTCTCAATCTGTTGGCCAAGACCTTTGCAAGGATTTTTGCCTCGTTTGATAATAAGGAGATAGGTCGGTATGAGTCTATATTACAGGCCTCTTTCCCCTGTTTTAAGATAACAACTATCTTTGCCTCGGTCATTGACCCGGGTATTTTCCCTTCCTCAAAACATTGAGTCAGGGTAGTATGGAATAGGGGAGCAATTACATTTATATGTTGCTTAAAGACCTCAACCGGAATCCCGTCCAACCCGGGGGCTTTGTTTCCAGGTAGCTCTTTTATTGCCTGACAGACTTCGACTAGATCGATCGGCTTTTCAAGATATTGACCATCAGAATGCGAAAGCTGGGGAAGGTTAAGCTTATCTAAATGGGAATGAAGCTCATCTATAGAGATATTAAACTCGGAAGAGTATAGATCTTTAAAGCGGTCACAGAACAGTCCCCCAATTTGTGGTGTATCAAATATCAACTGGCCCTGAGGGTCTTTAATAGGACCTATACAAGAGAGGGGGGTTTCAGCTTGGTAGGCCTTACAGGATCGCTGGATCATCAATTTTATATTATCATCCTGTGCTGCCACAAGCCATGTCTGGTGTGCTTCCTGCCACTTCTGCATCTCTGTTTCCGATCTAGTTGATAAATATATGTATTCTAACTCAAGACATTTATCTTCCATGGCCTGCAACCGTTGCTTATTTGCCTTAACAATTTCTGTTGTGCATTTTCTATATATTCCACACATAAAGGCCTTAAATGTATCCCATTCCGTAGCAGCATTAGCCGACCCCCGATTAATATTCCAGAATTCCTGCCAGGCATTATCTATATTACGTATATATAATGTAACCAAGCCGGGTTTAGTTTCCAAAACCCGTGTCCCCTTTCTATTGAAATCAAAAATTCCATTACTATGGGTGAATGGTCAGATACGCCGCAGGGTTTATATTCTATATGCCTTACCGAGGGAGAGAAGGATCGTGACACCAATATTAAATCTATCCGAGAGAAAGATTGATGCGTTGCTGAAAAACAAGAATATTGCCGAGCATTTGGATTCCATTCACGCCAAAGATCAACCCAGCCTAGATCTTGTATGAAGTTGGCGAATGGGGAAGATTTTTTAACAGAACAACTTCTCCATTTATCCAATGTTTGTTCTAATAAATTGTTAAAATCCCCTGTGCATATTACCGGGACAGATGGATTACCTGCAGCAAACGCAACCACTTTTATCAACATATCATATGTAAAAGGAGGAGAAATATAAACATCAAGTATTAATACGGGGGAAGAGTTGATTATGCAGTCTAAAAAGACATAATGGCCCCCCGGGTCTATTTCAACCCGAATTTCTTAACAATTATTGAAACTCCCCGAGAGGAGGTAGTGAAAGGGGCATGAAAGGCCCATCCTACCCAACATTGCTTAAGTGACATAAGTTTCCCCCCAACAAGATGAATTTCTAATAAGCAAGCAATGTCTATCCCATATATCCGTAACTGATTCATCACCAGGGAACGTTTTATCTTATTGTTTAATCCCCTAATATTCCAAGATAATAGTTTAACCATTCTAAGATATATTTATATTTTAGTGTTATAACATAATACCACGTCGGCTTGACATCCTACATTCAAAGACAGGCTGATTCAACCTTTTGAGCAAATATATATTCCCTTGATGACACAGTCTAACCTCACCAGCACCTAGGGAGCACTTATCCACCCCCCACCCTGTATACCCACACCCTATAGGCATACATTGACCCCGCCCCCCCCCCCCCCCAAAAAAAAAAAAAAAAAAAAACAAGAAAAAGCTGGTATGTGGGAGCTGGAAAAGAAAAAAGGGCCACCCCTGAGCGGGGGAGCTCCCCAGCAGAGTTACAGTATAATCTTATTATTTATACAGATTACTACACAGATGCCATTTGTTGACTTCCTAGAGATTTAGTGTCCAGCCATTGTGCGGCCTCATTAGGGGTAGAGAAAAAATGTGTTGAGTCATTTTCCACAACACGCAGTTTAGATGGAAACATCATGGAGTAACTTAGGTTCAAGGCTTGTAATCTCTTCTTTATCTCTCCAAACTTTGCTCTATCCCTTTGAACTTCCAGGGCAGGATCTGGAAAGACAGAGATCTTATTCCCGTTGTATAGTAGTGGACCATTATTGCGGCTTGAGCGCAGCACAGCATCTCTATCTCTGTAGTTTAGGAATTTAACAATTAGGGTTCGCGGTGGAGCTCCAGGGGGAAGAGGTCTAAGCGGGACTTGATGCGCTTGTTCAATCGCGTATTGGGGTGAAAAAGAGTCCCCACCTACTGTGTCTATTAGCCATTTTTGCGCAAATATTGGAGGGTCCTGGCCCTCTACATGTTCAGGCAGTCCCACGAACCTCAAATTACTACGCCTCATTCTGCCCTCCATCTCTATAAGTTTTCCTTTTTGCTCAGAGGTCTGCTGGATGACATTGGACAATTTCTTAAGCCATTGAGAGTTAATGTCCTCTAGCAATGATATGCGCTTCTCCGCCTCATCCAGACGTTCAGAAATTACCTTGAAGTCAGATTTTATAGAATGGACTTCAGACTGAAGGTCCTTAATCTGCCCAGACAGGCGTTGCTCTGAGTTAGTAATGGCGTTGAGTACCTGCTGTAAAGTGGGATCTGTAGCCTTCTCTGGGCTTTTACATTTTGTAGGAGTGGCATGTGGAGTTGTAGACAGGGTTTGCAGAGGATTGCTAGGTTGTGATCTTGCATACTTCTCAAGGCTGGCTGCAGCCGTCGCATTGCTAGATTTGCCCATATTTATTATAGACAATGTTTGTAATATTGTCAGAGCTGACACCGAACGGGAGTACAGATGCTAGGATCGGTCTTTTGCAGCACTTTGCCGCTGGGTCTATCCCAGTATCTAGCTCCTAAAATCACACCAGATACCACTCAGGAGACACAGCTTTTTACGGAGGAGGAGACCAAGCCAAAAATATCCTTACCCAGCGTTAAATCACTGGTCAACCATGGGTGATATTTAACTTTCCCCCCTTACTTGTCCTGGAGTATAAGGTTAAGCATAGTCCAAGTCCGAACCCCCAATTAGCATATCACAGTCCCAAATGGCTAAAAAGATTAACAATAACTTAAAGAAAAAAGAAGAGATACTGCACCGGCTTCCACTTTTAAGGTGTCACAGATTTTCTATAACGAGTCTCTCCTTCTGGACTATACTTCAATAATTTGATCCCGCTGCACGGTTTAAGGCCACTTCAGTATATCACAGGCGCAGCGTTATACATGGCGCCCCGGCGTCCACATGCACCAAATCACTCCTGGTACTGCCACACAGTCACAGCGGGCTGCTTAGTAGTGTCAGTATTCCAATCTGCACCGCCTAGAGCTGAGGCAGCACTGTCTCCTCTTTTTGGGGTTGCGGTTTACAGCTAGACCGGCTTCCTTGGCTGTTAGCGGTGCCTCCTCATCGGTGCCGGGTCAGCAGACGGACGGGCTCTGGCAATGCAGAGCAGGCACTTCCGGACGCTGTAAGCACGTGAAGCACGTGAAGACGCTCCAGCCGTCCCGCTCTATGGTATCAGCGCCGGAGATGCAGTGTGACGTAGCACATGCAGGGAGCGGAGGCGCTTACCCCTTGCCATCCCGGACTACCGCACTATTGCTGGGTATGTATAGTCATCTGGGGCCGTGTAGCACATGGAGGTTTTTTGCATCTGCTGGGGAGCTCTCACACTATCCTCCTCACTCCTGCTCCGTCATGGCCGGCACAAGTACTTCTTTTTTTTTTTTTTTTACTTTTTATTGAAAGTTTTCATATACACATACATATATATAATGCGAAAAAAAAAAAAGAATGGAAAAGCAGTTACTTTGCACATTGTATAAGGAAGTTGAACAATGCTTTTTCCTTTTGCAATAGGTCCATTTTTACAATGTCAGAAGTTGACAACCAGATGTTACTTGAACAATAACATAATATAGTGCATTATAATATAGACGTAAGACAGACACATCCGGGGTGGGGGAGGGGGGGGGGGTTGAGATTGCATATGAGTGGATAGTTTGTTAGCTTAAAATGGGTATTGCCGACTTCAAATCTGATCAGGTAGCAAGCAAAGAACAAATCTAGGAGCTCTCTTAGACATTCATCCCAGTAATAATATAATGTCTATGACTTTTAGGAAGGCATTAGTTAACACGCTGTTTGAGTAGTTCCTTTGGGGGGTACAATATGAAGAGCGTCAGAAAGAAGGAGTAATAATTGAAAGAAGTTCACTAGTTCGAAAGCAGGTCTGGTGATAAGCCTTTCAGATGGGGTCCTGCCTTTACCCATTCTCCCTTATTAAAGAATCCCTGTATGGTGCTGCGTGATTCTTCGTCCATACAATTTATGAAGGCGTCCCATTTGTCATGGAAGGATTTTGCGGACACCCCTGCGTTTATCATAAGGGTTTTCACATCAAAATATAGTAATTGTAATAGTTTGCCTACCAGTTCTCGTATTGTGGGCGCTGATTTTTTAGTCCAATGTACTGTATTAGAATGTTTTTTTTTGCTAAAGTTAGCGTGGTCACTAGAAAGGGTACCCGTCTTGATGTGTGGGGAGCGAGGCTCCAAGAGCTAAAATCAAGGAGCAGGCAGGCCTCCGGTGTTGGCAGCGCTGATATCCCCAGAACCCTATTGACATAAGCTATCACTTTCGCCCAATACCGACGGATTTTAGAGCACTCCCAGAAACAGTGGAAGTACTTTGCATTTGCCATTTTGCATTTAGTGCAGTCACCGGATTCCGCATTCCCCGGAGTTATGTATCTACGCTGGGCGGGGGTAATAAAAGATCTATGCAGTGTCTTCAGGTGTGTTTCTTGTAAGTAGGCAGAGGTTAAGTAGCGATTACATCTACCATAATGAATTATTGTGGAAGGGGACAGTCTACCCGGATCTGTAATATCTGAGCTCCATTTTGCTATTAAGTCCTGCGTAAGGGGTCTAGATTTATTTTTTGCCTCTACTAGACAGGGATATAGGTGTTTTATTTTATATTCTACAGTATCCCACGCCTGCAGTATGGCTGAGATAAGGTGTGTCTCCTTGCCCAGTAGGGGGCCCCTGTCCAAGGACCACACATAGTGTCTCACCTGAAGATAGAGAAAAAAGGTGTTATTTGGTAATTTAAATTTCTCCTGAAGGTCAGCAAAAGAGGCAACATGTCCTCCTGGATCGAACACCCTGCTTGCAAGGTCCACGCCAGCCTTGAGCCAGATCTTGAAGACAGGATTGGTCAGGGATGGGCTGAAACCAGGGTTTCCCCACAGAGGTAGGTAAGGCGAAGTGTGATATTCACGGTTAAGGAGTTTGTTAGTCCTCACCCAGTTCTTGTATGTGTCTTTAAATAATACATTTGCGAGTACCCCTGAGGGAATGTCAGAGGGTTTCATGTGCAGTAGTGCCGCCGGTGAGAAAGGATGTAGGACTGCCCGGTCTAGTGTTGCGTCTGTATATGTAGACCTCCCCAGCAACCAGTCCCCTGCGTATCTGAAAAAAATAGACCTAGAGTAAAGCTCAAAATCGGGTATTCCTAATCCGCCTTGGGTCCGAGGGGTTGTTAATTTTGCAATCAAGATCCTGGCCCGATGCCCTTTCCATAAAAATTTAGATATTACCGATGTTATCCTTTTAATGTCGGCTTGGAGTATAGCTATGGGGAGCATCTGGAGTGCATAAAACACCTTGGGAAAAATCACCGTTTTGACTGCCGCGGCTCTACCCAAGAGGGAGAGAGGAAAACTGTTCCAAGTGTTCATTAGGTTAATCACTTTGGTAATTATGGGGTTGAAGTTTAATTTGTAAAGGTGATCCGTTGTGTTCGGAATTTGCACACCTAGATACTTAATCTGGGTCGCTTTAGTTTTTAATTGTGACAAACTGGGGGAGGATGAGGGATCAATCTTATATTGCCCCAAAATCATTATCTCGGATTTGTCAAGGTTTACTTTGTAACCGGATTCACGTCCGAAAGTTTCTATTATCGAAAGTATAACTGGGATGGACGACATGGGGCTGGCGACATACAGCAGCATGTCATCTGCGAAAAGTGAGACTTTAATCTCATGTCCTCCTATATTAATTCCTTGGAAATCAGGGGCACTTCTCAATTTTAACGCTAACGGCTCAATGGCCATAGCGAAGAGTAAGGGCGACAGAGGGCACCCTTGTCTGGTGCCTCTATGCAGTTGAAAGTGATCTGACAGTTGGCCATTACACATTATTTGGGATGCGGGTGTAGTATACAATAATTTAATGAATTTGATGAATTTAGAGGGGATGCCGAATTCGTCCATTGTTTTGTATAGATGGGGCCATAGCACAAGGTCAAAGGCCTTTTCTGCGTCTAGGGACACAATGGCCCCTACAGGAGACAGACCTTCCTTTTTTTGTAGGTGTTGAACTGCCGCGATGACTTTCCTGACATTGAGAACAGAGTGTCGACCAGCGATGAACCCGGTCTGGTCGGGATGAATAATGTCTGGCATGACACTTTTAAGTCTGTTTGTCAGTATTTTTGCCAGGATCTTATAGTCCGAGTTGAGCAAAGAAATGGGTCTATAAGACCCTGGCAATGAAAGATCTCGGCCTTGTTTAGGAAGAATTTTGATATAGGCCGCGTTAAAATGTAGGGGTGGGAGTTCAGATTGTAACATAGTGTTAAAGCAATTAGTAAGGGGTTCTAGTATCTGTTGAGCCATGAATTTATAGAAATTGCTTCCGTAGCCATCCGGGCCGGGTGCTTTCCCTTGTTTTAAGGCTTTAATTGTGTCTAGTACTTCTTTGGTGGTTATCGGGGCTATGAGGTGTTCTGACTTTTCTTTAGATAGGGTGGGGAGGCAAGGGGCTTCGTTGCCTGGTGGGGTGTCTTCAGGGGTTTTCGAATCTGTCGTATTTTGGCAAGTCGGTACTGCGTAGAGAGACGAATAAAAGTCTTTCATGATACTTGTTATTTGTTTGTTAGACCTTGCGTATGACCCATCAGGGAGTTTTAAGGGATGAACGGTAGTGGCCGGCCTAGTTCCATGTAGCATGTTGGTGAGTAGCTTCCCAGTCTTGTTACCAAATCTGTGGTAACGGTAGTTTGTATTGTATAGGTTTTTATTTCCACAAGAGTGCAAATATTCATTGAAGTGAGTATTGGCTATGGTGAAGTCTTGTTTATTAGATGGCGTAGGATCTTGTTGATATTTGGTATATGTGTGAGTGAGGGTTTTTTGGAGTTTAAGATATGTGGCTGAATACGATTTATTGAGTCTAGATGTGTATGATAAAATACTCCCTCGTATGACGGACTTTGCCGTTTGCCAGAAAAGGGGGGGGTTGCTATCTGCATGGGACTGGTTGCTGGATTTGAAGTCCTCCCAGGTGTCCTTTAACATCCCTTTGAAATCTTCCGACGCTAGTAAGTGTGCGGGGAATCTCCATATTTTATTATGAGATGTTCCATCTGTCACATGAAGTTTAACCCATTGTAATGCGTGGTCAGATATAGTAATCGGCTCAATTTCAGCCGCAGATATTTTCGCAAGCAGGGCCTCGGAGAGGAGCATATAATCGATTCTAGAAAAATTATGATGAGCTTTTGACTTGCATGTAAACTCTTTAGATGTAGGATTAAGAGATCTCCAAACATCAATCACTCTCAGGTGATCAGCTAACTGGGGGATCCCCAGACTGGGCAAGGAGACACCGCGTGTTGGACCAGAGGATTTGTCCAGGGCCCGGTCTGATATTAAATTGAAATCACCGCACATCATCAAGTTTGTGTCGCTATAGGGAGTTAGCTCTTTGATTAATTGTTCAAAAAATCTCTTGTTGTAGGGTGTGGGGGCGTATACATTACATAGTGTAAACTTTTTTGAATGGAGGGACACACATGCGATCGTATATCTTCCCCCAGGGTCAGAAATTACCTTGAGTACCTCGTGGGGAATGGATCTTTTGATTAAAATGGCTACTCCTCTAGACTTAGAGTTATATGGAGCAGATGCTAGTAAGCTCCAACCCAGCATTTGTAGTTTTAACATTTCCGTGTGGATTAAATGTGTTTCTTGTAAGTAAAGCACATCCAGGTTTAATTTATTGCTATAGACCAATACCTTCCTTCTTTTCGCAGGGGAGTTGAAACCCCCTACGTTAAGAGAGCCTATTTTAAGTTCCGACATGTTTATTTAACAAGGGGGTATAGCTACCTTTAACGATTTGCATAACTTGGACCCATGTCAGCCTGATATTCAGAGCGGTGTAAATGCTAAGGAAAGAGACATGAGGGGAGGGGGAGACAGCATACAACAAAAAGATAACAGCATAAACATATACCACATTACACGTGATGCGTTGAAATGATCTACATTTCAACAATAACGTAATGAAGACTATTGGACTTCCGTAGCAATAACAAAGTCCTAACATCTTAAAGATATAACTAAACAAATTTGAACATATCCGGAGCTAGTCTCCCTCCGATCCCAACCGAATGAGATGTGGAGTGACCTTTTATAGGTTATACTTTATCTTATTATATTTAACACACTTACATGTTGATTAACAGCGTAGCATATTAACTAGGAGTGAAGAGGTGAAGAGGAGGGGGGGGGGGAGGAGGAATATGTGAGTGGGGGGGGGGGGGTACTGTGAGAGATGTGGAGGGCGAGATCAGTCCAAAATTTCACCATACTGAATCTAGAAATATGACTATAGGCATATGTTAGCGTGAACGGTCATATGATAAATCATTTCTTATCTGAGATGTCCTGGTCTACTTGAAGGTCTCGATGACGGAGGTATTCGGCCGCCTCTGCTGGAGATGTGAAATCGTAGTGAGTGTCTTTGTAAAAAATTCGGAGTTTCGCCGGATAGATAAGGGCAAATTTCTTTTTGTCTTCAATCAGCCGACTGCAGATTGGTGAGAAAGCCATGCGTGCCTTGGTAACTTCGGCAGAGAAGTCTTGGAAAAGTCTAATAGTCTTTCCTTCCCATTTCAGCATAGGTTGCTTCCTTGAAGCGTTCCATATTTCCATTTTGTGAGTATAGCTGAGGCATTTGAAAATAGTTACCCTCGGGCGTGTGTCCTGGGGGCGAGGGGGGGGTCCTATTCGATGGACTCTTTCAATGACCATGGTCGAGCTGGCCTCCTGGATGCCCAGCATTTGTGGCAGCGTAGTTTTTACGAAGTTGTCTAAGGCGGGTCCTTTCAGGGATTCGGGCAGTCCTACTATACGCAGATTGTTGCGTCTGGAGCGATTTTCGATTTCTTCAACCTTATTTATCAGGGTGTAGTTCTCTTTTTCAAGCCTTTTGATTTCGCTTTGAGCATTTGCCATATTTTGAGCCAGGGCCCCAATTCTGTTTTCTGTAGTGTCTACTCTTAAGCTTAGTTGTTGGAGTTGAGTCTTAATGTCTTTTACAGCTTTATTCAGAAGTGGCCCCATCGTAGAGGTGATTGCATCCACAAGATCTTCATATGTGAGGGCGTTGACCCTTTTACTATCCGAGTCTGCATCTAGTGAGGTTGTAGTAGTTTTTTTTGAAGCAGGGGATGTGTCTATTGATTCCGTCTCGTCTTCCGTAGGGGGAATAATCCCTCTTTTTACCTGTCTCATGCTTTGCTGCGAGGAGCGTTGGGGTTGCTGAGAAGTGCTGTACTTATCCATTATTACACCTCTGCTCGCTGAAGAGGGAGTCTTCCAATATGTCGAGATTTTTGGCCGAAGTGGTGGTTTTTGCAAAACTCAACTGTGACGAGTCTGAGATGTATCAGAGTAGGATATAGTCTTTGCAGCGTATTATATATAGGCAGCCCGTTGGTTTGTTGGGTTAATATTTTGTGTCAGCAGGTGATAGCTGCCACGTGGATGTGAGGGGGAGGTTGAGCCTTCGCCTTTTGGTGTTTGTTTAGGCGCGGGTATCTTTTGGCAATGATACAAGGGTGTCTGAGGAGGGCGGGTGGGGGGAGGTATACAGATGACTGGGGAGGGATGTTGTTGTTAGGGGTTTTCCTTTCTCTCTCAAACTCTCTGTAGGGCCCAATTAAAGGTCAAGGGCTTTGGGTAACACAAAAATGCTTCTTCAGCGAGCTTGGTGGAGTTGTGGACATAAATGTCACAGAGACTTTGAGTAATGGAGTCCAACCAGTAGGGAAGAAAGTATGTAGGGTGTTCGACAAACTTCAGGCGTGTTGTACCTGAGCTGGTGTTTGTATCCCCTTAGGCGGTGTCCGCCTGCTGCCTTTTTTTTTTTTTTTTTTACTTTTTATTTATTTCTTTATTTATTTATTTTTATATTTAATTATTTATTTATTTTTTTTATTTATTTATTTATTTATTTTTTTATTTGCTTTACTATTTTATTCAACTTAGGCTTAGGCTGCAGGGAGGGTCTCTGTGTGGGTATAGCCCAAGAGGCTTTAATGCAGAGTTTCAGGGGAGGGAAGGGATAAAGAATTTGCAGTAGCTGCTCAGTTGAGGCTTCTAACGGCTGCCCTGGTGTGTTTACTTTTCTTTGCTTATTCAGCTTAGGCTGCAGGGAAGGTCTCTGTGAGGGTATAACTCAGGAGGCTTTTGATGTAGAATTTCAGAGGGGAGGAGGGATATAATATTTGCAGGGGCTGCTCTGATGAGGCTTCCAACGGCTGCCCTGGTGTGGTGACGTCACAGTGCGATGTCCTGGGTGCAGTAGTGCGCCAGCGGAGCTTCCCCCAAAGGTAAGCGAGTGCACAGTATATTTTTTTTTTAACGGGGATGCTGTTATGTGTTGGCGGTGCTGAGCCGAGGCTTTTTACACTGGGCGGTATAGTGCGCCACGCGCCTGTCACGACGTGCGCACTCCTTGCAACAGTACCTGCTGTGTAGCGGCGGTTGGAATACGGGGGGGGGACCCGCCGTCTGAGTGATGAAACTTTCCGGTCCGGGTGTCCCTTCTCAACGTTTTGCCGTCGGAGGTATAGGGGATGGCGTCCGCGATACACCCGGCTTGTGGTGCGGTAATCACTCTGCGTGCAGGCCTTCAGCATCTCCGCCTCCGTCACCGGGGCCAGCTGGGATTATCTCTCGCCCCGCTTTTGTTGTATAGTGTGGTCCTCTGCGTCTCACAGTGCGGGCACTCCAGAATAATAGGGAGGCTTTTGGCCGTGTAAAGTGGCTTTTTCGATCGGTTCAGGAGGGAGCCTTGGAGCAAACAGCTACTCCATTGCTAACCGGAACTGGAAGTGGGCACAAGTACTTCTTACTGTATATTATCTCTACATTTAATATCCTGATATATATATAGTATTGTCTGTGTTCCTTTGTAGTGTGGCCAGTGCCTTTTCATAGAGACACTCTCCCAGCCTGGGGAAGATGGTGTTTTCAGAGGCCTCAGCTAAAGGCCTAATTACCCACAGTGGGAATTTTCCTGCACAGTTGTTATTATTTGCTATCCACAGTTTGTATGTCTTTCTGTGTCCACATATTTAGCACCTGTCTATTTTAGTTTGTTGTGTCCGTGTACTGTATGTAGGACAGTCACAGTCCGTACCCTCCCTCTTGTTATTCCTCACTGCTTTCCTCCCTGTTCCCAGATCCATCCCTTATTCTGTAGATGTAGTGTAGGATTAGGCTCTATCTCTCATCGGTAGGTTGCTCAGGCATTCTAAATGGTATAACCAGTCTGGTCCCTGCAGTGGCGTAACTACCTAATTTTTGCCCCCAAGCCACAAATTTTTCGGCTCCCCCCTCCCCTCTCCTCTCCTCCCCTCCCTCCCTCCCTCCCCTCGGCGCCCCCCCCCCCCCCCTGCCCGTACCTGCCCAGCCGCATCTGCGGTCACGGTCCCGTCTCTCCCGGCGCTGGCTCCTGCTGCTATAATGAAAACTGACTTTTTTAGAAAATGGCTGCCCCCATACTGCAGACAGAAAACATTTTATAAGTGTCAGTTTTCGTTATAGCAGCAGGAGCCGGCGTCGGGAGAGGAGGAACCGTGACGGCAGGCCACCAGACAGCAGCAGGTAAGTGGTAACTATAGCCCCGCATACCCCCGGCGCCCACATGTTCTCTGCGCCTCCCCGCCACCGCGGTTGCTGCGGAGCTATAGCTATGCCACTGGGTCCCTGGTATCCATAGACCGCACATTGGAACTAAGGGCCTTATTCTAGTTCACGCTTTCTGACAAAAACCATGTGCACTGCAGGGGGGCAGATTTAAATTGTGCAGAGAGAATTAGATTTGTGTGAGTTATTTTGTTTCTGTGCAGGGTAAATACTGGCTGCTTTATTTTTACACTGCAATATAGATCTCACTTTGAATTAAAACCCCACCCAAATCTAATTATCTCTGCATAAGTAACATCTGCCCCACCTGCAGTGCACATGGTTTTGTCATCTTAGAAGGATTTTGTCAGAAAGAGTGAACTAGAATAATGCCTTGCTATGCAGTCTTATATGGATGCACTAGCTGGCTATGTTTCCTGTTTGTATTGTATGTTGTTTTATTTTGTAAAAAAAATCACTTTCTAAAATGTTATCACTGTCTATTACACTGATAAACACTGCAGCTTGTGACATTAATGTAAATATTGGTGTCAATTGTATAATTTGCTTTATGTACTGTATACTTAGTAAACTACTGCAATCTACTTACAAATACATACAAATTGAATATACTACTATTCTCATATACTTTCTGTTGTGGCAAACATTAAGCTCTGGCAAAGTATCCCTGTAATTTGAAGTGGATGACCTGGAAAGTAATCTCTACTGCTATATCCAATATCTTGTAAGCATAGGCGAATCTAGGGGGTGGTCCGGGGGTGCACAGGACCACCCATTAGCCCATTTTGTAGCTGAGGGATGGGGCTTTCCAACGAGCCCAGCCCCGTGTCTCTAGCCCCCTGGGAACCGGAGATACGGACAGGCAAAGCTGGAACGTTTTCCCTATAGGATAACATGGGACCCGCTAATTCCGACCCCCACCCAGTTCAATGGCTGCCAGTTCCCCCTTCGGCATCACTGAAGCTCGAGGTTGATCTCAGTCGAACCCAAATCGCTGGGCTTTCAATCTGATACCAGGCTGGATCCATATGGGTTCATTGGTTCCAGGGATATTGAGGTTAAAACATTTTTTTTTTTCATTTCTTAAATGTAATTTCATGACTGTTTATGTTCTTTGAGGGCAGATTTCTCTGGAACCAAACAGCCCAGTTTCACAGGACCAAAATCATTCGAAGCCAACTCAAAAGTTCTTCAATATGATACTGGTCTCATGTAAATGGGTCAGTTGGTTCCGAAGATATAGCTGGTTGGTTAAGGGGGTAGGGAGAGGGGAGTGGTTGTCTCTCCCCCTCACACCAGAAAATGCAGGCTGGTGTATAAGGGGTCAGCCTGGAAATGTCCCTGCATGATCCTGGGACCATATTCCCGGGTAAATCCCTGCATTTTCTGTTGTGAAAGGGGTATTATTTCAAACAGCTTTGACCTGCAGTGCTCTGAATACAGCCGGGCAGCCCCCTGCTCTGTGCCCAGCTGTCAATGACTGTCACCCCTGCAGCTTCCACTCCAATTCTTCTCCCCGCTTTCACCTCAGCCCGCCCCCCCTTTAATCATGTGGTGCCGGCGCCCCGCGTGCTCCCCCGACATCATGCACAACAACAGCGCGCACAATATTTAAAATGTCCACTCGGCTAGAGGGGACACCAGGAGAGGAGTGGGAGCGTGCTCTGCGCTGCGCTCTGCTCCTCTCCCCATAGAAGCAGCTGCACCGCTCTCCATCTCTCCCTGCAGCAACAGCGAAGGATCATATAAAAATTTACAGTAAGTGGCACTTTTGGGGGCATTGCTTAAGGGACGCTACAAGTGGCGGTATTTGGGGGCATTATGCATAATGTGTGGCTTAATGTGTAAGGGGCATTACATTGTGCAGCATCATGTGTAAGCGGTATTATGTGTGCAGCATCATGTGTAAGGGACATTATGTGTGCAGCATCATGTGTAATGGGTACTATTGTGCGCGGCATCATGTGTAATGGGTACTATGGTGTGCGGCATCATGTGTAATGGGTACTATGGTGCCATCAAGCCAGGGCAGGCGACAGGGGGGGTCAAGGGGGACACCTGTACCGGGCCCCAAGCTTGTGAGGGGCCCCAAAGTTCTGATGGGCTGTAAGCATAGCTGCAGCAGTGCAGTGCCTAGAAATGGTTTATAAAGGCACCCACCTGGATTCCTGTAAGGGTACTTAACCAGACACCCCTTCAGTATTAGTGAATATTAATTGTGTCATTTATAATAATAAAAAAACACATTCAATAAGCGGTATACTAAAAATGTTCTGCTCAAGGGGGCATTGTTAGGGGGCCCCAGAGATATCAGTGTACCGGGCCCCAAGTTTTCTGTTGCCGGCCCTGCATCAAGCAAGAACCCCCTAGCAATGAGCACGTAAGTAAGCAGCACTTATGTAGCAAATATGTAATGGGCATTACGGTTTGTTATATAGTATGTAATGGGCATCATGATGTGTGGCACAATGTGTAATGGGCATTATGGTGTGTGGCCTTATGTGTAATTGGCATTACGGCATGTGGCTTTATGTGTAATGGGTATTACGGAGTTTGCTAAAAAGTGTGATGGGCATTACTGTGTATGGTCTATAGTGTAATACCACACCCCTTTTTGTGATGCCACGCCTCCTTCCCATGAGACCACGCCCCCTTTTTGCCGCGCGGCTACGCCGCGCAAAGGTCCCCCTTCTATTATGTCTAGATCTGGGACCACCCATTACCATAATTCTAGATTCGCCTATGCTTGTAAGTTCAGTTTCAGTTACTGTACATAGTATGAATCTCACATTCATACTATCCTTAACTTGTTATACTGTTGTCTCCTTATATAACTGTAGGAATCACACCTTGTATAAGCTGAACTGTGTTCTTGTTGGGGCAACCTGATTTCACTGTAAATGTGGAACACATAAAACATTTTAAAATGTTTCTCATGAATACAAGTATCACCATTATTGGTACCATAGCAATGCAGTCAAATTACTGCTAACCTGTAAGTGATCAAATAAAACATGCATCCATGCAAAAACAACGTAAAACATTAGAGAGCCTATATGTAATTGTTTAGACCCTATCCCTTGAAAATGCAGCATATGCACAGAAGAGATATATCATATACTGTATGCTTCCAATATAATTCAGTGATCATGTGAGTATAGTATCTGTATCTATGCAGGTGTCATACATCAGCATCCGAGTTCTCATTACCAGGTCCAAGTACCCAAGCACACATTAATTCTTGTTCTTATCCCCACATGTGGTATTACTTAACCCCTTCCCGACATTTGACGTACATGTACGTCATGGCCGGGATGTACTTCCCGACACATGACGTACATGTACGTCATGACTTCAAAGTGCCACCGCGTCTACAGACGCGGTGACAGAGGGACGATGTCTGCTGTCCCTGACAGCAGACATCTTCCCTCATTGCCCAGGGGGGGCAGCGATACCCCCCCGGTTCGGCGATCGCTGTGATTGCAGCCGCCATTCCGGTCAGGAACAGCATGCAGAGAGGTCTCCGTGCCCATCTGTGCCCTATACTGACCTGATCGTTGGTGGCATCCGTGCTGCCAGCTCCTGGTGTGACTTCCTTGTGACTTCCTTGTGTTGCTGCTGCTGCTGCTGCAGCAGCGTCATTGAGGCAGAGATTTAAATTGTGTGATATTATTTTGTGCTATAATTTTGTATCTGCTCCCCCCTGCTGCCCCCCTTTTGTGCTGATCACTATAAACTAAGTGATCAGCACCTTTTTTTGGGGTGCAGGTTTTTTTTTTTATATATATACCCTGTCAGGTTGCACCCACAGTTGTGTGCCTGCTGCCCCTCACTGCTAATCAGTGTTGCATCACTGTGTTGCATCACAGTGTTGCATCACTGATCAGCAGTTTTTTTTTTTTTGGAGAGTGCTGTGGGGTTTTGTTTTTACACCCATGTTGCTTTTGTGGGTGTCCTGTGGCCGCTGAGCGCTGATCAGTGACGTACATCACTGAACAGCATTTTTGGCACAGGGTTAATATAATTTTTTTTCAGCAGTTTTTTTTAATTGTTTTTTTTTTTGGAGAGTGCTGTGGGTTTTTTTTTTTTAATTGTTTTTACACCCACGTTGCTTTTGTGGGTGTCCTGTGGCCGCTGAGCGCTGATCAGTGACGTACATCACTGAACAGCATTTTTGGCACAGGGTTGATATAAAATTTTTTCAGCAGTTTTTTTTAATTGTTTTTTTTTGGAGAGTGCTGTGTTTTTTTTTTTTTTATTGTTTTTACACCCACGTTGCTTTTGTGGGTGTCCTGTGGCCGCTGAGCGCTGATCAGTGACGTACATCACTGAACAGCATTTTTGGCACAGGGTTGATATAATTTTTTTTCTGCAGTTTTTTTTAATTGGTTTTTTTTTTGGAGAGTGCTGTGTTGTTTTTTTTTTTAATTGTTTTTACACCCACGGTGCTTTTGTGGGTGTCCTGTGCCCGCTGAGCGCTGATCAGTGACGGACGTTACTGACCAACATCTGTGCTCAATTTTTGGCACAGGAGCTTTTTTTTTTTTCTTTTAAACTTACACGTGTTAAAGCACTACATACACACTACATACCCCCCGTGTTGAAATAAAGTTTGTACCCCCCCCTACACTATACACGTGTTGAAACACTACACTTAAAAATAATAAAAATGTCCCAATCATCGCAAAGACTGTTTTCAGCGGAGGAGGCATATGCCCTTCTTGCCTCTGACACTGACACAGCCAGTGAAGTAAGCGATGAATTGTCATTTGTCTTAAGCTCCTCTTCCTCCTCTAGTGATGAGGGACCCCCTCAAAGACGCCCCGGTAGAGCAGCTGAGACCCCCCCCCCCCAATGATTGATCTCGTATGGACCCCACCACCAGACAATTTTGAGCCCCAGGTTCCTGAGTTTTTGGCCAACCCAGGAATCCAATTTGATAGTACAGGCCTCAAAGAAATTGACTTTTTCAAAGTCTTTTTCTCTGATGATTTTATAAATTTAATGGTGGACCAAAGTAATTTATATGCCCAGCAGTTTATTGCCCAAAACCCCACGTCATCATTTGCTAGGTGGACCCCTGTAGATGCAGTAGAGATGATGACGTTTTGGGGTCTGGTGTTATATATGGGCATAGTTAAAAAGCCAGAAATTAGGCAATATTGGAGTACAGATGTTCTGTACAGCACCCCACTTCATTGTATGGCCATGACCCGGACTCGTTTTGAGACGATCCTTAAATTTTTGCATTACAACGATAATGCACAGTGCCCACCCAGAGATGATCCCACCTTTGACCGGCTATTCAAAGTCAGGCCGGTCATTGATCATTTCAGCGCCAAATTTGCTGAGATGTACATCCCCAAAAATTCATTTGTGTGGACGAGTCACTTATACATTTTAAAGGAAGGGTTAAATTCCGCCAGTACCTTCCCAATAAGAGGGCAAGGTATGGCATAAAAATGTATAAGCTGTGCGAAAGTACCTCAGGGTACACCCACAGGTTTAGGGTATATGAAGGGAAGGACACAAGAATTGAACCGCCAGAATGCCCCCCCTCCCTCGTAGGTGTTAGTGGAAAGATTGTCTGGGATTTAGTGCACCCCTTCCTGGATAAAGGTTATCACCTCTATGTGGATAACTTTTACACCAGCATTCCCCTGTTTAAGGCCCTTGGTTCAAGAGGTACAGCAGCTTGCGGTACTGTGCGCAAGAACCAAAGAGGCCTCCCAAAAACGCACAGAAAATATGTTGTTGGTCAAATATAAGGACAAGAGGGATGTCCTTATACTGACAACAATTCACGGAGACAGTACGACCTCCGTCCCTGTACGAGGTACCAGTACCCACACCTCAAAACCTATTTGTATCCTAGATTACAATAAGTACATGGGCGGAGTGGATCTTTCAGATCAGGTACTGAAGCCATACAGTGCCCTGCGGAAAACAAAAATCTGGTACAAGAAGCTGGCCGTGTATATCATCCAGATGGCACTGTATAACGCTTACGTACTATTCCGTTCTACCAGCCAGACGGGGACATTTATGCACTTTCAAGAGGAAGTCATAAAGGGCCTAATATTTGGGAACCAGCAGGCAGAGGGCCCCAGTACTTCTAGTACTGGCCCCAGTACTTCTAGTACTGGCCCCCATATTGTATCAGGGCAGCATTTTCCAAACGAAATCCCCTCCACTGGAAAAAAGGGCAGGACACAAAAAAGGTGCAAAGTTTGCTATAAAAAGGGAATACGAAAGCAAGCTATTTTCCACTGTGAAACTTGCCCCGACAAACCCGGCCTATGTATGAAGGAGTGCTTTAAAATATACCACACATCTATGGATTATTAGGTTCATCATTTCACCGTGCTTCGGGGGTCTTGCTAATGCGACATAGCACCCACCATTCATTCCACCAGAATCTATGCTGCAAAATCCAAATATCACTCCTTCCCTTCTGAGTCCTGCCATGCACCCAAATGGTATTTTTTGGTCACATATGAGGCATTGCCGTACTCGGGAGAAATTGTGGCACAGATTTTGGGGTGCTTTGTCTCCTTCATTCCTTGTGAAAATGAAAAATTTTGAGCCAGAACTGCATTTTTGTGTAAAAAAATGTAATTTATCATTTTCACAGCCCAGTTGTACCACAATTTGTGAAACCCCTGGGGGTTAGAAATGTACACTATACCCCTAGATGAATTCCCTGAGGGGTGTAGTTTGCAAAATGGGGTCACTTGTGGGGGGGTTCCACTGTATTGGTGCTTCGGGGGTCTTGCTAATGCAACATAGCACCCACCATTCATTCCACCAGAATGTGTGCTGCAAAATCCAAATATCACTCCTTCCCTTCTGAGTCCTGCCATTTTTGGTCACATATGAGGCATTGCCGTACTCGGGAGAAATTGGGGCACAGATTTTGGGGTGCTTTGTCTCCTTCATTCCTTGTGAAAATGAAAAATTTTGAGCCAGAACTGCATTTTTGTGTAAAAAATGTAATTTTTCATTTTCACAGCCCAGTTGTACCACAATTGGTGAAACCCCTTGGGGTTTGAAATGTACACTATACCCCTAGATGAATTCCCTGAGGGGTGTAGTTTGCAAAATGGGGTCACTTGTGGGGGGGTTCCACTGTATTGGTGCTTCGGGGGTCTTGCTAATGCGACATAGCACCCACCATTCATTCCACCAGAATCTGTGCTGCAAAATCCCAAAATCACTCCTTCCCTTCTGAGTCCTGCCATGCACCCAAATGGTATTTTTTGGTCACATATGAGGCATTTCCGTACTCGGGAGAAATTGGGGCACAGATTTTGGGGTGCTTTGTCTCCTTCATTCCATGTGAAAATGAAAAATTTTGAGCCAGAACTGCATTTTTGTGTAAAAAATGTAATTTTTCATTTTCACAGCCCAGTTGTACCACAATTGGTGAAACCCCTGGGGGTTTGAAATGTACACTATACCCCTAGATGAATTCCCTGAGGGGTGTAGTTTGCAAAATGGGGTCACTTGTGGGGGGGTTCCACTGTATTGGTGCTTCGGGGGTCTTGCTAATGCGACATAGCACCCACCATTCATTCCACCAGAATCTGTGCTGCAAAATCCAAAAATCACTCCTTCCCTTCTGAGTCCTGCCATGCACCCAAATGGTATTTTTTGGTCACATATGAGGCATTGCCGTACTCGGGAGAAATTGGGGCACAGATTTTGGGGTGCTTTGTCTCCTTCATTCCTTGTGAAAATGAAAAATTTTGAGCCAGAACTGCATTTTTGTGTAAAAAAATGTAATTTTTCATTTTCACAGCCCAGTTGTACCACAATTGGTGAAACCCCTGGGGGTTTGAAATGTACACTATACCCCTAGATGAATTTCCTGAGGGGTGTAGTTTGCAAAATGGGGTCACTTGTGGGGGGGTTCCACTGTATTGGTGCTTTGGGGGTCTTGCTAATGCGACATAGCACCCACCAACATTCCACCACCAAAAATCACTCCTTCCCTTCTGAGTCCTGCCATGCACCCAACTGGTATTTTTTGGTCACATATGAGGCATTGCCATACTCGGGAGAAATTGGGGCACAGATTTTGGGGTGCTTTTTCTCCTTCATACCTTATCAAAATGAAAAATTTTGAGCCAGAACTGCATTTTTGTGTAAAAAAATGTAATTTTTCATTTTCACTGCCCAGTTGTATCAAAATTGGTGAAACCCCTGGGGGTTTGAAATGTACACTATACCCCTAGATGAATTCCCTGAGGGGTGTAGTTTGCAAAATGGGGTCACTTGTGGGGGGGTTCCACTGTATTGGTGCTTGGGGGGTCTTGCTAATGCGACATAGCACCCACCAACATTCCACCAGAATCTGAGCTGCAAAATCCAAAAATCACTCCTTCCTTTCTGAGTCCTGCCATGCACCCAAATGGTATTTTTTGGTCACATGTGAGGCATTGCCGTACTCGGGAGAAATTGGGGCACAGATTTTGGGGTGCTTGGTCTCCTTCATTCCTTGTGAAAATGACAAATTTGGAGCCAGAACTGCATTTTTGTGTAAAAAAATGTAATTTTTCATTTTCACAGCCCAGTTGTACCACAATTTGTGAAACCCCTGGGGGTTAGAAATGTACACTATACCCCTAGATGAATTCCCTGAGGGGTGTAGTTTGCAAAATGGGGTCACTTGTGGGGGGGTTCCACTGTATTGGTGCTTCGGGGGTCTTGCTAATGCAACATAGCACCCACCATTCATTCCACCAGAATGTGTGCTGCAAAATCCAAATATCACTCCTTCCCTTCTGAGTCCTGCCATTTTTGGTCACATATGAGGCATTGCCGTACTCGGGAGAAATTGGGGCACAGATTTTGGGGTGCTTTGTCTCCTTCATTCCTTGTGAAAATGAAAAATTTTGAGCCAGAACTGCATTTTTGTGTAAAAAATGTAATTTTTCATTTTCACAGCCCAGTTGTACCACAATTGGTGAAACCCCTTGGGGTTTGAAATGTACACTATACCCCTAGATGAATTCCCTGAGGGGTGTAGTTTGCAAAATGGGGTCACTTGTGGGGGGGTTCCACTGTATTGGTGCTTCGGGGGTCTTGCTAATGCGACATAGCACCCACCATTCATTCCACCAGAATCTGTGCTGCAAAATCCCAAAATCACTCCTTCCCTTCTGAGTCCTGCCATGCACCCAAATGGTATTTTTTGGTCACATATGAGGCATTTCCGTACTCGGGAGAAATTGGGGCACAGATTTTGGGGTGCTTTGTCTCCTTCATTCCTTGTGAAAATGAAAAATTTTGAGCCAGAACTGCATTTTTGTGTAAAAAATGTAATTTTTCATTTTCACAGCCCAGTTGTACCACAATTGGTGAAACCCCTGGGGGTTTGAAATGTACACTATACCCCTAGACGAATTCCCTGAGGGGTGTAGTTTGCAAAATGGGGTCACTTGTGGGGGGGTTCCACTGTATTGGTGCTTCGGGGGTCTTGCTAATGCGACATAGCACCCACCATTCATTCCACCAGAATGTGTGCTGCAAAATCCAAATATCACTCCTTCCCTTCTGAGTCCTGCCATGCACCCAAATGGTATTTTTTGGTCACATATGAGGCATTGCCATACTTGGCAGAAATTGGGGCACAGATTTTGGGGTGCTTTGTCTCCTTCATTCCTTGTGAAAATGAAAAATTTTGAGCCAGAACTGCATTTTTGTGTAAAAAAATGTAATTTTTCATTTTCACAGCCCAGTTGTACCACAATTGGTGAAACCCCTGGGGGTTTGAAATGTACACTATACCCCTAGATGAATTCCCTGAGGGGTGTAGTTTGCAAAATGGGGTCACTTGTGGGGGGGTTCCACTGTATTGGTGCTTCGGGGGTCTTGCTAATGCGACATAGCACCCACCATTCATTCCACCAGAATCTGTGCTGCAAAATCCAAAAATCACTCCTTCCCTTCTGAGTCCTGCCATGCACCCAAATGGTATTTTTTGGTCACATATGAGGCATTGCCGTACTCGGGAGAAATTGGGGCACAGATTTTGGGGTGCTTTGTCTCCTTCATTCCTTGTGAAAATGAAAAATTTTGAGCCAGAACTGCATTTTTGTGTAAAAAAATGTAATTTTTCATTTTCACAGCCCAGTTGTACCACAATTGGTGAACCCCCTGGGGGTTTGAAATGTACACTATACCCCTAGACGAATTCCCTGAGGGGTGTAGTTTGCAAAATGGGGTCACTTGTGGGGGGGTTCCACTGTATTGGTGCTTCGGGGGTCTTGCTAATGCGACATAGCACCCACCATTCATTCCACCAGAATGTGTGCTGCAAAATCCAAATATCACTCCTTCCCTTCTGAGTCCTGCCATGCACCCAAATGGTATTTTTTGGTCACATATGAGGCATTGCCATACTTGGCAGAAATTGGGGCACAGATTTTGGGGTGCTTTGTCTCCTTCATTCCTTGTGAAAATGAAAAATTTTGAGCCAGAACTGCATTTTTGTGTAAAAAAATGTAATTTTTCATTTTCACAGCCCAGTTGTACCACAATTGGTGAAACCCCTGGGGGTTTGAAATGTACACTATACCCCTAGATGAATTCCCTGAGGGGTGTAGTTTGCAAAATGGGGTCACTTGTGGGGGGGTTCCACTGTATTGGTGCTTCGGGGGTCTTGCTAATGCGACATAGCACCCACCATTCATTCCACCAGAATCTGTGCTGCAAAATCCAAAAATCACTCCTTCCCTTCTGAGTCCTGCCATGCACCCAAATGGTATTTTTTGGTCACATATGAGGCATTGCCGTACTCGGGAGAAATTGGGGCACAGATTTTGGGGTGCTTTGTCTCCTTCATTCCTTGTGAAAATGAAAAATTTTGAGCCAGAACTGCATTTTTGTGTAAAAAAATGTAATTTTTCATTTTCACAGCCCAGTTGTACCACAATTGGTGAAACCCCTGGGGGTTTGAAATGTACACTATACCCCTAGATGAATTTCCTGAGGGGTGTAGTTTGCAAAATGGGGTCACTTGTGGGGGGGTTCCACTGTATTGGTGCTTCGGGGGTCTTGCTAATGCGACATAGCACCCACCATTCATTCCACCAGAATCTGTGCTGCAAAATCCAAAAATCACTCCTTCCCTTCTGAGTCCTGCCATGCACCCAAATGGTATTTTTTGGTCACATATGAGGCATTGCCGTACTCGGGAGAAATTGGGGCACAGATTTTGGGGTGCTTTGTCTCCTTCATTCCTTGTGAAAATGAAAAATTTTGAGCCAGAACTGCATTTTTGTGTAAAAAATGTAATTTTTCATTTTCACAGCCCAGTTGTACCACAATTGGTGAAACCCCTGGGGGTTTGAAATGTACACTATACCCCTAGATGAATTCCCTGAGGGGTGTAGTTTGTAAAATGGGGTCACTTGTGGGGGGGTTCCTAACTTTTAGCATCTTATGGTGCCTAGAAACCTACATGGTGCCTAAAAAATAATCTCATAAAAAGGAGGCTCCAAAATCAAGTAGGTGCTCCTTCTATTATGAAGCCTGTGGTTTGGTCAATGTGCACACTAGGGCCACATATAGGATATTTATGAAAACAAAAGAATTGGGGGAATCAATTTTTAGTCACATTTTTCTAGTAAAATCTACTGTGTTCCTTAGAAAAATGTATTAAAATTGAAAATCTGCAAAAAAAATGAAATTTTGAAATTTCACCTACACTTTGTTTTAATTCCTGTGAAACACCTAAAGAGTTAACAAACTTCCAAAATGCTGTTTTGAATACTGTGAGGGGTGCAGTTTTTGAAATGGCATCATTTATGGGGGTGTCTCACATACAAGTCCCTCAAAGTCACATCAGAACTGAACTGGTCCCTAAAAAAATCAGTGTTTGAAATTTTCTTGAAAATTTGAGAATTTGCTATTCATATTTTAAGCCTCCTAGTGTCCAAAAAAATTAAAAGGAGGTTGAAATAATGATGGAAACATAAAGTAGACATATGGTCTATGTTAGTTATTAACTATTTTGAGTGGTATGATTATTTGTCTCACAAGCAGAAAATTTAACATTTTGCAAATTGCAAAATTTTCAATTTTTTTACGACATTTTGGTATTTTTCACAAAAAACACAGACTGTATCGACCAAAATTTACCACTAACTTGAAGTACAATGTGTCACGAGAAAACATTCTCAAAATCACTGGGATAAGTAAAAGCAAAAAAAAGTTATCCCCACTTAAGTGATACCTGTCAGATTTGAAAAAAAGGGCTCTGTCAGGAAGGCAAAAACTGGCTGCGGCGGGAAGGGGTTAACCCCTTCCCGACATTTGACGTACATTTACGTCATGGCCGGGATGTACTTCCCGACACATGGCATAAATGTACGTCATGACTTTAAACTGTCACTGCGTCTCGAGACGCAGTGACAGAGGGACGATGTCTGCTGTCCCTGACAGAGACATGTCCCTGCATGCCCAGGGGGGGCTGCGATGCCGCCCCCCCGTCGGCGATAGCTGTGATTGGCTGTTCAGTGTGAACAGCCATTCACAGCGTTTTCCTGTGTTACCAGCGAATCAGACGCTCGGTAACACAGGTGTCAATCACCGCCGGGCGTCAGGGGGCATGAGGGGGTCATCGGTGACGATGACACCTCACCCCACCCTCACCCCACCTGCCCCCAAGGCTGTGATTGGTCCGTGGGACCCACGGACCAATCACAGCCAAGGCGCGACATTTAAACTAACGGTGACTGCGCTGCAGACGCCATTCCGGTCTGGAATAGCGTGCAGAGCGGTCACCGTGCCTATCTGCCGTGATACTGACCTGATCCTTGCTAATACTTACCTGATCCTTGCAAATACCTTACCTGATCACCTGATCACTGCTTGTAGCGTGCTGGACGCTTCCTGGATCTGACTTCTTGGGACTTCCTGCTGCTGCTGCAGTGTGATAGAGAGATAGAGAGATAGAGAGAGAGATAGAGAGAGATAGAGAGATAGTGACAGAGAGAGCTATATTTTGTGTCTGCTACCCCCCCTTTTTGGGGGTGCAGGGGTTTTTTATATATAAATAACTGTCAGTGCTGCTGCTGCAGTGTCATAGAGTGATAGATAGTGATAGATAGTGAGAGATAGAGAGATAGAGAGATTTGTGTCTGCTACCCCCCCCTTTTTGGGGCTGCAGGGTTTTTTTTATATATATATATATAACTGTCAGTGCTGCTGCTGCAGTGTCATAGAGTGATAGATAGTGATAGATAGTGAGAGATAGAGAGATAGAGAGAGATAGTGACAGAGAGTGATAGAGAGTGTATATTTTGTGTCTGCTACCCCCCCTTTTTGGGGGTGCAGGTTTTTTTTTATACATATAACTGTCAGTGCTGCTGCTGCAGTGTCCTAGAGTGATAGATAGTGATAGATAGTGATAGATAGTGATAGATAGTGAGAGATAGAGAGAGATAGTGACAGAGAGTGATAGAGAGTGTATATTTTGTGTCTGCTACCTCCCCTTTTGTGCTGATCAGTATATCTGTGCTGATCAGCAACTTTTTGGGGGCGCAGGGTTTTTTATTTTTTATATATATACCTGTCAGTTGCTGCCAGTTGCACTGTCAGTTGCACCAAAGGTTGTGCACCTGCTGCCCCTCACTGGTAATCAGTGTTGCATCACTGATCACCTTTTATTTTTTTTGAGGCTGCTGTGGGGTCTTTTTTTATTTATTTTTTTACACACACTGTGATTTTGTGGGTGTCCTGTGGCCACTGTGCGCTGATCAGTGACGTACATCACTGATCAGCTTTTTCGGCACAGGGTTGATCTATTTTTTTTTTTTTTGATCAAATTCCTGTTGCCTTTGAGCGCTGTTCAGTGACGGACGTTACTGACCAACATCTGTGCTCAATTTTTGGCGCAGGAGCTTTTTTTTTTTTTTTTAACCCCTTCAATTTTTTTTTTTTTTAATTGGGATCAAATTCCTGTATAAAGTATTTTTTTTTTCTGCACTACATACACACTACACACTACATACCCCCCGGGTTGAAATAAAGTTTGTACCCCCCCCTACACTATACACGTGTTGAAACATTTCACTACCAGTAACACAAAAATAAAAATGGCATCCCAAATGTCATCCCAAATGTCATCCCAGTCATCCAGAAGAATGTATTCAGCGGAGGAGGCATATGCCATGCTTGCCTCTGATTCTGACACAGCCAGTGAGGCAAGCGGGGAATTTGAAGGATTCGTCTTAAGCTCCTCTTCCTCCTCTAGTGATGAGGGACCCCCTCAAAGACGCCCCCGTAGAGCAGCTGAGACCCCCCCCCCAATAATTGATCTCGTATGGACCCCACCACCAGACAATTTTGAGCCCCAGGTTCCTGAGTTTTTGGCCATGCCAGGAATCCAATTTGATTCCACAGGTCTCAGAGAAATTGACTTTTTCAAATTATTTTTCTCTGATGATTTTATAAATTTAATGGTGGACCAAACTAATTTATATGCCCAGCAGTTTATTGCTCAAAACCCCACGTCATCATTTGCTAGGTGGACCCCTGTAGATGCAGTAGAGATGATGACGTTTTGGGGTCTGGTGTTTCATATGGGCATAGTAAAAAAGCCAGAAATTAGGCAATATTGGAGTACAGATGTTCTGTACAGCACCCCATTTTACCGTATGGCCATGCCCCGGGCTCGATTTGAGACGATCCTTAAATTTTTGCATTACAACGATAATGCACAGTGCCCTCCCAGAGATGATCCCACCTTTGACCGGCTATTCAAAGTCAGGCCGGTCATTGATCATTTCAGTGCCAAATTTGCAGAGATGTACATCCCTGAAAAATGTATTTGTATTGACGAGTCCCTTATACATTTTAAAGGAAGGGTTAAATTCCGCCAGTACCTTCCCAGTAAGAGGGCAAGGTATGGCATAAAAATGTATAAGCTGTGTGAAAGCACCTCAGGGTACACCCACATGTTTAGGGTATATGAAGGGAAGGATTCAAGAATTGAACCGCCAGAATGCCCCCCCTCCCTCATAGGTGTTAGTGGAAAAATTGTCTGGGATTTAGTGCACCCCTTCCTGGATAAAGGTTATCACCTCGATGTGGATAACTTTTACACTAGCATCCCCCTGTTTAAGGCCCTTGGTTCAAGAGGTACAGCAGCTTGCGGTACTGTGCGCAAGAACCAAAGAGGCCTCCCAAAAACGCACATTGCCCAAGTAATGAGAAGGGGTGAAAGCAGGGGAATATGCACCGAAAATATGTTGTTGGTCAAATATAAGGACAAGAGGGATGTCCTTATACTGACAACAATTCACGGAGACAGTACCACCTCCGTCCCTGTACGAGGTACCAGTACCCACACCTCCAAACCTAATTGTATCCTGGATTACAATAAGTACATGGGCGGAGTGGATCTTTCAGATCAGGTACTGAAGCCGTACAGTGCCCTGCGGAAAACAAAAATCTGGTACAAGAAGCTGGCCGTGTATATCATCCAGATGGCACTGTATAACGCTTACGTGCTATTCCGTTCTACCGGCCAGAGGGGGACATTTATGCACTTTCAAGAGGAAGTCATAAAGGGCCTAATATTTGGGAACCAGCAGGCAGAGGGCCCGAGTACTTCTAGTACTGGCCCCCGTATTGTACCAGGGCAGCATTTTCCTGATGAAATCCCCTCCACTGGAAAAAAGGGCAGGACACAAAAAAGGTGCAAAGTTTGCTATAAAAAGGGAATAAGAAAGCAAACTATTTTCCAGTGTGACACTTGCCCCGACAAACCCGGCCTATGTATAAAGGAGTGTTTTAAAATATACCACACATCTATGGATTATTAGGTTCATAATTTCACCGTGCTTCGGGGGTCTTGCTAATGCCACATAGCACCCACCATTCATTCCACCAGAATCTGAGCCGCAAAATCCAAAAATCACTCCTTCCCTTCTGAGTCCTGCCATGCACCCAACTGGTATTTTTCGGTCACATGTGAGGCATTGCCGTACTCGGGAGAAATTGGGGCACAGATTTTGGGGTGCTTTTTCTCCTTCATACCTTATGAAAATGAAAAATTTTGAGCCAGAACTGCATTTTGAGGAAAAAAATGTAATTTTTAATTTTCACTGCCCAGTTGTATCAAAATTGGTGAAACCCCTGGGGGTTTGAAATGTACACTATACCCCTAGATGAATTCCCTGAGGGGTGTAGTTTGCAAAATGGGGTCATTTGTGGGGGGGTTCCACTGTATTGGTGCTTTGGGGGTCTTGCTAATGCGACATAGCACCCACCAACATTCCACCACCAAAAATCACTCCTTCCCTTCTGAGTCCTGCCATGCACCCAACTGGTATTTTTTGGTCACATATGAGGCATTGCCATACTCGGGAGAAATTGGGGCACAGATTTTGGGGTGCTTTTTCTCCTTCATACCTTATGAAAATGAAAAATTTTGAGCCAGAACTGCATTTTTGTGTAAAAAAATGTAATTTTTCATTTTCACTGCCCAGTTGTATCAAAATTGGTGAAACCCCTGGGGGTTTTAAATGTACACTATACCCCTAGATGAATTCCCTGAGGGGTGTAGTTTGCAAAATGGGGTCACTTGTGGGGGGGTTCCACTGTATTGGTGCTTGGGGGGTCTTGCTAATGCGACATAGCACCCACCAACATTCCACCAGAATTTGTGCTGCAAAATCCAAATATCACTCCTTCCCTTCTGAGTCCTGCCACTTTTTGGTCACACATGTGGCATTGCCGTACTCGGGAAAAATTGGGGCACAGATTTTGGGGTGCTTTTTCTCCTTCATACCTTCTGAAAATGAAAATTTTTGAGCCAGAACTGCATTTTTGTGTAAAAAAATGTAATTTTTCATTTTCACTGCCCAGTTGTATCAAAATTGGTGAAACCCATGGGGGTTTGAAATGTACACTATACCCCTAGATGAATTCCCTGAGGGGTGTAGTTTGCAAAATGGGGTCACTTGTGGGGGGGTTCCACTGTATTGGTGCTTTGGGGGTCTTGCTAATGCGACATAGCACCCACCAACATTCCACCACCAAAAATCACTCCTTCCCTTCTGAGTCCTGCCATGCACCCAACTGGTATTTTTTGGTCACATATGAGGCATTGCCATACTCGGGAGAAATTGGGGCAAAGATTTTGGGGTGCTTTTTCTCCTTCATACCTTATGAAAATGAAAAATTTTGAGCCAGAACTGCATTTTTGTGTAAAAAAATGTAATTTTTCATTTTTACTGCCCAGTTGTATCAAAATTGGTGAAACCCCTGGGGGTTTGAAATGTACACTCTACCCCTAGATGAATTCCCTGAGGGGTGTAGTTTGCAAAATGGGGTCACTTGTGGGGGGGTTCCACTGTATTGGTGCTTGGGGGGTCTTGCTATTGCGACATAGCACCCACCAACATTCCACCAGAATCTGAGCTGCAAAATCCAAAAATCACTCCTTCCTTTCTGAGTCCTGCCATGCACCCAAATGGTATTTTTTGGTCACATGTGAGGCATTGCCGTACTCGGGAGAAATTGGGGCACAGATTTTGGGGTGCTTTGTCTCCTTCATTCCTTGTGAAAATGAAAAATTTTGAGCCAGAACTGCATTTTTGAGTAAAAAATGTAATTTTGCATTTGCACAGCCCAGTTGTATCAAAATTGGTGAAACCCCTGGGGGTTTGAAATGTACACTATACCCCTAGATGAATTCCCTGAGGGGTGTAGTTTGCAAAATGGGGTCACTTGTGGGGGGGTTCCACTGTATTGGTGCTTGGGGGGTCTTGCTAATGCGACATAGCACCCACCAACATTCCACCAGAATTTGTGCTGCAAAATCCAAATATCACTCCTTCCCTTCTGAGTCCTGCCACTTTTTGGTCACACATGTGGCATTGCCGTACTCGGGAAAAATTGGGGCACAGATTTTGGGGTGCTTTTTCTCCTTCATACCTTCTGAAAATGAAAAATTTTGAGCCAGAACTGCATTTTTGTGTAAAAAAATGTAATTTTTCATTTTCACTGCCCAGTTGTATAAAAATTGGTGAAACCCCTGGGGGTTTTAAATGTACACTATACCACTAGATGAATTCCCTGAGGGGTGTAGTTTGCAAAATGGGGTCACTTGTGGGGGGGTTCCACTGTATTGGTGCTTTGGGGGTCTTGCTAATGCGACATAGCACCCACCAACATTCCACCACCAAAAATCACTCCTTCCCTTCTGAGTCCTGCCATGCACCCAACTGGTATTTTTTGGTCACATATGAGGCATTGCCATACTCGGGAGAAATTGGGGCACAGATTTTGGGGTGCTTTTTCTCCTTCATACCTTATGAAAATGAAAAATTTTGAGCCAGAACTGCATTTTTGTGTAAAAAAATGTAATTTTTCATTTTCACTGCCCAGTTGTATCAAAATTGGTGAAACCCCTGGGGGTTTTAAATGTACACTATACCCCTAGATGAATTCCCTGAGGGGTGTAGTTTGCAAAATGGGGTCACTTGTGGGGGGGTTCCACTGTATTGGTGCTTGGGGGGTCTTGCTAATGCAACATAGCACCCACCAAAATTCCACCAGAATCTGAGCTGCAAAATCCAAAAATCACTCCTTCCCTTCTGAGTCCTGCCATGCACCCAAATGGTATTTTTTGGTCACAAGTGAGGCATTGCCGTACTCGGGAGAAATTGGGGCACAGATTTTGCAGTGCTTTTTCTCCTTCATACCTTCTGAAAATGAAAAATTTTGAGCCAGAACTGCATTTTTGTGTAAAAAAATGTAATTTTTCATTTTCACTGCCCAGTTGTATCAAAATTGGTGAAACCCCTGGGGGTTTGAAATGTACACTATACCCCTAGATGAATTCCCTGAGGGGTGTAGTTTGCAAAATGGGGTCACTTGTGGGGGGGTTCCACTGTATTGGTGCTTTGGGGGTCTTGCTAATGCGACATAGCACCCACCAACATTCCACCACCAAAAATCACTCCTTCCCTTCTGAGTCCTGCCATGCACCCAACTGGTATTTTTTGGTCACATATGAGGCATTGCAATACTCGGGAGAAATTGGGGCACAGATTTTGGGGTGCTTTTTCTCCTTCATACCTTATGAAAATGAAAAATTTTGAGCCAGAACTGCATTTTTGTGTAAAAAAATGTAATTTTTCATTTTCACTGCCCAGTTGTATCAAAATTGGTGAAACCCCTGGGGGTTTGAAATGTACACTATACCCCTAGATGAATTCCCTGAGGGGTGTAGTTTGCAAAATGGGGTCACTTGTGGGGGGGTTCCACTGTATTGGTGCTTGGGGGGTCTTGCTAATGCGACATAGCACCCACCAACATTCCACCAGAATCTGAGCTGCAAAATCCAAAAATCACTCCTTACTTTCTGAGTCCTGCCATGCACCCAAATGGTATTTTTTGGTCACATGTGAGGCATTGCCGTACTCGGGAGAAATTGGGGCACAGATTTTGGGGTGCTTGGTCTCCTTCATTCCTTGTGAAAATGACAAATTTGGAGCCAGAACTGCATTTTTGTGTAAAAAAATTAATTTTTCATTTTCACTGCCCAGTTGTACCACAATTGGTGAAACCCCTGGGGGTTTGAAATGTACACTATACCCCTAGATGAATTTCCTGAGGGGTGTAGTTTGCAAAATGGGGTCACTTGTGGGGGGGTTCCTAACTTTTAGCATCTTATGGTGCCTAGAAACCTACATGGTGCCTAAAAAATAATCTCATAAAAAGGAGGCTCCAAAATCAAGTAGGTGCTCCTTCTATTATGAAGCCTGTGGTTTGGTCAACGTGCACACTAGGGCCACATATAGGATATTTATGAAAACAAAAGAATTGGGGGAATCAATTTTTAGTCACATTTCTCTAGTAAAATGTACTGTGTTCCTTAGAAAAATGTATTAAAATTGCAAATCTGCAAAAAAAATGAAATTTTGAAATTTCACCTACACTTTGTTTTAATTCCTGTGAAACACCTAAAGAGTTAACAAACTTCCAAAATGCTGTTTTGAATACTGTGAGGGGTGCAGTTTTTGAAATGGTATCATTTATGGGGGTGTCTCACGTTCAAGTCCCTCAAAGTCACATCAGAACTGAACTGGTCCCTAAAAAAATCAGTGTTTGAAATTTTCTTGAAAATTTGAGAATTTGCTATTCATATTGTAAGCCTCCTAGTGTCCAAAAAAATTAAAAGGAAGTTGAAATAATGATGGAAACATAAAGTAGACATATGGTCTATGTTAGTTATTAACTATTTTGAGTGGTATGATTATTTGTCTCACAAGCAGAAAATTTAACATTTTGCAAATTGCTAAATTTTCCATTTTTTTCCGACATTTTGGTATTTTTCACAAAAAAACACAGACTGTATCGACGAAAATGTACCACTAATTTGAAGTACAATGTGTCACGAAAAAAAAATCTCAAAATCACTGGGATAAGTAACAGCAAAAAAAAGTTATCCCCACTTAAGTGATACATGTCAGATTTGAAAAAAAGGGCTCTGTCAGGAACGCAAAAACTGGCTCTGTCAGGAAGGGGTTAAGCATACCATCTTCCTTCCAAGGTGCTTCAGACACCCAGAGCTGTCTTTAGAGGCTGCCGCCATTTTGAGCCTGAGCTACCCTCAGACTCATGATTTGTGCCAGACACCATCCACCTATATTTCCAATTTCTTTCCACCATTTTCCTTTCTCTAGGTCATCTCAGTTACTGCCTACAACTCCTTTGTCTCCAGCGCTGGTTCACCTGTATACCACCACCCTCCTGAAGAGACTCACCTCCTGTGGTGTCATTCACCCTGCCATCATTCCAGTACAAGTTGCAGAAGTTAGTGATATTAATGGTCTATTCTGTCTGGACAAGGGCCACCACTGCTGTGGTGCAGACACCTGTGATACTTTCCTAGCTATGATTCTGTCTGACAGACTGGTGCATGATATGACCATTTTACACAAATTTTCAGTGGCTTTATATTCTTGTATATGTATTGGACCGTGCTAGATGGGCCAAGTGGTTCTTATTTGCCGTCAAATTCTATGTTTCTATGTTTTTATGTGCCCCTTATATCTCCACCCTGCTGGAACTTATTACCTATGTAGTGTGAATCCTCTATAGCACTGCAATGATACATTTATTTATTTTACCACTTTGTTCAACTAGTCAGATGTATACTCTTCCTCTCCATCTTTTACAAATTACATGCTGACTTTAAATCACATGAGGTTGATACATCCCAGGTGTTAATTTCTGGACAGGTAGCCCAGCTACCACTGAGGTGCACCTTTTCTACAGCAGTAGATTATATTTTCTCCTGAAATGTTGCCCAATCAATATATGGAGTGTGATCAATAACAGCAACAATATTAGCAATTATAACCTTACAGACTCCCTACATCACATGGAAAGCAATTTTCTTTCACTCTATTACATTTGGAAGAGATCACTAAGCCCTTGATCCCAAGCTATACAAAGAGCTGTTCAAAAAGGTACCTCCTCATGATGTGATCGTGTATTTCCATGTTGTTCACATGAGGCAGTCTCACGTGCTCTATGAACCCAAAAACCTCTACTTGTTACAAAGAAACAGAATTTGATGGAATGGACTTACCCCCACCAATATTGCCAAATGGAGGGTGCTTTGAGTTCCCACCTGTGGTCTTCTTGACCATGGTATCTGCTCCAGAGTTTATGTTTTTTCTTCAAGTTTTTCATGGACATCAGAGGCAAGACTGTTATTTATTTGGTCCACTGTAGTTTATTTAGAATTTTATTGAAGGCTGGGTATAAATATAGCCATGACCAGTAGTGTAAGTAATGAAGAATAACTAGCAACAACTGGCAGGGTGGCACAAAATTTTATAAGTGTTTTGCTGCAGTCATTGGTGTCATTGCTCAGCAGTACCCCTTAGTGTCCCTCAAAGTCTTATTGGAAGAATCCTGTAATGCACGGGTGTCAAACACAAGGCCCGTGGGCCAAATCCGGCCCGCCAGACCTCGTCATGTGGCCCGCGCGAGGAGATAGCACGCAGGGGCAGTGTATCTAAAACAGGAGTGCTGTGGGCCGCGTCCACGTCCGCGGCTGCCTTACCTGTTCCTCCACTGTCGGCGGCCATGTTCCTGTAGGCACATATGTATGCGGCTATAGAACCATGGCCGCCGGCCTCCACGGCTACGTGAAGGAGGGCCCGGCCGCCTGTTCCCTCTGATGCCCGCCAGTGACAGACAATGGGTGGGGACGTCATGACGATGACGCCGCCCGCCCATGCATCTGTAGAGAAGTAGGAGCAGGCAGGGAAGCTGGACCGGGAGTCGGGGACAGTGTGGCTGCAGCAAGCAGTGAAGAAAAGCTGGAAGCCGCAGCAGCTGCAGGACAGACGGAGAAACAGTAAGTGAGGATGAGGATCACACTCACAATAAAAAAAATATATATCTGCTGTTTCCTGAGGTGTCCCCGTGTATAATAATAATAATGCCATGACACCACAGGCTGCTCCTCCTGTATAATCATTTATGTGTCATGGCATTACTTTTATTATATTATACAGGGGGAGCAGTCTGTGGTGTCATGGCATTATTATTATACAGGGGGAGCAGCCTGTGGTGTCATGGCATTCATTTTATATTATACAGGGGGAGCAGCCTGTGGTGTCATGGCATTATAATTATACAGGGGGACCTACAGATACAACCGGCCCTTTGAGGGTGACCAAACTGCTGATGCGGTCCCCGATGAATTTGAGTTTGACACCCCTGCTGTAATGTATAGCAAGAAGTAGTGTAACATATCATTGTTTAATCTCTGCTGTGTGTAATTGTGTACATTTAGCTGTTACAGTGTCCACTGCTTTGGCAAATGCAATGAAAAAAATAGAGCAGTAGTTTTAGGCTAGTGCACTAATTGTTCAAATAAAACCTTAAAGTAACTATTATTGTTTGGGAAAGCACCTAAAATAAAAAAATTCCTTATCACTACAATAAGGAATATTTATCCAGACAGAAGTACTACTGATGAGTTGTTGGAACAGGGGTCCAGCAGAAGCTTTTCCCAGGAGTCGCTGAGAAGTAATATGAATGCATTATGATGACATGGCTTTCTCCTTTGCCCCCTCAGCTTTCCTACAGCCCATACACTGACAGACATTGGCACATATGCAAGTCAGTGGGGAGAGGGGGACACCACCATCTATTTCACCTCTGGGTGATTGGTATATTATTATGCTCCCGGCCATGGCACATTTTTCAGTATTCCATGTGCTTTGCTGTGTTAATTACTTACATGAATTTAATATTCTGTTCAAGAGTACCCTCGCCATATTATTATTATTATTGTTACTTAAATTTTTAGGCGTGTGGGGAAAAAATGCTGGAGAGTAAGAATGTTTCAGTTTTAATAGTTTATTTTTCAATAAGTAAAATGCAAAGCGAGAGAACAGAAGAAAGAAATCTAAATCAAATAGAAAAATCAAAATAAAATCTATATTTGATCAATACTTCTAGGTACACTTGCACACAGTTTATGAAGGAACTTGGCAGGAAGGTTGTTTCAAACATTTTGGAGAGCTAACCACAGATCATCTATAGATGTAGGCTTGCTCAAACTCTTCTGTTTCTTGATGTAATCCAAGATGGAGCTGATGATGTTGAGATCAAGACTACTAAAGGCCTTGGACTGCACACCTTAATTCTAAACATGAGAGGTGCTACCTTGCTAAGACTTAAAGAGAAATTACTATGTCTTTATTGATGATGTATTACATATCTATTCTTATGAAGTGTGCTGATAACCTGTGTTATCTTTTCTACTTTGTATTGGATTAAGATATAAAGATATGTATTATTGAAAGCTGTCCGTACAGTATTTGTATAAAAATGGATCATTTATCCAACAGTGGTTTATGTCAATCAATGAAAGATCAATGCTTAACAACTTCATTACCAGCACTCCTAGATTTTCAACGACGGTGTATGATGGCTAGCCGCTGCAAGAAGGGTATTGCGGTCAGTGGGCTTTTGATATAGTAAAGTTGTGAGCCGGGCCTGGGAGAAATGAATGCCAATGTCCAGATAAATGTATAGTCACTGTACTACACTCTGTCACCAAAATGATCTTTGAGTCTTAAAATGCGGCCAAACTTATGCATTTCAACCTTGCTCCCAAAGGTGTTATGTCGATTAGTGGGGACAAAGGAGAGTCCTCGATTAAGGACTGCAACCTTGGTGTCAGACAGCGTTCGTGATGACAGACTAAAGACTAGGTTTTCTTTGACTTCTTGTACTTTGAGGAGTCTTTGACACTGGCCGCCTCCTGGCTCTAGGACTCCTGGGCGAGCCTTGTTTTTTGCCCCTAAAGGGGGTTTACCTGAGGAGGTTGCTGTGGCATTTCTCGATTTATCTGTCTCACTTGCCTATGAAGTAGCTGAAATGTCAGTTTCCAGGTTGCGATGTCTCCACGTCCTCAGACATCTGTGATCTTTGTATGGGTGTTGTCTGTTAGAGGGGTTATTAACCCACTCATATACCCAGTTTTCAGCGTAGTCCTTTTGTACAATAAGCACTTTGTCACGCTTGAATTTAATCAAGTCTGCCTGATATTTGGCAACTTGATCGTTGAGTTTTTGTATCCAATCTCTAGCGGTATTCCCATTTTATCACATTTGTTGTTTATACAGATAACCATAGCAACCCGCTCCGGCTGATGCAGGGTGCACCGTTGATGACATCACCCCCACTCGCCGGGGCCGGGGAGCATGGAATCTGTTGCACAGGCATAGGGTGTAAGTGAGCTTACTTAGGTAAGTGCTTTTTCTGTTTGTATTGTACTCTGATGAAGGAAGTAAAATTCCGAAACTGTTAGCACCTTAGCTGACCATGGTCTCAGCGTCATTATTCATTGCAAAGCCCCTGTTGAGTGCCACCGGCTCCGTGAACCTGTCTATATAGAGATATCAGCCTGTGTCCAGACATTTTATTTATTTATTAGCAGTTTCTTATATAGCGCACACAGATTCCGCAGCGCTTTACAGGGTATAGTTGAACATTCACATCAGTCCCTGCCCCAGTGGAGCTTACAATCTATATTCCCTACCACATATACATGCACACAGACAGTCTAGGGTTAATTTATTTGTTGGAAGCCAATTAGCCTACCAGTATATTTTTGGATTGTGGGAGGAAACCGGAGTACCCGGAGGAAACCCACGCAAGTACGGGGAGAATATACAAACTCCGCACAGTTAGGGCCATGATGGGAATCGAACCCATGACCTCAGTGCTGTGAGGCAGTAATGCTAACCATTACACCATCCGTATTGCATTTCAAACAAGCTGGGCATTCCTTGGAATCTCTAAAATATTTTATTATTGACGAGGTTCCTTCTAGCCCCCGTGGAGGTGATAGGGCTAAGAAACTTCTTATTAAGGAAACTCAGTGGATCTTGAGGTTGGGGACCACCAGACCTGGTGGCCTCAATGACAAGGTCAACTGGAATAGCCTGACTTAGATGTATTTCCTGAGAACCACCTATATATTGTGATTAGTGTCGACATGCAATGTCGACCAGCACTGTTTTTGTTGTCTTGTATTTTATTGTACTGCTATCATGTTATGCATACTTTCACTGTTTGTTTATTTATGGTGTTTTTTATTTATCCTTTGCTTATCTGCTCAGTGCAGGGATTGTGGATGGTCCGGCGCATTGGAGAAGCCCTGACACGCATCAGGAAAGATGGTGCAAGGCGGAAGTGGGCTGTGAAGCGCAAGATGCGTTCCACCTGCAACTTCCGGTTAGACACAGGAAGTACTGGACGGTGTCTTAGGGATCCCTGTGCCGTGAGGTCCGCGCTCCCGCGTCTGGACAGGTGAGTAATCAGCGGTATGCTATTTATTGTGTGGGGGGATGGGGAACACTGTTTGGTCACTTGTTTGTACAGGGCTGTTATCCTGAAGACGGGGTGGTGTCCCCGAAAGCGCTAGATAGTGCTATGCCCAATACATCGTTTTGAAACTGTTGACTGGTGTCCGTGTGCCTTTTCTCTTGTGGATCTGTATTGCATTTTTGAAGAGTGCACCGGATCAAGCTGTCTGGGAGTGCCGGCATATAAGGAGTATATATAGAGATATAGATATACAGTATCTATATATCTATCTATATATATACGTCCAGGTAGACCGCACCCTCACCATCAATTTACAACAGTTGGGGTGTTCATAAAGAGGTGTATATGTGAACCATATATAGATAGATATATCTATATATACTTGTAAGCCCGCTCAAAGCAAAAGCTTTGAAATCGAATCTGCTACCTTGTGATTGCTTCTGTGTTTGTGCATGTGTGAGATGTGAAAGATGTAGTTTCATTAGCTGTCAACAGATGGTAATGTTTCGGAGACACACAAATGGACACTAGACTATATATATATCGTACATATTTACAATATACTAACAACATTGGCCTCAGACAGGAAAAAAATAAAAAGTTTGGTGTCCACAG
Organism: Crinia signifera; assembly: GCF_055691185.1. Classification (NCBI taxonomy): domain Eukaryota; kingdom Metazoa; phylum Chordata; class Amphibia; order Anura; family Myobatrachidae; genus Crinia; species Crinia signifera. The sequence continues at coordinate 134,564,930 of NC_139217.1, read as the reverse complement.
AAAAAAAAAATACATTGGCCCCTGTCAGGAAAATAACATATTGGCTTGTATTAGTGGGTGTGAATATAGTGGCAAGAGGGATCTTTTATTACCATTAGTATAGTAATGCCTTGAAGGTTGTAGATAATTATATCATTGCACCCAATGTGATGAAGTCATCAATCCCTATTTCTTGTCAAATATAAAAAGTAAAGGTGCTTTTTTTGTTTGTATTGTACTCTGACTAGCTTTGCAAAAGCCTGGTTGCTTCAAGTGTGTTGGGTGTGTTAACTGCAGTTCAATACTTTCTGGGGCCCCCTTTCCTCATCATCAAAGCCAGTGCAGATCCAATACAAATTAAATTGTTGAATGGACCATGTTACAGATCTACCTAATTACCTATGTGGTCTGGCATATATCGAGATGATTATCTGTTGTTTCCTTAATGCATGGCTAATCATAGAATTGCAATCATATAGGCATTGGCCACAGGCTGTTCAGATTCATTTTGGCAAATTGTTTTCTAACATGAAAAGGAGACTCTGCCAGGGGAGCCGCAGGGGGAAATAGCTGACCATTAGGGGTGTAACATGGGAGTGCACACCTGGCGAGTTATCGCCCACTGCACATACAAATCACTGGCAATATGGTCGCTCAGCTATCCACATTGCCAGGGATATATGCTTAAAATCATCCCGTGTGTACACAGCTAGAGAGAGATATTCATTTTTTACTGTGAGGTACAGTGTGGGTGACTCCATCTTCACTAGGGCTACCTACAGAAATTCCCTCCAATGGTTTTTCATCCAAATATGCCTCTGCTGATTATGTTAAAATAAACAGTTCCTAAAGCATACCATTTGATATCAGTCAATTCATTTTACCGTCTTTGATTCTTCTGTGAAAAACCATAATGTACAAACAACACTGAGGGTTTTCTTCTATTGGCAGTATAACTATTCTTTTGGTTTTGCTCATAACATTTCTAAATAAAATATTAATATTATCTGACATTGACATCTAACATATATGTTTATTAAATGTATCTATATTTACAAAATGTAAGCTGCTTTTTTCATCTGAGATCTGGGAAGCATCCTTCAACTTTTCATATATTCTTGCACTTGATTTTTCTGTCTCCTGGTGGTTTATTCAACATAAAGCAAGTTAGAAGTGCAATATTCCCCATAAATAACACCACAGGCCTTATTTCGCTAAAAACCATAATGATGAAGTTGCCTGCAGAGTTTCTAATGCTAACAGTCTTGATGCAATATATTTGCATACATGCCTTGGAAACAGCAAAAATGCTTGACCTGACTTCTGAACTGTTTTTGAAGCTCCAGGAGCTAAGACTGATTTAAAAAGTTTTATTTTTGCAAATGTAATAAATCTATTTATTTTAGCTAGCAAGGATATCATGTTCTTTGCTTCAATGTTCATAAAAAAGGAGTGATATTTACAAGAGGCAGTCCAGAAACAGCTTCATGCAGGTAATTTAAGCAGTGGAATAAAGTTATCTTTGGTTTGGCACTTATGAAGAGGGTGGTGGACCAGCTAGATCAGGGGTGGGGAACCTTTCTTCTTCCAAGGCCCATTTGGAAATGGATAAATCATTTGGGGGGCCATATAAAAAATTACCAAATTAAAAAGTACCCTGCTTGGGGTCCCACGCTCCGGCGGCCACAGAATAACTGCTGCGGGCTGCTGCTGGCTCTCGCGAGAACTCACTTCTGCTCGCATCACCATCTCACATGAGAACTTCCTCTTCCTTGTCTCCTGGGCAGACGGTCAGGCCGGTGGGCAGGCCTTTCAAACTGGCCACGGGGGCTGTTTATGGCCCGCGGGCCAGAGGGTCCCCACCCTTGACCTAGATGTTACCCTCTCAATAATATGCTTCCTCAATCCCACGGGGAAGCAGTCAACTTTATTTACAGTTTCTTATATAGCGCAGAAGATTCCGTTGCACTTTACAATTACAACTTTTGAAACATAGTAATGCTATGGCGGGTTAGGATCAGACTGGAGAACCAGTTGGGGTACTTAGGGATAGGCTGCAGGGAGGGGTTATGGTTAGGCTAAGCACAGGGATGTGAAGGTAAGGGTTAGGCTGTAGGGAAGGGATTAGGGTTAAGCACTTAAAAAGGGGGTTAAGGTTAGGCTGCTGCAAGGAAGGGTTATGGTGAGTGGGGTAGGGGGAGAGGGTTAGATCCTTTACGTAGCCCCTGCCAGGATTCTCTATATTGGGATGCCAGATTTTTGACCACCAGCATCCTGACGGACAGGATTACAAGGCAAGGTGTTATATACAAGATGTTCCAATCCAGCCATTATTATTCTGCCATGGTACAATAATCTTCTTCATTTCATTCACACCTCACATGTCCCCAATGTCACATTATGAATAAGAGAATTCAATTGTCAGTGAGAAATTATAAAATCCAGCAGTCCAGGGTTTTTCCCATGGCTGTGGAGTACTACTATATTAAAGCAAATCTAAAAATAAGCCATGCTTATTTCTATACAAATCAGTGTGGGTTTTTGCCATGCACTCCCAGATTCTGATGTTCACTAACATCATTCTTTTTAGAAATGCCCACATTTATAAGCCTGTAGCGAGCCAAGCCAGTGGCGCACGCGGGGGGGGGGGGGGGGGGTGTCTGAGTACCCAGAAACCCCCAGGAGTCCAAGGGCCCTAGTCTGAAAGCTGAGGGCTCCCTCTTTCAATGGGTACAAGAATTTAAAAAATCTGAAATGGTGAACTGGAGATATCTGACTTCAAAGCAGTGGTCCCCATCCAAGCATGTTAATTGCTGTTCCCAGTCAGATATTTCAGGTTCTGACTTAGAGTTTTTCTGAGGGTATATTCCAAAATTTGGCACTCTCCCCCTTTGAGAGACAATAGTAGATTGTCTCTACTGTGCCCAGAACCAGAGATATCAGCCTTCCAGCAGCTGATTACTGCTCCAGCTCCACCTACCTGGTATGTAGTTTTATATACTCGTTGGCAGATTGCTCTGCCTCCTGAACTTTGATCCCCTAGTCCCTAGTACCGTTTGGTAGGTGGGATTCTCTAGTTTTTAATTTCATTAAAAACTAAGAAATGTAGTTCTGGGAACTGAAGATATCTGCAGTCAAGCAAGCTGTCCTCCCACCAGAAAATTATGAATAATAAAGCCCACTCCAGTATACACCTCTCCTCTGCATATTAAACATCCTCTACCACCCTGGAAGTTATGTATCAGGACCCCTTCATTCAGCCCAATGCCCCTTCTCCCACCTCATCTCCCACCATATGTGCAGTAAAGGGGTAATTAGTGGAAATTACTGATCCAGACCATATATGCTGAGTACCGCCTACCACCTGCGGGACATCAAAGCTTCTGCTCATAACACACCCCACCCCTACCACTGGAGAATCGGAGAATCGGTAGGGGCCCCAAAACATTGCTATGCCCAGGGGTCTACAGTGCTGTTATGTATGTGTGTGTATATATATATATATATATATATATATATATATATGTGTGTGTGTGTGTGCATATATATATATATATATATATATATTATTTATATACATTTGGTCTATCTAGAATACTTTAACTGACCCGGCATATACTAGGTCACCTAAGTGTCCATCTCCGTGCTTTGCTCCGCCCCTCTCTGGAAACCCCCTTATGAGAATCCTGCATTTGCCCCTGAAGCTGGAAGCTGCCAAAGGTCATATGAAAATAAAAGTGCACCTTCTTCAGCCATATATGCGTGTACCAGCATGTGCTTTTAGGAAGTACTACACCACATCAATGAAAGTCTTGTCCATCCTTATAGCCACGTCGCAACTAACATTAATGGATAGAATTTAAGTTATGTAAATTCATTTCATTACAAATAGATGCTACAGAGAAGTTGTTCAATGCATCAATATTTGTATTTAACATAGAGAAAACTTAACTTAAAAAAAATAGTTGATTATGAAGCTAAAATAGCCACACAATTTATTATCCTTCTTAATTAAGTCTTGCTATTTGAGACTAGCAGTCAATATTTCAAGCAAGGCATTATGCAGTTGTTTGCAATTCAGTTGTATAACCTTTTATTTAAAAAAAAAGTAATTTAGACATTGTAGAACATACTTGATGCTACGTGTAGGTATACAAATATGGGGCATTTATAAAAATTAAACAAAACAAAAACAAAAAACAATGAAAATGCAGAATTATCCAAGGTTACCATTTCAAGGTTTAATCAAGCATGATTAAATGATGAGAACACCACATCCATAAATAGCAATTGAGGCTGATATGCATTGCTGCTAAAAGAGAAAGGTCACTGAGCTTTCAATAAGAGTGTGGGATTAAACTTGTGTTCAACAATACAGTTATTAAAGAAACATTCCAAACCTCCATGAAAACAACTCATATCCATATAAAAATCTGTAATACGGTACCTAAAGCAAAGCAATCGCTTCTGATATGGTCTTATAATCATCATCATCATCATCATCATCATTGCCATCCATGTTAAGAGACATAGGGCCTGATTCTGCTTTTTTAGCAAAGCAAAAAAAAGCATGCAAATGGGTAAAACCATGTTGTACTGCCAGTGGGGTCGATGTAAAATGTGCAGAGAGATTTCGATTTTGGTGGGGCGTGTTCAAACAGAAATGTAAATTGCAGTGTAAATGTAGAGCTATCTAACATCTGTGGGCTACATGCAAAAGCAGCCAGTATTTACCCTGCAGAGAAACTATTTAAATGTATTTGCTCCTCTTGCATAGCAACATAGTTTGTTACAGATACAAAGTTATTTGCTTTAAAACTTTACTGAATTTGCCCAACAGCTGCCTAGCGTAGTCAGTGTAGTATCCGTGTGGCAGCCCTGCGTAGTTAGCATAGTCAGCGTAGTATGCCTGCGGCAGCTCTGCATAGTTAGTGTAGTGTCCCCGTCAGGCAGTATGTCCCCGCGAGCTGCAGCTATGTTCCCGGCATTCCTGGCAAGCTTAATGAGCACCTCTCACAAAGCGCTGGTAACCGCCAGATCCCCTGCGCTTGCGGACACCGATGGAGAGGCGATCATGCGGGCGCCGGCGGAGAGGCGCTCCATCTGCCTGAGATGCACAAGCATCTCAGATGCTTGTGCGTCTCATTAATTCTTGCAGCAGGGTACGGCAACCCTGCCCGTGTCCACTTCAGGGAGATGGGGTTAGGTGTTCGGTAGCATGTGTGTCTCATGCACAAAGGGGGGTGCAGGCGCAAGTGTGTCTCATGCACAATAAAGGACGCATTTGCCAATGCTCCATGTTACATACTGTCCAATACCTCCTTTTGTAACCCCCACTATCCACACCAGCCCAAAGTGTGGTGAGGGGACGCATTACGCATCCTCCCGACCTGTTCATACCCCCACTAACCATGTCGGCATGGAGTTGACTTTATAAAGTGTGTCGATCGCAGCAAGCCACCAAGCCAGAAGCGTGGCGAACGCAGTAAGCCCCGCAAGGGGACGCATATTTCTTGACGTGTATTCCACATCCCCTCGCTGCGCTCGCCACTCTTTATAAAATCAACTCTACGCCGACATGGATAGTGGGGGTATGAACAGGTCGGGAGGATGCGTAACGCGTCCCCTCACGGGGCTCGCTGGGCTTGCCACGCTTCAGGCCGGCGTGGATAGTGGGGGTGTTTAAAGAAAACATTCACACCTGGCATATCATACATCTGAAACAGTAATGACAACATGTGTTAACTGGCAACTGGATTTTTAGTAAACAATAAAGAAAAAAAAAACAATGAACAATGCTCAATAATATCAAATAACAAGTCCAAGAAACTATAAAAACAGTCATTCTGCACTTTCCGCACTCCCTTCAAATGCAGCTGATGTTGACGCAGCTGCATCAGCATTTGTGTCGGATAATTTGTCGGCCATTGGGAGCAAAGTTAGTGCATGTAAAATGCGCAGGAAAGCATTCTCTGCACCAAAGGTTTTGCGCCAAATAAACTCCTGCAGGTAGGAGTCAAGGCATTGACGTGCAGCGCCCCTCTGTCTCTTGTTCCTCCACTTGCATGAGCCCCAGAGCCTTTCAATGTTTTGGGTATGAACCCCAGTATCTGGGTCCACAAAATTGTAGCGGTGTGTTGTACGCGCGACAACAGTCTGAGTATATGGTGGTTCAATATTCATCTGGATGGCGGACATCAGGGTGCTGGCTTCACGGCTGGCCACTGGTTTTCTGAAACATTCACCTGTTTCACAGGATATGCCACCAAAGAGCCACTGCTGAGGCAGGATGCATCCAACATAATTTTTTCGCTGTACAAATAAACATTCATCCACCTGAACAATTTTACCACGTACACGCCTCCCGCATAAGGTTGTTATAAATCACAGGTTGTTATAAATCCTGAGGTGGCGCTCACAAAATGTAATGCTTGTAATGCTCCTCTGCCCAAGAAAATATGAAGCGCAGAAGGTTTATAAATGTCAGGTGACATCCGCACAGCTTCTTATGTGGCAGCACCACATCCGCTCCTTTACATTAAGCCTCATAGGATGCCTGTCGACACAGGTCTGTGTCTCTGGCAGCGAGTGGTGGCGTTGTAAAAACCCCACCGCCTCCTCCTCCGTCTGTGGCAGGTTAAAGATGGTTAATGTTTTAGCAGCCATAACTGACACAATGAAATTAGTGGTGACGGAATGCTGACTGACTACGCTAACTGCGTAACGCAGACTGACTACGCTAACTACGTAAGCTCCGGCTAGATTCTGACATGGATGCTGACAACGCTAACTACGCTTGTTGCGGGAACACTATGCTGATTCTGACAGGTACGCTAGATTGACTACGCTAACTACTTAAGCGGCTGCAGGAACACTACGCTGATTCTGACAGGGACGCTAGATTGACTACGCTAACTACTTAAGCATCTGCGGGAACACTACGCTGATTTTGACAGGGACTCTATATTGACTACGCTAACTATTTAAGCTCCGGCAAGCCTCGCTGTGGTTCGCTGATTCTGACAGGGACACTGACTACGCTAACTACGCTGGCCATGGGAACAGTAGGCTGATTCTGACAGGGATGCTACACTGACTACGTAACAGCCGCTGTGAAACTACACAAGTACCAAGCAAACTACTATTACATGTAGATCCTCACGTTTAAGGAAAGTTAAAACAGCAGAAAAAAAGGGGTAAAATCAGTGCATAAAGTGGTCCTGGAGAGGTGGTGGAACTTATTACCCCTTCCTTGGCTCAAGCATCCCCCCCTCCCCCGCGTCGAAGTCACACAACACAAAAATAAACACAATTGCATCCTCATTACACCACATATAGGGCCTTTTTTCATGAAGCCTACAGTATATTCAATTGCTCCAGTCAGACTGATGCACTATAAACCCCTGCAATAAAGTAACCATTTACAGTGAGACCTCAGATCTTTGGGAGACCCAATACATTTACTCCCCCCCCCCCCCCCAAAAAAAAAAAAACACCACATCAGGCTGCGCTTTTTTGAAGGTTATTAAATATTTTATTAATTACAGTAAAAGAGATTATATACTCATACCATTTACACTCGCTGGTATAATATTAAAAATACTCTAAAAACTATTTTCTATTAGAAGAAATAAAATTATAATTATAATGGGGTCCGGGTATTTCTTAATTCAACAAAATTAAAATTTTATTTAAGCTAACAGAAAATTGTTGTTAGAGTATATATAGAGAGCACAGCGATGTAAATGGTATGAGTATAGAATCTCTTTTACTGTAAATACCATAATTAATAAATATGTAAAAAGCTGTCTTTTTTTAGTTATAAATACACTATAACTACTCACCCTCCTGTGGCACAACTGCAGCTCAACCCTACACCGCCTGTACTCAGGCCGGGAGTGGTGCATGCACAGCCATTAAAAATCTAGTACTTGGAATCAAAAACCAATCTGGCTGCTACTGCCGGCAGCTCATGTTAGCTGCGAGAAGCAGTTCTGGACTGCTGTGCTGCTGCATTTCAGATATGGCTCCCTCTCAGCGGGGCTCAGCGCTGCTGACAGTATTTGAAATGTGGCCACTTTGCTAGTGGCCAGACAGCCACTCAGGAGCAGCCTCTACGGCTGCTCCTGATTGGCTGCTGGTCCTTGAGCTCCAATTGGCTAGCGGCCATAGCCACAATTCAAATGCTGCTCCGAGGAAGGTTGGCTGGCTGAGGTGAAATGGTCCGCCTCACAATTGAACTGGAGGAACGCATTCTGGCCCACTTAAAGTGGGCCAGAATGATAGACAGAATATGATTGGTTGCTATGGGCAACATCACCTCTATTCAGTTTTAGAAGCTTTAGTAATTTTACCCAGGGGTTAAACCCCTGGGTAAAATTACTAAAGCTTCTAAAACTGAATAGAGGTGATGTTGCCCATAGCAACCAATCATATTCTGTCTATCATTTTTAAGATGCCATAGTGAAATGATAGACAGAATCTGATTGGTTGCTTTAGTAAATTTGCCTCAGAGATGATGAGAGGGAATGTAGGTTTGCAATACTTGAAATAGATAAACAATATATTCCTAAGTACAAGTACAAATCAAATCCAATCTCAATGCAAATCTAAATTCAGAAGTTAACCATGAATAAGATTCAGTAGTAGAATAAAACAATATAAAAGCATAATATGCACAATACTGGGCCTATTCATTAGGAATTGAAAGAGTACCATAGAATTTTGGAAAATAACTTACCACATACAGGGCCTTATTCTGGTCTGTGCGGCCGGAGCCGAATATGCGGCCAGGACCGTGCGTCCTAAACCCCGCCTTCCGTACGGATCGCTCACTCCGTCCGAATGCGATAAGCCACTGACCGCACAGAGCACGAGTGGATTTTTCATGTATACACCTCCTCCATCTCTGGGAACCTCCCCCATCATTCGATGGTCGCATACCATCGAATGCAGGACCGAGCGGACAGGCAGCTCCCGCGAGCTTAGACCACTCGGGCATTTCTCTGTGCAAAAGCAGGGATCTGAGTGGGCAGCTGACATCCGGCAATGTCATATGTCCGCCCCCTACACGTGCGTCACGGCTGCATTACCATACGTACGCCCAGCGTTTTCATGGGAATGCCCATGAAACGCGGGGCATATGCATATGTTAATGAGGCCAAACAGCCCTTCACGCCCCTCTCCGTAGTGTAAACAATTCATGCGGAATTTGGACGTATGTCCCTTTCGCACATGCGCAGATATGCCTCTGCACATGCACAGACACAAAACATCGGCGAAACAGCAAGCACGCGGACATATCCCCACCAACCAGAATAAGGGCCACAGTATTGCTGCAGCAGATAGCAACAGAAGACAGCAACCTACCAAAGCAACACTGTATTGCTGTTATGATTGGACAATTAGAGCTGGATTAAGAGTTTGCAGAGTCTGGGTGCTTAAAATGGGGAGAACCAATATGGTATAAAGTTAAGGGAAAAAATATCAAAATGTAAACCTTCTGATGGCCCTATGAGACAAACATATGAAAAAGAATTTACTGTGACACGCTCACTCACAGCCCATTCTCAGATGTGATTACTGATGGCACATCAACCGTATCTGATTCACACTCCACACTTCCTTCATATGTGTGGTCCCTCACTGTTCTCTGAGAAGGGCAGATTCAATTACTGCATGGCTGTAGTGCTGGGGTTACTACCCATAGTATATGGGTAGTAATATACCCTGCGTGGTGAGCCCCAGTGGGTGCACTTAATGTGGATTTTTCCTTGCATCTCCCAGGATTATTAATGGGGAATTACCTGAACTGTACTTTGCTACTCAGAAGTAATTTTTTTTTTAAATAGTAATATATTTGTTTTGGTGCACTACACACTCAAATGAACACAATCTAAGATCAAGTAAGCAGGCAGCATGCATTTCAGTGGATCCATTTCCTTATACTGTAGATGGTCTGTAGGTGATCTCCTGCTGTAATTTCTGCTGCACGCATGATCAGTCACCAATGGAAGCATATTTCTCCACCCAAGCCCCACTTTCCCAATAAACTACCTTTCTCCTCACCCTCCCTATTTTGTTTATCGGAAGGCTTGCCATCTAGCAGCAGCTGTTGGGAGGCTTGCCCCCTAACCCACCAGCTGTTGCGAGGTGGCAATCATATTCCATAGAACAAAGAGAGTTTGTAGATCATAGATTCCTGCAAACTAGTGTTCCCCATGTGCTCTTTCTCTTGTTCATCATTAGTTCTCCATCCTGTTATTTTTCTTTTCCCCCTTCTTCTTCCACAGCTAACGATCATCTCAGTTCTCCTTGTAACCCCAGCTACTCCTCTCACTTCAGATTGAGGGTGGGATTCTCTAAACGAAAAATGCAGTAAAAACCCCATTATCATGTTTTTACCGCATTGTGGGATGGACTAAAGACCCCTCACTGGGTTACTGCGATGGGGGGCATCGCCAGAAAAAGTTAGTGATGCCCCATAGAAGTCTATGGGCTTCTACTGTGACCCAACGCCACCCTTAACAGACCCCCGCCACCCCGAACAGACCCCCACCAACCCCCCCACACCTTTGTCCGGGCTCTCCACCTGATCACTGGTCTGTACATTACAGTTGTAATGGTCCATTTGCCAGAGCTTGCATTGTACTGTACTGTATATCCATCCGCTGCTGAATTAATGGAGCATTATCCACCCAGTGGTGGAGATGTGTATTGCATGCTGTGTATGTTGTCATGCCTCAATGTGCCTCAATGCATCTGAGCCTCCAACAGTGGCATGCCAAAATCCACATCTAGCCGCGCTGTTGGGATGAATAAGCTTGGCTCCATCTTTATACTTCTATCTAATAAACTAAGACATTTATCTGCCGAGTTACAGCACATGTCTGAGATTGTTTGTGAGTGCCTTTGTGTATATTCATTCTTCTCAATATTTTTGTGATCTAATCACTTTCCTGTTATTCCAGAGGTACAAACATACACTGTACACTACTTTGGGACAAATGGTGTGTACTCACGGTGCAATTTTGGCAATTTTTTTTTTACTACATAGTCAAAAAAGGACAGTTAGTTTGCCAAAATTGCATCAGTATTGCAATGGAATATACACTGTGCCGGCAAGTCTATTTTGACTATGTTGGTGTATAGCAAGGTACAGTAGTCAAAATTACAAATGCAGTTAGCCAAAAAAAATTGCATAGTCAAAATAGGATAGAAATAGGATGGCCAAAATCGGCCAATAGCATTCTCATACATTCATCCTGATTCAATTCCTCTAAACCTTACTTGCCTACCCTCCCAGAGTGGCCAGGAAGCTACTCCCAGTCCCACAGAAAGGAGGCCAGAAAGGAGGACATGTCTCCCACAATTCCCCTGAATCCCATGCTTCCACCTAAGCTGCACACTTACAGGGCACAAGTGGGCAGACCAAGGGGGACCCCCTGATGCATTTCTCCTTGTATTGCTTAATATTAGCCCCTCCCCCGCTAAACAATGCCTCCTTTAAAGGCGCTGTACAGTGTGATTGAAGCGACGATGAGATGATCATTCCTTTGTCCTTTTTGTCAAGTGTTTATAAATTTACCCCCAACTATGGGGCATATGTAATTGAGTCCAAATTTGTTGAAGGTGCAGGATCCCAGCCAAACTCTGTCATTTAAAAAAAAAAAAAAAATAATAATTTATAAGGCAAAACAAGGATGAGATCAGCCATCATTTTGCACCACCGGCATATTACATATCTCTTTACAAATTTAATAGTTCAGAGTGTTATGCATGTACATTTATAAGTTTATAACAAGCAGTTAGAGCAGTTTGGGAACCACTGAGTTAGAGTATTATTCTGTTGCTCAGCAGCATTGAATGACATTAGTAATAAGGGTGTGCACCGGGCACTGTTTCGTGTTTAGGGTCTGTATCTCCGGCCTTGTTTTGGATCTGGATGTATTACGCAACACCACCCTTTCTTTGTTTCATGTTTCATGTGTTTTGGATCTGGATATTTTAAAAAACATAACATAAAATATGCTAAAATCACAGAATTTTTTTTTTGCTCCTACGCTATTATTAACCTCAATAACATTATTTCCACTCATTTACAGTCTATTATGAACACCTCACACCTCACAATGTTGTTTTTAGGCCAAAAGGTTTCACCAAGATAGCTAGGTGACTATGCTAAGCAACACAAGTGGGTGGCACAAACATGTGGCCCATCTAGGAGTGGCACTGCAGCAGCAGACAGGATGGCAGATTGAAAAATTGCCCCAAAGAGCCCATAATGCCAAAATGGAATTGTCCTTGGGACCTGCCACCCACTATTATGTTGCATAATTAAGACTTGTACACTGTCTTTAACAAAGCAATCATTTCAGCGACAGGGTCTGCCACACGACTGTGGCTGAAATTAATGGTTTGTTTGGACCCCCACAAAAAAATCAAATCATCTCTCCCTGTACAAACTGGCTCTACAAAGGCAAGATGTTGTCGTCATCCGCATCCTCTGATTCCTCAGCAGTCCCCCACTGGACTGCACAATCACAGATCCCTCTGTAGTCTCTGGAGGCAATTGTTGGTCTTCATTGAAGAATTGATATAATTAATTTTGATGGACATCATCTTCTCCACATTTTTTGTGGAAGCAATCTCCTACGCCACTCACTGATTAGGTTCCCGTCTACACTAAAAACACTAAAAACTCTTTCGAAGTATACACTGGAGGTGGGACAACTCAGGTAAAATAGAGCCAGTTTGTACAGGGGCTTACAAATTGCCTCTTTTTTTCCTGACAGTACAGGTACGGACTGTCTGACATGCCTACTTGGATGCTGTCAACAATGTTATCCTCCACCATTTTTTCAATGGTGACAGCATTGTATGCAGCGACAGTAGACATGTTAGCAATAGTTGGTAGGTCCTTCAGTCCAGACCAGATGTCCAAACTCGCCACTGTCTGCCCTGCATCACCACCAGCAGTGCAGGTAGGAAATATGAGCTGTTTCCTTGCAGCCACAGATGTGGGAGAAAGGCAGATCTGTTGCCGTGTCAAGGTCCGCTTCAGATGACAATCTTCCGACCAGGTCTTTGCACTGCTATAGACTTATATCCGCTGGAAACAGAACACAAAATATCACTATCACTGGACTGGAACTGTAGCAGAATCACCGGACTGGACTTTAATGGCAGTTTCACTGGACTGGACTGGACACACCCTCCTCTCCCCTCTCCAGACCTGGAGTAAAGATAGTGCCAGAGACTTGCCCTTATAAAGGGTGTCTGTGTCTCTCAAGATCTGACGACGGGATCTCGCAAGGTCCCGAGACCTGTGCTCTGAACCTGGGTGGGAAATCCCGAACAGGCTCAGAGAGCGGGTTTGGATTAGGGTTGTCCGGGGGTGTTCAGATTCCCCTAATCCAAACCCGCTCATCCCTAATTAGTAATACAATTTCAGATGTATAGTTCTCACTATGCTCTATTTATAATGACCACTATAAACAGGGGAATGCAAGCAACTTCATTGTTGTTAATCCAGAGGTGCCTTAACTCATAAATGCTCTCCTTAGTAAGGGTAAATTTGTTCCTTAGTTGGGAGACTTTGGGGGAAATGTAATAGGATGAGAGATTCAGAAAGTGAGAGATTTGGTAAGAAATCTCCAGGTTTTTTTTTAAGTAGCAATCATTTACACTGCAAAACCAGTTTGATTTTGCAGTGTAAATGATTGCCGCTTTAAAAAAACTGGAGATTTCTTACCAAATCTCTCACTTTCTGTATCTCTCGTCCTATTAAATCTCACCCCCTATTTTAATTCCCCACTCATATGATTTCTGTAGTGCAGTGCTGTATGTAAGTAACACAGATTTAGCTAATGTAATTTGAATTTTGTTAATGATGCGTGGAATCGTGCATCGTTAATGTCACTGAGCATACTTGATTGACATTTTTATTTTAAAGATATTATTTACATGAGACCTTCTGAATGATACCTTTTAAAAACTGATCTAGTGTGTATAGGGCTTTAGACTATAGGGCTTTAGCGCTTAGCCTTGAAAAGTAATAACATTTAGTGTGATAAACCACCAACCAATCAGCTCCTAACTCTCATTTTTCAAACAGCCTGTAGCATGGCAGTTGTGAGCTGATTAACTGGTGGTTTATCACTTAGTACATCTGTCCCACAGTAGATTAAGAGTAAGAGATGCAGGGGTAAATTTACTAAAATGGGAATTAAGATGGGATTCGCTACCAATCAGATTCTACCTAATATGTTCAAGAATTTGTATGGTTGCTTTGGGCAACATCCCATCTTCAATAGAACTCCCATTTTAGTAAATTTACCCCGTAGAGGCTTAAAGGGTGGCGGTGAAGACATGGACGATGCCTGTATTATTTAATATGTTTTATATACTTTATATATCATTTTAGATGCTTTTTAGCAAAATGCATGTACTTTACTACATTGTCCTAAGAAGCATCTAAAATTAATCCTATATTTTTTAAATGACTAAAGCTTCCGGTGCTCTGGGGCAGACCCACGATGCCTCCCATTGCCATATTAAAATGCCCATATTTCCACTTTGAGTCCCAATTTTTCTACCAAATTATAAATTATGCTGCTGTAGTCATTGACATCTGTATCTATTTTAAATAAATAAAAAAGCCATAATTTAGGAGTATAGTAACAGCAGAGTTGCCTACCCTTCCAGATTGGCTGGGATCCCCCCCAGCGCCTTGTTAAATTACCACGATTTGCGGCTTTTTGGGGGAAGGGGACAGGGCTAAATATGCATTTAAGTCCCGCCCCCTCCTCGAGGGATTTGCAGTGCTGGGAAAGGGCTTGATGATGACTACATCAGGCCCCTCCCCCCCAAAGTGCAGCTGACAGGCTGATGGACTTTCCCAGAGAGGAGACTATGAAAGTAGTCAAGTATGAGTAACAGCTAGCCCGGGCTTGGGTAATAATGAAGGTAGAAGCAGAATTTAAACAAAAAGCAATAGTTACTGACAGTAGTAACTAGCAAAAAATACTCAGCTTTGTAGATGTAAGAAAAATTTTTGTCAAGCAAAGGACTAAAATAGCATAAAAGTTAGCAAGACTGATATACATATAGAAGAATCGCTCTGTGGTATGAGCCTATAGTGCTGGCTGTAATTCCTTTTTTTCTTTTCTTGAGAATCTACGGCGGGGTGATCAAAGTTTGCAGAAACTGATAGTGTCAAATGTTGGAATAAGAGTCCATTTACAGGTTATGCAATTGTGATTAAAAACTATGCAAATTCAACAGCTATAGCTTCTGGATTTAAACCTTTGGTGATATTCTTTGTCATTATAAAATAGATTTTATTTTAGCATGTTGTATTTTAAGTTGGTTAGGTAGAATTTCACCTGCATTGTTCTCTTTTGGTAATGTAATATAATGCTTTAACTTTTTTAAACTGGTGTTCTGTTCTCTGCAAGGAAATTTTATTCAGCTGATCTTTAACAAGCTGTATTTTTTAAGTACATTTAGGCACATTATCTGTAGTTTGCTGACTAAACTGTTTTGATTTAGGATCTGGATTTTCTAAAAAAAAAAAATGTTTTTATATACTCTTTTATCCTCTATTTTTCTTAAATACCTATCCTCTATTTTTTCTGTTTTGTAAAAAAAGAATTAAGGGTGTATTAATAAATTGTATATACTATTGATATACCTGTACTGTATTTTTAAGTATATAGCAATTTTAGTCTCTGAACCCCTATCTTTTTTCATGTACAATTTTTTTTACCCAGCCTCTTACCAAGGCTTATATTTTAGGTGATAGCTGACACCTTTACATATATAAGGGTTCCCTATACAGACCTTTTTATTGATTTTTTATAGTGTTTTACTAACTATTGGTGGTAATTTTATCTAAACATCGCACACAAGTGCACCCAGCATTCTCTCTACCAGTATGCGTGTATATACATATATATATATATATATATATATATATATATATATATATACACCATGTGTGTCTGGCACTCCGTTCTGCAGCCCCCACTTGTTGGGGTGTTCCAATAGTGCCGGGGTGCCTTCCCACAGTAGAATACAGGTGCAGGTGTTCCTATAAGAAAGAACCAGGCGGCACTCCACGGGCTTGTGAAAAAGAGCAGTGATGTTTATTTGCTCATATATATATATATATATATATATATATAGCACTCCCAGCGACTGTAGGTAACTTGCGTCCGGTGCCTTCACAAGAACATAATACAGCACATGAAGGTGTGGCACTCGGTCGTCTGTAAGTGTACACAAATAACCACTCAGCAAACAAGTTGCAGGTCAACGTTTCAAATGTATTTCATTTGTCATCAGGATGATGACAAATGAAATACATTTGAAACGTTGACCTGCAACTTGTATGTAGATAGATAGATATTCTAAAGGAACATAGGTGCGCTAGCTAATCTGCAGCAATATTTGAAACAGTAACAAATGTCAATCCATTAAAAACTTTGTCAGAGTCTCAATTCAACACAGCACTAGAACTCTCATCACTTTTAAGATTGCTAGTCCCCACTGTAATTGTTCCTGGGTCCCTATGGTACTACGATAATAGCAGTAAGCAAATTAGCTCATCAAAGTTAGATGACAAAGCACGTTTTGGGTGGGACCTATCTGACGCACTCATGTTCACCCAGCCGGCTAGCCCTGATGGATGACAGAACTCCATTGTTGACCAGCCGCAGACATCAGCTCTACAAAGGTAGACCTCAAGTATCCCTGGAGATGTTATTCTCAGGCCAACGGGTGTACTTATTGATTTTGAAATCATGTGGTATCTTTAATATATTTTATGGCCAAGTATTGCAATATGACGCGCCCCCTCTTTTTAATTTCCTATATATATATAAAACACAACAAAATCAGCGTCACTTGACAAATGTCCTGAAGACAGGCTTGGCCCAAAACGGCGTAGACATTGCGCAGTAAAGTTTGATGTTTGGCACCAGACCCGGAGTGACGCTGATTTTGTTGTGTTCTGCATGTGGGGGGACTCCAACCCTCTAAGCGCGCACCTGGGCAAGTATTAACAAGCTGAACCTGTCAGCAGAGGTCGACACAATTCAAATGGTGCACGGTAGACGTGCAGTCCTTATACACGTCAATCCCACATGATAAAGGGATTGATGTGGTAAGAAAAACACTGGAGGAAGATGAGGATAGATCCGCATCAAAGGTTCAATTCATCTGCGACTGCCTCAAGTATGTACTAAAGTACAACTATTTTAGCTTTTTGGAGGAGTTCTATATACAGAGATGCAGGACGGCGATGGGCAGTATCTGCGCCCTGAGCCTAGCCAACCTGTATATGGGCCACTGGGAGAAAGATATTCTGGCAGGACCCTTCAAAGACAAGCTTAAAATCTTCAAGCTGTACATAGATGACATCCTCATCATGTGGGATGAGACTGAGGAGGAGTTTGAATACTTCATGCAGACCATCAATACCAACGATTATAATCAGAAAGTGTTCTGCATGTGGGGGGACTCCAACCCTCTAAGCTCGCACCTGGGCAAGTATTAACAAGCTGAACCTGTCAGCAGAGGTCGACACAATTCAAATGGTGCACGGTAGACGTGCAGTCCTTATACACGTCAATCCCACATGATAAAGGGATTGATGTGGTAAGAAAAACACTGGAGGAAGATGAGGATAGATCCGCATCAAAGGTTCAATTCATCTGCGACTGCCTCAAGTATGTACTAAAGTACAACTATTTTAGCTTTTTGGAGGAGTTCTATATACAGAGATGCAGGACGGCGATGGGCAGTATCTGCGCCCTGAGCCTAGCCAACCTGTATATGGGCCACTGGGAGAAAGATATTCTGGCAGGACCCTTCAAAGACAAGCTTAAAATCTTCAAGCTGTACATAGATGACATCCTCATCATGTGGGATGAGACTGAGGAGGAGTTTGAATACTTCATGCAGACCATCAATACCAACGATTATAATCTGGGCTTCACCCACACGATGAGTGATGTCACTATTGAATTTCTAGATCTTAGGATCTCTACTGAAAATTTTGAGGACACAAAAAAGATAGAAACAGGAACCTTCTTCAAAAAGGTAGATAGCAATAGCTATCAAGGTGCTATCAAGCTTTTCAAGGTGCAGAAAGTCACTTTCTGCACCTTGAAAACGGGGTTTTCTCCCAGAAACGTCGGTCTGTTTTTTTGCACGTATTTGATGATTTTATAAAGCAACTTTGATTACAAGTCTTCGAGTGCCGCCGTTGTTCTTCAGCCTATATATATATATACTTTATAATCGGCAATAATGGATTGGCATCAATGAACCTCACTACTTGAGGATGTACTCCTGCAGATATTAAAAGTCTATATTCCAATAACTTAGATGAAAATGATGTCCACATAATTTTGTAGTTGTGGCACCATTCTTAGACAGCAATATTTTCTTCAATCATTTCACAAGTGCATGATAGAAACAAACCAACACATTTTGTCTATGAAATACTTCATCGGGGGTATTTACCTTTAAGGTATTTATCTTTTAGGCAGTGAATATGTGTCAATTCAATAGTAAAATATATAAATTCTGAACTGGAGCTATCAGAATGAACCCAACCCGTCTTCCTCAGAAGATTTCAAAACATGCCAAAATGTGATCATTCCTATATTAGTTTCTCACATGTTTTGGATTCTATATAAGTGTCTGCAGTGGTGATTCTGCACCATCTCAATGAGGGGAAAGCTGTGTGTACACTCACAGCATGTGTTTACTCCTCACATACTCCATGCTGTGTTGTTCTTACTCAATGCTGTGTCCATCCACTCCAGTGCAGGCTGATCTTAGTGAGTCAACTGTCTCCATACAATCCAGTGGATGAGCTGACCTATTTGAGTCTCATCTGAGTTCATAAACTCCAGTGCTTCTTATTGTTAATATTAGCCAAGCTTAACAAAAACAGATCCATTTATGCAAAATTGGAGTCAGGATAGAGTTGTAGTCATCCCCCAATGTGAGATAACCCTTTGAAGCACTTAAACCGTTTTGTGAAAATAGTTCTTACCTTTGGATAATAAAAGTGACAGCCTAAGAGTGGAGAAACCAGTCCTCCATGTCCAATATTAATTTTGTTAAATAAAATAGAACCTTGCTATGTTTTACAACTATTTTTTTAGCCTGTTTGCAAGTATAGCTACCAGATAGTGATTATCCTGAATTACCACAAGGCCAGCTTTCTCCCAACCCTGCAGCAGGTGAAGTGCGATAGAAGTCCATAGGGTAATGCTGATTTAAAATTGCACTGCCCACTGCACCTTAGCCACGGTAATGTTCTGCATTCGAGGCTTTATGCATATGGGGTTGCGGCAAAACCTCCAAAAACTGCATTTTCGGAGGTTTGGACACCTTTTTAACTTTCATGAATCTTGCCCCAGGGCTGTAATGAAGGCTGTGTCACTGGTGTCATTGCACAGGACACACGTATGAGGGAGCAGCATGGTATCTGCCTCACTGGCAACATGGATGGTAGACCTTTCCAAATTCCAAGGCACCTGTATAAGCACTCTTTCTGCTCTTCTTGTTTTTTGTCATGATGTCATGTGTGCCAGGGGTGGAGGGTGCCAGCCCAGGCCTGATCAGGCTGCAGCCTGGGCACTGGGTCCTTGTGGGGTCCAGAACAGGCACAATATACATTGCAGGCGATTTTTCAAGAAGAAAAGAAATCAGGCGCTGTGACAGTAGCTGTAGTTCTAAGGAAAGCAGCTGCTCAAAAACGTGGGGGTAGTTAGTCCCCACCTTGAAAGAGAAAAAAACACACGGCATCATGCACTAGGCATGTGAGCAGCGCTTAATAAGTTTAAACCAATTGAACAGATATTGGGCAGTATTCAATGAAAAAGTTCTCCGTGCATGGAGAGCGTTTTATTTCGCTCTCCATGCACTCTCCGTGTTCCGGAGGGCTCGCTGCCACTCCTGCTCCCTCTATTCAATGTGGTTAAGACTCGCCGCCACTCGCGGCGAGTCTTAACCCCTGCAGGGAGCAGGGAGCTTTCAGGGAGCCGGAAGCAGCCAGAGAGATTAAAGTCTCCCTGGCTGCTCCAGAGGACTGTGGAGGGGAGGGGGGCTCTCCAGGACCCAGGCTGCACCCCCCTATAGCCAGCGGGGGACCCAGTATTCACTGCACCGTTCGTGCATAGTTACGTTCGGGTGCTATGAATATCTAATGAGCGGCTCGAGCGCTCCGGCCCCCTGCTGGCTGCACTGTGTAAAAAAAAAAAAAAAAAAAAATATTTTTTTTTTTTTTATTAACCCCTTCATGACAGAGCCAGTTTGTGCCTTCATGACAGAGCCCTTTTTTTAAAATCTGACATGTCTCACTTAAGTGGGGATAACTTTTTTTTGCTTTTACTTATCCCAGTGATTTTGAGATTGTTTTCTCGTGACACATTGTACTTCAAGTTAGTGGTAAATTTGGGTCGATACAGTCTGTGTTTTTTTGTGAAAAATACCAAAATATCGTGAAAAAATGGAAAATTTAGCAATATGCAAAATGTCACATTTTCTGCTTGTGAGACAAATAATCATACCACTCAAAATAGTTAATAACTAACAAAGACCATATGTCTACTTTATGTTGCAATCATTATTTCAACTTCCTTTTAATTTTTTTGGACACTAGGAGGCTTCAAATATGACTAGCAAATTCTCAAATTTTCAAGAAAATTTCAAACACTGATTTTTTTAGGGACCAGTTCAGTTCTGATGTGACTTTGAGGGACTTGTATGTGAGACACCCCCATAAATGATGCCATTTCAAAAACTGCACCCCTCACAGTATTCAAAACAGCATTTTGGAAGTTTGTTAACCCTTTAGGTGTTTCACAGGAATTAAAACAAAGTGTAGGTGAAATTTCAAAATTTCATTTTTTTTTCGGATTTTCAATTTTAATACATTTTTCTAAGGAACACAGTACATTTTACTAGAGAAATGTGACTAAAAATTGATTCCCCCAATTCTTTTGTTTTCATAAATATCCTATATGTGGCCCTAGTGTGCACGGTGACCAAACCACAGGCTTCATAATAGAAGGAGCACCTACTTGATTTTGGAGCCTCCTTTTT
Organism: Crinia signifera; assembly: GCF_055691185.1. Classification (NCBI taxonomy): domain Eukaryota; kingdom Metazoa; phylum Chordata; class Amphibia; order Anura; family Myobatrachidae; genus Crinia; species Crinia signifera. The sequence goes on along the minus strand of NC_139217.1, from coordinate 134,543,825 downwards.
ATGAGATTATTTTTTAGGCACCATGTAGGTTTCTAGGCACCATAAGATGCTAAAAGTTAGGAACCCCCCCACAAGTGACCCCATTTTGCAAACTACACCCCTCAGGGAATTCATCTAGGGGTATAGTGTACATTTCAAACCCCCAGGGGTTTCACCAATTGTGGTACAACTGGGCAGTGAAAATGAAAAAAAATAATTTTTCATTTTCACAGCTCAGTTGTATCAAAATTGGTGAAACCCCGAGGGGTTTGAAATGTACTCTATACCCCTAGATGAATTCCCTGAGGGGTGTAGTTTGCAAAATGGGGTCACTTGTGGGGGGGGTTCCACTGTATGGGTGTTTCGGGGGTCATTCAACCAGAATCTGTGCTGCAAAATCCAAAAATCACTCCTTCCCTTCTGAGTCCTGCCATGCACCCAACTGGTATTTTTTGGTCACATGTGAGGCATTGCCGTACCCGGGAGAAATTGGGGCACAGATTTTGGGGTGCTTTGTCTCCTTCATTCCTTGTGAAAATGAAAAATTTTGAGCCAGATCTGCATTTTTGTGTAAAAAAATTTAATTATTTACACAAAAATGCAGTTCTGGCTCAACATTTTTAATTTTCACAAGGAATGAAGGAGACAAAGCACCCCAAAATCTGTGCCCCAATTTCTCCCGGGTACGGCAATGCCTCACATGTGACCAAAAAATACCAGTTGGGTGCATGGCAGGACTCAGAAGGGAAGGAGTGATTTTTGGTGGTGGAATGAATGGCGGGTGCTATGTCGCATTAGCAAGACCCCCGAAGCACCAATACAGTGGAACCCCCCCACAAGTGACCCCATTTTGGTCACCAGCTTTGGGAGGGGGGCTGGCGCTGCGGCTGGCGGGGGGGTGGGAGGGGTGCTGGCGCTGCGGCAGCCGGGTGGGTGGGAGGGAGGGGGGCTGCCGGGTGGGAGGGGGGGGGGGCTGGCGATCGGTGCGGTATACGCACACACACACACACACACACATATATATATATATATATATGTGTGTATATATATATATATATATATACATATATATACATATATATACACACACATATATATATATATATATATATGTGTGTGTATATATATATATATATATATATATACACACACATTTGCACATTATTTTTTATTTTATTTTATTTTTAACTTTTCCAGCAGCAGCATGATGCTGCTGCTGCTGCTGCTGCGGGGGGGAGGGGGGAGGAGGGGAGCGCAGCGTGCGCTCCGGACGTAGCGGTGGAGCCGGGGGAGCTGCTGCTGCTGCCGGGTGAGTGCCCGGCGGGTGGGAGGGGGGTGCTGCCGCTCGGTGGTGATCGGTGCTGCACCGATCACCACCGTTTTCTGTGTTACCGAGCGGCTTAGCCGCCGGTAACACAGGAAACGCTGTGATTGACTGTTCAGATTTGAACAGCCAATCACAGCGATCGCCGACCGGGGGGGGCACCCCTGCCCCCCCTGGGCGACGAGGGGGGATGTCTGCTGTCAGGGACAGCAGACATCTCCTAACTGTCACCGCGTCTATAGACGCAGTGACAGTTAGAATCCATGACGTACATGTACGTCAAATGTCGGGAAGTACTTCCCGACCATGACGTACATGTACGTCAAATGTCGTGAAGGGGTTAAATATATATTCATGTGCTATAAGCACATGAATAAAAATAACATGCCCCTTCACAGAAAAAAAAACCTGATTTTTTGACACCAAAATTTAAAAAAAAAACCCTTTTAGATTAAAAGTTCACATTCCAGCTCTCCATCAAAAGATGGAGAATTTCTACACGGAGAGAGACGGCGAAAATTACTTAAAAAGACGGCGAATATTTCACATTGAATAGGGTTGCTCGCTTTTGGAGAGCAAAAGTCTCCATCCAAGGCGAGAAAAGCACAAACTCGCCATAAAACACGGAGAATTTTTCTCATTGAATACTGCCCATAGAAATGTAAATATTTTACTTTAATAAAAGCAAATATAAACAATAGACAGTAGATGCACAATATAATATACAATATAAAACAAATGTTTAAAAACACGCCATAGGACAATATGTGGATTGGCCCAGAGAAGTGGGGGGCAATGGGGTACAGTGGGTCACAGGTAAGTTCACTTTACCGATACTTGGTAACCTCTGGATCCAGAAGAGTCCACTTTTGTGACAAGTGATTTTTTCCTCACTATTGATCACGGTATATGTAGTTGTTTGAAGGTAAAAGTATACCAAAGGCTTCCGCTATTCCACTGGTATTTTTGCCCTAGTGGACTATGTTGGATTATAGCCACCAGGGTAATCCAGGATGCGGTGTCCGCCAGGAGATGGAAAGTCACTGGGATAGGCTTCTGCTCACAGGGTCCTTCTGTTTGGTTGGCTGGATTGTATTTTGCCACTGGGGGACCTGTGGAGCAGTGTCCGCCACACAGTTGTAGGTTGGTAACAACAAAATATCTGGTATCCAGAAAAAGTCCACACTGAGAAAAACTGTATGGTGCGCTTGTTGGGGTCCTAGGCGTAAAGGTACAGGGGTAGCCACCTAACACGTTTCACTGCCAACTGCAGCTTTTATGCGGCTGTACCTAGTACTGGAAGCTGAGATGGGTGGGAGCCAGGTCTTTGCAGATTCCATGAATATGGCATAAAATCAGCAAAGACGGCTCCCAAAATGTTGCTGCCTTCTAGGAGACAGATGAGATGCTAGAGGTCCTACTATACCTTTAGTTTATGTCAGGGGAAGGCAGCATGCCTAGCACTTCCTGGAAGTACAGGTTCCAGGAGCATTAGTGCGCTCTGAGCAGTAACCCCCTAGCAATGAGCATGAAAGACCTGGCAATGAGCATGTAACCCCCCCCTAGCAAAGAGCATATAACTTCCTGGCAATGAGCAAGAAACCCCCTTTCAATGAGCAAGAAACCCCCTAGCAATGAGCATGTAGGTAAGATAAATAATAAATAATGTATTAGGGAGGGGGGAGGGGCAGCCACTTCAGGCCATGGTGTCAGCTCAGGGTGAAAAGGCTACAAGATATGGACTGATGAGTATAGTTAAATATATCAACATGTAAGTCCAAGTACCAAGTGACTTCTTGAAAATATTGACGGAAGCTGCTGATTCTCTTATGAGCTAAGGTGAAGTGTTTCACATTCATCATAATATTATATTTAAGAAAATGTATAAGAAAAAAAATCAATGCTCCTGTAAGCAGCAAGTTGCTTGGAAAGGTGGTTAACATATAAGGTGGCATTATACTCAAAGTGTTCTGCTCCTCACAAATCATTCACTATAATGTCAATGTCGAAAGTAAATTTATAGGTTATTATTAGCTAAAATACATAATAAAAACATCTGATCTTGAATCTTTTCATTTAAACCAGCAGGGCAGAAGTTTTCAAATTGCAAATCAATTTCATTTCAATTTGCAACAATCTGGTACAGTATTTAGAAAACCCCTGCCATTTTATCGATTAAAACAAAAAAAGATTAATGAAATGAAACTTCACGTCCCATCATTTTAAATTAAAAGTTTTATATTAGTATATTTTTAGAATCTTTTTTATATTATATCGTTCATTGTCAATAATATCAGTCAAATGATTCAATGTGCAGTATACGAAATACATATACCTTATGATTTTAAGTTTATGTATAAGTTATATAAGGCCACATAAACTTCATCACTCATTCTTTGGTGTATGATGTAGAAGAAATGAATGCAGGGAAATTAGCTGCAAGAACTTGTGGAAGACATCCCGGGCAAAAACAGAATGAGGAGACTTTCTGAAAAGCACCACGTCAGTTACTCTCACTGGGGCAGATTTATTATTGCGGCACTTATTGCCGCCATAATATATTGTTAACGAGGCGAAGCAGGTGGGGAAACCGACAAGATGTATTAACATCTTGTCTGCCGAAGCAGGGGAGCGCTAACTCCCCCCTCCGGTGATATCCCCTCCTGGAGATAGCGCATCAGTTTACACGTCTCCTTCCTCCCAGGCAGCTGGACTGGGCATGAGCAGGATCTCGCCACTCACGCAAGATCCCCAGCATAGCCCAGAGCCAATAGCAGGGACAGTGCTGTCCCTGTTGTTGAGATAGGGCTTCTCTAGCCTGAAACCAGCATCGGGCAGAACGGCCAGTGGTGCTGACCGTTCATACATTCAGCCTGCTATCATTTAGATAGCAGTGCCGATATGGACCTTTACCGCATGCTGGCTCCTTCATACATGATACCCCTTCTCCCCCATAATGCCCGGTCATATATCTGCCCCATTATGCATTTGTGCAACTCTGAAAATGCCTTAGGCATAAAGCCATCAGAATTAAACTTTGAAATGCTGCACATTTCGGAGCTTAGTACACATATGTATCAATGCACAGACAATGGGGAGCAGCAGCATACTAACCCACTGGATATAAGCCGTCTCTTCTATACACCCTACTCTAGCACTCTCTAAATCTCTTTCAATTTAATAGCACTCTCATCTCTACCTAAAGGACTTCGGCTAGACCCTGCACTGATTAACTATCAACAGGCCACCTTAACCCGGGGAAAGAGACAGCAGATGCTATATTTTCTGTAAATTTGTCACTCCATACATACAGGCTATCAAAGCAACATACTCAGGGTGTCGACTTGGGACTAGGACTAGTTGGTCGACACGACAGCAGTGGTTGTGTTGTCTCTGCCTGAGGAGTCTTCATATATCTTCTCACTAACTTTTAATAAGGCATCACTGTAACCATATATAGTGGCTACCACTGCATTTCCTGGTTGTCGGCACACATTAGAAAATTTATATTCACCGGATCTCTGCGCCACAGCCGTACTCCCAAATCTCCCCTTGCCCTGTATGACCATTGCAGGCTTAGGTGCGGCGAAGGGAGGCAGGAATAGCCACTGGTAGCTCACCCGCACCGGATTAGATCTGCCAGCCATGTAACACATCTCTTCTTTTCTGCCAGGCTATAAGGTCCCATCGGGGCACCTTTCTCTCCTACTGGCACCAGAGATAATGTCGGTAATCTAGGGCATATTCTGGGCAGAAAAGGGTTTATGATAAAACACATGAAAGTGATTTGCGGGGGAAAAAGACCCCAGAGACTTCCGGTGGGCGGACCGTAGAGTATGGCCGCATCTCAGTGAGCTCTCGCACCCTCTCCGACTGCCCCTATAGCATTGACAGCTATAGCGGCAACAAAAGCTCCGGAGACTGGGCACCCGGGACCGGGAACGCCGCGAGATATAGTGGGTAAGCGGGAATCCTGCAGCTCCCCACGAAAAAATCTAGATCTGACCACCCCGGAATCCAGGCGTTCATAAAAGTAACGCCACAGTAACAAGACCGGCTCAAATTCGTCCTAAAGCAGAGGTAAAGACAGCAGAGAGGATAAGAGTACCTGCGGGAGAGGCGAGGGCTGACGGAGCTCGTGGAAGCTGCCGGGACACGGAGAGCGCACGGAGCGAAGGGGGGTGACGTCAGAGGCCCGGCGACAGACAGACTGCTACGTGGGAAGGAAGCGCCTGGCTGCGCCGAGAGCAGAGAGACGCCGACGGTGAAACGGCGAGCGGAGGAAGAAGGTGCCCGGCGGTAGAGAGAAGCGGGCCAGCAGCACAGAGCACAGGCACTAACCAGACGGCGCAGACGGCGCACGACTTGAAGAAAGGAGTGGGGGGCTGGCAGGAGAGGAAAGCAGGAGTAAGTGGCTACAGCAACAAAGGAGAGAGAAACGGGAGCAGGAGGGAAGCGAACAGTGGGTAAGATACCAACATCTGCTTATATGACCTATAGATATATGTATATCTGATGAACTGGTAGCACAAAGTTCCTGACCCACAGAATATCTCTCCCACTGGCATTAGTTAAAAGCAAAATCTACAAATAGGTGTGCCCACCCAAAGACATATTGCACCTTTCTCTGAGAAAAAGACTTTTAAATGTCAGTAAAACTATAAACAGCAATTAAAAGCCTGCAGAGGTCTAAAGGGAACTTGCCTCCTATCCTAACAGTAAAAACCTACAAATAGACTTATCTAATGGAGAGAAACATCGGATTAATATCATAAGAACACCCTCCCCCTGACTCATGGGTATTAGCAAATAACTAGAAGCTAACCCAGACCAGGACCCCGGGACATACTGCCACTGTGAAATAGTGTGCAGACATTTGCCGCCCTCTATCTTGAATTAACAGGAAAACCTGTAAACAGTAGCATCCACCGGAAAGACACATCATACCTGTCACAGAGGGAAAAAAATCTTCATTGGGTGCAAATAGCAACCAAAAGTCCTATTGGAGGATTCTCCCACTGAGTAATAGTGAGTAGACTATTAGAGGAAAAAGGTCTCTACTGACTGTAGAATCATAAATAAATAACCAAGCCCCACCGAAGGAAAACAAATTAAAATGGATAAATATGTGGGCAAGCCAGCCAGAAGTGGGAAGAATGCAGCGAATAAAGGAAAAGATGTCAAAAGCCATACATCTTATGTGACAAGCCCACCTGCATCCCCAGCCAATATAAACATATCTAAAAATGCAAGCCCCCCCACATATAGTGCAACAGCGGCAATAACAGCACAAGAGATCTCGGCGATTCTGTCACCACTGCTTGATGAAAAGCTAGCAGGATTAAAAAACATGATCGAAACAGCAGTCACACAACTGCGGGAGTTTGGAACAAGATTCAATGAGGCGGAGCAAAGAATCTCCAACATAGAAGATGAGCTGCAAACAGCCAAGATCACTATAGCCTCACAAGATACCACAATCAAGGCCATTCAGGACAAATTAGAGGAAATCGAAAATAGGAGTAGAAGGAACAACTTACGCCTGATTGGCCTGCCAGAAACGATAAAACAAAAAGAGTTAATAGATCTGGTATCCAAATGGCTACCACAAGAACTGGGATGCCCCTCAGAATCTGGACCAATCCTGATAGAAAGGGCCCACCGTATAGGCCCAGACAATCAGGCAGAACGACGTAGACCAAGGCCAGTGATATTCAAGTTCTTGAATTATTTAGACAAAGTTAAGGTTCTGGACGCATACAGAAAAAAAGGGGAACTGCTGTACCAAGGAGAGAAATTGCTCCTATTTCAGGACTTTTCAAACCAAGTGTCCGCAAAACGAAAGGAATTCTCCCCAGCATGTAAAGCCCTGTATGAAGCAGACATAAAGTTTGCATTATTATACCCAGCAAAATTAAGAATATACCACAATGGAAAAACACACATAATGGAGACAGCAGCAGAGACCCAGATATGGATGGACTCGGTTCTCAGTAAAGCGAGTTCAGGACCCAGGAATGGGAACTGAAGAGGAAAAGATCTTATAAAAAGAAGCCCTACAGAGATTAAGATAATGATAACACCGTCCAGAAAAGGATGTTTATGGACACTAATTATGAATGATGTTATAGCACTAAACAGGATAAGCTTATACTCTAGACAGAGATTAGTTAATATGCACATATTGGTAAAAAGATTTGAGAAACAAGGGGGGACTGAGAAGCCCGCCCAGACGACTCAAAAAAAATCACTCGAAAAAAAAAAAACACCAAAAATACAAAAAAAAAATTTTGTACAAGCACACAAAGCACATTTTATTGGAAAAATATTAAAATGTATAGTAAAATTGTTAAACTCACTAGAGGATACGGTCCTATTAGCTGGGAAGCGGACCAAAAAGATGGTTATAAAAAGAAACACGAGGTTTTTGAAAATCGAACAAGATAAAAAGGATGTCTGCACATATTAATAATGCACAGAATACACGCACAAAGTTAAAATTCTTAACATGGAACGTAGAAGGGCTAAACTCGCCATTAAAAAAAAGAAAAATTTTACAACATTTAAAACGTCTTAAGCCAGATGTGGCGGTGCTACAGGAGATTCATTGGAGGGAGGGGGACTTAAATACGTTAAGGGATAATTGGTTTACAGAGGTTTTCTTTTCAGCATATGCTTCAAAAAAACATGGGGTTATGATAATCGTAAATAAAGCATTACGATATGAGGTCTTGGATAAGAAACAGGATAAGGAAGGGAGATACTTGTTTATAAAAATAAAAATAGAAGAAGAGCTATTTACAATAGCCACAATTTATGCCCCTACAGGACCTAACACGATATTCTTCACAGATTTATTCGTGAAGTTACAAAGATGGGCGGAGGGCAAAATAATACTGGGAGGGGACTTTAATTCAACTCAAAACCAGGCCCTAGATAAGTCAGATAATATAGACAGGCCCAAGACCCCACCAGCCTTAGAACTGTTGATAAGATCATTGGAACTAACAGACCCCTGGAGGCATCAACATCCGATAGATAAGGAATATACGTTCTATTCACACCCACATCATACATCGACAAGAATAGATTACTGGTTAATACCCACCACACTACTCTCAAGAGTAAATAGATCAAAAGTAGAATCAATATTAATATCGGACCACGCACCAACATGGTTTGAATTATCGCTTCTAACCCCAATCAACCAATCTTATAATTGGAGATTCCCGGCATACCTGTCGGAGTCCCCGGAGTTCCTCCAAACACTGCAACAGGATTTCCTAAACTATACCAGGGATAATGCACAACATGAGGAGGACATAAATCTCTTTTGGGCAGCCTCTAAACCCGTAATGAGAGGTCAAATAATAGCATATGTGGCAAAAAAAAGAAAAACACTACAAAATCAGCTTAATGAAAGAAGTAATGCAGTGGCTGCAGCATATGCCGCAATGTTGGAGAATAACACACGGGAGCTCAGACAGGTATATTTGGAATCCAAGACACTGTATGATAATATATGTACAGAAAAAGCACAATACTATATAAATTTCCAAAAGGGAAGGCATTTTAAATGGGGAAACAAAGCAGGAAAACTGCTAGCATCCGTAGCCAGGGGAATAAGACCAATAACCAGAATATCAAACATAATATCAGAACAGGGTCACCAAAATAGAAACCCAGAAGAAATAGCTGGGTCTTTTCTTGAATACTATACGAGGCTATACTCAAAGCCAATGGATCACCCGGCTGTAGGAATGGAGTTTGTAAAAAGGGCAAAGTTACCAACATTGACACAATCAGAAAGTGACACATTGGTGATGCCGGTCACAGAATTAGAACTAAAAACAACTATAAACAATCTAACCAATGGAAAATCACCTGGTCCAGATGGACTAGGGGGAGAGTATTATAAAATGCTGTTACCATCGGTAACCAAATACTTGCTCACTCTATACAACTCCATCCTTACAGGAAATAAACCACCAATGGGTTTTAATCAAGCTAGGATTACTATAATATTGAAATCAGGAAAAGACCCAAATCATGTAACCTCATATAGGCCAATTTCACTATTGAATCAAGATCTAAAAATATTAACATCAATAATGGCACATAGAATGCAAGCAATAATACCAAAGCTCCTTCACCCCTCCCAGACAGGGTTTGTACAAGGAAGGTCATCAGTACATAACATCAGGCAAGTAATAGCCGCCCTGACACAATCACAACAACAGACTAGAGGAAAGTCATTACTGGTGAGCTGTGATGCAGATAAAGCATTCGACAGAGTGTCATGGGTACATTTGTTAAGAGTATTACATACTCAAAGATTCGGAGTGGAGTTCATAACTTTCTTTAGGAATTTGTATGCAACACCCACCGCCTTCTTAACAGTAAATGGATTAAACACACCTACTTTCGAACTGGCAAGAGGCACACGCCAAGGATGTCCCATGTCTCCTCTATTATTTAATTTAGCCATAGACCCGCTTATAAGGTTATTCCAGGCAGAGAAAGACTGGCAGGGTATAAAGATCGGCCCCACGGAATTGAAAGTCTCAGCATATGCAGACGACCTTCTCTTATATTTTGAAAACCCGCAGAAAGCAATACCCAAGGTCCTTGACCTACTAAAAGAATTTGAGAAAATTTCAGGGTTCATAATAAATAAAACAAAAACAAAAGCATTAGCATTGCATAAGGGAGCAAAAGTAGGATGGTCAAATGAATTTCCCTTTCTATGGGCAAACCAGACCCTTACATATCTAGGAATCATAATTACAGTAAAAACAACAGATCTTTATCAGGCAAATTACTCATTAGTAATAGCCAAAATACTGTCAGATATGAGAGCATGGAGAGCTCTACCGGTGTCTTACATAGGTAGGTGTCATTTGATAAAAATGATATCCTTTCCACGTATATTATACCTGATACAAATGCTACCGTTCATGATAAAAGACATGGATATACAGCTGCTGAATAAAAATTTTAGTAAATTTATATGGGGGAAAAAAAAATCAAGAATATTATTATATAAATTAACGCAACAACCATCGCTCGGAGGAATCAACTTCCCATGTATTAAAAGCTATGCAATAGCAGCGAACATGAGATACGCCATAGACTGGATAAAAGCAACATTGAACAGGCTTTTTGCCCAGATATCCCCCTACCCAGTCTGCTACATATAAGACCATCAAAATACCCACCAAACATAGCAGATAATGTATTACTAGTATCAACATGTAAAGCCTGGAGACAGGCACGCATCAGAATGGGAGGATCTGCAAACAAAACTTATTTCTGTTCCCTATTTTATAATAGTGAATTGAACAGACCTATAATCCAAAACACCAGCTTGGTAAAGAAATATAACAGAGTAGGATTATCCCTAATACACCATATAATGGAAGAAGATGATAAAAATATTATGACATATCAAAGGTTATGCGAAAAATATCACAACACTATAATCCCCTTATACACCTATATGCAAATAAAGAGCCATGCCAGAAGTATACTTAAGGATAAATCCACAAATAAAGAGGTGGTGGGTCTAGATAAAAAGATAAAAAGTATGGGTAGTGAACTAAATAAAACCTCAATGTGGTATCCCTATATAAAAAAACAACTAGTAACAGAAGGGTTAAGAACGGGCCTGGCGAAATGGGAGGAAGATCTACCTAATGTGTCGACACACATGCTGCTGACGGCCTTCACACAGATAAATAAGACAATGGTGTCGGCAACATATGCAGAGATGCAATATAAGCTACTACACCGGGCATACTATACGCCGAAGAAAAGAAGCCAGATGGGGATTGCCACAGACTCAATCTGCACTAAATGTAATACACCAGAGGCAGACATACTTCATTGTATGTGGCAATGCCCAGAAGTAAAAACTTTTTGGGTAGAGGTAAATAGACATATTAAGAGCAAATATAAAATCTGTTGCCCACTTACACCAGAATGGGTCTTATGGGACATAGCACCGGCACTAATCCCAAAAAAAATATCAAAGGGACAAAGGACTCTACTAGTAAAAATATTTGCGGCAGCTAGGAAAACAATATTATCACAATGGACCGCCGTGAATACCTTGAGTATAACATTGCTGGAACCGAGAATAACACATCTATTTCAAATGGACTGGGTGGAGATGTTGTTAAATAAAGAGGAAAGAGTAGGTAAATTTTTATCCATATGGCTACCACACATAAAAGAAATGACACAGAGCACAAAAGATGTCCTAAAAAATTCAATAAAAACAACAACCTGGTATAGCCTAGAAGTCGTAAGAACGGGCACAGACCCCTTTTGAAAATGGGCAACAGAAGTATAAATATAAAAAAACAAAAAAAAAAAATAAAACCACTAGTAAAAAATGAAATGCATAGAGATAAAACAGAATGTAAATAGCTTTGGATCTCTTTACCCACTATAAAATTAGAGATGAACCTAGTTACAAAAATAATGGTAAATAAACCCGTATTTAGCACCTAGCATTTTAGCCCACAAAAGAAAATAGCACTTAGAACACACAAAAAAGAATAGAAGCATTCCACTGCATAAGAGAACCTAACACAGATAAGAAATTACTAGAACTAGACAGTCACCCTATAGTAATTAAGAAGAAAAATGTAAATAGAATGCACTGTGAAACAGGATAGCCCATATGAATAGATGGAAGGGGGAGGGAGGAGGGGGATTAATGTATGTGTTAGATGTGTGTAAGTATGTATGTCTGTATATAAATGATTTTATTAATTTTTTTGTACAAATCAAGGAAAGATTTTGAAACTAAATCAAAGGAAAAAAATATGTATGTTATGTGAAAAAAGGAATAAAGAAAAAAAAAAAAAAAAAAAAAAAAAAGAAAATTTATATTCGTCAAATATTTGACACAAATTGAATTATTGTTTCTTTATATTGTATTGGGCAGTACACACCATACAATTTATTGGGAGTGACCGGATTTAATTATACACCCATCCATTTTGCTACAAGCATTTAAATATCTATAAATTAGTGCATTAAACTAACTACAGGTAGATTTATATCATAAAAATTTACATTTGATTTTATACCAGCCACATATTGCTGGAAGAACTCTATCGAGTTCAAAAAGTGGTTTCTACCACTTCTCTATGTTTTATGTAGTCTGTCCATGTTTATGTCAACAACAGCCTTTTAAATGTAAAGTATTAAAAGTTATATTTTAAAATCTATAATCACTACAAATCAAAGTTTTCTTTATTTTGATAAGCGTGCCCCCAAACAAAGGAGAGTACTTTTTTCTTTTTTCTCTTTTTGAATCTGTACATTTTCTACTCTCAGGGGTGCACCTCCACAGGAGTGACATAACCTTTAATTATACATATTGTGGATCTATTATTATACACACACATTAAAACTACATTACTTGTTAAATTATTGGTGTAACTTGTGCGTGGGTTTTTCCATTCATCCCCTTTCCCCAATCCCTACACATATGTAGAGGCAGTTTTAGACATCATTGGTCCCAGGCAAAATACTGGTTTGGTGCACTCTTCTAATAATACATAGCACTATATTTTTGGTGCAGATTGCAGGTGTTATCTATAGAGTACCTTGGCACATGTACAGTCTACTGATGAATGCTCAGATGTGTGACCATTGGCATTGTATACAACTCTGAATCAGGGTCTAGATCTTTTGGAAGTAGTCTTAATACCTTTGTCGTATTTAAAGTAAACTGACTGCCCACATACAATGGTTAAAACCATTTTGTGTGTCCAAATATTTTTTATCCTATGAAAAACACTTTAAAGGGACTCCTCCTCTGGGACCTGCTGGTCCCTAAGCTGATTCCCAGCTTTCCTTGTGGATAATCCACTTCTGCACAGAGGTCAGATTGCAGTTCACATTGCTAATAATGGGGATATGCATCCTGCAGCACTAATCAGAGACTGGTGATGAGAGGCAGAAGCTGATGTGAGCTGGGTCAATTCATTTACTAGTATGTATATGGTACTCAAGATTTGTTGGTATCTCATGTCTGCCATTTCCATATTTGCACTATCCTTTATGTTTCTCCTAGTGGTTAATGAGCTGTGGCCACTCAAAAGTGTTTGTCTACTCACTGTTAAACCAGTCCTATTAGGATGATCTATTTGTGAATCATAATCTTCTTAAATACCATGTTACTGTATATTATACACAATTAGGATTAAGGAGACAATATAGATTTTTAATAATATCTCCTTAACCCCTTCACGACATTGCCTTTTAAGGTAATTTTTTTTTTTTCCTCCTTGCGTTCAAATAAGCGTAACTTTTTTAATTTTCCGGCTATATAGACACATGAGGGCTTTTTTTTTGCGGGACAAGTTGTACTTTGTAATGGTACCATTTACTATACCGTATAATATTCTGGGGAATCAGGAAATAATTCAATGTGGGGTAAAAAAAAAAAAAACCGCCATTGCACAATTTTGCGCTGGTTACGGTTTTTTTAGAGTTCATAGTTCGTTTAAAATGATGGGTTATCTTTATTCTATGGGTCGTTACGATTCTGGCGATACCAAACTTATATAGTTTTCGTTATGTTTTACCACTAAAAAAAAAAATCGCAACTTTTACGGTTTTTCTAATTTGCGTTGCGTCGCCATGTTCTGCGGCTTATAACTTTTTTATTTTTCCACCTACGGACCTGGGTGAGGGCTCATTTTTTGCGGGCTGAAGTGTACTTTTTAATTAATACCATTATGGGATATGGGCGACTTTCTGATCTCTTTTAGTTATTTTTTTTTGGGTACGCGATGCGACCAAAAAACGTAGTTTTGGCGTTGGGGATTATTTTCCGTTTACGCCTTTAACCGTGCGGGATAACTAATGTTATATTTTAATAGATCGGACTTTTAGGAACGCGGCGATACCAAATATGTTTATTTTTTTTATTTATTTTTTTATTTTTATTTGGGAAATGGGGAAAGGGGGGTGATTTGAACTTTTAATATTTTTTTATTTTTTTTTATTTTTAAACTTTATTTTTTTTTTTTTTTTTACTTTTACTACAAGGCCCCCTAGTGTACTTGACCACTAGGGGGCGCGATCGCCTGTACTAGGTTCAGCCATAGAGCTCTATGGCTGAACGTAGTGATTTTATGCACTTCCTATTACATCCTGCCTGAGGCAGGATGTAATAGGTTTGCATATACGGCCAGCACAGGGGTCTACATTAGACCCCTGGCTACCATGGCAACCGATCGGCACCCTCCGATCTCGCTGCGGGGGGCCCCGATCGGCGCCGGAGGGGGGCGCCCCCCCTCCGATCAGCTATTTAAGCACTGCGGGCGCTTTGCCCGCGGTGCTTAAAGGGTTAAACGGCCACGATCGGCGAACTCGCCGCTCGTGGCCGTGAGAGCAGGGACCTGGCTGTAATATACAGCCATTACCTGCTCTCTTTCAAGCCAGCTCACTCCGTGAGCTGGCTTGATTCCCCCGCAACGGCCATATGACGTATATATACGTCATATGTCGTGAAGGGGTTAAACCCAGTTTGGTCTGAAAATTTGAGGAGCAGAAAAAATGTCTAGTCAATTTTAAGCTTTTATTCAGTAAATGTGCAATTTATAAAAGTTTATTGGATATTTATATATCCAATAAACTTTTATAAATTGCACATTTACTGAATTTTATATTTATATATCTTTTCTGTTACCTTTAATATGTATGATATATTTGTTAATAAATTGTCCTTTTAAATATCTTGCAACATTATTTATGGGGCATACACACAGAAGCAATTTTAACCCCATTTCAAAGCGATCTGTGTAGATTGCTTAGAAATGAAGCATGGATCGCTCCATGTGTATGGGCCCTGGGCGACAGTGATGAGCGGTCCTGTGCGTCGATATTGCTTGCACCGATAAACAGTGCTTGTACTGTCTCTCCTACTAGATTGTAGGGTTTTGCCTATAAACAGTAGGAAAAACCTTGATCAGCACAGATCACTAACCACACATTGTGTGTACACCAGAATCAGAATCAACTTTATTGATCATGTATACTTGTGCATACTAGGAATTTTTGTGGATTACAGAGCAGCATTGGCAAGGGAATGGGGGAGGGGGAATACATTGCATACATTACATTTCTTGAGTTACGATTATAAAGGACAGGTAGCCTAAAAGGTTAGCACATTTTAAAAGTCGGAGTTGGGATTGCATTTGCTTGGGTGCAGTTGTTCAATTGGTGGATAGCTGTTAGGTTCACTGTAAGGGAAACTGGAACCAGGGGTGAACCAACAGGAAGCTGGATGACAGGCGAGAGCCGGATGATGAGAGGGCGGCCTCTCTGGAGGCTAGGTGTAGGAGCGGATGCCAATGAGGATCTTCCTGGAGTCTTCTGGGTAGTTACCCAGGAACCCCCTAAGTTAAGCCGACAGAGCACACCAGCGAGTCTTCTTGCCTATAACAGCCCTGTTCCCTGTAGATTGGTGACGTCTACCAGTACTAGTATGCCACCAGGACTTACGTCAGCAGATGGCAGTGCAAGTTTAACTGGTGAGACCTGAGCAACCTACCGGTGGTACGGGTGAAGCAGGACTACACTGTGAACTACTGTATAGGGGAAGGACTGCGGGAAAGGGACAAGGGACGTGAGGACAGGAGGGTTACCGGAAGTGTAAATACGGACTGGGGCAGCACTGAGACACTGGTACAAAAATAACAAGGACAAGAGAATAACACGAACACACAGAGACTAATACAAATAGGGAAAAAACACAAGTGACAGGCTCACTGCCTGTTGAGGGTGTTATGGCCTTTTAAGTGTGGCCTCTGAAACACTTCCCTAGGTAGGGAATCTAGCTATAACATGGAGCACTGGCTGTACTAAAGAGCAAAGCTAGATACTCTATATAACAGGATGATAACTGTTAGCAGGAATAGAAGTACTACTTGCGTTTTTGCACAACTGAGAATACTAAGCAGGTAATGACACTCGAAGGGGTAGCCAGAGATGATCAGTAAATGAGACCGTATTCAAATACAGAGCAGCCAGGGAATACTCATCACCAAAACTCTATAACTGGCATTGGTGCAGCCCATGTGAGACACCTAAAAAGGAGTCCCCAGCCAATGAATCAATACTCCGCCCTGGTAATTAACACAGCAAGCTGAAAGCTGCAACAGGTGCAGCAAAAATTACAAACCCCTGGTGGCTGCCTGGAGTCCACGTCGCCTAGGCAACCACTGGGGAAGAGGATGTGCTGGTGTAGGGAGGCGTTCTGGCTGCCTGGCAACCTCCGAGGAGACGGCGTCCCTACCCAGAAGTTTGGGACCGGAAGTATAGTGATGTCCCAGTTTCTTAGCAACAACCGGGGCGCACGCTCTGGGACCCGCCGCTGGAGCAGGAGAGCCGATGTCGGCTCCTAACAATAGCTAACTGGAAGAAGTTTCTTGCGGTGCTGGTCATCTTGGCAGGGATGGACCTGCATCAATTGTGTGCTGCGATTTCTGTTGAGCGATATGTGCTTAATCCAGCTCACTCAACACAACTTCCCGCCAGCACCCCAAGTGTACAGGGTTTAAGTCTGTGTGATCACAGCCAATTCGGTGTTTCATTTAAATGTAGAAGTGCCGGTATGTCAAACCATCTCATATCAGTTCTAAATTTCCCCTTGAACCACTGAGTGTTAAATTTGAGATGAGTTAATCCCTCAAACGTAGGATACCCACTGCATTTTATGTTCAATCGTTTCCAGGCTCCAAGTGCCGCTAACTTGCTACATTATATTGGGGCTTTGGAGCAACATCATCCGCTAAGCTCCTATGAGTGCCAGATTAGTAATAATCAGGATAACAGCCCATCAGCAAGAAGAAATAGACAATGTCTATTGGCTACCTGATGACGGGTTGGATTGCCCAGAAAGCGCTATAGTATGTCTTTAAACTGTGTATGTATTTAGGTATCTGTGCATATACACAGCATATACCCCAGATTGTGTAAACTCAGAGTTGCAAATGCAATTGAGTCTCGGAAATGTGTTAAAAATGTTTGGACATTTTCTGGATGGCAACTGGCTAGTGGTACATACAGAAATCTACCTTCTTAAGTGCATGTTGTAGGCATTTTACTAGTGTGTGGTATTGCTCTTTTCAAACTCAGACACTTAATTGCTTACACTGGAGGCCATACACTTATAGAAAATGTGCCTCTAGGATGGTGCAGTAGCACATTTCAAAGGTGTGTCATATGGAAGTGTCTAAAGATGCACCAATCAGCATTGTTGCAGCTAAAGATGCACAGAGCCCACATCCCAGTCTTTGCACAGGGAAACCACTGTGCATCAGAAGTCACTGATGCAATTATGGAAAAAGATGCTAAAGCAGCTGTAGCAGAGTGTGACTCTGAAACGGCCCCTACAGTAGGTTCAATGTGCACTTGTACGTGAGAAAAATCTTTACTCTAAATCTTTATTTAGAGATAGATACAGTAAGTTGATAAATAGATATATTGTATCGAAACATTATTCAAACATTTTAAACCTGTGAACCATACAAAATGCAAAAAAGGGGATGTGTAGCACTAATGTGTGTGTGAGTGTGTGTGTGTGTGTGTGTTTGTGCACATGCTTGCGTATCATTGTTGAAACTAATCTGTTTTATATATCTTTTCATACCTAGTGCTTAATTAAATAAACTGTAAAATATACTAGACTGCAAGTCAAGTAGGTAATAGGTCCATGTTGGAAGTGAATCATTGATTACTGTAATTCGTATCTGTCAATAAATAAGTATAGTTCCCACTACAAGATTTCATGACTATTGTACCCATTAAACAGCTTAAGCAAAGTGCTTTAAATTCACAATATAGATTTTCCATCCCAAACATTACATAGAAATACATTAAATTCACCATGTAAACTGTTATATGTCTCTGCAATAGCGAACCTGCAATGACTGGACTGGGACAAATCTGCTACTGTATATACATGGATTGCTGTGTGTTTACTTTTATGATGACACATGTACTGTACAGTATTTTGTTGTTTAAATTGTATTGTGTTCCTATAGCTACAGTTTGATTTCCATGCTTTGCCTTACAGATGTCTGTTGATTAGCTTTGTAAATTAACCTGGATTAAAAAAAAAAAAAGCCTGACAGATTGGATGCAGATGAGCCTAGGTCATTTAGAAACTGGAAATCTGCAGAGGTACAGTGTAACAATCTCCTGTTTACATTATGACACACATTTTGTGTAGGCATTCTGGTTTTATGGACATGCACACGTAGTAGCACAGCAAGATTTCATTAGTCCTAAGAGGAACAAAATGTATCTCTTCTGATGTGCAGAGATGGGCAGAAAAAGGATTACTGGGGAGGTTGCATGCTGAATATGATATGGCTGCAGAATTCACCTATCTCTGCAGAAGCGTGACTAAAAATGAGAAGTAGAGACAGAGCATATTAAGAGGAATTGTCAAAAAGGAAGGACCCAGAGACCATTTTCAGTCAGCTGTTACTCTCAGTAGGATATTTGGTGCATGTGAGGTGTACACATTGGCATGCTCATGATGGGGAGTTGTATATGCACAGTTTCTAGGACTGTATGCAGATTTATTTGCATCCATGCAAACAAATAATCCTTATTCATTCTCTGGGCTTAATAGCCTTCATTAGGGAAAGCATCAGAGGGCCAACTGACATTCCAAAGGGACTCACTGGCAGTTGGTGTTGCTCCCTTTTTCAATTTTGTACTGTGCTCCAGCCCAACTTCTAGAGTCACCACATGCCATCATCATTATAAGAATGCCCTGTCATTGGTACAAGAAATCCATCTAAAAACAAGTTCAAATATTCTTTGTAAAGTGTTGCGAAATATGTATGTGCTATATAAGAAACTGTTAATAATAATAATTGCATCTTAACATAACTCTACAAAGCCAATGGTTTGGTTGACAAACCCTTGACATGTCCAGACTAATCTTAGACTACAGGTATATGTGAAAACATTGCTACTACCCAGTTATGCCCATGGCACAACCTGTTATGTCCACTCCGTGCTGCTCAGTTACGGTTCTGTTTATTCCAATTTATAAATGGAGTATTGGTGTTAAGCAGTGTTGTGGACAGAAAGGTTTCTCTAATGAGTTCTCTGCTCCCACCACTGACACTGGCATGTAATTGGGAATCTAGCAGGCTGTGTACATGACCTGACATTTGGAACCCAAATGCAAACTTGCCCAGAGGTAAATGCATCAAAAATTGTTTCTCTCTCAACAAGCAGGAGTGGCAAAGAGTTCAGATAGGGAATGTAACTTCCCAGAGCAGGACTGCTCTGTATATTGTATAATTTTTAGAATGTAAGCTCTCACGAGCAGGGCCCTCTCTCCTTATGTGCCTTTCTTAGAATATATAAACCTCTGCCACCCTGATAATTGCTTCAGTGTCCTATCCCCTGGTGCAACTATCCATATTAACCATGTACTTGTCCTAAACTGTCTTGTACTGTAATTTGTTATGTGTTTTTGATTATAACTATGCTCTGTAAAGCACTGCGGAATCTGTGTGCGCTATATAAGCAACTGTTAATAAATAAATAAATAATCAGTTAAGACACATGCCAAGTAGCCGATATCATTAACTATATCGGCGGTAATCACACTGGAAAATATCAACATTGTGCATGCAGCACAGAAGACGGGGTGGGTCATTAATGATAAGGAGGAGTGCACATCATTAATGATTTTGAGCATACACACTATTTAAACAATATCGCTCAAAAGGGCTAAAAATCAGCAATATCTTTAAAAAAATCTTTGGTGTGTATGGACCTTTAGTCTCTGAATAATTGCAGAGGAGCTGCAGAGTAAATGCAATAGATTTAGGGTTGTGTGAAGTGAAAAATAATAATTGTGATGATTAAAGGGGGTCAAGGATGAATGAAGAGGATACATGGGGATAGTGGAGGTTAAATTAGTAAGGATAATGAAATACCTGTAAGCATGAAAGGTTAATAATAATAAAAGATTGAGGGGTCAGTTTTTTAAATGGTAAGTTCATCAGTGATTAATGGCACTACAGGTTGAGTATCCCTTATCCAAATATCCGTTATCCAAATTATTCCGAAAACCATACATTGCAGATAGGGATGCCAATCCCGGGGCATTTTTTCAATCCCGGGATCCGGGATTGAAAAATGCTCAATCCCGGGATTCCCGGGATCGGCATCCCCACCAAAAAAAAAACATTTTTAGCATAGGACCCACCCCAGCCGACCCGCACATCTACTTACATTAGGGTGTGGGCGGGCGGCCGGGAGTGGGTTTGGAGGTGCACGGTGCCTCCCGGCAAGTGCACCTCCATAAAAGACAGCAGGCGGGCGGAGGCAGGCGGGCGGCGGAGAAGATGCGGGCAGGCGGAGGCGGGCAGGCGGGCGGAGTCAGGCCGGCGTGCGGGCGGCGGAGAAGAGGCGGGTAGGCGGTCACTGGTGACGTGTGGCCTGCGCAGCGTGACCTCTACTGTCACGCTACGCAGGCCGCACGCCGGGTCAGGTTACGGGAACAGCCGGGCAGCGTCTGAGCGAGTGCTCAGACGCTGCCGGGCATTAGACTGCGCATGCGCAGTCTAATCCCGAAATCCCGGGATTGGATTCTCCAATCCCGGGATTGAAATCCCGGACTTTTTTAGGCCAAATCCCGGGATCCCGCCGATCCCGGGATTGGCCACACTAATTGCAGAAAGTGAAAAAAAATAATTATTGTTAAAAGCACTACTGGGGACATGATATGGCACTAAATATGTGCAGGAAAACAAATGCTTGTTATTCACATTCAGTGTCTGAGATAGTACACAAACTTTGTTTCATGTTTTGAAACCTTGTTTTATGCACAAATTAAATATATTTGTGTGTATTTGATGTGTTTGATGTGTTTGTACAACATAAATGTAAGATACCTCAAGATACATTATTGAAATATAAAAATAGTCTGAAATATGGAATAATCCGTTATCTAAAATTCTTCTGGTCCTGATTATTTTGTCTTCAGTGGGGCAGGGGGTGGCTGCAATTTGTACAGCAGAGTATCACTGCACAGCAGATTCTACTTGATAGTTACCAGTAACTAGAGTCATTATGTTGTTATGATATAGGTGAGCTACAATAGATGATGATTTACAGTAATGCTGATAAATACATATTATGAGGTGGTAATGAGAATAGAATATTATAATGTGTTGGGGTATGTCAAGTCCTTGGCCTTCATTTGTTAAGGATTGATTTGAAGGATGCAATTTCAAGGATGCAGTTAGGAACTCAATTTGGAATTTGTACTACTCTAGAATGTCATATGAAACAGTTTCACTAACACTGGTTGATCACTAAGTGGCCTCTCCTCACCTCTGCCATGCAAACACCTGGACTAGGACTACTATCCTCCCTCCGTCTAAGAACATCTAGACTTCCTCCAGGCCTATCCCTCAAGGTTAGCATAAAATCTGAGGGGAAAGCACATCAAGAACAGGCTCAACAGGGACTTTTCATCAGGCATTAGTCTGCTTCCACATTCTCACATTCACACGTACTGCTCTTATGAGACCAGGATATTTATAAGTTTTATCAAAACAATTTTATCCCAGTTTTCCTCTTTCCGCTGGTTACCTGCAATTGTGTTCTTCCAATTTGTTTTTTTCCTCCTTACAGTGTACTTCAGCCCTACCGTGTACTATTCCTGTAATGTGAACCTCCACTGTGTGCACACGCTGCTGGCAGCACAGTGCACCCTAGAATGTGGCCTCGGATGGTTCCTTTGTGGCCAGATGTATTCATGTGGATTTCTCCGTACAGGGTATATCATACAATTACATACTGTAAGTGTCAGTTTTCCCATATATGCATTGGGCCCTAGTATGGCTCACCTTCCGCATAGTAACCTTCGTAGTGCCCTTAACATGGCTTCTTCATCTGGTATGCTTGTGGATGGGATGAAAAATACATGAACCTGACAGTTTAGTTGGGACCTTACACTGAGCGTTAGGATGCTGATAGGGTAAAATGTCTTGTATGTTAATGTTGAGAGCCGTAGGGGTAATAACAGGCATCATGAAAATGATTAAATACAAAAGAAAATGGGGGGCGTGGCTTGACTGTGCTAGCGGGCGCACGTGGGGAAGCTGAGCTCCGCAAAATCCTGCCTTTATATCCTGCTTGCGGGGAACTGGGATTCCCTACTTGGCTGGCTCTGTCCTCCGGTGCCCCCCTGATGCTGATGGACCGTCCGATGCCCTCCTGACTAACCTGACTCGGATGCGGCAAGACTCCTGGCCTGCTTTCTTCTGCCTCTGGTGCGGCCGGGACCAGGCGCCATCTTGGGAACTCCACCTGGCGTATTGCCTGCGGTCTTTCTCCCGGGAGTTGAAGCGGGCTGGCTGCTCGGCGCTGATTGCACCCTGTAAAGGTGAGCGGTGTATGCGGGATATACTCCCGCTGTCCGCGCAGGGGGTGACGGCGCTGGCCTGCCCGTGTGCTGCCTGGTCGGTAATTGCCTATCTGCATACTGTACTCCTGTCCCTGCCGTTCCGGACCCCCAGTGGATCCTTGATGACCCCAAGCTGCGGCTGTTTATTTAATCTGCGGGTGGAACCACTGTTTGCTGACACCATAATCCTGGACTATATGCTTGACGGGGCAACTGCTGGCAGGTGTCTGTCATACTCGATCCGGCTATAATACCTCTGCTTAATACCTCATTTATTACACTCGTTGAACTGCCTCTATTGTGGTGAACACTGCAGCACTGTTATATCTAAGTGAATTTCCTGCTTGTGGTGGAGTGCTAGCCTCCTTGTGTTCAGTGCTGCTGCCCACAACTCTACATACGATGTTGGATTGTCATATCCGCCATATCCTGGACGCAATCTCTGCCTCCTCTGCCAGACTGTTGTCCCAGTTGGATGGGGTGCTGGGAGGTACCCCGGCCCCTATACCTACTCCTGTATGCAATAACGCAGAAGATGTGGATGACTTCTCTTCACCCGTTGCCCTGATGGCCCCTTCAATCTACCCTACAGACTTAATTTTGCCCTCATACATCTCTGAGACTCTGTATAAATTTGATGACATATGGTGTAATATCCTTACATTTCCTTCCAACAGCACCATTTCTCTTCGATCACCTCTACTGATGCTGCTGATTGAGATGAGATCCTGGTTTCAATTTTTGCTTTCTACTTGCATTGCCATATTTATCCGATATGGCCCCTCTCCTGACTTTGCTATATTTTTGATACGCCTCCAGGGAACTGTAAACTGGCCCGATTGAAGCCATACAATCTGGGTTACCTATACTCTGCTGTGTTGTTTACCGTACGTTCTCTATACTGTTTGATACCCTGTGTGTACTAAGATGTTATATGTCAGGGAAAGAGATGTTTCAACTTCACCTTCGGTAAGGTCCTATTCTATTTGCCCCTGGTATATCCTGATTTAAGTACCCTTAATGTAGTATCCAGGGGGGGGGGGAGGGAGGGAGTTGATTAGATTTGTAGTATTTAGAATAGAGGGGCGGAGGGTTGGGATCCAAGTACGCCTTAGTTGGGGGTGGGTTGTACAGGGTGGGGGGTTATTAGGGGGGGTTGTTTTGGGTTTTATGGGGAGGGGGTCTTTATGGGCTTATTTTGTTAGTAATAATTGGGTCTATTTTTTTTTTTTTTTCTTCAGTATCCGGTTTCTATATTGTGACGCTGCTGCGATGCATTAATGCTCTTTATTCTCCCTATGCAATAAGATGAGTGTTTTGACGGTGTTTTGTGTGGGGTCTGGCATCTTGCTCTTTCCTTTTTGAAAATGTACCTGAAAGGCGCCTTCAGGTATAAGCCTTAAACCTATCCTGTGCGAGGTGCTGTTTGCTAGACTCCAGAAATGTCACTGCTAGACTGTACAATCCTTTATTGTATGCCTTCCTGTACAATTGCATATGACAGTCTTATATTGTCTTTTCTGTTTCTATATACCCTTGATGTGTGCATCGTGGCGGTCAATATACTATTTTCTATGTTACTTGTAAATGTTAATATTAAAACTCTCAATAAAAATTACGCAATTAAAAAAAAAAAAAATACAAAAGAAAATAGTATTGCTATTATAATGTAAACAATGTAAAAATGATTATATTGAAGTGTTTTCCCCAGTGGACAGGAAAGGTAGTACATAGAGAGACTAGTGTTGATAAGTCTTTCTCAAATAATAATCTGTTAGCGACAACCGGGAAGGATAATTACATGCCTTAAATTCAAATGAATCAGTTCTGCACCCACAAAAAAAGCCAAACAAAACATGGAAGAAGGAAGAGAGAGAAAAGAGAACAGAAAAAGCAATGGGTAAGTTTATCAAAATAAGAATATGAAAGAAAAAGGGAAAGTTACGTGAGGAAATGAAGATGGCATTATCAGAGCTTAAAAGTATCCACATGGCTAAAAATCACTGTTAGAAAAACAAAGCTATATCTTCAAATTCTTTCCATAACATAAATGGTCCCAAAAGGTTTATAGTTGTTTCCAATAATTCACACACAAACTACAATTCAGCATTTGCACTGCTGGAATCCTGTTATTTAAGATCTGTATTATTGCAGCCATCAATATTTGTGAACCACCTTCTGCCAGGAACCACTATACAGTATATATACATATTTTTTTTTTTATTCTTAAACCATCTGATAATTGAATGATTGAGGAAATGTTGTGTTAATTTATAACTGATTCCAGTCATCCTCCATCAGTAAGGGTGCCAGTTAAAAAGTCTTTCAAATTACGCTTACTGTACGCAGATGTATTCTTTTAAGCCTGATTTTGCTTTTTACTTACCCACTGTATAACTATATTGTGAGATAAAGAGGATGAAAAAGCATAACAGTTCAATTCTATTATACAATCCATATTGAATTTTATTCTCCATCTCAAATATCTTGCAGAGCTGGAAAGAGCTGCCTTTTATTTAATCTAAAAGTTTTATAAATGATGAGGTTTAACCTGCACTGTATATTGATGCGTCTGTGAAATTAAATTGTATTTGTTCAATTGACCTATAACACTGAAAAACAGTATTCTAAAAGTGATTTTAATTACACTAGAGTGTCTGTTGATTTGAAGGTCTCATTATCAAGATATATTCACGTGATCATTTAAATGCTGGTACAAGTATTCCAATCAAATATACTTAATAAGATACATTTACAGAGTGGAGTATAGCTAATTCAGATGTAAATGTATTAATCCTCATTTGCATACATGTGCCAGAAAAAAAAACCTTCCCAAATTACGCAGAATATTATAACACAGTGATTTGTTTTATTTCATTTTTATGAGTTAGGAAAATTTTAAAGCTGCACAGAAATGTCCATGGGATGTAATACAGTCCAAGTTCCCCAGACTTGCGGGTTGCCAGCCGAATGTGAACATTTATTTAAAGCGGAAATCATTTACTAGGCAAAACCATGAATGTTAACTGATCGCTGCTTTATAAAAACATCTGAGTTTGGCCGACAACCCACACTTCTGGTGAACTTGGACTGTATTACATGCTGCCACGTATGTCAGACAAAAACAGGCATTCTTCTAAAACATCATATGGGTTGCCCTTGCTTAGGTTCTGTTTTCTGTTTTTGAACTCCCAAAATCTAATTATATTTGTCTCTTTCAGGTGTTATCTGCTCTTATAATCATGACAAAAGCAATGTGTCAGTCAAAATGCAGATCAATAATTGTTTGTTGAATTGTTATTAACCCTTTGAGTGCCAAGTGAATATGCCAAAGTAGTTGTGAAAAATTGACAAGGACACATTTTTATTCATCATAATGACATATTAAATAGGTAATATAATATTTTTGTACACAACATTTTTTATTTGAATTTATATAACAAATGTGAGCGATGCTGGCATTTTTAGTGGATATTTTGGACATTTCTTAAAGAGATGTTGGCACTCAGATGCACCTTTTTGACAACAAAAACATGTAGAAATGATTTCCTTTTGAAGATGCCAGGACTGGGAGCAAGGGTACATGGGACAAGAACACATCAGTGGCAGTCCATCTGGTGGTGGCTACTTGACCAAGCAGACCAAGCATTACATATATGTTTAAGATATGTAATGTGTTCATTATGTGTTCATTGCAAATCTTACGTTGTGTTTTTACCACTGAATTGGTTCGAACCCCCCCCCCCCCAAAAAAAAAAATTAAACTCTTTTTTATTTAATTACATTTGGGATGTATTTTTAGAAGTGTATTTAAAGATGTTATTGTAAAATAATATTACTTAAGGAATCTCATACTCTCCCATAACCGTAGGCATCCATTGTAATTTTACCTCATTACCCCAAGTGTGAACTGATCCCCAGTGGTAATAGAACCCTATTTTCATTTTCTGCACCACCTAGTGGTAATCTATTCATCCCCAGTGGCAGAGACCTCCCAATCACCAGGTTAAACATGATAGAAACTTTCAAAGATATCAAGGGATTTAACAAGGTCCAGGACTGAAACATTCTTCAAAGGAATAGAAGTACTTGAACACAAGGACATACATTAAGTTGGGGGAAAAGAGGTTCAGGGGGAAATTAAAAGGGGAAATGACTTCATAGAAAGGGTAGTAGATAGGCGGAATAGCCTCTCATCAAAGGTGGTTGAGGCAATAGAGCAATTTAAACCTGCTTGGCATAGGCATGCTGTATGAATATCATTACAAGGATATAAAGAACACACACTGTAGGGTTAAGGTTATCAAAAGGTTAGAAAAAGGAATGACTAAATGGACCAGGTGGGTCTCTACTGCCACAAAATTCTATGTTTCAATAATTACTAACACACTGTTAGTAAACCTCACATTGCTCTATCCCCCACTGGCATTAACACCCCAATAATATTTTAAATTACCGTCTTGCAGTGCAAAGCAGAGCGTGTTTCAGGGGAAACTGGATATCAGTCCACTCTGCTATAGCGGATTGCTACACTTGCAAAGATCAGCCATATAGTCCTTAGTGAGAACATTAGTGCACATTTGTCCCCAGCACCTGCAATCCATAATACCGTTTTCATTGCATTATT
The DNA here is from genome assembly GCF_055691185.1 of Crinia signifera. Taxonomy (NCBI): domain Eukaryota; kingdom Metazoa; phylum Chordata; class Amphibia; order Anura; family Myobatrachidae; genus Crinia; species Crinia signifera. Next base: position 134,516,420 of record NC_139217.1, on the reverse strand, counting down.
TTTACTTATTAAGATGTACTATGTTCATACTGAGCTCTATGTTTTAAGTGCTTACTGCATTTGTTCCTCAGTCTTCTAAAGCTCATGTGTAGTAAAATCATTTATTCTATTGCTTTGAGCTAGATACCACTGCTAAAGTTTGTACAGTTTTTGCAGATGGAATTTGGCTGCTTCTGTTTATAACACAACAGAAACTGAGAAGGAATAATAATTAACTTTTCAGCTCCTATACCTGCAGTCTTTCGTCTGTTACCATAATACTGTATAATGATATCTTGGAAGGCCTTATAGTCATACAGAGGGCATCAAGTATAGAAAAAAAGAATATTATGAATGTGAGCCTCTAGTACTATGTTGAGTTTGTTACTGTAGTGCTAAGAAAAGGCCCGATCTACTTTAATTTCTGCAACATTTCTTCAAACTTCTCTAGGTTTGTGTATATTGTACTAAATGCTGCTATACAGAGGTTTACTAATTATACATAGCATCAAAATGCTGGGCCCCAAACAACAGATTGATGACAGTGCTATTGGGGTCAATTCAGGCCTGTACACACGGTCCACATTCGGCTCCTCTTTCAATGGTGGGCCACTGCGCATATGCATTGCCGCTAATGTGCATGTGCAAGGCCTGGGTGCTAGCGCCTACGGCAAATTTCTCCTTCGCCGAGGTGCTCGCAGCATGATTGACAGGCGGGGGCGTTCTGGCGTGGACCTCTGGCATTTCATAGGTGTGCCCACAAAAATGGTGGGCGCCCCCATAGAAATGCTGGGCAGGCCTATCGGGATGCAGGCATTCCCTTGCCTACCTGGGCAGGTGCATAACATCGGTGCATGCCCTGATTTCGCAGAAACACAAGTACTGAATCATTATTATCTACTACTATTGCAGTGTTTTTATAAACAATGGACGGAAGTAATCACTGGCAGTTTTTACCTATGGGCTGGCATCCCCCATGTAAAATCCATCACTGTGCTCAGTGTTAGTGAAGCCAGATAAAGTCCATGAGACTGCACTATTGGAAGTCCGACCTGCCAGTCATCTGTAGTAAGGCAGTCCCATTGGGATGTGTTCCTATCCTCCATGCTGCCTCTTTGACTTCTATGGGCTGCTGCTGAAACAGCCCATAGGTCCAGGGGCGTTCACAGTACCGGGGCCAATACTGCACATTCGCCGGTCCTGGTGCCTTTCATCTGCATTGTACAGGCGCCATGACTGTGATTTGGCTTCTATGGGTTGCAGATGAAGCAACCCATAGAAGTTGGGGATATGCACTAAGAGTGAACAAGACTCGTTCACGAAATGCCACCCAATATGTTAAAAAAGGCCTTTTTAGACTAGCGATCAATGGTCAACAAAAAGCTATGTACTTTACTGCAATCACAATGTAATATATTGTAATAATACAAAATTGGTACAATACATTAATTTCTAATTAAAGTAGTAGAGTTTTTGCAATACATATATTCAATAGGTGGGGTTTATTTACTAAGATGGGAGCTCAATTGAAAATGAGATGTTGCTATGGGCAACCAATCAAATTCTATGTATTATATTCTAGAAGGTGCTAAATAAATTAAAATTAGATTCTGATTGGTTGCTATGGGCAACATCCCATCTTTAATAAAACTCAAATATTAGTAAATAAACCCAAGTGATTGCTGTACATTTGATATCCATACCATAGTATTAGATTGATATAACTACCAAAACACAATCAATGTAATATGCTGAAATGTATAATACTGTATAAAACAACACAATTACTCTGAATGTAGATACAGGTTGAGTATCCCTTATCCGAAATGCTCTCTACCACCAGCATTTCATATAAGGGATTATTACGGTTTTTGGATTTTTTTTATTATATACTTAACCGGCTTTTACGGCAGCCTTCAGGGTGCATTGCGTGAGATTGCAGGCGCACCGGTGCAAAGCACTCCAGGGACCACTAAAGAAGAACCTGAAGGCTGCCGTGGACATGGGGGGACTTGGTAAGTATGAAAAAAGGGGCGGGGGGAATCCGAAATACTCAAATTTTTTGGAATATTTCGGATAAAAGATCACCAAATACGGCAGACTCTACCTGTAATATACAGAGTCATATTAGGGGGGGGGGGGGGGGGGGCGATAGGGGCGGCCGTCCTGGGGTCCTCAAAATTTAGGGGCCTCCACGTACTTAGTGGACACGCTGCTGGAGTATCCCTGCAGCTTGCACACGGCAGGCTGCTGATTTACATACCATTGGTCAGTTAAGCCGCTTGGCTGCCCTGTTCTGCTATAACTCAGTTCAGCGCCCAGTCTCAAGGGAGCTCAAGCATCTCTGATCGGATTGCACTGACTGATGGCTGAGCTGCCATATAGCAGAACAGGGCAGCCGAGCAGCTCAGCTGTCCAATAGTATATAAAGCAGCAGCCGGCTGCTCGGTCACTGGCTGGTGGTGCAGGGAAGCTCCGGTGGCAGACATGAGGAAGGGCCCTCACCAAGTCATTGCCCCTGGAGCCCCACCAGTCTTGATCCATCCCTGATAATATAGATACTGTCGATAAATGACCTTGCTTATATAACTATAGCATTGTGCACATAATCAATTAGAAATGTGTGTAATAATAAATATATTTATACAGTTTTAGAAATGTGAATTTGTTCTAGCATTTGACAACATATCATATATTCTCATTACCAGCTTGATTGTTGACAAGTGAGGTTCTAGGTGCAGGATTATATTTCACCAAACAAAAAAGATATTATTCAAGTACACAATAAAAATACATTTCTGTGCGTCAAACAAATGTAAATAGACTAGGAAATAAAAATATATTAAAAAGGGTAACCGACACAGTAATAAATTGGTCATTGAGATGCTAACCGTCCCTGTGTAGAAAGAGGCTAATTGAAGCAATACATATTTGAAAGAGAACATGAAATGTTGCTGACAAAATTATATTATGAAATTATTCAGTGTTTGATAGTCCTGTTTCACATGGTGTCATCTGTCAGAAATAAGCGCATGTTAATAACTATGTCTTTGTACATTTTAATTACTGGTAAATCAGAACAAATAGCTTGGTAATATGGCAGCCTTGAGACTTAATACAATTTAGCTGAACAATTCCTGTTCAGTTAAGTTGTTAAAGGCTGCTCCCAATTTGTCTGCATCATTTATTTGCCATTGAGAGCATTCTGTTTGTTACTCTGGTTGAACTGTTTTCAGATCCACTAACACCTCAATTGTTTAAATTTACTAACCTAACTGTAACATCCCTGTTTTGTCTCAACTGCAATTACCAAGGAAACCCACAGGGAACATAGAAAGCAATGTCCTCTATCGCAAATAACCCTAATCAGGATTCGTAATTAATCTGAGATTGTTCCGTATTGACTTTAATGTTTGATGGAGGATTTTTAGCCGTAAGCCCATCAGTAAGACTCACACATCTTCCCATTGGCATTGAAGACTGCTTTTAATGGCGACGTCTTGTACTTCTTATTTACAATCCTAATCACATCATTGATTTCAGTAATCTTTTCTTCAGGAAGAGTGGTTATTAATTTTCTCAAAGCCAGGATCTCTCCTCTTTAACTTTGTAAACCAAGATAAAGAAAATTAAGCTGAGTAATCATGCTCCAGAGAGTCTGTAGGGTTGCTAAACCCACAACGAGGTTTAGATAGTCAAATCAAACCTGGAACAATGCCCAGCAGTGTCTGATAGTAGGAAATTAAGACTTTCACAAGGTTTTTTTTACATTTCAATGTTTTCAGCAACTTGTGATGATGGATGTCAACAACACATTGAAGTAAAATATGTAACATTAGCCAGTAATATATTTTATTTAAAAAGCTTACTGTATAATCAAATGACAATATACTTTAGTAGAATTTGTATATTTACTGGGAATTCATTTGCTTGAATACAGAAGAACAGACAAAGTGATTTAAATGTATATAGCAGATAATGTCAGTGTTAAACACATCATACAATATTAATTACTGTGTATCACTGCACTAACAACAGACTGAAGATGGGGGGGTATGAAACAGCTGCACTGTTATTAGTGTGGTCTTAACAGGATATAGCAAAACCCTGGGTTTCAGCTAGAGCTGCAGTATTCTCTTGAGGTATAAGGATGCTGCCTGACATCAGATTCACATCGCTGTTATAACACAAAGAAGCATAAGCAATAATAAAACAACAGAACATTGAATAATAGTGTGAAATGGAGTGTTCCTAATGGTATCAGAAGCTTAAACACATAAATCATTTGTGCATAATACAAAGCTGGTGGCAACAATATGTTGACCTCCCTTCCGTAAACCACACAATTTGACCATTGGCTATATTGCAACAATCTTTAGATGCAGAGCTTTAGATGTTTAGTAACTATGAGTTAAGGTATATGTACAGAAAAAGGGCCAGTGGTAGCCATGCAGTAACTAGATCAATGCATGGCGGTAACTATTCCCTGAAAAGAACACAATCAGTATTAAGATGGATGCAACCAACCTTTACAGCACCTTGAATCCCCACTAGAACTGTCATGACAAAGTTTTAGTGGGTGTTGATGTCGCTCCTTAATGTATGTACCATGATTCCTTTTATAGTAAACTGACTAACTGGATTTAATTAGAAACAAATAATATTCAAATATATACACAGTGTGTATATATATATATATATATATACACACAGTGTATATATATATATATACAGTCCTTGATCATAGGTGCCGATTTATGTTTTTGCTGGTGGGAGCTCAAGCCAAAAATATAGAGGAGTGGCTTCATGGGGAAGTAGTGTGGCCACAAAATAATACCAATTTATATTATGGAGCACAGTTGTCTCCAATATTCAAATAACGGCAACAAAGTTCCAGATACATAAATGCCCCCACAGTGCAGGTACATAAATGCCCCTACAGTGCAGGTACATAAATGCCCCCACAGTGCAGGTACATAAATGCCCCCACAGTGCAGGTACATAAATGCCCCCAGAGTGCAGGTACATAAATGCCCCCACAGTGCAGGTACATAAATGCCCCCACAGTGCAGGTACATAAATGCCCCTACAGTGCAGGTACATAAATGCCCCCACAGCGGGAATCGGGCCCGTGGGTGCTCATCAATTTCCGTGGGTGCTCGGGCCCTTGAGCACCCACAGAATTGGCACCTATGTCATTGATACTTTTATTATAGAAAACAATTGCAGCTACGATATTAACTGCTTCATTTTATTTCTTCTATTTTCTCCTCACAAATCTAAAAGTATTAGACAAACAACATAACTAATAAATGCAACCCCAGCTTCTGGTCTGTTCTAAATCCAGGGGTTATATTTGTTATAGGATGTTTGTTAAAGCCACCAGTCTTTGACCAGTAGTTTTTAAAATAGCACAATTAACCAATGCTAAAAAAGGCTTGTTTCTAATGTTCCCCTTCTTATTCATAGAAACACTGTACTTGGCTTATTCTTATTGTGACCTTTGTTCATCTACCCTAAAGAACCCTTTTTTTAATATGTATAATGTAGCAGTTACAATAAAATCCTTGAATATGTTTAATCAAATGCAATGTTTTTCTTCTAAAAAACATTTTACATTGCCCTGTAAAAAAAGAAGTTGGGATTGTTATTATTTGAATTATTAGCGATAGTCCCTTGTTCCATGCACTGAATTTATTTCAACATAATGCAGCATAAAGCAGCAGAGGTGGGAACTACTGTGATGACCATATTCCTCCACTGGACACAGAAGAACATAGGAATAAATGGCTTGAAACATTGTATAGGGGACAATAAGACAAGTAGGCAGTGGCAGAGGTGGAACTACCATTGGTGCCACAGGTGCATTGCACCAAGGCCCCAAAGGACCAAGAGGCCTACGGCTGCCACCCACTGCTGAGTGGCATATTGTGAACTTGGGTTGGGGTGAATGAGGGTGGCCCAGTTTTATATTTTGGCACCTGGACCAACCGCTCACAAGTTCTGCCACTGGGCAGTAGGGAGGGGCTAATAAAACATATTACTACATTCACCATTCTTTATTTGTCAATTTCTTCCAGTATTTTCATCTTGCCACATATACTGTAGATATGGACACATTTCAGTGGTACCCTTACAGCTCATTGAAACAATGCTGCATTCATACCGAAAATAATAATAATAATGATATTTATATAGCACTTTTCTCCCAATAGGACTCAAAGTGCTTTACCATTGTCTTTCCAGCTCAAAATACAAAACAAGCTTAACAATAGATATCAGTAAAATGCTTGAGTAAATAAGTACGTCTTTAGTCTATTTTTAAAGGATTGTACAGTGGGGGCTTCTCGCACTGTGCGAGGAAGAGAGTTCCATAGAGTTGGAGCAACAAAGTTGAAAGCTCACCCCCCCAGATGAATTCAGGGAAATTCTGGGTACTGTTAGTAGACCTTTTTCAACGGATCGTAGTAATCGAGTAGGAGAGTAAGAAATCAGCAGCTGCTGGAGTTATGTGGCAGGAGCGCGGCCGGTTAGTTAATAGTCTGGCGGCTGCATTTTGTACCAGCTGCAAGCGGTGCATTTCTTTTGCTGGGAGAACCAGGTAGAGAGCATTGCAGTAGTCTAGGCGTGATGATATAAATGCATGAATGACTTTAGGCAGGTCTTCTGAGGGAATTAAGTGATTGATTCTGGCTATACAGTATTCCTTAGATGATAGAATGAGGATTTGATTATGGCTGACACCTGATGTTTAAGTGTCAGGCCACTATCCAGGAACACACCAAGATTCTGCACATGATCAGAGTTTTTTAATGCTGTGCCCCCCAGCATAAGACCTGTCAGTTGGCTATGCTGCCGTCTTGTCCTGTGGGTTATCATCAGGACTTCTTTTTTATCTGGGTTCAGTCTCAGCCAACTGGCACTCATCCACTCCTGGAGCTCAGCTAGGCAGCCATTTAATGTTGTTATTGTGTTATCAGTGCCTGGAGCAAAGGACAGGTACAGTTTTGTATCATCTGCATAGCAGTGGTAGACCAAGCCATGACGTCTGATTATGTCACCCAGTGGGAGCATGTATACGTCAAAAAGCATGGGAGAGAGTATAGAACCCTGTGGGACACCACAAGACAACGGCACTGGTGGCGAAGAGTATACTCCCGATGAAACTCTCTGTGACCTGCCAGTGAGAAATGATTTGAACCAGCTAAGGAATGTGCCACCCAGATGACAGAAATTTTTCAGGCGGTCAATTAGAATCCCATGGTCAACAGTGTCAAATGCTGCAGAGAGGTCCAGAAGGATTAGGATTGAACAGTCTCCCCTATCCCTTGCATTTAGAAGATCATTGAGCACACATACCAGAGCTGTTTCTGTGCTATGTCTCCTCCTGAAAAGTAATTAAATGAAAATCTATTGTCTCATGTATAACTGCATGTCTTTGTTAAGTCATAGAGTAAAGCAAAGAGACTCTGAAAGGAGAGAAATTGTTGCTTATTCTCCAAAAATGTTCTAAAATGGCCTGGAAGAAAATATAATAAATAATTGGATTATAAAGATACTGCAAACTAATTGCTTTCTCAAATACACATCCTACATACAAATTAACATAATAGTTTCTGAGCTGAACATATCTTAAGATGTATTTGACTAAACATATTTATGCATATGTCCATTGTAGACGTGTGTTTTCCTATATGCATTCCTAGTGCAAAAGTTAGGGTGCCCACACAGTAGAAAGATCTGTGATCATAAGATTTATCTCAATATTTCCCTTGAACTCCCCATCAGTCCTGAACAAAAGATTTTGTGCAAATAGTACATTTTGACAAAGATTTATCTTTAGATTTCAGAAAAATGTTATTGCCCAAATACGCCCAAACACCCAAGTGCACCAACATGCCCAAACACCCGAGCACCCGAACGCACCCAAACACCTGAGCCCCCAAACGTACCAAGCTCACAAATGCGCCTGGATACCTGAGTGCACTCATAGACCTGATCGCCTGAACACCCGAATGCCTAAATGCAACCGAACACCCAAGTGCACAAACAAGACTGAACACCCGTATAAATGACCGCGTCTGTACACCTAAGCACATGAGCACATAAACCCGCCCAAACACCTGTGCACATGAAAGCGCCTAAACACCCAAGTGCAAAAACGCACCCAAACAACCGAGTGTACAAATGTGCCCAAATATCCGAGCACACCCTGAAATACCTGAATGCCCGAGCACTCCCTGAACACCCGATTGCATGAAGGTATCTGAATACCGATGCACATGAATGCATCTGAGCATCTGAATGTGCACAAACACACGTGTGTCTGAGCATGTCCGTGCCCCCAAACGTACCTAAACATCAGAATCCATGAATGCCAGAACTCGTGCTAGAGTGCCCAAACACCTAAGGGCCTGAACGAGGCCGAGCCCCAAACTCTAAAATACCTGGCCAAAGCACCCAAATACCAATTCAAACACCCCTGAACCCCAATGGCTGAACTCAACCGAGCATGTCTAAACTCTCCCGAACACCCAGGCACATGAACGCACCCGAAATATATTATTATTATTATTATTATTATTATTATTATTATTAATAACAAAGAATGGAGCTTTCCATTAAACATTCCACTCTTGTTATGTCATTTCCACTTTTACCACATGATTTATTTTACTATTCTTTTTATAGAAAGAGACCACATTATTTATCAACTTTGTAATGGGTTCCATCTGTGCACAATTGTTCCATTGTACAGTATGTTTCGTTCCATTCATCTCTAGATGCAAGTGCTATTTTTAAATTGAGACTTTATGAAATAAGTCCTTGTCATAATGAATAGTCTATTAGGCCTAAATATCCCGGTATGCACTTATATCTCAATTAAGAAGTGTTTACCACAAGTGCGACCAAGCTCAGTATGGGTTTGAGATTAAAGTATCTCTCAAACCAGCATCAAAACTAGTGCAAACACGATACCGATAAACAAAATTCTGCCACGTTAGAAAAAAAAATCACAGAAATGTTTCTATTAATAAAAGATTGTTGACCTTCATTCAAACATATTTAGTAATCAGGAGAATTGAGATGCATGACAAGTACTGTTCACTTCACACAGAGAACACAAGAGGTGACTGTTTAGGATAAATATTTCAGGGCAAGAGTGCTATACATAAATGCTTTAGCAAGATAATAACATACTAATCCATTAATGGAAGAGGTAGGATAGCATTATTTAAAGTAATTTCACTCACATTAATAAGTGCTACTTTAATATAAAAAAGCCATTAAAGGAGTAGAGTTACATAGCTGAAAAGAAAGCCAAATAGCATGTATCGCCAGATAAGTGGAGAACAAATTGCAAAATACAACTGCACGTAGTATTTTTGTTTTATTCTATTTAAAAAGAAAAAATGTGAAGGGAATACAAATGCCAAGTTTTATTGTGGCACAGTATCTGTCGTGTCTGAAAGTAGTCACACTATTGACTTTATTAAGTTTCCGGATTTAATTTTTCAATCGTGCGTGTAATAGAGCATGTTCTTAAGGTTTGCTTTCAATCAATGAACTGATTGCACTGATGTAGACAGCACAGATTGAACTATCCCCAGAGCCTGCTGAAGCTGACCTACCCTGTAAACTTTAGTGACAGAGATCGCACATATAAAAATAATGTGCACTGTGGGTCTTTTCTGTATTTGCAATGAGCATTTTATCCAAGTTTTAGATGAAAATTAAAAAAAAAAAATTCCTATGGCCGCTGTAAAAAAAAAAATTGTAGCCCAATCAGACATCTCCCTACTATCAATCACACCTTGGACTGACACTTCACCACGCTTCAATAATTGCTTCTATTTTTAGCAACACATCAAGGACCGGAGATAGTCAGAAACACAAGTTAATATAAATACATTAAGTGAGCTTGTAGAATATAAAAGTGTGACATGAATTAATATAATAGAAAAAAAGACACAGATAGGTATGTTCTGTAAAACGTGCCGCTCAGAGATCTTTCCATACGTTTTCACAACTTACTGCTACTTGTATTTTTAGTACAATGTTACATCCTGCTCTTGTAGATTGTAATCATTAGCATAGAGTTACCCTGGTGCTTTCTGTGCTCAATATAATGTACAGCTATCAGATGAACCCAGATTGTATTCATTCCTCATGGCTACACATTAAAAGTAGATGTAGATGCTGTGTTCATATAAAACCACCCCGAAAATGGGAAAAGCAATGTGAACCTATATACAGATGGGGCAGGCTTCTTCTTTGCTGGCGAATCGCCAGAACGTCAGCGCTGGCAATCCGCCAGCAGCCTCGCTAACCATCTGACTGAGACGCGCTTGCGTTTCATGCGCACGTGCGTCTCAATCTCCGTCGGCGGGGGCGACGGGAACCCTGTCTGTCTCCGCTTCAGGGAGACGGACAGGGTTGGGGTGGGGGGGTGCGGGCAGGCAGCGGGGACCCCGGGTGACCGCCGACAAGCCGGCGGTGACCCGGGGGAAGCGCTGGAAGCGCCGTCGAAAGGAGACACGCGCGCCCCCTTCTCGCTATAGATATGGCGCTGGCGGGGGATGGCGGCTGGCGTCGCCATCGCCATCCCCTGCAAAGATGGGACCTGCCCCATCTGTATATTGTAAATACTGGAAAATGGAGGAAGTAATCATAACATTTATATACCTACAACACAAAGCATTATAATTCTATTGGTAATTTAATGACATTACACTGTCACAAACAGATAAATGGGTGAAGTAAAATTATTATCATTATTATTATTATTATTATTATTATCCTTTATTTATATGGCACCACAAGGGATCTGCAGTGCCCAATTGCAGAGTACATAAATCAATAAGCAAAACAGTGAATTATAGTGTGTACACACGGTGAGATATTGCTTCCGATGTTGCCGATATAGTGAACATCGGAAGCCATATCGCATGCTGATTGTGTGCTTTTTTAGGGCTTGCGAGCTCGATGCGCTGCCGATGCGCGCTCCCATGTGAGCGCTAATCGGCAGCCAAATAGAGAAGGCAGGCAAGACTATATAGTGCAGATCTGCACTATGTAGTCAAAATTGTGCCTCTGCAGCATGCCATGCTATGTGAGTCCTGATACGATCTAATCGCGTCGGGACTCGCATCTCACGGCATATCTGCCGTGTGTACACACCCTTACTGTTTAATACAATAGATAACAAGTACAGTGTACAGAACATAAATGAAAATAAGTATCAAAGTTAGGGGTCAATCCTCTTATGTCCGAAGGGTGCGAGGTGCCATTTGGGTGCCATTTTCATGTGTCTGAAACTGTCTGCTGTATGGGGGCGGCCATTTTGTGGTGGTCCTCAGCAGAAGAACGGAGCCGCCGGGACCAGCGTGATAGGTAAGGCTGCGGGGGATTGGGGGGTGGTTTGCATGGGCGGCGGGTGCTTGGCGGGGTGGTGGTGGGCCCCCCCCTAATGGCGGGGGGGGCGCCTAAAACTTAGCTACGCCACTGACCCGAATTAAACTCTTAAAATTTGCCCGACCCTTATAGAGGTGCAAGCACTTTTAAGTGAATTCAGCCAGATGTAAAGTGCGCCCGGTGCGCTATGATTCTCACTCGCAAATCATCCGCACGGAATAGGATCGACCCCCTAGCTGCAAAATTCAAAATACTCAAAAAAAAAGTGTTAGCAAAACTGGTATATGCCAGTGGTATGCAGTGGTGCCGAGAGAGGGGGTGTGGGAATTTGTTAGGTCAACACATCTAAGGTCGACAAGACTTAGCTATTGGGTATAAACTAAATGCAAAAAATTAAACATGCACACGGAAACATAACCTACTCACAAGGGACAAAGAAAACATCAATCTGTGTCACAGTGTTTGCTTGCAGCCAGGGCCGGACTGGGAACTAAAATCTGTCCTGGCTTTTTGAGCACACAGGCCCACCTGCTGTGGCCATACAGGCTTACCTGCTTTATGACACACACCATAATGCCTATTAAATATAAGGCTACACAATCCTTTATGCCCATTACACATGATGGAACACACCATAATGCCCATATGACAATCCGTTATGCTCATTACACATTATTACACACATTGTAATGCCCCATTTCATATAAGGCTACTTAATCCGTTATGCCCATAACACATGGTGACACACACCGTAATGCATGCCCATTAAACGTTGTGCCTTTGTGCATCTACTTAGGGTAATAATTCCTGGTTCATAGATATTTGCTTAATTTCCTGAATAACACTTTAGGGCACCACAGTCACTCTGTCACTCTATACAATTTAACATTTTATTCCACTGCAGAACTACAATTCCCATCAGCAGGGCAAGGGTCTACCTAACAATGTAAAAGATCCCTAGTACAAGCAGTCTGGTGCCATGGGTTAAATAAATAAATTAACTAATGGCAATCATTAGTATAAATTTTAATAAAATTAATATTTTTGCTGCTGCCTTTAAACAAGATGGCGCCGCAAAATGGCTGCCTAGGAACTGTGCCACTCAGCCATATGTACCCCTGTGTCTCCCCTGTCTCACACACTGCATAGCAACCTAAAACTGTACTGTCCCTGCTTAACTGTTACCTTGCTGGCTGTTTGCAATGACCAGTGGTGCTGTTGTTGGCTGCCTAGGCACTGTGCAGCTCGGCAGGTAGGTGTTCCCTGTGTGATAACTGTACTGTCTCTGCTTATATTGTTACCTACCTGGCTGTTGCAATGATCAGTGGCACCGCAGATGGCTGCCTAGGTGTGGTGCAGCTCAGCGAATATGGTCCCTGCATCTACAATCCCCAGGGCATATCGAGCATATACCTGTATGTGTTATGTATATATGTACTGTCACTGTTTTAACTGTTACCTAAATGGCTGTTGCACAGCAATCCAAATCAAATTCCTAGTATACGCAAGTATACCTGGCCAATAAAGCTGATTCTGAAATGTAAATATACCTTTTGTGCTGCTTGTAGAAGTCACTCTGAGTCTGCAGGGCAGGCTCCAGCAACCACAGTCAGCCAGTTGAGAGAGAAATCAGAGGTGCCGGCTTAAGTTTCACAAGACCCATCCCGAGCACTGGACCACCACATTTCTCTAGTCTGCCTAGTTGGCGCCCACCCAGTCATTTAGCTCCTCCCACCCATGCAGTTCAGGAACATGGTGCAACCACTTCATGACATCCTACATGCAAATGCCAGCCATCCCACTGTCTGCTCAGCCCCCCCTCCCACGCTGGTGCCATTCAGACCAGAGGCTCAGTCGCGGTCGCCTCATGATGTCAATATGCAAATTATGTGGCCACCTGCTCAGCACAGTGATGTCCTGGAGGCAGTACTGAAATTTCAGGTAAATAGATGGAGAAGAACAGCCCATCTGGTCATTTGCCCCTCTGGCATTTGCCAGAAGTGCCAGATGGCAAGTCTGGCCATGCTTGCAGGTAATTCCAAGTGACAATCTTTGGCATCACCTTTGCAAATCTTTTTTGGCAGATGCTTTGTGGGGATGTCTAGATCTGCAACTGCCACTAGTAAGGAACAAACCATTTTGTCCCTCCGAGAACTGGTCATGTTGGGAGGTATGTACTAACCAAGTGGGGAGAAGAGGAGGAGACCTGTCACTACTGGAGTCCATGTGAGAGAGCTGCTGCTGCACATGCTCAGTAGCTCCCTCCCCTTTGGTACAGAGAACTGTATGTACTGAGCTCTTTGGGCCTGCTTCATACCCACTTGCTGGGCTTCTAATTTGCAGTTTGAGCGATTATTGAATGACAGCTCATGTGCACGGTATGCATGGGGTCCCCTACAAATGAAGCCAGCAATGGATTGCTATCTCTGTCAGTTTGCAAGGTAATGGACAGCTGGTGGCCGATTGAGGATGGCATGGCAACATTTTCTAGTAGTGCCCTGGAAATGATGCTCCCCAGCTGTTGGGAAGGCCGCTGACATCATCAGTGGCCTCCTCTCCTTGGCAATCACAGCAATGAATAAGTCTAGACCTACTTGGCACTGCAAACATGGGGAAAACCATTACATGTTGAGTGATTGTAAATGGTTTTCCCACTGTGTGCACGGTGTGATCCATGTAGCCGGCAAGTGCGAAGACAGAGACAAAGCTGTCTCCATCTCTAAAAACCAAACTCGGTCCACTTCCACTGGGGTCCCTGCAAGTCTGCCTTGGGTGACAGTAATTCATACAAACAAACAAACAAACAAACAAAAGCATGCAAACAGCCGGAGCCTGACTACAGGCACGAGGGGACCCTAATATTATTAGGGCCTGGTTAAGGTACCCCCTGCACCTCCCCCCCCCCCCATTAATCCATCTCTGGGCTGCACTGGGTGTCATTTATTAAAGTGACACCTCTGCATACGCTAAATTTATTTTTAGATCTGTTCAGATTTTGCCACTGTCCTTAGCTTCTGCTAAGATGTGACTAAAAACTCTGTTACTATTTTCTAAAAGGATTAATAAAGACACAAACTGCCTTATCATTTGAGCTCCCAACATGGACTAAGCATTCCTAGTCATTTCATAACTGTATGAGCTTTGTTCATAGCATTAAAATGACAGCTTTTGCTTTATGGGTGACATCACTAAAACCATCATTATATAGTAGCTGTCAACACAATAAAAGTTTTTTTGTTTTATGTGTAAGAAATATACCAGTTGAAAAGCCAACTATAATTTTACAGAAACTAATAGTTAAGTCCTTAATGGAAAATGGTGATTGTGAAGATACAGTATGGGCATTTTGTGCAATGGACAAGAGGAACTGTAGTTCTGGGCCTGGACAGAATGGGGGCCATAGGCCACTCAATACCCCCTGCACAGGTATGCATGACATACCTGAACGCTCACTGGTGTCCCAGCTCCACCCCATCTCAGTGAGTGAGCACTGGCTTGTTGGGGCAGTTTGCATGTGCACAGCAGGGTAATACGTGAAGTGGGAGGAAAAGCAGGGTCCCATTGCTGATGGGAAGGGGGCAATTTTATCCACAATAACCCTGCAGGTGCCTACATGGAGGAGGGGCAGGAGCGGCGCCACCACTAGGCAAGGTTAGGCATTTGCCTAGGGCGCCGGCCACTGGAGGGCGGTAGTTAGCCGGCCAGCAGCAGCAGCAGGAAGCTACCACGCATGCTGCCACAGTCCGCAGAGGAGAGGATCAAGAAGAAGCTGCCTGCAGACTCAGACGACTACAGCAACAAGTGCAGCTATTATGTAAGTAATTATTTGGTCCCCAGCCCATCCTGTCCCCCCCGCCGGAGCCGCCCGTGTACTACCTTGTTGCGCTGTCAGATACAGTCAGTATCCGTGTAGCCCCGCCTCTTCCCACCGCTGCACTGTCAGCTCAGCGCCGCAGCACCACAAATGTATAGTTGAGCTCTCAGCCAGAGGCAGAACTACGGTGCAATGAAAGGGCGCACAGCCGTGGACACTGCTAGTACAGATAATTCATTAGTGCTAGTATTGTCCACGGCTGTGCACCCTTTCATTGCCACGGGCGTCAGCTGCTGGGTGACCTAGTGCCGGAACATGAGGAGCCAAACAAGCCGCAGTGCCTGCAGCCAGCTGGGACCTCCCCACATTAACCCGCCTGTCTGACACCTCCAGCGCTGCTCCACGAGGCCCCAGTCACCACACCGCTCCTCCCAGCCGCTTGCTGCCTTCCCCTCATGGCCTGCCATTAATGAGTTCCCTCTGAGGACATGGCAGGCTTAAGGAGTCCCAGGCAGGGTGAGTACTGTATATGTATGCATGCATATGCAATCGATACAGTAACTGTATGTACAGGCAGCATTACAAGAAAAATGGAGGACGCAGCTTTCAGGGGGGGTGGGGTGGGGGTTGGGGCAGCTGTGTATTAAAAACAAAAAATGAGATATGGGGGGGGGGGGGGGGAGGGAGAGTGTATAATAAAAATGCCCCAGAAAATCCCATTGCCTCACAGAGCATGCGCATACCAGCCATGCTTTACTTATTCTTTCTGAGCCCATTTGACCTGCTACAGTCAGTGAGGGGGGCACTGTCAATGTATGTCAATCATAGAACATTTCAGTTCCATTTAGAGTGCAGCACCTCACTTTTTTTAACTTTTTGTACCATGCCCCAACATGTTGGCCACACCCACAATTCAGTCCCCAACATACCCTTGCACCAGGCACCATCGTACCTACAGTAGCTACTCCTCTGCTCCCTTCACAGTGTGATGGTGCTCCGTGCTGGAAAGGTAGTCTTGCGCAGAGCCCCAACTCCATCTCTGTCCCTTCCTTCACTGTCCTCGCATCAGTCCCTGTGTCTCGCTATCTCAGTCCCCACATCCCCTCCATCTCTGTCTATGCATCCCTGGCATCTCTGTCCCTGCATCCTCTCTGCCTTTGTCCCCACATCCACTGTATATCTGTCACCGCTGGCTCTGTCCCTGCATCCCCTCCGCCTCTGTCCCTGCATCCCCTCCGCCTCTGTACCCACATCCTCTCTC
Organism: Crinia signifera; assembly: GCF_055691185.1. Lineage (NCBI taxonomy): Eukaryota > Metazoa > Chordata > Amphibia > Anura > Myobatrachidae > Crinia > Crinia signifera. The sequence continues at coordinate 134,499,951 of NC_139217.1, read as the reverse complement.
TCCCTGCATCTCCTCTCATCTCCTCTCCCGACATCTCTGTCCCTGCATTCCCGCTTTACATGGATATTGGCTCAATCCGGGTGGCATTATGTGAATTTTTACTTATTCCGTGTGGCATAATGTGAATTTTTAAAGTTAGTATAGTTGCTGCTGGGTGTGGGAAGATATGCCAGGCTGCAGTTTGGAGGCTACAGTATGTACATGATGATGAAAGCGAGCAGCAGCAGGAGAAGTCCCTGCACCCCCTCACTGCGGTGCCAACCCCTCCCCCCTCATCTCAGCATTAGCCATCAGGGCTAGGACTGCATGTGCCAAGCTGTGATTAGAGGAGCTCGGCACATGCTGAATTGAAGTGCCCCTGACTGGAGGAGCTCTAATCTGAGACTGTGTCTGTGAGTATGCCTAATGCCTATCCCTGCAGCTTCATCATCTCTCTCTCTCTTTCTCACATCCTCCCTGTCCAGCATCTGTCCCCCCTCTGCCTGCCCAGTATCTTCCCGCCCTTTTCGTTGTCTACTATCTGCTCCTATTTCCTTTTTGCCTCAATATCTGATGGTTGGAACTGGCCGGGCTTGATGAGATTAGAGTCTGTCCCCACTCCGAAGTGCTTGACAGCATCTCATTTCCCTATGATGTAGGGACTGATACAGTGGCACAGCAGTAGAAGAACAAGAGAATAGTCAATTCTGGAGATAATGAGGGCATGAATTCATATTTTTGCATTATGTAGTGTGAGATAAACACATATTTATTCTCAGATGCAAGTAAGAGTATTTCGAGAGAAACTGGATGTGGGGGACAAAGGACCGTTCTGTGCTCAGAAAGACACCTACTGTAGGCACACTCAGAGAGCAATGCTTCCTTGAATCTCCGGCCTGGTTCCTACTGTGTATCATAATGTGATTTGTGGCCCCTACTGTGTGGCATAATGTGATTTGTGGCCCCTACTGTGCGGCATAATGTGATTTGTGGCCCCTACTGTGCAGCATAATGTGATGTTTGACTCCTACTGTGCGGCGTTTATGTTGTTAATCTAAAAATATAGTAAAAATGTTAAGTCAATTGTGTATGTGGGGGGTGGGGACGAGAGGGGGGGGGCGGTATCCTGTAGGTTTGCCTAGGGCGCCTAGATGCCTTGCACCGGCCCTGAGGAGGGGGGCACAACTGCACTCACTGGCTGCTAAAGTTGCCAGGATATAAAGCCTGCTCTGATCTCAGCTCCTCCAAAATTGTGTCAATGTCTGAGACACTTAGACAATGACAGCAGAGCCTGGAGCTCCAAGAAGACCCACCAGTCACCCAGCCCAAAAAAAAGAAACAAGATGAGGAGAGGAGCCATTCACCTACAATGTTGTTCAGCCTGTCCACTGTGTGTGAGAGGAACGGGGGAAATTAATATAGGGAGCAAAGAGTGTTCCCTAAACCCTCCCACCCCACCTCCCTACTAGGGGCTAAACCTAATCCAGCTCCTTCACTGGCCGCATGCTAGACTGCCACACTTACTTATGATTCAGGATGCCTGTTTGATTTCTGACATTGGCATTTGGATCCTTTTCAAAGTTCCGTCTCCGGTGTCCAGAGAGCAGCCAGGATGCTCACATTGGTATACTGAACTTGTGCATCCTGACTGCATCCCAATTAGTAGTAATATGCACAGAACATACATTACAATGAAGATTAGAATATTTTGAGGCTGTCTCACCATTAGTCCCATAACACATCACAAGTCAAAAATACAGTACAAATAGTAACAGTCATAGAATTGTTTGCCTAGGAAGGCCAGGAAGATTGACTGCCAGAGGGGCTGTAAATGCTGAACGCAACACAACAAGGCCCAGTGTTGTTGTTTCGTTCTATTTATTATCACATGATTTATTCAGTCTGGTTTAAAGAGAAAAAAAAAGTATATGCTGCATTGAAAATAATGCCAGGGAACGCAATAATTTAAAGAAGCTATAAAAATCACCCAAGTGTATTAATTAGGTAAAATACTTCTACTAATGATTTTTTTTAAGAAAACTGTCAGCTGGAATACAATAATGCTTGTTTGTCATGTATTTCCTAGTGCAATTACAAGTAACCCCTCTACACCCGAACCACAGATTTATAAACAAGCCCTTAAAGTGAACCTGTTAAATGTGTATTATTATTATTTCTATTAAATTATATGGATATTATGAATATCTTCTGTCATTGCTTTTCCTACCACTCACAATTGCCGGCAGCGTTGTGTCAATCATGGATTCCTTCAAGTTCCTGGGGTCCACCATCACCCGAGACCTCAAATGGAACTCCAACGTCAATGCCATCATCAAAAAAGTGCAGCAGCGCAAGGTTCCTCAGAAGCTCATACTTCTCTTCTACTCTGCGATCGTCGAGACCGTGCTGTGCTCCTCACTAATCATCTTTTACGGAGCTGCCATAGTGAGTGACAGGCTCAGGCTCCAAAAAGTAGTCAAGACAGCTGAGAGGATCATCGGCACTGCCCCTACCTCCGGTTCATGACCTGTACCTCGCCAGAGTTAAGAAACGCGCTACTAAGATAACCAACGAACCCTAATCACCCCGGTCATGACCTCATCAAGCTGTTGCCCTCAGGCAGGAGGTATAGGACTATCTCATCCAAGTCGAACAGAAGCCTCAAAAGCTTCTACAATGAGGCAGTGCGCCTCCTGAATTCCTGAATGCCTGGCTGCTCGGACTCTTACTACTAGACCTGCTACTCCCCTCTCCTCCTCCTTGTTGCTGCCATCTAGTTATTGTGTGTTTATGACTACTATGCATGTACATATACTTTAATGCTTTTTAATGTCCTTGCTGCACTGTACTCAGCAACAAATTCCGAGTATACGATGAGTATACCTGGCCAATAAAGCTGATTCTGATTGTATCATTGTAAAGTTGGACATTTCTCTTGTTGGGTGTGGATCATGGTGTTGACAGTAAGTAGTTCAACAATGTCTAGGTCGATCCCAAAAGGTCGACATGCACAAGGTCATTACTGAAAAAAGGTCACTATAGGAAAGGTCAACAAATGAAAAGGTTGACATGAGTTTTGACATTTTTTTCGGTGTCAATGTGGATACTAGAGCCTATGGACCCGCAATCATTGTACTGCACCCCCGTGGATAGCTCACCATGCTCCAACCCGGGCGCTCAGCACAATTTACCATTCCCAATTTTAATTCAAATGGGTAGTAAGGCATGAAAAACTCACATCAACCTTTTCATGTGTCAACCACTGCCGTGTCGACATTTTTATTGACCTTATGCATAAGGTGTCCACCTACTGACTCGACCTAGACACTGTTGATAACCTAGAACTGGATCCCAGCTCTTTTGAAGACAACATTCAGCTACAATATTTACTGACATTTATTACATTTATCTTTATCACCAGCATGTACCATTTTCTGTACAATTGGGAAAAAAGCGTATTAAACTGAGATTATTAACAGACAGGCATAAACGTAAGAGGGCCATGCTCGCAGAACTACAATCTATAGGATAATAGGAGTTTAATACATGAGGTTTAGTGCTGCATATTGCATATTGATCCAGTCAGACTGCAAGGGTAAAAGTGCTCCTGGGTTATATGATCCAGTCACACAGAAATGTTGTTCTCAATTTAAAATGGCAGGATAACAGTGTTTCCATTGAAAGCTAATTGTCGCTACAGAAGTTTCAGAGCACAATGTTTTCTTCTGGCTGCAAGATTGGGCATTCTCTCTCTCTCTTATATAGTGTGTGTGTGTGTGTGTGTGTGTGTGTGTGTGTGTGTGCGTGTGTAAAGAAAATAAATAATGGGAGTTCAGCACAGAAGTTAATTACTTTGCTGAGTGTGTAACATCACATGGAACAAACATGCAGTAGCGGGACATGCAGATAAGTATGAGCGTACCCCTTTAAAAATACACCTATGTGTTAAAGTAAAAACGCAAGAAAATCACACATTAGTAATCACTTACCAAAAAATAATTTGTTAAACATCAAGGCATTCTTGCCTACCTGGCCATCTCCATGCGGGAGAAAATGCTCTGTTCCTGTGCGTCCCTGGTAATGTATGATTGCCATCACCTGTGGTGAAACACCTTTACATAGCTCCCCACAGGTGATGGCAATCATACTTTACCAGGGAAGTCCAGGAACAGAGCATTTTCTCCCGCATGGAGAGGGTCAGGTAGGCAAGTATGCATCAGGGCTACTGTAAAACATAAAAAAGACCAAGGGGGGTTTATTCAAAGCGCTAAGGGGCATTCACTACAGCTGCTGTCTCAATCCCCATAACCAGACAGAAACAGACCAATAGAAAATTAGAGACAGCGCTAGTAGTGCTGTTATACATAGCATAACATTATATGTGGGTATATTCAATGCAGATTTTGGTGAGCTATGATGGCAAGCAGTGCCTATTGCTCGCCATCATAGCCCTCCCTCAGTATTCAACCCACCACCCTGCACTCACAATGAAGGACCTCAGTCATCCCAACAATGGACTATTCTCTTTGTTACGGTCAGGGAAACACTACCGCTCATTGAAGCCAAACAGAGCAAATGAGAAGGAGCTTCTTCCCGCAGGCAATTAGAGCCCTCAACCAGACCTCCTACTACCGGGAAATTCTTTCTTTCTAGACCTACCGGACACATTCTCTCTCTCATCCTCAGCCGATCTACTTATCGTAATGTAGGACAGTTGCATAATAAGCATTTCACTACATATTGTACTATGTATGATTTCTGTATGTGACAAATAAAAAATTGACTGTTTCTAAAAAGTGAGGTGGAAATGGTGAGCGTGGCCATCAAAACAGCGAGGCTCGCGGCAATATGCAGTGGGCTTGCGGCGAACCTTGCAAGAATAGGGTGAGTGGCCAGTGAGGGGGTTAAATGGCGAGGATGGCTTGTTCTCGGTGATCCTCACTGAAATCAAGACATCCTCGCTATAAAACCCCCCTCACCGGCCGCATTGAATATATACACCATTGAGTATTAAGAAATAGCACTGCATGTGTATAGACTGTTTGTGGATTGAAGATCTACAGTGTAAGGTCAACATGCAATAGGTCGACAGTGTCAAAAGGTCCACATTCAAAATGTTGACAGGTGTCAAAAGGATGACATGGTCAGAAGATCGACAATGAAAAGGCCAACACTCGCCAGGCCATTCGCTGCAGAGAGGGCAGAGCGGATGGGCAGGAGGCTGTAGCAGAGGAATGTCTAGAGATTTATGCACATCCCCATAAAAACACTGGGCATTCCCCTGGGATGGCAGGCGGGTCAATGCCTGCTTAGGGCGGGCAGCTGACAGGACATCAGCGCCCGCCCCAGTTTTGGCAATCTGCAGCTTGAAAGAAAGTTGCTGAACATCGACTGATTTCTCTCCCCTTTGGCCGCGTGCGAAGGCATGTGTTCTCATCCACATACCCTTGTATGTGTGGGTGGTGCAAGGGCAGGGGGTGTCATTTGGCAAGGGGTGGACAGAGCTGACCTGTTCTCTAGGCTGCAAGTATATACAGCCTACTGAACAGGTCTGAATCAGGCTCTATGAGAGATCTCAGCCACCCTTGCTCTGCAGTCATCATCACAAAACATCTGCGCAAATTATTCCCACAGAAACATAGAACAAATCCCCATCTCTTTGTAAATAGTGTTTCTAAATAGTGTGCTAGATGTTCCCAGAAGAAGCCAACAGCTGTGTATGCTGCATGAGCTGTGTAACATGTTGTTTTCAGTCACATTACTGTCATAATGAACAAATACAAGAGAGAATCGGCCACAGTTTTAATAGCAGATTATAGCCTAAAGTTTGTTATCCCATGATCCAAATCGTTATTACTGAAAAGAACTCACATGACAGATGTCATCATGCACTTTATATTTTAAACAGAACTAATTATTCAATTTCCACATTGACAGAGGTTTTTAGCAGTGAAGTAAAAACCACTATGCGATAGTATGATATGAGCTACGATACATTTGTTATCTGTATTAGAAAATGCCACATTAGATGTGTGTATGGTATATTAATAGTCATTGTGTCGACATTTATAATGTTGACATGTTCATAATGTACGGATGGTCATAATGTACATCACTGAGGTCATTGGTTTAGTTCCTGCCATGGACATAACTGTGTGAAGTTTGTATATTCTCCCCACGCGTGGATTTCTGCTGACTACTCGAGTTTCCTCCCACAATCCCCAAATACACTGTTAGCTTAATTGGCTCCTGACAGTCCTTAGTGCCTAACCCAGGGGTGGGGAACCTCAGGCCCGGGGGCCGTATGCGGCCCCTGTAGCCGGTCTGAGTGGCCCTCTCACCCGCTCGGCGGCTTTGCCGGAAGTCAAGTACAGGGGAATTCTCGCAAGAGGTAAGTAGTTCTCACGAGATTCCTGTTAATCAACAGCAGCCATAGACTGTCAGTCCTTTTCAGTGGCAGCCACCGGAGCGTGGGGCGGCTGCAGCAGGACAATTCTTACATATGGCCCCCGAAGGATTTTTTCCCCATACAAACGGCCCTTGGCACAAAAAAGGTTCCCCACCCCTGGCCTAACCCATACCTCCCAACTTTCATCATTTTAAAACAGGAGACTGGCTCACACCGGAGGCATGTGGCCAAAATGTGTGGGGGTTGCCTAGTGACCAAGGGGCATGTCCTACAAGTGGGTGTTTCCTAGCGACCAACAGGGCATGGCCCCATGAGGCCATGCCCCTGTTTTCACTACTGTGTGGGCATGACCAGCGCTCTTTGATCTGCTATCTATGCCCCCAGCCCCTCAGTCTATGGGAATAGATCAGCAGAACAGCGCCAGGCAGGGGGTACTCCCGACTGCCCACCCCCCACTGCGGGACACTGCCGTCCCAAAATAAAAGGTCAGTCCCTGTGAAAATCTGGGCAGTTGGGAGGTATGCTTATACTTAATGACAATGTTGACATTTCACATTATAGGCGAGATGTACTAAGCCTTAAAGAGTGATAATATGGAGAGTGATAAACCTCCAACCAATCAGATCCTACCTGTCATTTTTCAAACACCCTGTAGAATGGCTGTTACGAACGGTTTGGCTGGTTGCTTATCACTCTCCATTTTATCACTTTTCAAGCTTAGTACATCTCGCCCTAAAACATTTAGAGAAGGAGGCGGACATGGTGTGGGTAGCTTTTTGACTACAAAACCTAGAATCAAAGCTATGGAAATCAAATGAACATGAAATACATTTTGCAGAGGTTTTACTAAAACAATTTGATACATCTAGTAATGGAGACATTGACAATTAGTAATTTAATCAAATCACGGGGGCCAATATTTTTTATTTTCATTAATACAGTTAAAGTTCTGTCCATGAGCTGTTAAAAGGGCATTTGCAGGCTCTTTTGTTTTGTGAAAATGAAACACTGTAGTTCTTATTACCATGTGATGTTTGAGAACATTCAGACTTGAAACATTACCCATGGTTGCCAGAGCTAGCTGCTGCTTGTAGACCCATGCCCTGGCTTCAAGGGAGGGCAGGCACAAAATCTAACACAGAATTGAGTTCAAATCTATTTAAATAAAAAGACCCCACATAGGGTGAGATTTAATAGGATGAGATATTCAGAAAGTGAGAGATTTTAGAAGAAATCTCCAGTTTTTTTTAAAGCGGCAATCATCTACACTTCAAAATCAAACTGGTTTTGCAGTGTAAATGATTGCCGCTTTAAAAAAACTGGAGATTTCTTCCCAAATCTCTCACTTTCTGAATATCTCATCCTATTAAATCTCACCCATTGACTCTTTTAGACATCCATCCATCAACTGCATCCAAAGTAAATCTACTTTTCTTAAAATGCTTCATCTTAAAAAAAAAAAAAAAAACCTATTGTTTTTGAAAATGTAATCAACAAGAAGCGTCAACTTGCAGATTTGGCTTGTCATTAACCTACTAATCAGACCGGTTGTCAGAAAATTTAGGACCATCTAATGCGGGCTCAAAGGTGTCAAAACAAGGGGGACCCCCCTACAAAATAATATAAACTATGTTTTGTGATTATTTGGAAAGTCTGATCAGGGACCCCTTTGTATACCCATGCTGAATATTGGAGACTGGAAGCAATCCTGAGAGCAGCACCTAATGTATTTTGAATAAGCAAATACGGCCCTTCCTGGACTATATGTGTATATATATATGGCCCACTGTCATGCACATTGCACTTTATGTTTGTGAACTGCTGAAGATGGATTAAAAAGAAAAAGTTATCTATCCATATATGAAGCCCGGTGAGTGTCCTCATTTTTCTCTGTAAGCTATATATATATATATATATATATATATATATATATAATGGCTGTGTGCGGTCCGGCACTCTCCCCTCTCCAGTCACGAGACCTCGGTGCCCTCCAAACAGGCAATGCAGATGAACAATAAGAGGCGGCACTCCAAGGATTTTCAAATCGAATTTTTTAGTGATGGAAAAGACACCAACGTTTCGGGGCTCTGGCGCCCCTTTGTCAAGGTGAATACATACACTGTATGTATTCACCTTGACAAAGGGGCGCCAGAGCCCCGAAACGTTGGTGTCTTTTCCATCACTAAAAAATTCGATTTGAAAATCCTTGGAGTGCCGCCTCTTATTGTTCATCTATATATATATATATATATATATATAACACAAATAACGATGCGCAAATAGGGTATATAATGTCCCTTATGGGTGAAGGAAATACCGTCCCAAGTCTGTGTAATCACAGTCCACTGGATAATGTCCAATAGGTATATGTAGCACTCAGATCTTTTGTTTAGTGATCCGGCAGCACTGTTTTCCACAATTAGATTTGGGTGGGATTTTACACCTGCCTCACCTGCAGTGCACATGGTTTTGTCCATCTAAGAAATATTTTGTCAGAAAGAGTGAACTAGAATGAGGGCCTCAGTTCCTGCTGGAGCCTTCTGAAAAATAGCCCTGTATATAAGTATATGTAATCAAACGGCAGTTGGATTTCAAACTATGTTTTGTTGCAAAACAACAGAATCAGCGTTTCTTCTTTGTCAAGGTGTAGATGAAACCAGAATACACATTTTGAAATCCCTCTGAGTGCCACCGTTTGTTTTCTTTGATTCTACATACTCTAATAAAGTTGTGGCCTGCTTGTGCACAATCAATGTGTCATTAAATACTTTGGAACAATGTACTTTATACAACAATGTGGGGGAAATGTACTAAGATGTGTATTCTACTTCACATCTGATGTTGCTATGGGCAACCAATCAGAATCTACTTATTTATTTACCACCTTCTAGAAGATAGTAGACATGATGGGGGAAATTTACTAAAGGAAATTTGTATAAAAAAATAGGTGTATTTGTATCCAAAAATACACTTATTTTTGACATTTACTATCCTGAAAATACGGCAATTCGTAGTCGTATTGATGTGCTTAAATATCCCTTTATTTTTCTGGAACAAAAAAGCTAAGCCATTACCAAAAGTATAATATTGGCCAAAAAGCCCAGTGTGCAAGATATTGAAATATGAACACTGAACAACGGGAAATCAAGAAATGTATTGTGAAGTTCAAAATAAAGAATTAGCAGTCACAGGCCGTGTCTATGCATACACAAATGATTCACAAATTATTCATTATGTAGAAAAAATATATGATAAACAAGTTCAGATAAAACATAATACATGAAAAGTATTGATTGCTGTGTATCTTTATTTTTTACTGTGCCAAGGAAGCTGTGAATATAGAATGTTGCATCAAAACAGGAATCAAACATTGGCAATAATTAGGTCTCAATTGACTTTTATTCTTTGTTAAAGAAGTGTTCTGTTTCATGGTACAAATCAAGAAAATAAAACTGAAATTATGTAGACATAAATGCACCCATTTCTGCAGGCTTGCAGGCCAGTAGCGCATACGCAGGGGGGGTGGAGTACCCAGAAAAAACCCCAGGAGTCTAAGGGCCCTAGGCTGAAAGCTGAGGGTCCCCTCTTTCCATGGGTACAAGAATTTTAAAAATCGGCTCTTGGGAACCGGAGATATCTGACTTCAAAGCAGTGGTCCTCATCCAAGCCTGTTAATTGGTCTTCCCAGTCAGATATTTCACTTTCTGTCTGACAGAGTTTTTCTGAGGGTATATTCCAAAAGCTGGGGTTTTCTTTCTTTGATGGACACTAGGAGCTTGTCTCTACTGTTCCCAGAACCCGAGATATCAGCCTTCCAGCAGCTGGTTACTGCTCCAGCTCCACACACCTGGTATGTTGTTTTATATACTCGTTGGTAGATTGCTCTGCCTCCTGAATTCTGATCCGCTAGACCCCAATACCATTTGGTAGGTGGGATTCTCTAGTTTTTAATTCCATTAAAATCTAAGAAATCTATTTCTGGGAACTGGAGATATCTGCAGTCAAGCAAGCTGTCCTCCCACCAGAAAATTATGAATAATAAGCCCACTCCACTATACACCCCTCCTCTGCATATTAAACATCCTCTACCATCCTGGAAGTTATGTATCAGGACCCCTTCATTCAGCCCAATGCCCCCTTCTCCCACCCCATCTCCCACCATCTGTGGGGTTATTAGTGGAAATTACTGATCCAGGCCCTACATGCTGACCGGTTGATATAATACCCCCTACCACCCTGGGGACATCAAAGCTTCCCCCACCCCGACCGCTGGAGGATCGGTAAGTGCCCCAATACATTGCAATGCCCAGGGGTCTACACTGCTGTTGACACCCCCTGTATGTATATATATATATATATATATATATATGTATATATATATATATATATATATATGTGTGTGTGTGTATATATATTTTTTTATTATTATTTATATACATTTGGTCTATCTCTAATAACTGACCCGGCATATACTGGGTCACCTAAGTGTCCATCTCTGTGCTTTGCTCCGCCCCTCTGGAAACCCCCTTCTGAAAATCCTGCACTGCAGGCTATTGCAAAACACACCATCAAGGCTGCCGAGAGGGGGGGGGGGGTGGGGAGCAGGTACTAATTACCCGGGCCCTGGCTTGCTGGAGGGGCCCGGCGTGGTCCTGGTCCTCCCGCCCAAGTATCAGCAGCACACACCTACAGCATGTGCTGTCCTGGCAGCAGACTCAACATGAGCGTCTCACGACACTGACATTGTGAGAGCTCATGCTGAGCCTGCTGTCAGCACATGCTGTAGGTGTGTGCTGCTGCCGCGACTGCTGCTGCTGAGGGAGGACACAATAAAACAAAACATTTTGGGGGCATGGCTTAATCGCGGGAGGTGGTCACTTATACCGGGGCCCAGCAGGGATGCAGTTACAATCCCGGCGGTTGGTGTCCCGGTATTCAAAATCACGACGCCGGAATCCCGACCGCCAAATCCCGACACTTTCTCCCTCTGTGGGTGTCCTGGCGATGCTGTTGAGCAACATGAAAACGGGCCAGGGTCACGGCTGTCAGGACGGATCGACAGTTGTGACTTTGGATTGAATACCTTAGAGAGAGAAATAAGAGATATAGGGGCCGATTCTAATTAACTTGTAATGATCCAAATTCAGCCCCTACCCCGGGGTGCAAACCTCGACAGTGAAAGGCCATTGACAGCAGGGAAGGAGGGGTGGAGGCAGTTGTGGCATTGGGCCATGGGAACACCCAGTATCGACGACCATTGAATGATTTCTAATGCAGTGGTGGCATGCGATGGGATGTGTCTTTGTTACACATCCCCTCGCATGGTTGCGAGAGCAAATGGTGGTGGGGGGGTGGGTATTTGGCAGGGCGGCCTCTATGGCACTCGGTAAGCTGCAATCTTCGCAGCTTACCGAGCCATCCAGAAGGAGGACCATAGTTCTAACTATTCAGCTCCTGTAAAATGTCAGTTAGGAGCTGGTTTTCTGTCACATTGGGCCAAAAGTTAAAGGGTTTGAGAATCAGAAAGTGAGAGATTGTGGGTAGTTTTCCTATATTTTTAAAGCAGCAATCATTTACACTAAATAAAAAGGGTTGGTTTTGCCATGTAATTGTCACTTTAAAATAATGGGAAAACTCTAACTTTCTGATTCTCACACAAATGGCCAATTATCTTTCTCCACTTTATCTCTTACCAAGGCATGATACATTGCCTCCTCTGCATTCTACCCACTGGACTGCAGATGGTGGTTGATTTGTCCTCAGATAACATTGATTTAGAAAATGTCATGGTTTTTACAGTGTCACAATGCCAAAATTCAACAGACAGATAAAAACTAGATGGTTCACTTATATTCTCTTCTTCTTATATCCTTATAGTCTCTCTACTCTTTTATAGGACCAAATTGCTCATTATAAAAAATAAATACATTTTTACCAGGTGGCATATGTGAAAATATTATGTGCTGATAAAATACAATTCATTTTATAGCGACGTTGGTGTTATGTAGTAGGATGAAAGAAGAACCGGTTGATTTGTAGAAATTTTTTACTTCGATTTTTAAGCAATCAATACAATGTGCAATTGTAAATTAACAATTCGTCAGAATCAGAGAACGTAATCTTTAAAAGAGTACCTATTTCTAGATTTTGATTAAGTATGAATGGAGAAATAGGGATTGTCACCAAAAATCACCTTCTAGAAATAATAATAATAATAATAATAATAATTATATATATATATGCCGTCGGGCATCAGTGACCCTTGCAGTGGACCACCATGCCTTTGTTATGGATGTGGTAACTACCATGTATTTGGACTATGTAATTTTTTGCATTGGTGTGTCCACTTGTCTTTTCCTGATGGAATTGATTTATTCACTTTTTGACATATAAAAACGTTTTTGGACATTTTCATTCACTGTGCTGGCTTCTAATTTTTTACCTATCTACATTTATGTGGCTACAGCACGGTACAAGTTGTTTGCAGTTTAGTGTGCATACTGCCCTGGCTTCCAGTAACTTTATTATGCAGATTGCACCTGGATTTAAAGATACAGTACGTCTATCTCTATTTTTGTGATTTTTTGTGATTTTTCACGTTTTTTTTTCTCCTTTTTTTACTTGGATTTTTTTGCATTTTTTGGTGGCATATATCGGTTTGTCTGCGCAGATATGATGGATAATACAAGTATCTCTCCTGACGCTTTGACTGGTGTCAAAAGATTCGACAGTAAAGATGAAGCTAGGATCTTATTCACCAACACTGAATCATTGGCATTTGATGTAGATACACCGGCAGAAATTTACTCCGACCTGTTGAAATTGAGAAAAAGGAAAGTTGAACTAACTTTACATGGGTTAACCTTGTCTCAGTATTTTAAGGATAAAATGATACCTCGTGGATTTCGGATACGGAATCAACCCACGATAGGCAGGGCTAATGTAAATTTCTGTCAACAGTGGTGCCAGATTTTAAATGATTGTTCGTTTCAGCTTATCTTACTAGTGATTGAACAAGTGAATGCTGATTTAGAGATACTAGATCATGAAATTAGGACCTGTGAAGCTATGGGTTTAGAATTGTTGAAAAATGACCCGACAGGTGACATGATTGCCAAGTTAGAGGATTCCATTAACACCTTTCACATAGAATTATTAGCATTTAAAAAAAACAAATATAAAGTTGTCAAGGAGGACTATAGAGACATGAGGGTCTATGGCTGGGTACAGGAAAATGACTCTAGACCTAATTGGAGGGAGAATTTTAGAAACAGACGTAGACGGACTGGACGCAATGACAAAGATTTTTCTGATATAGAAACACATACTTCAGCTAGTGACTCTGACCACTCTGGGAAACGGGTTTTACCTTAGGGCAGTGTCACCCGCTCCAAGTACAATGGCCAAATAGGAGGAGAACTGTTAGGAGGGGTGGAGTCAATCGCAGGAAAACAAACAGGACGCAAAAACAGAGGGAAACCATAGTTTTCAATTTATCTGACTATACTCCCAGTCAGGATGAATTAGATGTGCTCAGCAAGGGTTTATCCTTTGTGAGAACATATAAGCAGCGCCCTTTTGACTTTGAGATAGAACTGTACCGCTTTCACAGATTATTGAAACTAAAAAACTACTTTGCTAAATATCCCACTACTATTAAACAACAAAATCCGTTTAAAGTAAAGAGTACCTTTGAACCCCCTTACTCCAACCCATCTATTGAAATCTTCATTAATTTGGTCAAGCGAGACACCTTGGAATTTATTGGAAAACAAAAAATTTCCTATTCCAACGTGACTAAGGAACAAAATGTAGCCTTAAAAAACCTTAGCAACAACACTGAGATCACCATCCGCCCCGCTGACAAAGGGGGCGGTGTGGTGATCCTCAATAGGTGTGACTACATCACGGAGGTTAATAGGCAATTAGCCGATGGGTCTTGCTACAAAACCTTAACATATGATCCTACTTACAACTATAAAAAAGAAATTGACTCAGTCATTGCTCTAGGTCTCAATAATGGTTGGCTTGATGAGGCCACATCTTTTTTCTTGACCCAAAATCATCCCCGTATTCCAATCTTATATATTTTACCAAAAATCCACAAGACCCTTGTCAAACCCCCTGGACGCCCCATAGTGTCCTCATGTGGCTCCATATGTCAGCCTCTATCACAATACATAGATTTTTGGCTCCAACCGGTTGTACAGAGTACTCCATTCTATTTACGTGATACGACCGACTTTATTCAAAAATTACAGAAAATTGACAACTTACCCACTGATGCTTTATTGGTAACACTAGACGTATCTAGTTTATACACCAACATCATCCACAGGGAAGGTTTGGCTGCTGTCAGGAGTTTGATTTCCACCAGTCCACACTATGCGGGTCCCAATGTTAATTTTCTTTTATTATTGATGGAAATTGTATTAACCAAGAATTATTTTCTTTTTGAGAATAAATTTTTTTTGCAGTTACAGGGCACTGCGATGGGGTCTAACATGGCCCCATCGTATGCCAATCTGTTCATGCATATGTATGAAAATCAACACATCATGTCCAATCCCCAGTTTTCATCTTTTGTATTTTTCTATGTAAGATACATTGACGACCTGTTCATGGTGTGGACTGGTGGACCTGAACTCCTGGCACTCTTTGTGGATCATTTGAATAGTCTAGACACCACTATACGCTTCACTATAGCTTTTAGTGAGCACTACATTAGTTTTCTCGATGTGGGCATCTCCTTGTCCAATGGGTCCTTGTCCACTTGCATATATAGAAAACCCACCGATAAGAACACCTTATTTTCGGCAGGTAGTTTTCATCCAGCACCACTAAAACATGGGTTACCTCTGTCTCAATTACTGCGAGTGAGACGCATTACCTCTGATGATAATAAATTACTGTCAGCCCTCACTGAGATGGGGGATAGATTCATTGAGAGAGGGTATATGTCTGATGAGATACAAGAAGCTATTTCTCATTGTGTAAATTTGTCTCAGGAACAATCCCTGGTACCTGCCGTGAAAGACAATGACCCTGATAGATTAACTTTTGTGAGTACATACTCAATTGCCTCCAAAAGGATTAGAGATGTAATACATCGTCATTGGCACATACTTCAGGCAGATGATACCATGGGACCATTCTGTCACAAATTGCCCATGTTTTGCTACAAAAAAAGTGGCAATGTAAAGGATATTGTTGCAAAATCTGACTTGTTACCCATCAGAAACAGTGGTTGGCTTACTCCTAAGAATGGCAGTTTTCGCTGCACTAAATGTGTCAATTGTCAGTTTGTAATATCATCTCCTGTCTTTGTAGATCCTCGTACTTCCAACGTTTATCCCATCAGACATCATCTTAATTGTGACACACGATATGTTATTTATGCTATTACCTGTCCGTGCAAACTGATTTATATCGGCAAAACGATAAGGACCCTCAAAGAACGTGTTGCCATGCATCGATCTTCCATAAAAAAGGCTATGACATCGATTGATACCAGTACGCCTCCTGTTGCCAAACATTTCTACAATTGCAAACATCATATAAAGGACTTTCGGTTTCAACCAGTGGACCATATTCCCCCTCTGAGGAGAGGCGGGGATCGTGGCAACTTGCTATTAAGGAAGGAATGCTATTGGATTAATCTACTTGACTGTGTGTCCCCCAGAGGACTTAATGAGGAACAGTCTCTACATTGCTTCTTATGAAATAATATTCTATTGTTTATATCATTATCCACTGCGCAGTTCTGTTATTTGTCCCCTATACTGGTATATACTTTGCATTTTCTTTTCTTTTTCTCTTTTTTTATTGTGATGTTTTATGACATTATACTCCTGCTTGCCCGTCTCCAGACAGCCTGACTTTTCTATATAGCCTTTATCTTTTTTTGATCGTAGTGAGGGGCAGAGCGACAGCTGGATTATATATCTGGTTTTCGTTTTTGATCCCACACTTGATCTAACGCTTCCCCGACTCTGATCGGTGTCTTTGGCTTATAACCTATGACGCCGCCAGAGCCTGAGTGACGGAGCGTGGTAATGAGTTGCGTTACCATGGATACAGACGCCGAGGCGGGTTTTCAGCCCACCGGGCGTGGTGTCTGTGACGCGTACGCACTCTATCATTGTGTTCCCTTGGTGACGGCGCCGCGACTAGCTCTGGCCGGAAGCGACGCCACATCACTTCCTGGATACGCAGTTGTTGATTACACGCTGGCTACGTGTTACTAAACACAACAGGTGTCTGAACGAGATTATGGGCGCACAGGTGAATATGTTTACTTCATTTAATGCACTATATATATCCGGTCTTGCTGGAGGGTCACTTATGCTCCTGAGGACGGTGATACAGCATCGAAACGGCCGTCGGGCATCAGTGACCCTTGCAGTGGACCACCATGCCTTTGTTATGGATGTGGTAACTACCATGTATTTGGACTATGTCATTTTTTGCATTGGTGTGTCCACTTGTCTTTTCCTGATGGAATTGATTTATTCACTTTTTGACATATAAAAACGTTTTTGGACATTTTCATTCACTGTGCTGGCTTCTAATTTTTTACCTATATATATATATATATATATATATATATATATATATATATATATATATATATGATAGGGTAATATCATATGAAGTGGGCAATAAACAACTAGTGGCTTGCCCCTTTATAAGTAATGTAAATATGGAAATGACTTAATAAATCGCAACCTCATATTAGTAATAGTTCCTTAACCAGTTTGGGTGATGTGAAATATTAAATGATCACTTTTTGCTTTGTTGTTCTGGGACAGCATTCACATTTTCCACAGCAGGCATAATGTATGCAAATAAAAATGGAACGCAAACCTACTGTAGCAAAATAAACTCTTTTGCAAGAAATATAATCAGCTTTAATAAAAGCACCCACATCTAGGAGCCATTTTCTCTTAAATATATAAGTATTACTGATAATTTAAAGGACATTGCAATGTCCATTGCAATGCATGTACATTTGTGTATTTGCATTGCTGAATAAAACAAGGGCATATTCAGAACTAAGAGATCATTATGCAGTTTGAAATCACTTTGCCATATTCAGTTGCTGAAAATGAAAGATGTGGGTACTCGATGTAAGATCATTTTATTTTTTTTATTTTATTGAACAAACAGATGTGGTTCCGGTGATAGATCTACAGTGACTGGATATAAAGTCAATAGGTCTAACCCAAAAGGTCAAATAGGTCAATTGGGTCAAAAGGTCAACAAGGTTATAAGGCCCAAATGAAAAAGGTCGACAGCGTAAAAATGTTGACGGTGTGAAAATGCCAACATGAAAAAGCTAGACACAAAAAAGTGGACAGGAGTTTTTCATGATTATTGTTAAACTGGCCTGTTCTTACTTTACCATCCATGTCAGCATAGAGGAAGAATTTAATAGAGGGCAGAGCGTACCGGGGCACCGAGCCCAAAGCATGGTGAGCAAAGCGAGTCATGCGAGGGTGCGTGTTATACTAATTTGGGGTCAATGTCGACATTGATACAAAAAATGTGAAAAATTCAGGTCGACCTCTGACGAAGTCTATACGACGAAACGCGTCAGGGCGTGGCCTACGACGCTCCTTTCTACTCACAGCTGACGTTTGGTTCCTGGTGCCCCCTGCATGCTTCCCTGCAAACCAGCATAGCGGTGTCCTAGGAGAATCCGGTTCCAGCGCCAAAGTGTGAGCAGTCTAGCCCTTTGGCTATATTTTAAACCTTGTGGTACCCAGTCCACAGTGCTTTTATACATGGTACGAGTTTTATATTTGCCTGTGCCTGGATTTTACCATTGTCCATTAAAAAGCTTTTTAACGTTATTGCACCATGAAGCGCCTTCTCTCTGCCTTCTTCTAGACATCCTTCGCTCTGTGGATTCCAGAGTCCTCACCCCATAGAGAGAAGCAGCAGCAGTTGGAAATACTAACTTTGGTGCTGAGCATCCCCTTGTTTAGTCACTGGGGCTTTGCATTTACTGGTGACTTTCGTTGAAATACACTTGGCGCAGGGGTTCACGCCCACTCCATTTTGCGACCTTTTCATGTGTCCACTTTTTCCTATTGACATTTTGACCCTGTCAACCTTTTGACCTATTGCACGGTAACCTTTTGGGCAGTGGCGTAAGTTTATCCCAGTTACCCAGAGACAAGGCACATGTTGATGCCCCCCCCCCCCATGCCAGATTTAAAGCTAACTTTGGAGCCCTGTTTTTCAATGGTGGGGGGTCTGCACTTGTGCAAATATGCGCATGTTCAGACACCCTGTTCGAATGCCTTCGCTGAGTATCACTCTCAACGAGATGTGCGCTTAGTAAGGAGTAGGCAGGGAGCAACAGCAGGGGAATGCCCAGCGTTTTATGGGCATCCACATAAAACTGCTGGGTGCTCCGCTGGGAACACAGGCATGTCGATGCAAGGGGATGTATGACACTGATTGAATATACTTCACTATGATTGAAATATGATTTCTTTACTTCACAAGACCCCAAGTGCTGCTGTTTTTTATCGCTATGTCTAAACCACCAGAGCAGCTGCACCTAGTCCAATAGAAATGACGGTACTCCAGAGGCATAATGAATTAGAAAAAACATGTATTCAAGTCAATGTTTTAGGGATTTAAACCCCTTTATCAAGACAAGAGGTGTTGTTGTAGGTGTGTCTTGATAAAAAGGTTGAAATCCCCAAATCGTCGATTTCTATTGGACCGTGTATGTGATATGGATTTCTGGGTACCGCGGCCGCCGGGTAGCTCTTCTAAATGAAAGAGGGAAACAGAGCATCAGAAGGCAGTGGAGCCAGTGCACCCTTTGATGCTGGCGCCCGGCGGGAGATGACTCCATTGCCTCCGGGAGTTCCACCACTGCTTTTGGAGTCGATCTACTGACTGTCTATCTAATAATCCCCATCCAGTTGCTGATGGGAAGATTTTAGAACACAAAAAGGTACTCTTTACCTAGAAGGGCGCCCACGATTTTGATCGTGGGCATCGTTAGGAAAAAAAAATTACGTCGGTCGCATGCGACCAAAAAATCGCATGCAATGCGACCGACGCGATGACCGCGATTTCCCATAGGTAACAATGTTAAATGTCCCAATTGACCCGATTTTCCTGTTCAATGTCCCAATTGACCCGATTTTCCATAGGAAACAATGTTAAATGGCCCACAGAGGCCAAATAGGCACCCTGAAGTGTGAAATGGC
This sequence comes from Crinia signifera, assembly GCF_055691185.1. Lineage (NCBI taxonomy): Eukaryota > Metazoa > Chordata > Amphibia > Anura > Myobatrachidae > Crinia > Crinia signifera. Next base: position 134,480,328 of record NC_139217.1, on the reverse strand, counting down.
CCCCCCAATTGTTAACGCCACCCCACGATCAACATCAACCGGTACGCTTCCTACGACCTTTTCATACCCCCACTATCCACGTCGGCGTGGAGTTGAGAATAGAAAGTGTGGCGAGCGCAGCGAGCCACCGAACCCGAAGCATGGCGAGCGGACGCGGACAGCTGTGAAGCCCGTGAGGGGACGCGTATACCTGTGAAGGTGTCCGCGTCCCCTCGCTGGGCTTGCTGCACTCGCCACGCTTCGGGCTCGGTGGCTCGCTGCGCTCGCCACACTTTCTATTCTCAACTCCACGCCGACGTGGATAGTGGGGGTATGAAAAGGTCGTGGGACGCATACCGCCGCCCCTCGCGGGCTCGCTGCGCTCGCCACGCTTCGGGTTGACGTTGATCGTGGGGTGGCGTTAACAATTGGGGGGGCCATTTCACACTTCAGGGTGCCTATTTGGCCTCTGTGGGCCATTTAACATTGTTCCCTATGGAAAATCGGGTCAATTGGGACATTGAACAGGAAAATCGGGTCAATTGGGACATTTAACATTGTTCCCTATGGGAAATCGCGGTCATCGCGTCGGTCGCATCGCATGCGATTTTTTAGTACATGCGATGCCCGCGATGGCCGCGATGGGCGCCCTTCTAGGTAAAGAGTACCCACAAAAATAACAGCTATGTATGTTAAATATAAATGTCACATCATATGTAGAAGTCATAGAAAGCATTTAAAAATAATGTTTTAAAAACAGCTGTACTTAAAAAAATAACCAAATATTAGACATCACTATGGTACCTCTCTCTTTTAAAAATGAACCATGTTTGTATGGTTTTATTGTTTATAATGTCATCTACTATCTACGCATACCCTAACTCTGCCATGACTCCTTTACTTGTCATGCCCACTGGAAGAATTCCCTGTAAAGCTACTGAGAGGAGGCAGATTTGTTCCTTCAACCATTAACTGCATATTACTTGATCATATGCAGGACCAGGTTGGTAATTAGTCATTTCCTGTACATGTAAATAATGATGGTGTCCCAGAGAACTATCGGGGTCTGGTTATTAATTTTTTACAATTAAGAAATGTAGTGTAGCAACAGTCCCTGCAGACCCCGTGGTGATTTTACTTGGAGCCCGAGGTGGTGCTCCAAACACCCAGTGTGTGACCTTAATCATGCATAGGGGGTGTACGTACAAATTGACCCTCTCCAAAGGGAGAAGGGCCCTCTTACTTCACCTAACCCCTGACAGCCAAAAGGCAAAGTGGGGAAAATAGGGATGGTGGTTCTCTTTGTCAAAGCCTGTAGAGACCCTAGTCCCTCAACCCCTGGAAGGGTTAGAATGGGTGGGTCCTACTCACCGAAGCTTGGAGAGAGTTGGTTTCTCTCCGCCTTGCGGCTCAGGTTGCCCTCACTTCCAAAGGCTTAGCCAAAGCATCAGCCTGGGGATCGGCACCTCAGCTCTTCCCAAAAGGCACCTCAACTCTTCCCAAAAGGAGAGAACCTTGGCACATGGGAAGTGGTTAGCCCAGAAAAAAATGACCAAAATAGACAAAAAACAGAAAATGTGGAAAAAAGTGACAAACACGAAACGGTTAAGAGAGATAAATAAAGAGACCACAGCCAGAAGGCCAGGGGGTGTGACAAATTGTCCTGCCCCAGCCAAAAGGTCCAGGAGAAGGATGTGCTATGGATACTTATAGGGAAGTGTGCAGTGCTAGCACAGTGTGGTACTAAACAAACCTTTCTCTGCATCATAACTGGATAACCCCAGCATTTGCAAAATACTAAGCCCTCTTTTTTATTCCTGCAAGGAGCCAGTCCAGACCCACTGATAAGAAAATAAACTGAGTTTGAAGAAACTCAGGGAGCCCGAGGTGTGCTCCCACCACCACCAGTGCAGTGACTAACACGTGCATAGGGGGCGTGCGTACGAACGTTTGGACCCTCTCCCAAAGGAGAAGGGCCCCGGGGTTCCCCTAACCCCTCTCGACCATAAGGCCGAGGAGGGGAAAATAGGGATCGGTGGGTCCTCTTTGCCAAAGCTTAGAAGGACCCTCGTTTCCTCCACCCTCGGAAGGGTTTTGGACGGTGGGTCCTCTGCACCCGAGGGTTTGGAGAGACCCACTTGGGCTTCCCTCCGCCTTGCGGCTCGGGTTCGCCCTCGAGGGGACCGAGGCTTTCCCCAAAAGGACAAGAGCCTCAGCACATTTGGGGAACGGAAGGCCCGTTAGGGTCGACCGCACAGCCCAAAAAAAAAAAAACGTGACAAACTACAAAAAACAAATAACGTGAAAAGTGACAAACGTGAGAGGGAAAATAAATAAATAAAGGACCCCAGCCAGAAGGCCGGGGTGGGGCGTGCAAAAATTGTCCTACCCCATCCAAAAGGACGGGGTAAGGACGTGAAGCGCTAACCTAAAGGGAAGTGCGCAGTGCAAGTGCCATACTAGTGCATGGTGATTTTGAGGATCACCCGTGCATATTCGGCACCCCCGAGTTTCCCCGGGGGCACAGTGCAGCCTCGGACTCCAGGCAGCCAGCCAGTCGGCGTCCGACCAAGTGTTTCTCCGTCTCACCAGCAGGCACTTTCCAGCCCCTGGCATGGGAATGGGTACTCCACTGGGCTTTTCGAAAGACTCCCTAAGATAAGAAAATAAACTACACTTGATCTTAGCCAGAAGGCCGAGAGTGTTGCTGGTTAACTACCTCTGTATGTGATCATCACTGACTATAATATTGACACACTCAGTGAGATTACCAAGATATTTTTTTTTTTTTTTTAACAAAATGATGATTTCATGTGCTTTGTATGTAAAGACTACTTTTTACCTCCAGTCCACCCTGAAGGCAGCTGATGGAATTAATACATCAAATGCTGTGGTAATCAATGCAATCAATTCCAGGTACTGAATACATTTAAATCTTCATTATAATCAAAGATGAAAGTGTAATTTTGAAAGATAAACTACAACTCTTTAACATGCTTGTTAATTAAATAAAAGTAGAGAAAAATGTTGAAAGATGCTTGACATGAAATGTCTCAACAACACTTGTCATAATTGTTAACTTTTGATCTCCTTTACAAAATAATTTTAGTCGGAATCTGTATAATTCTGACACCATTAAAACGTAAAAATGAAAGTTCATATCACTTAAAACAGTGGTATGACAGGTTTCGATTGCCAGAAAAATTGGATATTTCATCTCTTCATATGCAGTTTCATACAGCAAAATGTTTTTAAAAACATTCAAAGGTATTTTATTGCTTTTCATGGCTTTAAAGTGTTGCTCTCTTTGGGGGGGTGCACTAATATCTGCTACCCCATATCGCCGGCATTCGCTGTCTACCACAAATTGCATATGCACTAACATATGCGATTAATAACGCAATGGTTAGCTCCAGCGATAAGAGCTGTCCTTTGCGTTGCAGCTCCGTCACTGGACCGTGGGGCATGCTGGGAGAAATCCATGACGGATCCCTCAAAGAGCGCTGTGGAGAGAGGCCCATGGGCTTCCTTTGGGCAAAACCAACTTTTGCACGTGGAAAAAAAGAATGTCAATGATTGATGTTGATGAAGAGGAAACATGGAAATACTGTAGATCTGAAATGAAAAATATTTGTATAACATATACATGGGAAATTATTATTTCTATGCTATCAGAGAGCAATAAAACATTAATACAATACCAACCATTCTTGGGATCCACTGAAGCATCCTTCATCAATGCCTTTGGGGCCCAATCATGATTTTGCGCGGTGAACATGAAGGAGTTGCAGTGGCGAGTTGCAGTGGCAGACACAAATACACTGGGTCAATTCAGTATTGCGCCGGCAATAGAACAGATGCTTCACTGCTACTTTTCCCAAATACACTGTAGGAAAAAGTTGGTTGAGTGACACTAATTAGATGATTTGCTAACAAAATGGTTTGGAGGAGCCACCCGAGTTTGAAAAGCAAATGTTGCCTGATCAGACGTATGAGTGTGAGAAGTATTGCAGATGTTAGAAAGGTAAGCTACAGTAAAGGAGGTGGGACCAGTTGGAGTGACGAATGCGTTCTTGGCCAACTTAACCTCTTTAGCATCACGAATATACAGTTGGTATCCAGCTACAAGCTGGTACACCTAGGTGGCGCTGCTTAGCCAAAAAACAATTAAACAATTCAGATACTAATATTGTATTATCACAAATTTATTAAAAAACATAATTCATTGAACAGAATAAAAAAGATATTTTGGACATACAAGACATACAACATAAAACATATAACAATTGAGGCGAGGCTGAGTATAACTTTTGAATGTATATGCTGAGGCTTAGTTATTATGTGATTGTTCTATATATCACAGAGGCTTTTATATAGTATTATAGTTACCAGTCCCAGGGCCGTTTTTAGTAAGGTGGTTTTCGCAGGGATAGTTGTAAATTTGTGCACTGGACTTCCTCCCGTTATCTGAGCCAGATTGTATTTGTAATCCGATTGGATGGTCTACCTTTTTGTAAAGGGACCGGCTCCAGGTGGTGTCCGTCCAATGCTTAAGATCTTCTGCTGTAGAATATTGTAGTGGACTGTATGCCAGTATAATTGCGGCGCTGGGCTGTATTTCTGGGCTATCACAGGGCTCCCGATACGCGTTTCTCTGCCTGTTAGTGTATCGGCGGCTTCATCAGCTGACCCAGCCTCGCCTCAATTGTTATATGTTTTATGTTGTATGTCTTGTATGTCCAAAATATCTTTTTTATTCTGTTCAATGAATTCTGTTTTTTAATAAATTTGTGATAATACAATATTAGTATTTGAATTGTCAATTGTTTTTTGGCTAAGCAGTGCCACCTAGGTGTACCAGCTTGTAGCTGGATACCAACTGTATATTCTTGATCTATAGAGGCAGTGGCGTAACTATAGTGGGTGCAGGAGATGCAACTGCTATGGGGCCCGGCCGCCTAGGGGGGCCCGAGGATCCCAGCAGATAATCCCCTGCATCCGCTATAATTGCCGCACTGCCTGCACTTTTAATGTATTTGACATGGTGGGAGGCAGGAGGCGGCGTAGTACAGGCTGCTTGGTACGCTAGACAAGAGGACGCTGCAGCTACTTTCTCTCTCCGAATGCCGGGCGCCGCTCACTGATATTTTCTACCAGCATGCGCCCGGCGGCTCCTTCCTTCACAGGAGGAGCAGTGAAACTTTCATGTAGTACTGTTACTATGCTGCGGCTGCGCAGGGACGCCGGAGGGAGGGAGGGCGGCATAGAGCTCCTCCCCACAACACAGTAAGAGCCGAGGCAGAGAGTCTGGTGGCCGCTGGGAGACTTCCGGGCACGGACTCAACTGGTGCAGAGCCTGCAGTATGGCCACTCAGGAGGATCAGGTAACTCGGTGGAGTGGAGGGACGGGCTACCCTGTTGATACTTTTTACCCAGCCCACCTACATTTGAGAGCCCTGCTTCCTTCCCCATGCATGTGTATGTGCCAACCCCCATGTTAGAGCCTGCCTCCCTACACTCCGACTCCTGTGCCTTCCTGTGACCTTCCCTGCAAGTGACAGCCTGCCTGTCACCTGCATGTGTCTCCACCCCTGCCTGTGAAAGCCTGCCCCCTCTCCAAACTGCATATGCCCCACCACAAGTGACAGCCAGCCTCCCCTCCCCTGCCCGTGTGTGACTGTGTGTGTGTGTGTGTGTGTAAGCCTGCCTCTCTCACCTGCATGTGTCTGCTGCCCCCCCCCCCCCAGCCTGCCCACCTTTCCCATTTGTATGTGCCCCCACAGCCAGCTTCCCCTGCCCTCGTGTGTGTGTGTGTGTGTGTGTGTGTGTGTGTACGTACGTGCAGGTCCCTCCTATATTTTATTTGGTCTCACTTATATTTACAGATTTTTCTTCCAGGGCTAATTTATGGTCCCAATCTGGCTCTGGATATACTGTATATCACCCCTGTCTGTCCACACATCTATGCTCTGTCTGTCCATTTATCCATACAGTCTCTTTCTCCCCTATACTTTATCTCTCTCTCCCTGACATTATCTCTCTTGCTTACCTCTCTTTATCTCTCACTCCTGCTTGCACCCCTCCCTGTCCTGCTTCTCCCACTCTCAGCCTGACAGAAAGGGGGGGCCCTATCAAGATTTTGCTATGGGGCCCATAGAGTTCTAGTTACGCCCCTGTATAGAGGTACACAATTCCTCTAATTAGGAGGCTGCAGCTTGGCTAAAAAGGCCATCATCCCTAGTATAAATCTGTGTAACCAGCGCTTTTGGGTGACCCTAGTGGCCACAAAAGTATTGTCTTTAGCATCACAGTTGGTCACTGTAGGCGAATTGCAAAACATTTTAAGGTATTGCAGTGCTTTAGAGTGTGGCTCTCTTTGGGGGGGATGTACCAACATCTGCCGCCCCCCATTACCGGCATTTGCCGTATACCGCATTCTTAATAATTGCATATACACTAACATACGCGATTAATAACCCAAAGGATAGCTCTTTGGATGAGATGCCATTTGTGTTGTGGCTCCTTTGCTGGACTCTACTCATGTGCGGAGTGACCTGCCTGCTGTTGTCCAGGAACTTGTGGACAGTTTGCTAAGAAGACTGCAGTAATCACTGCATGTGGTGTACAATACAGAAATCAATAAAATCCAATTGATCTATGTGTTGTCAGTTTCCAATCACTTTTGTCTACATAGCGTAATTACTAATTGCTAGCATCAACAGTATACACTTTCTGGTTCATGTCAGGATTAATTGAGCTCACACATGCAAGCCAGTAGTAGTAGAAGCATATGAAAGGATCTGGACCTCCCACCCATTTGAACGTGCAGTAAGTGTATGCAGAATACAGAACTGGAGGCCCAGATGGTTTCATGAGAGAAGCTGCTAAATGGTAGGTGAGCCTACAGGTTGATAATGTTGGGCATTTTAGGGCAGGAAAACACTGTGTAGCATATTGGGGAAGCTGGTACATTTAGGAGGGGGAATACAAAGGGGCACTGTTGCAGCATATTGGAGGAGAATTGTGTTACTTGAGCTTCCATACAAAGACTTGTATTAGTGATTGGCAGCTCTCAATCAGTTATTCAGTAGATGTGCAATGTTATTATTCATCTCTTCAATGTGCCACAACATAGGCCCTTATTCTGTTTCGTGCGGTACGGCCCGCGTGCGGCCGTACCGCCGATGTTTTTACTCTGCACATGCGCAGAGGTCAATCTGCGCATGTGCAGCCCCCTTCGCCGCAGACGTATTTCGTCCGCCGCAAAGGGGGCGTATAGGGGCGTGAGAGGCTTCATGCCCTCATTTCCCTATGTGTACGCCCCGCGTTTCATGGGCGTTCCCATGCAAACGCGGGGCGTATGCATGGTAATGAGGGCATGACGCAACTCATGGGGGCGGAAAGCTGACGTCGCCGGATGTCAGCTTTCAGCCCCCATACAAGCTACCACACGGACGATTGTCCGTGTGGTCTCAGCTTGCGGGAGCTGCCGGGGCGTGCGGACCTGCCTTCGATGGTCGACGACCATCGAATGCAGGGGGCAGCTCCCAACATGGTGGAGGCGTACGCCCCGCCATTTTCATGCGGATCGGCAGCCGTCCGTGTACGGACGGCCGTGCCGATCCGTCTTGTAGGCGGGGATTCGTCTGGTGCTGTCGGAGCCGCATATGCGGCTCGACCGCACCAACCAGAATAAGGGCCATAGTGTGTGTGTGTGTGTGTATGTGTATGTGTGTCTGTTTGTGTAAGGATGGATGATGCTGTTATCACAGCTCACCAAAATACAAATCTACACAAGAACCATTAACAAACAAATAATTTTCAGTAATATTAACACTGTCCTAATAATATTGTCATTCTTTACAACATCATTTACACAGTTATTAATCAATGTATCCACATTTTAACGCTGTTAATACTAGAAGAGTTACATCAGTAATGTGTAATGATCTACGGCACAAATGAGCCTGGTTCGATGATCACTGTTTGCTCTGTTGCATTTTTAAATATGAGTTTACATGTTATGCCTGGTAAACAGAACCGTGTACTGAGGGATTGCAGTATCACTTCTCTGCACTGTGCTGTTGGTCATAAAAACAATCTATGAATTTGATGATAACCTGACTGCTCTCACACCGGGCCAGTACAAAAAAAGGCATTCTGAATAAATTGCTAAAAATAACAAATATTCCCAATGAGAACACTTTTGAGGAAATTTACTAAGATGGGAGTTCTATTTCACACGGGACGTTGCTAGGGGTAACCAGAGTCTACTTCTTATTTATATTGCACCTTATGGAAGATAATAGATAGTATCTGATCGGTTGCCCATAGCAACATCCCATGGGAAATAGAAATCCCATCGCAGTAAATTCTCCCCTTTGAGTCATTGTTTTTGCGTACAGGAGCCACTAACAAAAATACTCAGTTTGTGCACATTAGTATCATTGTACATTGTACTATTTGTGCCAGGGGTTCCTAGATGGGAGTTCTATTGAATCAGATTATATATATTATCTTCTGGAAGGTGCTAAATAAATAAGAAGTCTATTCTCATTGGTTGCTTTGGGCAACATCTCATCTTCAATAACTCCCAGCTTTCTGATTTTCAATTTTCTTAATGGAACAAGAGAGAGTGGGAGAGAGACAGAGACAAAGAGAGAGACATAGAGGCCCATTTATCATTTAATATTTGCGGCTAATCCCCCAGCAATAAACTATTTTCGGGGGATAGCCACAAATATTAAGTATTCCCCGAATGTATCACAGGAGGTCGCAGCAGGAATATCTGATCCCTGCTGTGATCCCTCCGGCCCCGGGGCCAGCCTCATCCACCATAGGTTTCTTTCGGGGATGCGGTGCTGCCCTATATATCAATATTGGACAGCATTGTATAGGGTCCAGAGGCTACTGCCATCCTTAGAAGCGACCCTATGGGCTAAAGGTCGCACTGCCGGCGGAGTCAGCGCTAACTGCGCATGTGCAGATCCCCAGCACTTGGCTGAGCATACAGCAGAGATGGGCTTCTTTCATAGCCCCTGTCCCTGTATGTGCAGGAAAGTATATCCCAGCAATTAGATCGCATATTACATTGCGATCCTCACCAGCAATTTTCTGCCCAGATCACATTGTATATGCAATCCTTCTTAAATGGGGAGAGAGAGAGAGACTGCTTCACAGGTCCACTGGCCAAAGAAATCCTTAAAAAGATGGGTGCCGGATGACCTCCGACAGTCGGGATTCCAACGCTCAGTAAACCGACATCGGAATCCCAAATGTTAAATGCTTAACAGTCAGAATCTCGACTTACAGGGGCTATTCTACCTTGTCCAGAAAGCCCCATAGAGGGAGAATAGAACCTGTGGTGAGTGCAGTGAGCCTCCAGGCCCGCAGCATGGTGAGTGCAGCGAGCCTTAAAGGGCTTCAATGAGCTTGACCCCCTGTCTTTGTACCTGCAGTCGGGATTCCGATATTGTTATACTGACCGTCAGAACCCTGACTGCCGGCTCGCTATACCACACCCAAAAAGACAACCAGGACCAGACTTTAGCCTCAAAACCTATACCCTAATAGATGTATTGTTTTGCTATTTCCAAGCCCTTAACATCAGAAACCATTGATCCATAATATCTTACACTGAAGAAAGTTAACAAGCTCAGACAGCTGTATGGAAGTGTTATTAATGGCTCTGCATCTTTGACTGTATACATGCTAGAATGCCTGTGTTTCTGGATGGAAGGGTGGCGAACAGGATATCTTTATCATTACTTATTAGGATAAGGATTAGTCATTTGAGCTTTGGTTCTGTAGGATAATGTTCATTTCTATAAACTCCTTATGAGATAGCGTATAGCTACTGTAAAAACACACACACAAATGTGATTATAATAATCCTCCAGCTAAATCTGCTGGTAGTGGTGGCTATTCAGTACATATTGTACATCACATTAGTTACATTGAAGTAAATTAATATTACCGCTCTAAAAGGTAATACGGAAGCAATGTTATACAGCAGTTATGCATATGTACTGTAGGTATCTCTCACCTGATTCTGCAGATAAACACCTGCACTCAAACATACACTTCCACAAGCCAAGGGAACAGTAATAGATGCAGACTCTGACTAAAAAAAAAAAAAAAATCTCTGCTAGAAAATAATATAATCACAAACCCTAATTTCTATCTTTATTTTGCTACTAAATCCACATATTTTTTCTCGACTTCTGCTGATTAGAAACTAAGCACACATTGCCCCATGTGTATGCCCTATAGTGGTGGCAATGCCCAGTCCCATGTGTTGGCATTGTTAGCTCAGATCTTGAGCACATATAGTAAGAGAAGTAGGAAGGGTGGCTCCTGTGGAGCTTAAGATCCAGGAGCCGAGGAGGAGAAAGGGTGCGCTGGAATCCCCCTTTCCTCCCCCCCTCTATGCACCAGAGAATAGAAGGTAGAAGATTCTGCCAGCGGGGAGCTGCCACTGCAGGGTCTCTGACTGCGGTGGTCCCTCTGCCACCTTGGAGTAGACAGATACTAGAGTTCCTACCAAAATATGAAGTGTCAGTCAGAGAAGAGCATAGTATGGATTCTGGGAGTGCTGGTACTCTGTTAGAATGGAACCGCTTGGGCAATGAACATGAAAGCCTCACTGGCAACGAGCATGTAAGTATTGTTGGCAATGAGCATGTACCCCCCGGCAACAAACATGTACCTCCCCTCGGGCAACGAGCATGCCACCTCCCCCCTCCTCTGGCAGGGGCGCAAAGCCCCCATAAAATGGAGAGGGTGTGGCCCGGTGGAATAATATATAAACGTAGGGTACTGGTCACTGGGTGGCAGGCGGGATCATTACTGCACACACAAAGGGAGAGAGAGAACAGGCTGCAGTTGTATTTCTCCAGGTCATACTCATCGTACACAGGATCGGCCATAATCAGTCTTCTGATTTCCTCCCTTGGATCACTGGCTGATAGATTAGAGATTAGAGAAGTCATCAGCATGACAGTCAGCAACATGAATGTGTGACCGCATGCTGAGAAGGTTGCAACCTACTTTGGAGTCAGGACCTACAGTTTGAGAACCTCTGTATTAGAGCAATGGAGTTATTTCACCATGCAGAGAGATAGTGAGCAGGAACAAATTTTTATAGTTTGGGAATCCAATTGATTAATTATCATATTGATAAAATGAGTATCCTACAGGAAAAATGCAGTAAATCTAATAAATACAATTTATAATCCAACTCAGATATCATAAAATAAAAAATAAAAACAATAATGAATATAAAACTAAAATATAGAAAATATATCTGTGTATTTGAATTCATACAAACTATTTTAATATAGCGGTTTGTGGGAACTGCCCATAGACAACCATGTTAATCGTTAACATGGGTGTCTATGGAGCCACAAATAGCCAATCAGCCGTGAAGCTCCTGCAGCTGAGGGGAGGACCCAGTGTATGATGTCAAAGCCAAATCCCCCATTAGGGAGAGGAGCCACAAGTGTAAACTTCAGTTCGTGATGGTGTCGGGACAATCGTGGATGCCTACTTTGGAACAAAAAGTATGCGATCTTCACCAGAGGACATGGTTAGTATAATTTGCTTTCACAGGTACCCTAATGGATTACTACTGGACATATCAAGACAGGAAAGGATGGAATGTCACTAGGTGGTGCACTTGAAGAGAAAGTTAACATAAAATATAACCTTTATTAAATTCTTGGTACTTATGTAGTAACTGGGCTGCCGATTTTGAAATCGGGTCCATCGCATCGCATCGCACCCGACCATATCGCATGCGATGCGATGCGATGCGATGCGATGGACCCGATTTTTCCATAGGATTCAATGTTAAAATGGACTGAGTCCATTTTAACATAGAATTCAATGGGAAAAGGGGTCCTTTTCATACCCCTACTATCCAAGTGGGCATGGAGTTGGATATAAACCTGTGGCGAGCGTAGCGAGCCACCGAGCCCGAAGCGTGGCGAGCGTAGCGAGCCCCGCGAGGGGACACAGAATACCGTCCCCTCGCGGGGCTCGCTTCGCTCGCCACGCTTCGGGCTCGGTGGCTCGCTACGCTCGCCACAGGTTTATATCCAACTCCATGCCCACTTGGATAGTAGGGGTATGAAAAGGACCCCTTTTTCCCATTGAATTCCATGTTAAAATGGACTCAGTCCATTTTAACATTGAATCCTATGGAAAAATCGGGTCATCGCATCGCATCGCATCGCATGGTCGTATGCGATGCGATGCGATATCGCATCGCATCGCATCTGATTGTATGCCTTAACTTAAGGCATACAATCATAAAATCGGCAGCCCAGATACTACATAAGTACCAAATTCTTAAATAAAATGTTGCAAAATATTGACATACAATACATATATGACAAGACAAACGTGTTTTAAAAAGGATACTAGATCCTTGCACAGTGGTTCCCCACTGCACTCACTTCCCTGGTATATGTTTATATTTTATTGTAACAGCAGGCGTTTCACACAAAATAATAAAAAGATGTTATATCTATTAACTGCAAATCGTCTCTTATTCGTATGTGTGCTATAAACCTTTTAATTAAGGTTTCTAGGGAAGACAATTGCCTTTAAGGAAATGTTTTTTTTCGTATTTTAAGTTAAGTGTGCAAATACATGTACCGATGTCATATACAATATCGGGCAGTGTGTACTGCACTCAAAGTCCTAGATAGGTGGATAACTGGTGGGTGTTGTATTCAAGGCTCAAGTCCTCCAGGCTGGCCGGGCACAGGGTACAGGCTGAATTCCCGACACTGTGACACCCGCCGCTTGGGGACAGATACCTGGTAGCCTCATCACTTCTCAAAATAGAGAGGGACAGTCATTATACAGGACAATTGTATTTGAGTGGAGACTTGCAGCGTTTTAAATGGGGTGCGCGGGCATAGGTTTCACTATCATGTGCAATGAATCTGGCAGTGTGTACTGCTCTTAGTTCCAATGCCAGTAAGCAGAGGATTTGTAAATGCTGATAGCTAAGATCCCTTGAGCACTGTGTCACCCGCCGTTCAAAGGGAAATCCTTAGTCGAGATCCCAACAAATAAGGCGGGGATCGGGGTTTGTACATGTATCACCTCCGATGTCCTGCCGCTCTGAAAGCAGATGGGCGCCACAACCACCGCTGCTGCGTGAACACGGACCCAGTGTCGACTGGCGTTCGTGAGTGATGCTGCTTTTTAAACTAAACACAATCAAAATACATTTCAGGGGGAAGGGAGGCAGGGGGGAATACACACACTGTGGGTGCAATGGTCTGTGTACGCTTCGCAAACAAGCTTCGTCAGGACCAACCTGACAGGCTGCTGGGGCCATTTTTTATACCATCATACTCATCAATATTCATGAGCTGTGTGGGCATGAATTTGTCACTCCGCAACTTTATTAGTTGGTATTGTATCCACATCAAGCGGGCATGTATGGGTTAATTAACCCCTTGCATGCTTACATGCCACTATCGTTTCTATATTGAAGATGGAGAAGGTTTGGTTCTTTAGGAAATAACCAGAGGGTATGTGCGGGTACTCAGCGTTTATTTCGCACAAAGGCATACGTGGATCCCCAGAGTGGGACCCTATGTTGGTATTGTAATCACCCGGGTTGGAGGAGCAGAGCAAGAAAATATGTGTATGTATGGGTATATGAATAGTACATGATAGATGATGGTGTCATTTATAACTTATACACATCTCTGCTATCGTCAAAATCATTGGTGGAAAATATTTCTGCAACCAAGACCAGGCTCAATGAGCCTGGGGCTTGTAATTGTCAGGCAGGGGAACAGAGAAGCCTGCACACATCTGACTGCAAATAGCATATGGCAGTGATGGCTAACCTTGACACTCCAGCTGTTGTTGAACTACACATCCTAGCATGCCCTGCATCAATTTTAGCATGGCCAAATAGTAAAACTGATGCAGGGCATGCTGGGTAGTTCAACAACAGCTGAAGTGTCAAAGTTAGCCATCGCTGGCATATGGCCTGAGAGCAAATTTGGATTCACCATTTGAATGAATGGTGAAATCCATTTGTATTCTTTCGATGGTGTATTCATTCGTATTTTTGGAAATAAGTATACTGGCAGTTGCAAATTCTGAAAATATGAATTTACACACGTACTGTATATGGCTACGAATGGCTATGAATACAGGCATTCGTAGCCTTCAATGTTAGTAAATTTCCCCCAGTATGTGTTAGCTGGATAGTTTTTCAATGAGTTTCATTTTAATATGTGGGTCATCACGGATGGCCATCTGAATACATGCTAGAGTTAGTTATAAAACATATACATATGATGTACGTACAGTACTACGTATGTAAATACACAACAAATCTCAGATATTATCTGGCAGTCTATAATACATGTTTCCTTAGTTGCCATGGCTATTATGTAATGGGTTCTAGAATACTAGTTTTGGCAAATGCATTTTGTAAAAATGGAAACAGGTATATAAGATAGATAGATAGATAGATAGATAGATAGATAGATAGATAGATAGATAGATAGATAGATAGATAGATAGATAGACAGATATATATTGAGACAGTGAGAGAGATTGATATTTAATAGAGATTAATCGATGTCCTTTGAGTCAACTCTAAAAGAGAATAGGAGGCCCACATAAGATGTTTTTCTCAAATATATATCATAGCTGGGGTTTGTAATGACCCTGTTCTTAAAAGTTCCAGAGCTAAACGTCCCTGTCGAGATGATACTTCTAAAGAATAAAGCGTGCAGGTATGGCCCCGGAAGGTAGCTTCTAATTGAAATATCTTTGTTTGTTGTGGTTGCCCCCTGCTTGTCTGATATGTGAACACAGCATGTCTGCTCCACTTCATGTCAAGATCGTTAGAATAGCTGAGCGTTTGCAGCAGGAAAATAACTGTTGCAGGATCCAAACCTCCATTTACCTAGTAGTTCTTGCAACATAAAAAAATATATATATATATATATATATATATATATATATATATATATATATATATATAATAAAAAAGGCCTCCAATTTCCAAGCTCTGTGCACACAGTGTAATAATAAGAGGATTTAGAGTTTGATTGCTTTCAAGTCATTTTAAACCACTGCAAGCAGTCAGTTATCCATGCGTAGATAGGTTAACAAACCGCTTTCTTAACACAGAACATAAAGAACAGCAATTGCATTATCTTATTTGTGGTAATGAATTCACAGAACATTTGCCAGCCTTTGTAGTCTCAAGAAAAAAATGATAATGGCATATAAAGCAGCATGGAAGGGTCATTCTGGGCCAGCTTTTTATTAAACACAGAACATATCAGTTCGGTCCAAGGAGGAATATACAGTGCATATACCATACTGTATAGTACATTACTGATTTTGCTATATGCAAAATATGGTTGAACAGATTGAGATGCTTTAGAACACATTTGCTGTGCAATATGCAAACACTGTGAGATATTCATTACCAGTGAATGTTGCAAATAAACCTGCAATAATGTCCTTATTTGCTATTTTTCCCCAGTTTTTTACATTTCCCACTATTCTCCTGTTTTTATGATATGGGCACTGTTGGCATGTTTGTATTTTTTTTATATATAACTATCATCATCTACTACTACTATACCCAATATCATTGTCTATTACCGTCATTTATAGCTAGCAAATCTATTTAAATCAAAAACCTGATGACAATATTTAGTTCTGAACCATATTTACATATACTGCAAGTGTCCAACGTGCTCTGTATATTAATGTATTTCCTGATCATTTTTGTGCACCATCAAAATACTAACATCAATGCTTGCAATAGACCAGGCATTTGGTGGGTCAATCGAAGGACGTCTGGCATGTGGGTGGACGGCGAGATGCTAGCTATAACGAGTTTCATCAGTATCATTGCCTCCTGTTACAAGCAGCAATATTGTGTGCACTGCAGCCGAGATTGGAGCTCTGTTTCAGTAGAGCGTGAATTAGACTTTCCCATTTGCCATGTGTGTTTTTAAACTGCCTTGAGTATATTTCCAGCAAGTTGTTGTGTTAAAATAATGTATCAAACCGGCGATCGATCGTGGAGTTAATTACGGACATGTACAATGAACACGGGCGTGAAAGGTGGAAAAGCTGTTTTCAGAATGCTGATTTCAATAATTAAATTGTTCACCTATGGCAGAAAAACATTATTACAGCTAAACGCATATAACAACAGCAGCGATCAAGGGATATGCACATAGCACCGTATTTGTCAAATAAAAGGACACATTCTAATGCCAACGTGATAAAATCTATGATTTTCATATCCAACCCATACATTTTACAGTTAAGACGCAAGGTAGAGTTATAGCTGTTACACCTGAACCGATTAATGCATTTACATAAGCCCTAGGGGAAGGCTTGAAGAGAAGCAGCAGGGGGGAGAAAAGATCTGTAGAATGAAAAAAAATATTTGAAAAAATGGAAAAAGCCTGTTGTAATGCGTCATTTTGTACGCTAGAGGGAGCTTTTAATCCACAATTGCAAGAGCTGTGCAAGAATTTCGGCTGAATCTGTGCTACAGCAGATAGAAGGCTAATCTACAATCAATTGAATCTATTGTATGAATCCTGAGCCAATATAAGATATTCACTAGAGGGAGAAGTTTGAGAAAGGCAGATTTCATAGCATATTGCGTTCATAACGCGTGGATTTTTTAATATCGAGAAATTGATTCAATCTTGTTTACTTAAATGTCGCTATGCCTGCAGATTGTTATCAAAAGTATCCCTAGGAGTATAAAACAGCAGCAGTTTTTTTTAATGAAACTTCTTTCTGGCAGTACCTGTGCCCATGCTAATCACATCCATTATCTATTGTGTTTCCAGCCACTGAAATCTGATCGCAGCTTCCTCAGCACTCAAGCATTTTCCAACATAAACGACACCTGTCACCAGGCTTCCATCCAATAATGCCTACCATGGGAAGCGACTGAGATCTCCTGCAGCCCAAGCTTGTTGTGTTCCCATTCACCCACCCCTGTCCTCCCTGCTGGCTTGTCAGTATGTGATCGGGGCACATTCAAACACACACACACACACACACACACACACACACACACGGACTTGTAGTTCCCCAAAAACTGGGACAATCAACCATGAAATGAAGTAGTTTATGCTCCCAATTTTTAGTTACACTTCTATTTATGACTGTCCTGATCATATTCATATGGATTTAATGTCACAATGGCTGTCAGTGGTATATTCTTTGAATTACAGGGTGTGATTGCCTACCAGACAAGCCATATATTCTCCCCATGATGTATAGAATATGGAATAATGCACTCTGATATACCCTGTTGTTAGCTGTTGAAGGAAAAATCGACTTGGCATGAAATAAAAAGGGAGGTATATAAATATATATAAATGCTGCCAGACGTGGGTTATGGTTGGGTGGTAGGATCAGAGGCTGCTATTACTGAGTTATTATGTGTTTCACAAAGCTGCACTGTGGTGTATAAATAGCATGGCTTTCTATAGGGTTGGAGATCTTATTGAACGCATTTCTACTAAACCAAATACAGACTTTTTAATACAAAATAGAGAAGAAAAAAAAACCAACACACCTGCTTATTAGTTTTGATTTAAACACACTGATGTGTATTATGCTGGGATTCTAGTGAGAAATCTAACAAGTCCCACTCATGACTCACCAGGCAGCAGGCACCAGGCAGCAGCAGCCGCAGATCATTGCTGGCTGGGTTACACGATGACAAGGAGGAATACATTGATCCGTGAGCGTGAGGAAGACAGACAGAGCTCTGCATCCAGCGCCCTCACCCTGCCTGCTGCCACTGATATCATATGATGTAGTCACTGGGCACTTGCTGCATCCATCGCCCTCTGGCATCCAATGCACACAGCAGGGTGAGATGACCGGAGCTTCTTGGGCATTATGGCATGCCAACACAGAGCACTGCACAGACTCCTACTGTGTTCAGTCTGTTGTGTAGAGAATGGTGTATATATAATTAGGTACACAGTGTTCGTAGTGCATAGGCATCTGAGTGATGTACTAATAAAATGCCATCCAAACTGCCACATTCTGTCAGTAACCAAGTGTACAGGATAGAATATATGGGTTGCTTTTATCATGTTAGCACTACAGACAGAAATGTTTTACTTGAAAGTGGATGTTTTTATTTATTTATTTGTTTATTTATGTATGTATTTATTTATTTAAATAAACGCTATTAGCACCTATCTCCAATGTATAATAACAGTCAACGTCCAGTTAAGGATTTGGTAACACTATATTGTGTTATGGCTGGAGCCGGATATATTGGTTTCCATGTATCATTTGTATCTGTGCTTGGTACATTGTAACCTACTGACTTCATAGTAATGAATGAATCTGCCCTCCAGTCAGTGTAACCAAAAACAGAACAGTATACTGTAGGTTTCCTATTCCTTGGAATTAGAGGGATTCCACCTCTCCTATGCCATGCCAGCAGGTACTGTACACTATAAAAAGCAAGCAGTGTCTCGTCACAGGCTCCACTTCCACTGAGGAACCACTATTTCACGCAATATTCTCCAGCCGGGGTTCTCCTATGTAGCAACTGGTGTCAGGGACGTTCCCTGGGAATTAAGGTTGTTGATCCTCTGCTGGGGTTGCCCTCTCATTATTACACATCTGAGTTCCAGTCCTTAAGGCAATGACTATTTATGCAATGCCCTCAGGGACTGCTGATAACAACAAGTGTTGCACCTTTTAATGTGCTCTGTGTAGTGTCTCCATGGTGTCTCCAACAAGAGCCCACAGTCGCCCTGATGGTGTTTCCTAAGATCTGCAGCGGTTAAATCAGCACAGAGATGCTGCTGACATATTAAAATGAAGTATAAATTAAAAAAATAACATAAAATAAAGTGTCCAACATATTTATATATAGTATATACTATATATAGTAAATATACAATATTTACACGACAACAGCAACAGATCCTCACTAATCACATACACATGATTGTGTGATCACGATGCAGAATTAACCCCTTTACAACCGAGGACAGTTTATAGACAGGAGTCTTGCTGTATATGAGGCAGACTAACTTTCCTCTGTATCTCACCCTCCTCCTGCTGTACTCAGGCTGAATGTAGATTATATGCAGTGCTCTGTAAGATGCCAGCCCTGCACATCCCATCTCCCTCTGCAACAGCCAGACATGGAGAATACTCAGCAGCAACTTCATCCTCCTTCCTGGATGGCAGCCCTCCTCCCTCCATCCTTGTGCTACATTAGCAGACAGCAGCGTCTGAGGTCACAGCTACCGCCTGATTGTATGCAGGGCACTGACAGCCCTGCCTGCCCCCCTCCCAACTCACCTTCTGCAAAGAGATCACCACTCCATGGCAGATGAGGGCTGTGAACTTCAATTGCTCTGCCATCCACAGCACATATACCCCCCAGCATCATGCTGATAAAGTGTTATCTAGATGTCAGTGAGCTTTATGTGAGTTATAGCACATGTATATCTATCTGTAGAGAGATATAGAGATATTTGGGTAGATAGATGGACAGATATGATAGATCAGAGAGATATTAGATAGAGTGGTAAAGATAGAAGATGATAGATAGATAGATAGATAGATAGATAGATAGATAGATAGATAGATAGATAGATAGATAGATAGATGGCAGAACTCCCTGTGCTAATTATGCATCGCAATCTTAATGTTATACCCCGGAGGCACAGTCACACAGACACCGGCTAGAAGAGTGCGAGGTGCTGCCTTTCCCCGCTCACACTACCTCTGTATCTCCTTTCTGCCAGTGACGCCTCTCCGCTAATTGACTGACGTCCCAGCCAGGCACCGCCCCCCTACAACTTCCGAACCTCCTATTGGCTGGCAGGAGGAGTGCGCTGCGCAAAAACAGCTAAGCTGTTAGCCGGGCGCTCAGACACTGCCAGCACCGCCAGCGGAGAGCACGGGAGCGGGCAGAGCTCAGTACCTGCTGCTGCTACATCATTACTGTACACAGCATATAAGTCACATCCCTGGGAAGCAGCAGGAGGAGGAGGATCACCACCAGCACCACCACTGTGGAGCCTGTGACATTGGGACACTAGCAGTAATAAAGTGACAGCTCCCAGACACACATATAAGTGACAGAAGAGACTGCTATTTATCATTACTGGTCCCTGCACAGAGGAGACTGCTATTCATCATTACTGGTCCCTGCACTGAGCAGGCTGTGAGAACGGAACTGTAGCCTGGATGCTTATCAATAATGTACCTGTGCACCTAGAGCAGTGGGGGGACCATGTGCAGCGGCGGCGGCTGTGACAGCCGGAGTGGCGGGGACAGGACTATCTGTGTGGTGCACTGACCCGGGACTGGCTGCTTGGGATTTATCGCCGGCGGAGGATACAGGGATACTAATAATAAGGGATTGTACTGATGGTGACTGCACGGCAATGCTGATGAGGGCTCCATCCTGCTGCACAGTGTGAGCCAGTGACCTGTGCGGAGGGGATGACACAGGGCCACTCTCCCTGCTTCTCACACCCGACAGCCCGCCGCGTCCCTATCACCCGGTGACCCCACCGCAGCTCTACCCTGGAGATGATTGTGTTCTTGGTGCTGGCGTGCATGGTGGACGGTGTGCTCTCCCAGCTCTCCTACAAGGTGCAGGAGGAGAGGGACCATGGCACCTTCGTGGGGAATATCGCCGAGGACCTGGGCTTGGACATTACAAAACTCTCCAGCCGCCGCTTCCAGAGCGCCCCCAACTCGCGGAGCCCTTACCTGGAGCTGAACCTGGAGAACGGCGTGCTGTACGTCCGGGAGAAGATCGACCGGGAGCTGGTGTGCAAGCAGAGCCCCTCCTGCCTGCTGCACCTGGAGGTCTTCCTGGAGAACCCGCTGGAGTTCTTCCGAGTGGAGATCGAGGTGCTGGACATCAACGACAACCCGCCGGTGTTCCCGGAGTCGGACATCCAGGTGGAGATCTCCGAGAGCGCCACCCCGGGCACCCGCTTCCCGCTGGAGAGCGCCTACGACCCAGACGTGGGCAACAACTCGCTCCGCACCTACGAGATGACCACCAACAGCTTCTTCGCGCTGGACGTGCAGACCCAGGGGGACGGCAACAAGATCGCGGAGCTGGTGCTGCGCAAGCAGCTGGACCGGGAGCAGCAGGCGCTGCACAGGTACGTGCTGACCGCCATGGACGGGGGCACCCCCCAGCGGACGGGCACGGCGCTGCTCACCATCAAGGTGCTGGACTCCAACGACAACGTGCCCGTGTTCGAGCAGCCGGTGTACACCGTCACCCTGCCGGAGAACTCGCCCCCGGGCACCCTGGTCATCCAGCTGAACGCCAGCGACCTGGACGAGGGCCAGAACGGCGAGGTGGTGTACTCGTTCAGCAGCCACAACTCGCCGCGGGTGCGGGAGATCTTCAGCATCGAGCCCCGCACCGGGCGCATGGAGGTGAGCGGCGAGCTGGACTACGAGGAGAGCAGCAGCTACCAGGTGTACGTGCAAGCCAAGGACCTGGGGCCGAACGCCGTGCCCGCCCACTGCAAGGTGCTGCTGCGGCTGCTGGACCTCAACGACAACGCGCCCGAGATCAGCTTCAGCACCGTGAAGGAGGCGGTGAGCGAGGCCGCCCCGCCGGGCACCGTGGTCGCCCTGTTCAGCGTCACCGACCGGGACTCGGAGGAGAACGGGCAGGTGCACTGCGAGATCCTGGGGGACGTGCCCTTCCGCCTCAAGCTTTCCTACAAGAACTACTACACCATCGTCACCGACGGCGCTCTGGACCGGGAGCTGGCGGGCGCCTACACGGTGACCGTGCTGGCCCGGGACCGCGGCTCGCCGCCCCTCAGCTCCAGCAAGTCCATCCAGGTGCAGGTGGCGGACGTCAACGACAACTCCCCCCGCTTCTCGCAGGCGCTGTACACCGTGCAGGTGACCGAGAACAACGTGCCCGGGGCGTACATCGCGGCGGTGAGCGCCGGCGACCGGGACCAGGAGGAGAACGCCCAGCTCACCTACCACATCCTGGAGTGCGACATCCAGGGCATGTCCGTCTCCACCTACGTCTCCATCAACTCGGACAACGGCTACCTGTACGCCCTGCGCACCTTCGACTACGAGCAGCTCAAGGAGTTCACGTTCATGGTGGAGGCCCGGGACGCGGGGTCCCCGCCGCTGGCCGGCAACGCCACGGTCACCGTGCTCATCCTGGACCAGAACGACAACGCGCCCTCCATCGTGTCCCCCCCGCAGGGCAGCAACGGGACGGCCCGGGAGCTGCTGCCCCGCACGGCCGAGCCCGGCTACCTCTTCGCCCGGGTGGTGGCCGTGGACTCGGACGAGGGGGAGAACGCCCGGCTGACCTACAGCATCCTGCGGGGGAACGACATGAGCCTCTTCCGCATGGACTGGCGGACGGGCGAGTTGCGGACGTCCCGCAAGATCACCAGCAAGCGGGACCCGCAGCGGCCGTTCGACCTGGTGGTGGAGGTTCGGGACCATGGACAGCCGCCGCTCTCCTCCACCGCCCTCATCCAGGTGCAGATCGTGGACAGCTCCGTGGAGCGGCAGGGGGGAGAGCAGCGGCCCAGCAGCCGCTCCACAGACACCGCGCTCGACCTCACCCTCATCCTCATCATCGCCCTGGGCTCCGTCTCCTTCATCTTCCTGCTGGCCATGATCGTGCTGGCCGTCCGCTGCCAGAAGGAGAAGAAGTTGAACATCTACAGCTGCCTGGCCGGGGACTGCTGCCTGTGCTGCTGCCCCCCCTCCTGCTGCTGCAGCCGCCAGGGCAGAGCCCGCAAGAAGAAGCTCAGCAAGTCGGACATCATGCTGGTGCAGAGCTCCAACGTGCCCGGCGCCACCCAGGTGCCCGTGGAGGAGTCCGGCAGCTTCGGCTCCCACCACCACAACCAGAACAACTACTGCTACCAGGTCTGCCTGACGCCAGAGTCTGCCAAGACCGACCTCATGTTCCTCAAGCCCTGCAGCCCATCGAGGAGCACCGACACCGAGCACAACCCCTGCGGGGCTATAGTGACCGGCTATGCGGACCAGCAGCCTGACATCATCTCCAATGGCAGCATCTTGTCCGGCGAGGTAAGACTGAACTCTATATATAGCACTTGTCTATTCATGTCACGTACAGCGCTACTGCCTCTGCTGCCACCACTGCTGCCGCTGCTGCTGCTGCTGCACTCATCCATTCCCCACTAAGCTCGGTTAACGTTTTAAATAACTTTTCCCTTGTAACCAGATGTTAGTGATCGCTTATCTGCAAATCCCTTTCCAGGCTCAGAGGAAATCCACTATCTCTGATTTACACTCATTTATTCCCTGTTAGAAATCTATAATATATACACTTCTAGCTATCTACCTATAATTCATATATATACTGTGTGGTGTGTGTGTATCTATCTATCACATACTCATTCTGCACCTCTGTTTTGGTTTCTGCTGTATTGATTTATTGTCAAAGTCCTGAAATGCCAAATGCATGCTGTGTAATATGTGTAACAAGAAAATCAATGCATTTAGTATAATACATTTTGGTAAATAATATATTGGTAATAACCGTTCAGTCTTGGTATAAGAACACACAGAGCTTGGTGTTGTGCACTATTTTGCTGTTCCATAAAGAGCTGCCATTAGAATTCCCATAGAAAACTGTTGCAGCTTGCAGCTCACTCTGCCTGAATGTGAATGAACCCAGTCTGGCACTGAAATATTAGGGGGATTTTTGTCTGCGCAGGGACGCCTTAAATTGTCACTGTTCACAGAATAATCTGTCATTTGATTTATTGCATATGGTCTGAAATCCGTTCTTCAATGAGCATGTATAGTGTATAGTCTATTGAAAATATTAATTTGTCAGTAGAATCTGCTGGTTTTATATTGTATGTGTGTGGTGTGTGTGATGCTCAGGAAATGTACAAACTGAATATATGCGTTTAAATGAAATTAGTTCTGCAGCCATTTTAAATGTAGGCTACATGGATCCAATCAGTAAATAACCTGCCTTTTTATACTGTATCTGGCATCCTTTCATCCCTTTGCAACCATTGGTATTGGTATATGGAGATTGTACAGTATGTCTGCTTGTAAACCCACCCATTTGGTGAGCACAGTACTAAGTGCATGTGTTTTTCTTGGGTTCAAAAAATGCCATCACGCCAGTGTCTGGGGAGGGAGGGGATGACTGCCCTCTTATGTTTGTATATTTTCTCCAATTGAACATATTCCGCTGAATAAGAAGCGATCTCAGTTTTTTATATGCTCCAACAGCTGGAGGCCTAGACATCTCTGTATACACTTTTAATCAATCAGCCCAGTAGCTCTGAGCTGTTTCATATTGCTTGTAGTGACATTTAGAGTCAAATTGTGTCTCATTTATTTTTTAGAATAAACACCAACGCACAGAACTCAGTTATCTAGTTGACAGACCACGACGGGTAAACAGGTACGAAATGTGTTTGGGCGTCTCCTCTTTCATTTGTGTTATTTTGTACAGTGGACATTATTGTGGATAATAACAAAGACTCCATCAAAAATCCTGTGACTCATTCCCAAACTAGGAGCATCCCCAATGCCAACAGGCTTATTCACTCACTGTGACCCAGTAGAAATGTCTAACTCTGGAACATGAAATAATTCTGTATATTGTTGCACATTACAGTTACATGTGTATGTCATTGCACATTGCATTTAATAGTTTTTGTATTTTAGAATGTAGATTCATCAGTATGCAAAATGCTAGTTGCAATATGTAAAATGTAACAGGTTTGCCCATGTTTTGCCCTTGCCTGACTTGCTGTCTGTGGGATTTTCTGTAGTCAGTTGAAGGGATAGGCAGTACTTCTATCAGTCACATACTGTAGTACAATTATTTAATGCAGCTCCCCCTGTGTCCATAAGATGGCAGAAGAATATTTGATTTGCTATTTCTCTTCAATACTGTGCTGTTTGTGTTTGCAGTTCTGCATTCCAGGAAGCAGACATAGTAAGCTCTAAGGATAGTGGGCACGGAGACAGTGAGCAAGGAGACAGTGATCATGACGCCACTAATCGAGGTCAATCCTCTGGTAAGTCTGATAAGAGGACGAATCAAGCATTGGTTCCTTATCCCCTTATTGGCGTGAGCTGCAATCCCAATATACTTTATTCCGTAAGCATAGTATATGCCAATTCAAGTTTATCAGCTCCCAGTTGTATGCACATTTGCCCAGTTCTGTATGTGACACATATGATATATAAATGATCAAAAATAGCAGGAAAAAAAAAGAAAGAATTGTATAACATTGTCCGGCCTCTAGTATATCATTATCTGACACTATGATAAACGGTGTAAAAAAGGTTTGTCTGAAGTCTTTTACTAAGTGGTCATCCATCTCCTCCAATCATAATTTTTGTGACCTCACAAAGAACAGAAATATTTTAAAGCCATATCATAATACACACACACACACACACACACACACACACACACACACACACACACACACACACACACACACACACACACTTATTACAGTTTTATCTATAGCAAATATACCCACACACATGTATATCAAAAATAGAGATCTATCTACCTATCTACCTATTTATCTATCTACCTATCTACCTATCTATCTATCTATCTATCTATCTATCTATCTATCTATCTATCTATCTATCTATCTATCTATCTATCTATCTATCAATTCTATCAATTTTGGTATCAATATAGTGTGCTACAAATATCTATATTTTTACGTTAATTAATATGCAAATAATGTATTCAGCTGGAGCAGCAACAAATACTTAGATACTCTCGTGTAAGCAAATATTCCATACTACTTTTATGTTCTTTGCTAATACATGCGTCCCAATAAGGATTTTGACTTGTTGGAGCCACTCCCATGATCTTTAATATGTCCTATAATTGAGGCCAGTGTCTATAGAAATGCACTCCAGCTGTCACCCTGCTATCATTCTCTTCCACTGAGTGCAATGATATTCATACTGTTACTCCTGGCTAGTAGCAGGCACTAGGCAGACTTTATGCAACAGACGTTGCTGGATATATGAGAGCTTCTGTTTTGGCCTTTGCCTTGTGTGCAGTTTGCATTGTATGTGTACTCCTGCGATGGGAAATCCTTTCAATAGAAAAGACTATACTCCAGGCCCCCTTCTATTTTTACAAGTCATTAATATGCAGGCCTAATGAGAGTTCAGGAAAGCCAAGAATCCCTGGAGGTGGCTGCTCCTTGTGGGACTTCATGCTAAAATGAACAGAGCGTCTATTTAATGTCTGAGAACCCGCACACTAACTAAGGCTTGCCAGAAGTTTACATTCAGCACAGAGAATCCTTTATTTTCCTATATGTGGGGCCCTGATTTATTGTTGTCTTGACTTAAAGAGATCTGTCTCGACCTATTTCATTATAAAGCACGTTATTAATGTAAACGTTTCAATGGGGCTTAGCTGCAGACAGTAGTCGCACTTTGTTATTTTTTTTCTATTTTTTTTTTAATCTGTTAACACAGTAAAGCTTTTTTTTATTATTTAAAAAAAAAAAAAAAAAAGGTTAGTTTACCAGCAAATACTTTGTAATTAAGGAGCACAGAATATGTAATTGGCATCTGTTAGGCAGATCAACAATACACAGAAAATAAATGTGTTTGAATAATTAAAAAAAAATGGAATTAAAGTAGATTGGTTCCCACATGCCATAATACGCAACAAGTAGTTTTACAGGTAGTAGAAATGGATACACATATTCCATACTTAAGTATATTTTATAGGTAGTAGAAATGGATACACATATTCCATACTTAAATATTAATATTTTGAACAGTAGATAAATGCTTTAAAAATATAAAATACTAATTTGGTTATAAGTGAAGTAGAAGAAAGCACGGTACTTATGTATTATCTGGGCTCCCATGTTAAATGCACCCTATTTTTTCATACCCCTACTATCCAACTACGCATGGAGTTGATTTTATATAGTGTGGCGAGCGCAGCGAGCCACCGTGCCCGAAGCGTGGCGAGCGCAGCGAGCCCCGCGAGGGGACGGGGTCTCATAAGAAAAACGGGAGCCCAGATATTACATAAGTACCGAAAGCACTGGTACTACGGATCAAGCATCTCACGAACGTTGGATATAAATGTTTTTTAGTCATGTGTTTTTTAGTCATTTTATAGCTTCCAAACAGATACCATTCACCCTCTAGACAGATTTATTAAAAAAATTATGAAAATGTTAATTTATAGAGGATGGAGTGGTATTATATTACTCTGTTCTATACAGATGCTTACCATTCATTAATAAATAACAATATTTCTGTGTTTGTGTTTATTAGATCACAGATAGAGATAAAAAATAAGATACATGAAAAGCTGATAGATATAGATAGATAGATAATTGAAATATGTAATTACCAAAAAAATAATTTAGAAGAATGCTCATTTAAAAATGATTGAGGGGACATTAGATATATAGATAGGTAGATTGGCATAGAGATAGATAAAGAGATAGGGGGGAATTCAATTGCCGGTGAAGGGTCGAATTGCGGTTGCCATGGCATTTAATGAGAGAGATAAATGGAAGTAGAAAGATAGATACAATATTTTAGGGATATCTCCCAAAAATAGATTTTTAATGGGAGTATTTGCAAATATTAAAGTTCCCAAAGATGTACCATTGAGGACCACAATCAGATATGTCTAATATTGCTGTGGTCCTTCCATTTCCGACAACACACCAGCCCCCTAGTTTTCTATAGGGGCTGCTTACTGACTGGTTTGCAAAGTGCTACTGTACCTTAACCTCCCTCTGACACAAGTGCTGACCAGTGGACACACTTGCATAGTAAGCACACAGATGCTGAAACCTGAATTTATGCTATCACTCTTCAATCTGATGGGTTCTTTTTCTAGTATGTGTCCCTACTAATTTTCAGTGAAAATGTGTAAATTTAGGCATAAAATAATTATTACCTTTGCACTTAAAATTTGGATTCTGATATGCCAAATAGATAGAAAGAAAGAAAGAAAGAATAAGGAAATATATAGGAAATAGTAGAGATAAAAATATGATACATTATTGTGTACATATCAGAATTAATTACCGTATGCCATTATTTACCAAAAATTGTGTAAAACTGAAAAGAGCTGGCCTTTGTGATGATTTGGCTTCCTGGCTTATGATCTGGGAGTCTTTCTACATATGTGCTGTATGAAGCATGTGCTACAGGGGATGCTGTACAGGATAGGATTTAATTTCTTTCAGGAAGTGTGTGATGATCAGCCCATAGGGCTTCCATTTTGCAATAACATCTCCCCCTGGGCAATGAGCATTTAACCCCCTATGGCAGCAAGCATGTATTCCTCACTGGCAATGAGCAGTTAACACCTATGGCAGCAAGCATGTATTCCCCCCCTGGCAATGAGCATTTAATCCCATATGGCAGCAAGCATGTATTCCCCCTGGCAACAAGCATGGAACCCCTATGGAAAGAGCATGTAATCCCCCTTGGCAACAAGCATGTAATCCCCCCTGGCAATGAGCTTGGACCCCCATGTGACAACAGCATGCAATCCCTGCTTGGCAATAAGCATATAATCCCCCCTGGCAACGAGCATGGAACCCCTGGCAACGAGATTGTAGGTAAGCGGTACTTATATGCCTAATAATGCGATGAATCGCAGTTCATCACAAAAATTTTATGCAATTAATAGCTATTAAAACTTGTAATCTTTGCCCACCACTAATTTTAATATGTAGTTGATCCCCTTTTGCATCTATAACAGCTGTCACTCTTCTTGGGAGGCTTTTCATAAGATTTTGGAGTGTTTCTGTGGTAATTTGTACCCATTCATTCTGCATTGATGAGGTCAAGGAATAAATGAGGTCAGGCACTTATTTTGGATGCGAAGCCCTGGCTCACCCCTCTGCTCCAGTTCATTCCAAAGGTGCTCAATGGGGTCAGGGCCCTGTGAGGGCCAGTCAAGTTATTCCACACCAAAACTTGTCTGTATAGTCCTTGGTTTGTGCACTGGGGCACAATCACGTTTGATTAGAAAAGTGCCTTCCCCAGGCTTTTGCCACAAAGTTGGAAGCATAGCATTGTCCAATGTCTTGGTGTGCTAAATCTTTAAGATTGCCCTTCACTGGAGACGAGGAGCCTCATCTAAACCCTGAATTAGCCCCATACCATTATTCCTCCACAAACGTCACAGTTAGCATAATGTAGTCAGACTGATAGCATTCCCCATCCATCAAACCCAGACTCAAACAGAGAAGCATCATTCATCACTCCACAGCTCGAACATACAGTGTCTGTGTGCTGTACATCACTCCATCTTACACTTGGCATTGGAGTTGGTGATGTGAGGCTTGCATGCAGTTGCTTGGCAATGGATTCCCATTCCAATAATCTCCCACCACACAGTTTGTGTGCTTCCATTAATGCCAGTGGCATTTTAAAACTCTTCAACTATGGAATCAGTAGAGCACTGGTGACTTTTACGCACCATTCACCTTGCTCTTTGATTGTATGTGATCTTCCGCTTCGTGGCTGAGTTGCTGCTGTTCCTAAATGCTTCCACTTTCTAATAATATCACTTACAATTGACCATGGAGTTTCTGTCTAATAGCATAGATGGCTCCCTATGACAGTACCACGCTTGAATTCTCTGAGCTCTTCAGAATGAACCATTTTGTATCACAAATGTTTGCAAATGTAGACTGCAGGGATGTGGTGCTTTATTTTATACACCTGTAGCAACAGGTCTGATTGAAATGGCTGAATGCAATAAGTAACAGTTGCTGCCAATTACATTTATCCATATACTGTATAAGAAATGTGAAAATAACAGTGAAAATAACAGTGTTCTGAGTTTGAATCTCTTTAGTATATACTCTTTAGTATATTCTGCCCATAGTGAGATACACACATATGGCCTTATTCTGTAATACGCAGTTCTATGCTTGTGCATAAGCTGGGTACGAGCGGGTCTGCTAGTTTGCCATATTAATTGCACCCACCAGTGCGGGACGGGGGTATGGGGAGGCGGCTAGGGCACATGCCCATTGGAACGCAGAGCGTTTCATGGGTGTTCCCATGAAAACGCTGAGCGTTCCCATGGAAATTAGGCAGTGACGCGGCTGACATCGGATGTCAGCTGCCCGTCCTGTTCCCGTACAGGGAATATGCAAAGCTAAGACGGTAACCATCTAATGATTTGTCCCCCGCACCCAAGGCTGCGAATGGATGTTTATGCAAAACATCCATTTGCAGCTTTGCAGGGAACTTGCCGGGCGAGGGGGTGGGGGGCATTAGGCTGTACGAGCGTCGGGCGGCATTAAATCCACATGCAGCGCTGTGTGTGTACTAGATTACAATAAGGTCCATAATATGATAATGAGAGAGTGTGTGGGCGGGATGTATTAAGCCGAAAATGTGGTAAAACCACTGTTGTACCGCATTTTCAAATTTACCAAAGCCCGTCTGCACCATCTTTGGCGGGTCGGATACCCTATAGAAGCCTATGGGCTTCTATCGCTGCCTGGTGTCCGCACCCCCCTCCTCGTGCTTCGTGTTGCTCATCCTCCCCCAGCAGCGTCACAGCTGGGGATGTCCTTCTGGCTGCAGGGGGGAGGAGGACACGCCAGGGACGCCGCATAGCCCAGGAGGTGATGGAGACCCCCGCAAACCACATCACAGGTATCGCGGGGGCCTCCGTCACTGCACTGCGATGTCAGCCACATATATTAGTACAAATGCGCTGGCATCACAGCGGTGGCATAGCGAGGGGAGACATATAAATATATGATAAATAGATTAATGAAGATAGACAGACAGTTGATATTAAAACAGTATAAACTAAATCTCTAAAGAGAGAGAACTAAATAAATATAAGAAAAAAGCATAGATAGATAGATAGATAGATAGATAGATAGATAGATAGATAGATAGATAGATATGAAAAACATGTAGGCCTGATTGCAACATTTGTATGGCTTTACAGTGCCTCAAGGCAGACCCTTTGGACCAAATGTAATAGGGTGAGAGAATCAGAAAGGGAAGGATTTTGGGAGTTTCCCCATTTTTCTTACCTGGTTATTTAGTGTAAATGATTGCCGCTTAAAAAAAAAAAAAGGGAAAACTCTCCCAATATCTCCCACTTTCTGTTTCTCACACCCTATCACATTTGGCCCATTATGTTAGAGATAGATAGATAGATAGATAGATAGATAGATAGATAGATAGATAGAAAAGACATAGGTAACTACAGAGAATAAAACATAAAATCTGAAACTCTCCAGAGCTTGTCCCTGATAAGCAACACCAACTAGAGATTCCATTTTCTGAAAGAGGCATATATATCCCCAGAGAGGGATCCCAAAGATGCATTCTCTGCTTCATCACACCACTGCAGTTTTCACTTGTGCAGTTGGACAGCCGCACATGTGCAGTAGGACTTTCTGGTCATAAAAGAGATGTCCTATTTGTAAATATTCACTTCTAGTCTTTTGACAAGAAGATAGATAGATAGATAGATAGATAGATAGATAGATAGATAGATAGATTTTTATTAAACTAATAATTCCATTGATATCTGTTTGCAATAGCAAAAAAAGTATATTGTGTCATAAAGAGATTATAAAGAGCATTTCTGTGACCTGCATTTTTTTGCATGCTCATATTGTTTGGTTAAACAAGTAATGGCCTTTTGGCTTTGTAAGTTGTAGTTGTAAGGTTTTTATAGTCTATGGGTGATATTCAATTGTTATATTGCACCTTATCACCCATCTAAAATCACGGGAGATCGTAGGGCGATTTTCAATTGATCCATTTTTTGGCGCATATCGCACTCATTATGGTCAGGTTTAGAAATGCATTTGCTCCTTTTAGCTCACCACCCCCGGGGATAATGAGCTGAAATGCTGGTGAAAAACAATTGAATACCACCCTATGTCTGTTTCCATTTTCATGTTGTAACAGGTCATATCATACAATTAATATGACTATGTTGAGCAATTCCACATTTGCCACTATTTCCCTATATTCAAGCTAATTAATTTTTTACAAACCATGGGGCAGATGTATTAAGCCTGAAGAAAAGACGAAATGGAGATAAAGTGGAGATAATGTAAAAGGAGAAAAAGCAGCAGCCAATGAACTGTGTTTGAATATGACAGTTTGGAGTTGATTGGCTGGTGCTTTATCTCCTTTCACTTTATCTCCACTTTATCTCTTCCCCAGGCTTAATACATCTGCCCCCATGTGAGCTATTACACGTTTCTCTCACCTTGCCTGTCATTATTGAATATGTGCAGATACTGTATTTATATCATCATCTCTATGTGTTGCTAATGGGTTGGGATCATTTGGTCTACAGCATGATGGTCGACAGTCATTAGGTCGACATGGGAAAAGGTCGACATGAGTCTAGTTCGACATGGTTATAGGGCAAATGGTCATTAGTTCGACAGGTCGTTAGTTCGACGGGTCATAAGTTAGACAATGTCTAAATCGACAGTCAAAAGATCGACATGGGGTTTTTCACTGTTTTTTTTACCTGAATGTCAACACAGTTGACATGGACACAGTTTGAAGTGCACCGCATCCCCGCGCATCGCTTGCTGCACTCGCAATGCGTCGGGCACGGTGCCTCGCTACTCTCAGCACACTATTTTATTCTCCCACCACGCCCTAGTGGATGGTAGGGCAAGAAATACTGCCTGTCGGCACATGTCGGCTCGAAAAACAGAGAAATAACCCATGTCGAACTAATGACCTTTCGACCTTTTCCCATGTCGACCTTTTCCCATGTCGACCTAGACCCATGTCGACCTAATGGTGTCGACCTAATGACTGGCCACCATCATTCTGTAGACCAAATGACCGCATCCCGTTGCTAACATTGTGGAATGAATGACATAGCTTCTGCAGAAGTTGTTTTTTTATTTAGAATATGTAAATCTCTAGAAGTGTGATACATTGTAATTGATGTTTAATAATTTGCTCTGTTTGCAATTTTGTGGGACCGTAATTTATAACTTAAGCTTACTTGTAGTAGATAGATCGATAGATAGATAGATCGATAGATAGATAGATCGATAGATAGATAGATAGATAGATAGGGGCCACTGGTTTAGAGCTATAGTTTAATATGTACAACACTGTAGGGGGCTTTTGAGCATGATGGTGTCTGCTTTTAAATCAGAACGAGCCCAACATTGTGTGCATGAATCTCAGCTTCAGGATACGGGGCTAGTCTGAAGCTATCTTCATGTGCAGATGATGAATATATAAATACCTCCATCGTAATGAAATGATTGAGTTAGACAACTCATTTGGAAATAATTTAGACTTTACTCAGCCACTGATCGTCCCTGCTCTACCACTCAGGCTCACACATTATTTCCATAATGTGAAATCACAGTTTATGATTTGCAAGGCCATAAAAACATAATATCAATCATCTATCAATAAGCAAACCAAAACACATTTATTGCAATCACTAATAGACATGGTTAGTTTATCTGTTCTGCAATAAAAATGGAATTGCATTGAGAGAAAGACTGTTTGGGTGAATTAATTATAAAATAAAACAGTTGCTAAGATACTCCACCGACTTCATATGATTACTGAATTCATTTCTAACTTCTTAGATCACATAAGTGTGTGATATAAATTAAAGGCAAATAAAAACCAGTGAACTCAAAACAAATTGGTAATTGTTGGTCGTCTCTTTAATGAGTTTGGTGAAATGTCAGTACATTTGTTATTTCACGCAGTTCAGCATCATATTAGTAGATTTACTGAGCCGTATACTAGGAATTGGTTTGTGGGTTCTGTACAAATATATAGAGCTTAGTATGGGGAAGTTGCCCGTAGCAACAATAAGATCTTGTCTATCATTTTCCAGGATGCAATTGAGAAATGGTAGCTAGAATCTGGTTACTGGGTTTTAGTAAATTTACCCCTAAATGTATTTAGTTACTCTAGGTCTTACTCTTACAATATGAAAGACCCATCTGGATTCACAAAGCAGTTGTGTTAAAATTTCCTTGAGCATTTGCACATATGTAGTAAAGCAATCCTGTATGTAAAGCAATCCTGCAGGTCATTTATGTCTACAGGTTTCCAGTGCTTACAGTTTAATAGCATTGCATTGATTTGTAAATAGCAGGACCCCGAATCTAGACAGTAATGACCCAATGTATGGTGGGTACACCTCTATCATTCTGTCCCCGTCCAAACTACTTTTCCCACCCTCTCCTCACTAGTATAGTCAAGCCCTTTGCCCTTATCCCAGGGAGAAGGAACAATGTCTCATGAATAAATGTCACTACTTGCATAACGTGCTATTCAGTAGAAGTTGATTTAAAATCTGTAATTTATTTTAATGGCCTTCGCTTTTATTCACTTAAAACCAACAAAGCCTGACAGTTGGCAATCATATAGAGGTTGAGTATCCCGTATCCAAAATGCTCGGGACCAGGAGAATTTTGGATAGCGGATTATTCCGTATTTCGGAATATTTTTAATATTTAAATGATGTATTTTGAAATATCTTGCATTTATGCTGTATAAACACATAAAATACACACATATATATTTTATTACCACATGAAATGCACACAAATATATTTTATTTGTTCAAAAAACAAGGTTTCAAAACATGAAACAAAATTTGTGTACTATCTCAGATATTGAATTTGAAGGCCAAGCAATCAGTTTCTTGTACATATATAGTGCTAGTTACATATCATGTCACCAGTAGTGCTGTTACAAATGTCCCCAGTGAGTTTTTAGCAAAAAAAAAAAATTTTTTTCACTTTCTGGAATGTATGGTTTTTGGAATAATTCGGATAACGGATATTCGGATACGGGATACTCAACCTGTATAATGTTACATCTCTCTCTCTCTCTCTCTGTCTATCTCTCTCTCTCTTCTTCTTCTTCTCTCTCCCACCCACCCACCTTATCTGCCCAATTATCTTTGCACCTCAATTTTAATTTAATGTTCCCTGATAATTCACCACATTTCATGTTAAAAACATTTATATTTATATTGAATTGATGATCGTAAAGCGTAATCATCTTTTTGAAATGATGGTTTCTTAAAAACATTCCTTCCAATTACTAAAAACCTCTTTGCATTGTTTTTTTATTTGCAATGCTTAGTATAAAAGATATTTGAACTTGTAGGTTTCTGTATAAAACGCTTTACAAGTTCCTTCTCGCCCCGTCTCCGGTTCTCTTTCATCTCAGCTGCAGTTCACGTCTGCATTCTTCAACAGCTCACTGATCAGTAATTTATTTCCAGACTTCTGCATACTTATTATCAATGGAAGGTTAGAATCCTAGGCAGAGTTACTATGTGCTACATTGCTTAATTTAAAATAAAAGTCATTACAAAGTGAGATTAATCTGTAATAATAGCTCTTCCATTTGCTGCCCTTTACCACTTGTTGATGATTCTGCTTTTTTTTTTATTTTTCACAAAGTGCATTTATGGCATAGACAGGTAATATTATGAATCTCATTATAATGTACGGTGCTCCTTGAATATTAAACACTTATTATATCTTATTCGTTGGGAAGGCACATACATACAGAATAGCCGGTTTAGTAACCATAAAATAGATGATCAATTTTAAGTATATGGAGATTATTGCTCATACTATTTTTCCAATTGGTCACTGACTTCTAAACAGATTGCAGGGTGCTTAGTAAATAATTCCTATTGGAGAAAAAATCAATATATGTTCATTTACCTGGCATAGTAAGGAGATAACGCCTCCCAAACCCCCTGTTGTTTATATGTGGTTCATCTGCCTTGTACCATCTCTTGTTTTATACTTATACAAAACCCTATGTACACAGTTGGTATGGGGAGGCACATTAGCATACATATGGCATTGTGTACACAAGCATTACTGCACAATCCCGATTTCTACACAACCCCACAGAGCATATCATTGTGCAGATCAATCACAAGCTGTGCGCCTCACACACCAAACGCTTCATTGCTGGCAAATGGTTGCTGCCAGCGGCAAATTGAGCTTATATATTTGAAATACACATTCTTTGGTGTCATGTGGAATTTATACCCTGCTCCTTGACATACAGTGTTTTGTAACCACATCATTAGTATAAAAGAATGTAATAGCACAGACAAAATATGATAGTAAAGAAGCGCGTATAAAGCCTATTTTACATGTAATTAGAAAGGCCGATTAAAATGACGAGTGTCACTTAAAAGTAGGTTTAGATGTGACCGGCGTCAGCAGCTGCCTGAAAGTGGTAAGGACAAGCACTTGCTGTAAGACATCTGCGGATCTGTCAATAGTATCAACATCGACATCTCACCTTACATGGACACTGACTTCACCTAATCATGGTCATTTGCAACTGAAATTCACTCAATCACAATAACAGGAGATGTGCTACTAATGCTGACACACACAAGCCTTAGGAGTAGTAAATGAGAAAGAGAGATTAGATAGATAGATAGATAGATAGATAGATAGATAGATAGATAGATAGAAGATTTTTTTTTTCTAGTTAGCTATACCCAGGCTTTCAATGACCAATCAAATGCAAAATAATTTTCTTCTAAGCTGATGGAGTTAGGAACCCCCCTCATTATGGGAACATATTGCTGACTCCTGATGAATGCACCACAGGCAGACAGACAGGTGGACATTGTGCTATGGGAACGAATAAATTAGCTGACTGGCACTGACCTTTCTCCTGCTCTCAGGCTCCCGACTGTCGGGCCCATTCTCAGTAAAGTCCTAGAGGCCAGGGGCCAGATTCACTGCACTGAATGATACCTCCCATGTCAAGATATCTTAGTCAGCAGTGCACTGTGGTACCTAGACATGATGCTATGTTACATTACTCATTAAGCAGTGAGGTATATGGATAGTTTGATAAATGGGCATTTGGTGGAGGAAATAGATCAGCTAATAGCTCATTATCTTTCTTGTACTAAGAAATCACCGCAATGAAGATTATATGTGCGATCACATAATGAAATGCCTTTTTATGTCTATCAATACACCAGTCAAAGAGCATAAGTTCTTAACACTCAGACACTCCAACTCATTAATTGATTTTTACTATTAGTCACCTTCTTCATGTCTTATGCATCGAGTTTTCATCATACCCAGTTTATTCCT
Organism: Crinia signifera; assembly: GCF_055691185.1. Classification (NCBI taxonomy): domain Eukaryota; kingdom Metazoa; phylum Chordata; class Amphibia; order Anura; family Myobatrachidae; genus Crinia; species Crinia signifera. Next base: position 134,443,132 of record NC_139217.1, on the reverse strand, counting down.
GATTCCACTGAGACCATACAATGCAAATGTGTCCTTATTCCCTGTGAGTCCCATAATAGACTAGGAAGCTTTATGTTACTTGATAATAGATGCCAGGCCAATGCTATTTCTCTATAAAGCATTTGCAGTTGGCACTGCCAGCATTGATGAAGGCTGATCCTCTACTTTGCCCTCTGCAGGCGCTGACCTGTTCTCCAACTGCACGGAGGAATGCAAGGCCCTGGGCCACTCGGACCGCTGCTGGATGCCTTCTTTTGTACCTGCCGGTGATGGCCGCCAGGCGGCGGATTACCGCAGCAACCTTCATGTGCCCGGCATGGACTCTGTTCCGGACACTGAGGTGTTCGAAGCCCCCGAGGTGCCTCCAGGAGGGGAGAGATCCTTTTCCACCTTCGGGAAAGAGAAAGCGCTGCAGGGGCTGGCAGGAGTGGGCAACGGGAGCGGAGGAGGGAGTACGCAGGAAAGGAAAGAGCTGGACGGCCTGCTCTCCGCCACCAGAGCGCCTTACAAGCCCCCCTATCTGAGTAAGTACATCAGTGATATCAGGGAGAGCCAGTTGCCATCTCATTGCACCCAGGCCATGGAGGTGGCAGCGTCCTAAAACCACCATTTATTATTATTATTATTATTTTATGCAAAATAAATACATTTATTAGACACATTAATAAAACACTTATTAAAGGAGTCCTTTGTTTTTAAAATGAACAATTGTGTCTGTACATCAACTTGTGGGAGTACTGCTATGTATCCAGTGATGGCATGACAGTGATCATTATAGTACTTGGCTCTAACTGTATATTATTTAAGTGTAATATGTAAATAATAACACAGACTACTACTAACAAGGTCATATACTGCTAAAAGTGCAATTTAGTCTGTTTGCTGGTAATGGAGATATGTCATATAGTATTGACACCACCCAGTGTAGGACTGGGGCATGGAAGGCCCAACAGAGAATTGCAGTAGTAGGGACCCATACTTGGTGATGTAGCCATCCTCCACAGAAACTTCCCTAACTACAGTTTTAGAAAGTGCATAATCTGCCCCTTTTATATATATATATATATATATATATATATATATATATATATATATGGTACTTATGTATTATCTGGGCTCCCATGTTAAATGCACCCCATTTTTTCATACCCCTACTATCCAACTACGCATGGAGTTGATTTTATATAGTGTGGCGAGCGCAGCGAGCCACCGAGCCCGAAGCGTGGCGAGCGCAGCGAGCCCCGCGAGGGGACGCGGTCTCATAAGAAAAACGGGAGCCCAGATATTACATAAGTACCATATATATATATATATATATATATATATATATATATATATATATACATATATATTAACAAATTAATAAAAGGAGTGCACTGTAGTGCATACAAAATAATTATGTGCAGTATAATGTATTATATGTATAATGTTTCATTCAAATACACAGTCTAAAACACTATCCCTAGAGGAGAAGGTGGGTCTTCTGGCAGTGGGGCCCACTGTGGGTTTCCCCTGTAACCCTATTGGCCAGTCCAACCCTGACACCACCAGAAAAAGACAGTTCAGTGGAGTAGTGCAAGTCCAAATTAAATGGCAAGTCTCGTATTGTTTGTGTGTATAGACAAACTTATATTAATCCTTAATGATACCTGGTTACTCCTTTGTGAAAACCTTATATGCTGAGGTGGAACCAGGAGGGGATGTTGGCCAGTAGACCGGCTGCTCCATGGTGATAGCAATAGAGCATCTTCATTTTGATTAAACATCTAGAAGCTCTATTCCAAGGGTAGGAGTTGTGTTGAACAAATTTAGGGGCTGTCATTTTTCAACCAGTCAAACCGATCACAAAATGAATGAATTTGTTGTTTATTGGCTGAAAAATCATTATATATTTTAGTACTAGATACTGTATGAGATCACTCCAGAATATAACTAGTTACACAAGGCACGCCTACACAGGGTAGATAAGTTATAGCATGATCAGTAAAATAATACTGTGCTGGATAATTACATATTCAGTAAAGAAAAATAAAATTTATTGTTTCCAAAGAACTGATGTACCTGTACCAAGCTACATTCTGACTAAATGCAGAACTGAAACTGGTTTCATTTTAATTTTGTTGTTAACAGATGTTATCATATGTTCACTTTTCTACAGTATATTTTATATGATGCTGTATTTTTCTAAGGATGTTAAACAGAAAGATGTACAATAGGTAGTTATATTAACTTGTTTTTGTATCAGTGTGACAGTGCGCCTGCCTCATTCCTTTTTTCATTTTATCGCTGTCTTTATCTCGGCTGCTTTTATGTATTCTGTTTTGAATGTTTTTACTTTTTTTTTTTTTTGTACTTAACTGAGGCTCCCATTCATTCTGTCTATCAATACACACTGCTCTGGGCTCTCTTGTAAACCATTGATGGATTTCATCACTTTCCTCCCACAAGATGCTTTTGTACTTCTCACCCTTTGTCTCCTTTCTTTTAATGTAAAGCTGTACCATAATCCCTTCCTATTTCTATTTTTGTTATCATACCTCTTTTTTGCACTTTCATTCTTGACCCTCCTGTTACTGCTAATTGTATTCCTTTTCAATCTTTTTAATCTCACAAACTTTGACCCTATTTTTTTACATTATAGAGATTTTGCTTTTCAGCCAGAGATGGAACATATATGTACAGGGTGAAGCAAAACCTCCCAGATTTTAAATGTTAACAAAAAAGGGCATGGTAAATGGAAGACGTGGTAGACGTTTCGCATCTCTTGGCAGGTTATTTCCGGCGTTGTCCCAGCAGTTGCTTGCCGAAGCTCACTTTTAGTTCTCTGGCTTCATTAACAAGCAGAATTGTTGATACTGGTTGTAAGACAATCCTCATCAGCTTTATGAAAGGCTCCTACACAGCCATCTGAAAGCTCAGGTTTACGAACATCAACCAGGAACCATTAATGACCTGAAGGCTGCTGTGTGCTAAGAAATGATGATATCATATTCAAAACCAATTGAAAATAAACTGTATTCCATGCACTTTTAGATTATGTACTACAGTTTCGGATAGCATTTACCATTCTTTTTTGTTAACCTTTAAAATCTGCGATTTCTTGTTGCCTCACTGTGTGTGTGTGTGTGTGTGTGTGTATGTATGTGTGTATATATATATATATATATATATATATATATATATATGTATTTGCCGGCGTATAAGATGACCCCCCAACATTTCCACTCAAAATATAGTTTGTTATATAAGTGCACCCGGCGTATAAGACGACCCTCCCACTTGGAGGCATGTTTTTCAGCGGAAAAAAGTAGTCTTATACACCAGCAAATACAGTATATAAATGATTTTTTATATATATATATATATATATATATATATATATATATATATATATATATATATATATATATATATATATAGAAAATGGAGAAGGCCTGGCACTCCCGCAGCTGGGTCCGAATACCCCGGTGCCTTCCAGGACAGGTAGGTAGAGGAATGGAAGAGGCGGCACTCAAATGGGATTTTTCAAAAGTGTATTGTGGCAAAAGATAGGACCAACGTTTCGGGGTCTTAATCACCCCTTTGTCAAGGTGCAAGTGGAAATCAAACAAACATAGTGCTGTGCTTACCTTAACCCCTTCATGACAGAGCCAGTTTGTGCCTTCATGACAGAGCCCTTTTTTTCAAATCTGACATGTCTCACTTAAGTGGGGATTACTTTTTTTTGCTTTTACTTATCCCAGTGATTTTGAGATTGTTTTCTCGTGACACATTGTACTTCAAGTTAGTGGTAAATTTTCGTCGATACAGTCTGTGTTTTTTTGTGAAAAATACCAAAATATCGTGAAAAAATGGAAAATTTAGCAATTTGCAAAATGTTAAATTTTCTGCTTGTGAGACAAATAATCATACCACTCAAAATAGTTAATAACTAACATAGACCATATGTCTACTTTATGTTTCCATCATTATTTCAACTTCCTTTTAATTTTTTTGGACACTAGGAGGCTTACAATATGAATAGCAAATTCTCAAATTTTCATGAAAATTTCAAACACTGATTTTTTTAGGGACCAGTTCAGTTCTGATGTGACTTTGAGGGACTTGTATGTGAGACACCCCCATAAATGATGCCATTTCAAAAACTGCACCCCTCACAGTATTCAAAACAGTATTTTGGAAGTTTGTTAACCCTTTAGGTGTTTCACAGGAATTAAAACAAAGTGTAGGTGAAATTTCAAAATTTCTTTTTTTTTGCAGAGTTTCAATTTTAATACATTTTTCTAACGAATACAGTAGATTTTACTAGAGAAATGTGACTAAAAATTGATTCCCCCAATTCTTTTGTTTTCAAAAATATCCTATATGTGGCCCTAGTGTGCACGTTGACCAAACCACAGGCTTCATAATAGAAGGAGCACCTACTTGATTTTGGAGCCTCCTTTTTATGAGATTTTTTTTTAGGCACCATGTAGGTTTCTAGGCACCATAAGTGCTAAAAGTTAGGAACCTCCCCCACAAGTCACCCCATTTTGCAATCTACACCCCTCAGGGAATTCATCTAGGGGTATAGTGTACATTTCAAACCCCCAGGGGTTTCACCAATTTTGGTACAACTGGGATGTGAAAATGGAAAATTACATTTTTTTACACAAACATGCAGTTCTGGCTCAAAATTTTTCATTTTCACAAGGAATGAAGGAGACAAAGCACCCCAAAATCTGTGCCCCAATTTCTCCCGAGTACGGCAATGCCTCACATGTGACCAAAAAATACCAGTTGGGTGCATGGCAGGACTTAGAAGGGAAGGAGTGATTTTTGGATTTTGCAGCAAAGATTTTGGTGGAATGAATGGTGGGTGCTATGTTGCATTAGCAAGACTCCCAAAGCACCAATACAGTGGAACCCCCCCACAAGTCACCCCATTTTGAAAAGTACACCCCTCAGGGAATTCATCTATGGGTATAGTGTACATTTCAAACCCCCAGGGGTTTCACCAATTTTGGTACAACTGGGATGTGAAAATGGAAAATTACATTTTTTTACACAAACATGCAGTTCTGGCTCAAAATTTTTCATTTTCACAAGGAATGAAGGAGACAAAGCACCCCAAAATCTGTGCCCCAATTTCTCCCGAGTACGGCAATGCCTCACATGTGACCAAAAAATACCAGTTGGGTGCATGGCAGGACTCAGAAGGGAAGGAGTGATTTTTGGATTTTGCAGCAAAGATTTTGGTGGAATGAATGGTGGGTGCTATGTTGCATTAGCAAGACTCCCAAAGCACCAATACAGTGGAACCCCCCCACAAGTCACCCCATTTTGCAAAGTACACCCCTCAGGGAATTCATCTAGGGGTATAGTGTACATTTCAAACCCCCAGGGGTTTCACCAATTTTGGTACAACTGGGATGTGAAAATGGAAAATTACATTTTTTTTACACAAACATGCAGTTCTGGCTCAAAATTTTTCATTTTCACAAGGAATGAAGGAGACAAAGCACCCCAAAATCTGTGCCCCAATTTCTCCCGAGTACGGCAATGCCTCACATGTGACCAAAAAATACCAGTTGGGTGCATGGCAGGACTCAGAAGGGAAGGAGTGATTTTTGGATTTTGCAGCAAAGATTTTGGTGGAATGAATGGTGGGTGCTATGTTGCATTAGCAAGACTCCCAAAGCACCAATACAGTGGAACCCCCCCACAAGTCACCCCATTTTGCAAAGTACACCCCTCAGGGAATTCATCTAGGGGTATAGTGTACATTTCAAACCCCCAGGGGTTTCACCAATTTTGGTACAACTGGGATGTGAAAATGGAAAATTACATTTTTTTACACAAACATGCAGTTCTGGCTCAAAATTTTTCATTTTCACAAGGAATGAAGGAGACAAAGCACCCCAAAATCTGTGCCCCAATTTCTCCCGAGTACGGCAATGCCTCACATGTGACCAAAAAATACCAGTTGGGTGCATGGCAGGACTTAGAAGGGAAGGAGTGATTTTTGGATTTTGCAGCAAAGATTTTGGTGGAATGAATGGTGGGTGCTATGTTGCATTAGCAAGACTCCCAAAGCACCAATACAGTGGAACCCCCCCACAAGTCACCCCATTTTGCAAAGTACACCCCTCAGGGAATTCATCTAGGGGTATAGTGTACATTTCAAACCCCCAGGGGTTTCACCAATTTTGGTACAACTGGGATGTGAAAATGGAAAATTACATTTTTTTACACAAACATGCAGTTCTGGCTCAAAATTTTTGATTTTCACAAGGAATGAAGGAGACAAAGCACCCCAAAATCTGTGCCCCAATTTCTCCCGAGTACGGCAATGCCTCACATGTGACCAAAAAATACCAGTTGGGTGCATGGCAGGACTCAGAAGGGAAGGAGTGATTTTTGGATTTTGCAGCAAAGATTTTGGTGGAATGAATGGTGGGTGCTATGTTGCATTAGCAAGACTCCCAAAGCACCAATACAGTGGAACCCCCCCCACAAGTCACCCCATTTTGCAAAGTACACCCCTCAGGGAATTCATCTAGGGGTATAGTGTACATTTCAAACCCCCAGGGGTTTCACCAATTTTGGTACAACTGGGATGTGAAAATGGAAAATTACATTTTTTTACACAAACATGCAGTTCTGGCTCAAAATTTTTCATTTTCACAAGGAATGAAGGAGACAAAGCACCCCAAAATCTGTGCCCCAATTTCTCCCGAGTACGGCAATGCCTCACATGTGACCAAAAAATACCAGTTGGGTGCATGGCAGGACTTAGAAGGGAAGGAGTGATTTTTGGATTTTGCAGCAAAGATTTTGGTGGAATGAATGGTGGGTGCTATGTTGCATTAGCAAGACTCCCAAAGCACCAATACAGTGAAACCCCCCCACAAGTCACCCCATTTTGCAAAGTACACCCCTCAGGGAATTCATCTAGGGGTATAGTGTACATTTCAAACCCCCAGGGGTTTCACCAATTTTGGTACAACTGGGATGTGAAAATGGAAAATTACATTTTTTTACACAAACATGCAGTTCTGGCTCAAAATTTTTGATTTTCACAAGGAATGAAGGAGACAAAGCACCCCAAAATCTGTGCCCCAATTTCTCCCGAGTACGGCAATGCCTCACATGTGACCAAAAAATACCAGTTGGGTGCATGGCAGGACTCAGAAGGGAAGGAGTGATTTTTGGATTTTGCAGCAAAGATTTTGGTGGAATGAATGGTGGGTGCTATGTTGCATTAGCAAGACTCCCAAAGCACCAATACAGTGGAACCCCCCCACAAGTCACCCCATTTTGCAAAGTACACCCCTCAGGGAATTCATCTAGGGGTATAGTGTACATTTCAAACCCCCAGGGGTTTCACCAATTTTGGTACAACTGGGATGTGAAAATGGAAAATTACATTTTTTTACACAAACATGCAGTTCTGGCTCAAAATTTTTCATTTTCACAAGGAATGAAGGAGACAAAGCACCCCAAAATCTGTGCCCCAATTTCTCCCGAGTACGGCAATGCCTCACGTGTGACCAAAAAATACCAGTTGGGTGCATGGCAGGACTCAGAAGGGAAGGAATGATTTTTGGATTTTGCAGCACAGATTTTGGTGGAATGAATGGTGGGTGCTATGTTGCATTACCAATACAGTGGAACCCCCCCACAAGTGACCCCATTTTGCAAACTACACCCCTCAGGGAATTCATCTAGGGGTATAGTGTACATTTCAAACCCCCAGGGGTTTCATCAATTTTGGTACAACTGGGCAGTGAAAATGAAAAAAATACATTTTTTTACACAAAAATGTACTTCTGGCTCAAAATTTTTCATTTTCACAAGGAATGAAGGAGACAAAGCACCCCAAAATCTGTGCCCCCATTTCTCCAGAGTACGGCAATGCCTCACATGTGACCAAAAAATACCAGTTGGGTGCATGGCAGGACTCAGAAGGGAAGGAGTGATTTTTGGTTTTTGCAGCTCAGATTCTGGTGGAATGAATGGTGGGTGCTATGTGGCATTAGCAAGACCCCCGAAGCACGGTGAAATGATGAACCTAATAATCCATAGATGTGTGGTATATTTTGAAACACTCCTTTATACATAGGCCGGGTTTGTCGGGGCAAGTTTCACAGTGGAAAATAGTTTCCTTTCTTATTCCCTTTTTATAGCAAACTTTGCACCTTTTTTGTGTCCTGCCCTTTCTTGCAGTGGAGGGGATTTCGTTGGGAAAATGCTGCCCTGGTACAATACGGGGGCCAGTACTAGAAGTACTGGGGCCCTCTGCCTGCTGATTCCCAAATGTTAGGCTCTTTATGACTTCCTCTTGAAAGTGCATAAATGTCCCCCTCTGGCCGGTAGAACGGAATAGCACGTAAGCGTTATACAGTGCCATCTGGATGATATACACGGCCAGCTTCTTGTACCAGATATTTGTTTTCCGCAGGGCACTGTACGGCTTCAGTACCTGATCTGAAAGATCCACTCCACCCATGTACTTATTGTAATCTAGGATACAATTTGGTTTTGAGGTGTGGGTACTGGTACCTCGTACAGGGATGGAGGTGGTACTGTCTCCATGAATTGTTGTCAGTATAAGGACATCCCTCTTGTCCTTATATTTGACCAACAACATATTTTCGGTGCATATTCCCCTGCTTTCACCCCTTCTCATTACTTGGGCAATGTGCGTTTTGGGGAGGCCTCTTTGGTTCTTGCGCACAGTACCGCAAGCTGCTGTACCTCTTGAACCAAGGGCCTTAAACAGGGGGATGCTGGTGTAAAAGTTATCCACATAGAGGTGATAACCCTTATCCAGGAAGGGGTGCATTAAATCCCAGACAATTTTTCCACTAACACCTACGAGGGAGGGGGGGCATTCTGGTGGTTCAATTCTTGAATCCTTCCCTTCATATACCCTAAACTTGTGGGTGTACCCTGTGGTGCTTTCACACAGCTTATACATTTTTATCCCATACCTTGCCCTCTTACTGGGAAGGTACTGGCAGAATTTAACCCTTCCTTTAAAATGTATAAGGGACTCGTCGATACTAATACATTTATCAGGGATGTATAGCTCTGCAAATTTGGCACTGAAATGATCAATGACCGGCCTGACTTTGAATAGCCTGTCAAAGGTGGGATCATCTCTGGGTGGGCACTGTGCATTATCGGTGTAATGTATAAATTTATGGATTGCCTCGAAACGAGCCCGGGGCATGGCCATACGGTGAAATGGGGTGCTGTACAGAACATCTGTACTCCAATATTGCCTAATTTGTGGCTTTTTTACTATGCCCATATGTAACACCAGACCCCAAAACGTCATCATCTCTACTGCATCTACAGGGGTCCACCTAGCAAATGATGACGTGGGGTTTTGAGCAATAAACTGCTGGGCATATAAATTAGTTTGGTCCACCATTAAATTTATAAAATCATCAGAGAAAAATAATTTAAAAATGTCAATTTCTCTGAGACCTGTTGAATCAAATTGGATTCCTGGGATGGCCAAAAACTCAGGAACCTGGGGCTCAAAATTGTCTGGTGGTGGGGTCCATACGAGATCAATTATTGGGGGGGGGTCTCAGCTGCTCTACGGGGGCGTCTTTGAGGGGGTCCCTCATCATCAGAGGAGAAAGAGGAGCTTAAGACAAATCCTTCAAATTCCCCGCTTGCCTCACTGGCTGTGTCAGAGTCAGAGGCAAGCATGGCATATGCCTCCTCCACCGAATACATTCTCCTGGATGACTGGGACGACATTTGGGATGACATTTGGGATGCCATTTATATTTTTGTGTTACTGGTAGTGAAATGTTTCAACACGTGTATAGTGTAGGGGGGGTACAAACTTTATTTCAACCCGGGGGGTATGTAGTGTGTATGTATGTAGTGCAGAAAAAAAAAAAATACAAAAATAAAAAAATTGAAGGGTTCAAAAAAAAAAAAAAATGGAAGGGGTTAAAAAAAAAAATGGAAGGGGTTAAAAAAAAAATGGAAGGGGTTAAAAAAAAAAAAAATGGAAGGGGTTAAAAAAAAAAAAGGTCCTGCGCCAAAAATTGAGCACAGATGTTGGTCAGTAACGTCCGTCACTGAACAGCGCTCAAAGGCAACAGGAATTTGATCAAAAAAAAAATAAAATAGATCAACCCTGTGCCGAAAAAGCTGATCAGTGATGTACGTCACTGATCAGCGCACAGTGGCCACAGGACACACACAAAATCACAGTGTGTGTAAAAAAAAAAATGTAAAAAAGACCCCACAGCACTCACAAAAAATAAAAAAAGGTGATCAGTGATGCGACACTGATTACCAGTGAGGGGCAGCAGGTGCACAACCTTTGGTGGTACTGACAGGTATATATAAAAAAAAAAACCTCTGCACCCCTAAAAAGTTGCTGATCACCTCAGATATAGTGATCAGCACAAAAGGCGGGGGCAGCAGACACAAAATTTAGCACTCTCTATCACTCTCTGTCACTATCTCTCTCTATCTCTCTATCTCTCACTATCTATCACTCTATGACACTGCAGCAGCAGCACTGACAGGTATATCTATATATAAAAAAAAACCTGCGCCCCCAAAAAGTTGCTGATCAGTTAATTTATACTGATCAGCACAAAAGGGGGGGCAGCAGTCAGTTATAAAAAAAATATATAGCACAATCTGTCACTATCTCTCTATCTCTCTCTCTCTATCTCTCTCTATCTCTCTCTATCTATCTATAGCTCTATCACACTGCAGCAGCACAAAATATAGCACTAGGCCTCTCTATCTCTCTCTATCTCTCTCTATCTCTTTCAGTTATATAAAAAATATATAGCACAATCTGTCACTATCTCTCTCTCTATCTCTCTCTCTCTATCTCTCTCTATCTCTCTCTATCTATAGCTCTATCACACTGCAGCAGCACAAAATATAGCACTAGGCCTCTCTATCTCTCTCTATCTCTCTCTATCTCTCTCTCTCTAACTCTCTCTCTATCTAATAAATCGCAGCAGCACAAGATGTCACAGGATGTCACAAGATGTCACAAGCATAAGCAATATCAATGATCAGGTAAGTATTTTGGATGGGTTCTGGTCAGTATAGGCGGCAGCTGGGCACGGTGACCGCACTGCACGCTATTCCAGACCGGAATGGCGTCTGCAGTGCAGTCACCGTTAGTTTAAACCCCCCTCCATGGCTGTGATTGGTCCGTCGGTCCGACGAACCAATCACGGCCTTTGGGGGCGGGAGGGGTGAGGTGGGGTGACACCAGTGTCACCCTTACACTCCGCGGTGATTGGTGCTGTACTTTACAGCACCAATCACCTCCGATCCCGTGTCACCGGCGAACGTTATTCGCCGGTGACACAGAAAACGCTGTGAATGGCTGTTCACAATGAACAGCCAATCACAGCGATCACCGGCGTCTCTAGACGCAGTGACAGTTTTAAGCCATGACGTATATATACGTCAACGGTCGGGAAGTACTTCCCGGCCATGACGTATATATACGTCAAATGTCGTGAAGGGGTTAAATAACATAGTGCTGTGCTTACCTTAAATAACTCTCCTTGTTATTTAAGGTAAGCACAGCACTATGTTTGTTTGATTTCCACTTGCACCTTGACAAAGGGGTGATTAAGACCCCGAAACGTTGGTCCTATCTTTTGCCACAATACACTTTTGAAAAATCCCATTTGAGTGCCGCCTCTTCCATTCCTCTATATATATATATATATATATATATATATATATATATATATATATATATATATATATATATATATATATATATATATATATATATATATATATATATATATATATATATATATATATGTGTGTGTGTACAATAGAAGATAGCGTTTAATTGACCACTGATGCTATACACTAGTACTGTATGGGGTAAATTTACTAAGAAGGGAGTTCTATTGAAGATGAGATGTTTCCCATAGCAACCAATAAGATTCTACTTAGTATTTATTTAGCACCTTCCAGAAGATAATAGATATATTCTAATTGGTTTCTAAAGGCAACATCCCCTTCCATCTTAGTAAATTTACCTCTGTGAGTGCTCTACAAATATAGCAATGAACCAGATATTGAGTAAATTGAACATATTAGTACAATATTGTGTAAATAGATGATATTAAATGAATTTAAAAACTAGAAAATCAAAATTAAAATTTGGAGGGGTTTGTCTATTCTACACAGTGCAGATATATGACAATACAATTCCCTAACATATAAGTTATATAAATATACTAAGTTGTAAAACTGTAAAATCTGGAAAACCAAAAGATAGCTTAACTAAGTTAGAAGTTAGAAGCAGCACCCTATATATTAGAGGTTAAAAGAACACACCCAGACTTGGCAATTTTGAATCGACTGACTTGGTTCACTTTGGATCTCAGTTATAAAAAAACATATATTGGGTGTTTTTTTAAAGTCATGTAAGTCTTTCCCTTGTGCTTAAAAGTGCCATTTCCCACTGATGGCTCAAAATTAATGTTTTTGATATTATTTATACTGTACAAACAACAATAGATAAGCACAGGGATCTTAAATGGGATACGGTCATGAGGTCTACAAGAATTCGGTCGACACCACTAAGTCGACATGCATGAATGTTGACATGCAGTAAGGTCGACATGTGTTAGGTCGACAGGGTCATTAGGTCGACATGGGAAAGGTTGACAGTCAAAATGTCGCCATGGGGTTTTTCACTTTTTTTTGAGCCAACATGTGCCGACAGGCAGTATTTCATGCCCTACCATCCACCAGACCGTGGCTGGATAATCAAATAGTGCCTGAAGCATGGCAAACACAGCGAGCCATGTGAGGGGACTCGGTGCTACGTTTCAGTGTCCATGTCGACTATGTCAACATTTAGGACAAAAAAAAATGAAAAACCCCATGTCGACATTTTGAATGTCGAGCTTCCCAATGTTGACCTAATGACCCTGTGGACCTAACCCATATAGTTCTACAGTCATGTCGACCTTCCTGCATTTCGACCTTCATGTTCTGCCTCTGTAATGAAAGATTACATTATACTGTTCTACACTGGCACATAGCATTGTGATTACACAAGCCATGGATCTATGTCGACTTAAGCACTTGTGATTGATAATAACTAAATAGACATTTATAAGCTCGAGCTGCTAAAGGCCAAGGTGGGTAAACCTATGCATATCGACTAAATAAAGGACTTGGCAACCTCAGATGAACATAATACCTGGTGAAAAACCTTACTCGGGAAAATAAATAATCTGACTATTGGTAAAAAACACAAGATATATCACTACATGTTTGTGAGGAGTTATATGCACATTACATGTTTGTGAGGAGTTATATGCACATTACATGTTTTAATTGAGAACATTTTCATTGTAATTCGTTCCAAGCAGTATTAGTATTAGTATTAGTGTGATGATGCTCAGCATAGTGCCCTCACAAATAGGTCATAATTCTCAGAATAGCTTTTGTGCTTGGTTAATTCAGCAACACCAGTTATAGGGTCGACAGTTAGTAGGTCTACCACTACTGGTTGACAGGCCATAGGTTGACACATAAAAAAGGTTGACATACCTTAGGTCAAAAGGTCGACAAATGCAATAGGTCATGAGTTTTTCACATTTTTCTGGTGTCTATGTTGACATAGGTCAACATAGACACGGTGTAAGTGTATTGTGTCCCCTAAAATCACATGCTTTGCTCGCCATGCTTCAGGCACGGTGCCTCACCATGCTTTGGGCACGTTGCCTTGCTATGCTCGTCACACTCATAGTTTTACTCATAGATACATACATAGTTTTATGTGAACTTGGATAGTAAATTATGGGAAAAAAGCCTTTTTTTGAAGAAAAAAACGGGAAAAACTCATGTCAACCTTTTTCATGTCAACCTATTGACCATGTCAACCTAAAGGTATGTCGACCTTTTCCATGTGTCAACCGATGTCCTGTCGACCAATAGTGGTCGACCTATGCACTGTCGACCTGCATTCCGCATCCCAGTTAAGGTAGCCTACTGTAGATGCTGTCTGGAAAAAAAGGGCTGTCCCTTAGCTTAGCCAATGTTACTTACTGTATACACTACTTTAAGTATGAAATAAGGTGGATTTTAGTTAATCACCCTTACAGGATTTATTTTCCTCCTTAGATAAAAACGGTTATCATGAACAACATTGTTTGTTTCAGTTCACTTATAAAGCTAAAGCTAAAATAGTTGCTACTGTAGGTTAGATTACAGTTATAGATTTGAGTGGTACTCTTTGTAAGTAGGAGCATTTTAGCAGGGTTGAGGGGCATGTGGGTGCTTAACGGCATATGACATGATATTTTAATTGTTTGAGAATTTGGGCCTGTTTTATTTATTAATTGTGTGTAATATGTGACCATTTTGCATGTTATAAACCCACACATACAGCCATTTAAATGTATCAGGTTGCCCACATTGCCATACATAGTGGTAGTAGTAGTAGTAGTGTCAGTAATCCATCAATCATTGCAAGACCCTGGAGGCAACCTCTCCTCAGCTTGAAATTGCTGATAATAATAAAGGAAAATAAAGGCTAAAAAAAAATACAGTGTTAAATATTTCCAGGGTCACCAGGGAAATGAGGAGCCATGACCACATCAGGGGTGGTGGGACTATTTTCCCTCAACAACAACAAAAAAAATAAGAGTTTTCCCTAAAGTTGACAAATGCAAAAGGGGTTCCGGTGGCAGCACTGGGGCACATTTGTCTTAGCAGCTTAATCCATGTAATAAGCTGAAATGTATAATACTGTATAAAGCAACACAATGACTCTGCATGTACTGTAGATAATACCGATACTGTAGATAAATCACCCATCTTCAATAGAACTCCCATCTTAGTAAATGTTCCCTTTTGTATATGTGTGGGTGTGTGTATAATAGCATTAATATTTTTTATGTATCTGAGGGGTAGATTTATTAATATTGCGCTAAGGAACCTTATGGGCGCAGGATCGCTTCACCACTTTATCGTGCTGAAGAGAACCTGACTTTCGCCCGAATCTATTAATCTTTGTGTGCACGTTATGGGAGTGTGTTATCCCCTCCTGCCGGGGATACGCTTCCTCCCATAATGAATGCTCCGTAGGCGCCTGGCGGCGTCTTCTGCGCATGTGCCGGATACCTTGGTCTTGCGTTGTGTACCCGGCGCATTCGCAGTTTTCCGCTTGCTGGTCTCCGGTGTCTTCAAATTCAAACTGCGCATGCATCGGGTAATGTTCGCAAGGGATGCTGTGTGCCCGGCGCATGCGCAGTTTGAATTTGCAGACGCCGGAGACCAGCAAGCGGTGTGGAACACAGCAGGAGAGACCCACAGCACCAGATAATTCTGACGATATGTACATACGAAAAAAAGAGCAGCGCGCGGCCATCCAGCAACTTAATAAATAAGGTATATTAGGCAGGTGCCCATTTAGATAACGTATAACGTTATCCCTCCTTCCCCATAGCGCCGCCGCTACAGCAACCGCACAGCGGGTTTGATAGATGAGGGGATATTCCCTGTTTTAGCGCACGGGGATAGCGCATATGCCCCATATCACTGTTTGATAAATCTACCCCTCAGCTCTAATTTCAAATTTAGTGATCACATAAAGAAAATCTGTAGTAACATTTTTGGTCTTATGCTTTTTGGAAGCAAAGCAAAAAATAAAGCTAACCAGCATATGTTTATACATGCAAAAGTATTCAGTATTTACCCTGCATACATTTTTTTAAATACATTTTCACCCCTTGCATCACAATATGGGTTGTACCTCATTTAAAGTAAATAGCTTTTTTTGGGTGTACGCCAAACTCAAACCAGTCAATTGATGTGTAACATGAACACAAAGGGACTGTTTTGCAAATATAAGCCTTATCAGTGTCTGCAAATATGTTATTGTTACTCTCTAGTATAGTTTATATAGCACTTACCTGTTCTGCAGCTCCTGTCGTCCAACACAGCAGTTCATGCTGCTCAGTGCATACCTGATGTCATTGCAATTTTGATGCAGCAAATGGGCTAGACAACTGACAATGCTGGCAGCTTCAGGTGAGACCTACTGTACAGTGGGCGGGATTCTCTAATAAATGCGGATGCACATCACCGGCATTCGCATTGTTAATAATCGCATATGCACTAACATATGCGATTATTAAGGCAAAGGACAGCTCTTGCGATAAGAGCTGTCCTTTGTGTTGTGGCCGGCGATGTGCAGCGGGTCCCCCCTCTCTCCCTGGGCCCGCTGCACATCGCTGGCTCTGCTTCCTCCTCCCTGCACTCGGAAGAGGTGCAGGGAGAAGGAGATCACTGGTCCGGGCAGCACAGCTGGAGGCTGCCCGGACACAGGTGAGGGGGGGGGGGGGGGGCGGCGTCCCAGATCGGCGGGGGGGGGGGGGGGGGGGGGACTCGGGATGGCGGGGGACGCGAAGGGAAGCCCATAGGCTTCCATGGGGTTATTCCATCTAGAACTGGCGTAACCCCCACAGCAAAGCCCCGGCGGCGGGACTTTTCTGCGTATCAAAATGCGGTAAAAACCCCGAAAACAGGGGTTTTTTACAGCATTTTTTTTTGCAGCATCTCGCCCAGTATGAGATATAGATATATTTAGCAAATGGTTACAGATGTAATATCGGTTCCATTTGCAAAATAAGCCATTTAAAAAAAACCTTCATGTCCGAAAAAGTTAAAGCAAGAAGACTTAAAAGTTTGCTACTGGCTAAGCACTCATGTATCTGTGCATATAATTATCCTCATGCTGTTGCATCACATGCTAGATTAAACATTTGAAATTAAAACTATTTAATAATCAAACATATCTATTCGCTATGTTGTCCTGACTAGAGAGGTGCTTTACACAAAATACTTTTTTGAAGTAATATAATTTGCTTTGTTGTATGTCCACCGTGTTCCATTAATTGCAATACTCCATCATCCCACATTGTCTTGTGCTGTAAAGTAAAGTGGTGGATGTTGGTGTTCACAAAGTGGAGCAAGTGTTAGGGCACTTCCTCCAACACGTAGCAGCCATTGTCACTAACTGTAAAGCCCCCTAAGAGTTGAATTGCCTTTTAAACAATTATGTCATTTTGAGGCAATGAAATCCAACAAAATATTATCACAGAAACATAATCTAGACTTGGGAATCTATACTTAAGTAGTGCCCTAAATATGTAGTGTAGTTTTTGGCAGACATTCAGGAAAATGATTTTCAAATTAACCTATTGCCTTTAAAAGAAAGGAAATTCACATCTCTACACACACACGAAAGGTGGAAGGTAATGCTGAGCACACGTCTATAATATGTATTTGAACAGAATTTAAAATAGTAGTTGAATGATATAGGCAGAACCCTGGAAAGTTAAATATCCATACAGAGCATGTAGCACAAGTAAATTATACTATAAAGGACAAATAATAGTAAAGTATATTAACATGTCTAGAAAACATAAATATCATCCAAATGTGCCCATTTAAAACAAATACAAATAATATGTAGGATATATAGACATAGATAGATTAAAATGCATATCTCCATTCACTATCCATAAATAAATTTATATGTAAGTTAATGTAAGAATTATTATTATTCGTGTGCTGAGATTTAGAATATACATTAGCAGGTTATATACACTTTTCTTGTCTGTGTAAGAAGTTGTCAACAAACAAAATGAGCCTAGCTCGGGATACCCAGACTACATGCATCACTTTCAGGCTATAAAGCAGCCACATCTTGTGTGCAGTAAACATTGAGAGACCATTGAGACTGAGGGAGGAAAGCTGCCATTTAAAATATAAAATAGTCATTGTATAGACAACAGTTTTCTGTTATATAAATGGAATGTAGCTCAAGAAAATCGTGGAGGAAATACCATGGTATCATTAATGTCTATGCTGAGCCACCTATGCTGTGCAGAAGAACGACAAGAGCATACAAGGCTCGGAGGATTGCGTGAGAGAATGGTGTCAACACAAAATCAATTAAGGAATTTAAATTCCTACAGAGATTTTGTTTCCAAGTACAATCCACCTGCACCGGATTGACAGTATGATAAGGGGATACTTATGAGAAAATGTATCAAGACTTCTAAATAATGGACAAGTGAACATTATAGATATGTTGTTCATAGCTAATAATAAGCACTATCATTATTCTACTACATTCTATAAAATGATGTGTAGAACCCTAGTGGTTGCTATGTGTAACTTCTCCATTTGTCCATTTGGATGTTTGGTACTTGTTTAGTTTCACGGTGGCAGCGTCTCAGTCGCAGCAGCGTCTGTGTCCCCTCGCTACGGGGCTCGGTGGCTCGCTACGCTCGCCATGCTATCTAAAATCAACTCCATGCCAACGTGGATAGTGGGGGTATGAACCAATTCACGTTGGCATGAACTTTATTTTAGATAGTTTTCCGAGTGCCGAACCCGGAAGTAGCGGCCATGCTGCCGCCGTGAAACTAAACAAGAACCGGATGTTTATCATAGGGTCAACAGTAATTAGATCCACATACAATTTGTGTCAACATACGAAAAGTTGACATAGACAAAAGGTCAACACAAGGTTGTAAGTTTTTATGGTGTCAATTTGTTGACCATGTGCCAATATGATTTCAACCTATTGAATGTTGACCTATCATACAGATCCCGTTCACTCTTTAGAAAGCTTGATACCTCTCCACATTGGTCTATTGGATAACCCTGATCCTTATGCTCACTGTGGCCCCCTGACATTTTTCAGTTTCATCGCCTCCCATCCTTTTCATTGATATTATCGCAACATAAACATATAAATGCACTAGTAGTTAGTGTACTTAACAGTATTTTACTTCCCTTGCCGTGCAAATTCCAAATATATTTCACCTGAATATTTTATTGTTGTCATTAAAACAACAACCGAGTAACAACCTAAAATAAATATTGTTACCTTATGCTATAAACATTAAAAAAAGAAATGTGTTCTTAATATAAAATAGTATGCATTATCGAAAGGTTAGAAGTTGATGCTAGGAAGAAATCTGATTGACATTTTCAAGCCAAGTAGAGAGGGTTGCCCTTTTAGGCAGGCTGGTAATGGTTTCAGTAGGTGATTCGGGTTATTGTGTATTTGTAGCAAAAGGATTTAAGAAAAAAAGGATTTATGAAATGTTAAACTTGATAGACTTTTATTTTCATCTTTAATGGCTAAGCAACCCAATAATTCAATTTTCTTATTTATTGTATTAGATCTCTAGAAATAGGGAATGAATTCACTTTGCTTCATGACTGATGACCCAGACTTATATGCCATCTCTCAATGATATTAGACGTGTCCTCTCAGACTCACATGGTAATGTCTGTCATGACTTCTGCACATTTCAAAATGATCTCTTTGTGTGTGCACTCTTCTTGTAAAGAATGAACAGAGAGGGCAAAATAAGGTCATCTACAATAACAAACTAGATAATAACCTAAATTTATCTCTAATTGCAGTTCTGGATTGTGTAAAGTGAATTTGTACAGATCTAATGCTAATGAGAAATCGGCAATGCTTTTTACTGTAAATGTGCTTCCTAATATTGTACTTTTCTTACACAATGGAGATTGGCTACTATATTGGTTTAGAGCAAACAATTATATGTTGAAACAGTTGAGTATCTGTAATCATGATTTGTGTTGATTTTAGAGTATACTGAATAAAGGCAGTTCATTTTTGGGCAAGCTAATGGCACTTAGGTCAGTAAAATAGAGGTCTACTCAGTTTTGGTTTTAATTTAATATTCACATTTACTTATTTATAAACATTTATTTTCTGCTGCCTATGTTGCAAAAAAAGTCCAATTTCATTCATGGATAATTTTTGCTAATTAAAGTGTCTCCCTGGCTCATGTTATACATTAAATATGAGAAAAACTTATTTGACTATTCAGCTTCTCTGCAGCAGTAAGGTTTCATTTTTATACTCTGATGCAATAAAGTGAAACGGTGTGATCCTAAAATACTGTTTTAACTGATTTCATAGATCAGCTGGATGTCTCCAGCTCACAACTACAAAGGTTATATGCATTTATCGAGATTTATGTGATAGGGGCTAAGGTCTGAGAAAAAGGGTGGGATGTAATGAAGTCCGTGTTTGGCGTACATGCGGGATCCCGGCCATACTCAGACATTTTTTTAAGGGGCAATCATTTACAAGGCAAAACCATGCCTTGTTAATGATTGCCCATTTAAAAAAAAGTCTTAGTAATGCTGGCCACACATCAGACCAACTTTCCTCCAACCATCCAACTAGTTTATTGGTTAGCCTGAAAATCTGGTACTGTATGACCTGAGTGACAGTTGTTGTCCATTTTCAGATTTGGGAAACAAATGACTTAATTACAAATTACACTTGCTCCTGTCCAGTACCAGGTTTTTATTCCATCCAACCAACTGGTCTGATGTGTGACCAGCATTAGGCCAGCATCCCCCAAATGCGCCAAACTTGGAATTCATTACATCCAGTCTGCTATGTCATTCTGGTAAGCGTCAAAGCAAAAATCCCTTATAAAATAAAAAAATGTGAAATTATTTCTGCTTTAGATCTGCTGTTTAAGTTTCTAGAATCACGCTGATCACATGATTCACATCTTGGGTGAAATTTAATAGAATAAGAGATTCAGAAAATTAGAGATTTGGTAAGAAATTGCCATTTTTTTTTTTTAAGTGGCAATCATTTACACTTCAAAATCAAACTGGTTTTGCAGTTTAAATGACTGCCGCTTTAAAACTGGAGATTTCTTACCAAATTTCTCACTTTCTGAATCTCTCATCCTAATAAATGTTACTCTATATTTAAAAAACAAATCAGGGGCTCATTTATCAAGTTTTCCAGCCATTCAGCTGCAGCGACGCCGATGTGCGGTCCCACACATCGGTATCGCCCGCTGGGAAAGCCATATCGCGGGGCCTTGCCTAGTATAAAAAATAGACAAAGCACGCTCAGCACGAACACTCAGCAAACAACAGCACAGTGTGCTAAGTGGGGGTCCTGCTATGTGCTGAGCATTCATGCTGCAGTACATCGCTCAGCTAGAAAAGCCAGGGCAAATTGGCCCGCCGGGAAACCGGGCCATTTCCTGGTGGGCTGGTCCAGATTTCCACCTTGCTACCAGGGCTGCCCGGTGCTATCAGGGCTGGTGCGCGGGTCGCTGATGGGTGACATCACCCGCGAGTGGACTGCACCGTGGAGCCTGAAGGCAGGTCAGTATCACACACATCACCCCCCCCCCCCCCCCCCCCCCCGGGCAGCAGTGCATCCACCACCCCGGGCTGCTTCAAGATTGTTCCCGGGCCGGATATCGATGCCAATCCGCCCCTATTTAGAAAATGGCAGTTGGAGGCTTATTGGCTGGAACATCGTTTATCATGCACAGTGACTTTTATCATTCACAACTTGTTTTATCACTCCTTTATAAATGAGTTGTACTGTTTCCTTTAATAGTCCCCATTTAGTCTGTGTCCTACTTTTACATTTTGCATTGCCTTATGTCCTACATTTCCACTGTCACATTTTTACCCTGTAGCTACTAGGGATTTTGACCTGTTTAAAAACTTCTTTGATTTTGCTTTTGACCTGCATACTGTTAAATCTATTAACATGGGGTAGTATGGACGATGTAATGGTTTGCATTACTGCCTCACAGCACTGAGGTCATGGGTTGGATTCCAGCCATGGATTTTTGTATATTTTCCCTGTACTTGTGTGGGTATCCTCCAGGTACTACCGTTTCCCCCCACAGTCCAAAATTATACTGGCTCCCAACAAAATTAACCCTAGAATGTCTGTGTGTGCATAAACATGTGGTAGGGAATATAGATTGTAAGCGTCACTGGAGCAGGGACTGATGTGAATGTTCAACTATTCTCAGTAAAGCGTTGCGGAATATGTGTGTGCTATAAAAATAATTGATAATAAATGTATGCTAGATAATGCTAGATAATTGAAATATCCTCCCTCATACTTTTCTTGTATCTAAAGCTATTTTCTATGTATATGTTGCTTGATGTTATCCAGTTGCTGGTAGCTGTTATGTGGGAACAAAAAAAAATTCAATCAGCAAAAATTATTATTGATAGCGTTCAGTAATGACTTTAGTAAAGGTATGAATTGTATCTATCTACAGACTAATACTTTCAATATTCCTAAGCACTCAATACTCATACAGTATTGCAACTGCAAATGACAGAAAGAATATCTCCAGTAGAGGGAGTGGCAGTAGTCACATTATTACTGGATATGACAGCAATGAAAGCAATGTGAAAATGAAATCATTACAGGATGAAATCCACTTACTGTACCTTAAATATAATATGGAGTTTTGTACATAAATATGAACACAATATCCACTATCTGCATTGAATTCAAGTACGTTTTTTTTATTTGAACCCTTTGAGTGCCAAGTGAATTTGCCAAAATAATAATAGTAATGTGTACCTTATATAGGAAATCTCTCACAGAGATGTTGGAACTCAAAGAGTTAATGATTCATCTTTTAGTTTTTATCTGATTTATGAGGAAATTTTATATTGCCATTGTCAGGGACTGTACTGTATGAATTTACAGATTAGGGCAATTCCATTTTATGGTGTGCTTTTGGATTATTTCAACATTAGATATTGTTAAGGTTTTTTTTTACCACATTGCTTTGCATTTTCTGATTTGAAACATGTTTTTCTACTATATTGACAAGGGCTTTGTGGTATGAATGGATGAATCTCACGTGTGCATGTTTCTGATTTGGTTATATAATTCTGCCTAAAATAATTTTATTCAGGGTCATTTTTATTAATTCAGAACTCACTATCAGTAAATATAACCAATGATGTATAGTATCATGTTATTGGATGAATCTTCTAGTCTAATGCACAATGTTCTTTGGAAACCTTCAACAAACCTTTGTGCACATCTCATGCACTTGATTGTTATCCGTGTGCAACTTTTCATATCTATAATCTTTGGCTTGCAAATAGTAACTGCTCTATTACATTAGGTAGAGTTTCACTTCTTGAATTGAGAACTGTCATTGTGCCTGATTATAAGATCATCATTTATGTCTAGTATTTCATTTTTGGTTTAGCCTATGGGATTCAAATATTCGGTATTGGGGAGGAGGCTTTATCCTTTGCAGATGTGATTGGTTGGACAGGCATCTTATTATAAATTTATATTCTGTCTCCTTAATAAAAGTTACATTTAGTTTATTTTCTAGACATAATGGCAGTCTAGTAAAGTCCTGAGCTGGATATCTGAATACAAACAGTATATGGGTAATTTCAAGTACAAACTTTGTTGTTATTAATTATTGTGCACAACTGAATGAAAAAAGACAGTGTGATACGGGCAATGTATATAAAATGATCACCACTATTGTACTCCCAGATAGTCTGTAAATTGCTAATGGACTGACATTGTAGAATGTAAGGTCTTATCAGGGAATGCCATGATAGGGATCCATACTTGATGGTATGGCCAACCTCAACAGAGGTTTGGCTAACCATTAGAGTGCATGGTCTGCGCCTCTAGATAAATGTAATTACTGCTAATGCATGCCTGACAATGCACCAAATTAATAACAGCAATGAGTTATAGAAAATACAAAAATGTATCTGAAATATAAGGTAACATATGTATAATGTATATTTCAAGTGCACAGTATAGATTCTGATCCATAGGGGAGGATCCCCAGGTACACCAGGGGTTTCCCCTGTGCTACTGTAGACCTGCCTAACCCTACATTTAGGCAGTACAACCTATGTAGTGTCCTAAAGATGGTGCCTTCATCTTGTACCTTCTTTGAACTGATGACCCAAATGGTTTCCTTTACTCCTTATTATGTTCTTGATTTTCTTTTTTTCTGGCAAGCTAAACCACTGTTCAAAGTTCATACTGTTAATGCCTGGAGTCCTATTGTTGAAAATGCTATATAAATGAAAATATTATATTATTTGCATTATTATTAATGCTGCTATGTATTGAACATACACAGAAAAGAAGTGAAGATGTGAATAGCACAAGGCCAAGTCTCTGAAGTCACAGTTGATATTGCAAGTTATAATTACAAAGAGAAGCATTCACGGACATTTGTCTTTAGAACCATCCTAGATGACTGAGTACCAGAGAGGATGTAAGCTATTTTTTTATGTAGACATTTGTTTGTCCCTTTCTACTTTCCTTCATTATTCTCCATGCACTGTGTTTGGCCAATTTTTCTGAGGATGTGTGGGAGATTGATCAAATGAATTTCCAAATCAATGACATTTAGATGAATTTAAATTTTGGTCTATTTTATTTGATCATACTGTAGTTCCAAGGAGCCAAAACTATATAGTTGAGCCTTTTGATAAAATAAAATAACATTCCTACTACTCCTATTACTACTACTACAAACATTATAATTAATAATAATAATAATAATAATGGTAGTAGTAAAAACAATGTAAACCACCTTATTTAGCAATAAGATGTGTACCGACAACAGTCCACAATTAATTCTTCTTGCCCTATCCTTTCTTTACACTTGTGCTGTATTCAGTTTCTCATGTGTGAATCTCATGTTGAATTTATTTATATATTTGCTATAACTTTAAGCAATGTATATATAAGGAAAAAGGACATTTATGTAAATAATGTAACATACTGTAAAATGGATGGATATATGTGAAAGGAGATAGAGTTGGGAAAAAAGGTGATTCCCACAGCAACAAAACGTTTACTTTTATCACTTGTGGATATAATTACAGATGTTTTCACATTTTTGTTGACCATGTCAAGGTCCATGTTTCATGACAGTTCTTAGAAAATATGGAGAGCTGACCAGTAGTGCCAACACCATCAAAATGTCGACATGACATGGGTCTACAGATTTATTTATTTTTTACTTATTTTTTGGTGGTTAATGTTGTATGTTTCATGTTTTGTGATCACCATAAGCCTGGCGGGCACGCTTCAGTTGCCATGCTTTGCCGTGCTTTGGGCAAGGTGGCTCGCACAGCTACTGCTATACTCACCACTGGTTAGTACTCCCAAACAATGTCCACATGTATAGTAAATTAATCGAAACCCAAAAAACATGTGTTGGTCATGTGAGTGATTGTCATATAGGGTGGGATGTAGTAAAAGACATTGCCGCCCCTCTCCGCCGGACCGCAGCGATGCTAGAGCATGTGTAATAACATATGTGGCTAGCATCGCAGTGCGGTGACCGAGGCCTCCCTGGGTGCCTTAGAAAAAATCTAAGTAGAGTTCCTGACATTTTCTTATTAAAGAGTGGTATGTTGCCGGGGTCTGGCCGGGTCCGGGTCGGGGTGCGTGACGTCTCCTACACGTCTGTCTTGCATGCTCCGCCTCCTCCTACACGCTGTGTGCACCAACCGAATCATCAATGTGCAGCAGCACAGCGTCCTCATGTCCAGGAGTTGGTAGCGTGAGCGTGGAGCGGGGTAAAACATAGGAGCAAGCAGGAGGCAGCTCAGGTTACCGCCACCAGTCTTGTCCACAAGTAAAACTAATAATTGCATTTATGTGCCTATTATTGCATTTATTATATTCATGCATGTCATCAACATGTCACATCATGATGAAATGCATGAATATAATAAATGTAATAATAGGCACATGAATACATATTGTATTACAGACACCACACCCATTTTTCAGATGAAGATATGCCTACTTTTGTGATGCCATGCTCACTTTTCGGCGAGCCATGAGGGTTAGAAGATGGCGAGGATCTCCAGGAATTTATGATGTGTGAGGTGGCAAACCTATATGTTGCCATGGAATAGTTGCTGTCCAACTAGGAAACTCTAGTAATGATAATGAACTCTCTATTTCTCTGAGATGACTGTTTATATAAACCCACCACAGACATAGCCACGGAAGGTGGCTCTGTTTATGCATATGCTGCCTAAATAAAATAGAATAAAAATTGCTGTGACATATTTCAATTTATGCTCAGAATTTTCTTCCGAGTTCACCTATGGACTCTAAAAGCTGTTTATAATAGAACATGTTTTTATCATGTCATGAATAAAACAGTGATTTTTAATCCGTCAATTTTCTGCAATATTGATTTTTTTTTTTGTTAAAACGTATTACCGGTATTTACTGAACGGAGAAACTTTGATGTGCAAACAATGTATTTTATCTGATTCTAGCTTTTAATTGTGAGAACTGTTAGGGGCATCAACTGTCTTCTGCATATTCAATATCTTTAATATATTTATTTAAACACCTATGTTTTAATTAACTGTCCAAAAATAAACCAGCTGTTACATGTACATGGGTTTACCTGTAACTAATTGAATTTACTATAAGCAGTGCAAGAAATATTAGGCATTCATTTTGAAGAAAAGTATGATTTGTATGAAAAACAGATCACAAGCTTGTAATAATACAAATAAAATTCTGGTTGACAAAAACATAATGCTTAATGAGGGGGCTCTTTAATTAGCTGTGAAGAGAGATAAGGAGGGAGAGAGAGATCATTTGTACTATATTGTATAGATAATGCTTGATTATATAATGTAAAATAATTTAGAATTGTGGGGTAAACAATGCGGAAATGAAATAATTTTCATGATACTTTTTGTACAGGCGGATTTTTCATCAATATTGGCACACCAAACCCTTAATAGTGAAGCTAGTACAGGTTGGCTAGTACAGGTTGAGTATCCCTTATCCAAACATCCATTATCCAAATTATTCCAAAAACCATAGTCTTCAGAATGTACTTTTCGTTTTGCTAAAAACCTTCTGGGTAAATCTGTAACAGCACTACTGGGAACATCTCTGTAACAGCACTACTGGGGACATGATATGTAGTTCTCAGTAAAGCGCTGCAGAATATGTGTGCGCCATATAAATACATTTCATGTCTTTGATGTGTTTGTACCATACTTGCCTACTTTTGAAAACCAGTTTCAGGGAGATTCCTATAGCATACCTCCCAACTTTCCCGACGCAGGCCCTCCCCCCCCCCCCCCACGGGAAAGAGCGGAGCTACAGGTCATGTGGGCATGGCCTCTATAATCAGGACAGTTTGGAGGTATGCTATAGTACTAAAAGCAGCAAAAAGAAAAAAAATAATATAAGTATTGTACTGCATCCATATATTACATTATACACAGCCCTCCATATTACATTATACACAGCCCCATATTACATTATACACCACCCCCTCATATTACATTATACACCACCCCCCATATTACATTATGCACAGCCCCCATATAACATTATGCACAGCCCCCATATTTCATTATACACAGCCCCCATATAACATTATACACCACCCCCCATATTACACACAGAGCCATATTACATTATACACAGCCCCCATATTACATTATACGCAGCCCCCATATTACATTATACACAGCCCCCATATAACATTATACACAGCCCCCATATAACATTATACACAGCCCCCCACACACACATTGCACAATTTGCACAGTTACTCCCCCATATGACATTATATAGAACTCCCTGATACTATAGTACATTATATACATTCACCCCATAATACATTATAAAACATTATAAAACAGCCTCCCCCTATATTACATTATAAACACCCCCCCACACACACACACACACACACACACAGTGCACAATGTGCACATAGTTTCACTCCCATATATTTCAGCCCACACTCCCCAGTACACACAGCACTCACTTAGCTGTGTTGATCCTTGTAGGGGAGTGCAGGGACCCTGTGTGTGGTGGGAGCAGGCAGTGTGGTGAGGGGGAAGCATTGGGCAGCCGGTGACAGGAGAAGCAGGCAGAACAACCAGCATGAGTAGGGCTGAGGCGCGGAGTGTGGTGGGCGGAGCCAACTCCGGAAGCCCTGGCTGCTGCAGTGCTTATGCTTACTCTCCCAACTTCCTGATAGCAGCAGCTCTGCCACCCATACCCCGCGGTGGCCAGCAGTGATGTTGCCGCACAAGCCCCGCCCCATACGTTTCCGGATGCGCACATGCACAGTCCGGATTTTATTGAGGGACCCAAAAACCGGGAGGTGCCGGTATGTTTCCGGGGCTAATTCAGTCAATACACATAAGAATTTATATTAAACCCTAAAACTATGTGGGTTGCATCATTGACAGGGAATAGCCACACTGCTTATAAACTCTCATTCAGTTCTTTACATTGTTAAACTGTATGAAGAAGGTTCTAGAGTATAACTTTTTCTATGTTTCAAACAAATATCTCATAGAATTCAGGTTTTACTACTTCAGCACTGATTAATATCCACTCATTAGCATGTTTGCCAAGTGTTACCAAATTGGTTATAGCTTCACAGCTATAGATACCTATAATATTAAATTTTTCATATATACACTGTACATAGTGATGCACATTTACTTTGTATTTATTGATTATCCCATCTCCTCTATGGGGCTCATATTGCATTTAGGTAGATAATTAGCATTATATCTTAGAAAATGATTAGACACATGCTTCCATGGGCCAATTTGTACAGGTAAAAGCTAAAAAGTTATTTGCTGAATGAACATTGCAAATCTTGTACCCTCTAACCTGCTGCTGCCAAAGTGGTAATTACTCGTGGTGGGAGGTGGTACTGGCTAATAACATGGTTCCTTCTTTATTGATTCTTGTATTCATACTGTATCCCTGCAAACTCTTACAATTTTCTGTAAGATGTATTCATCATGTGAGCCCTGTCACTATGAAAAAATATTGCTCAACATGACATTGTTAATCAGGGTATGCTAAATTGACTGCCTTGTCCTATAACCCCAGAAGTGCAGTGCTTTGTGCACTGTATGGTCGATGCATCACCATGGCAAGTGATTGAGTGGCTTCTATGATTTGATGGTTGTTACAGACTACTAGAATACTAAGAGGAAAACAACATTACTGTACTTAGAAAAATTGACCCAGTCACCTAAGTGTGCTGCTGTATTCCTTGCAGATATATCTGCAGATTAAAGTTCTCTTTCTTTCAACTGCAGAGTAGCATTGTGTTCTCTATGGAGACCTAATTCTGAGTAGGTTGGAAAAGTTTTTTTTCTGTATAGACAATGCACAAGATTATTTTTCTGGTATAAAATCTCACTTTTACAGTAGGACATTTAATGGTGGGAACAATAAGACTCCCACATTTAGACATATGCCATAGGAGAGAATGGACCTAAATGATCTGTACACAGCACTTTAAGGGTATATTATAGTATAGCCAATTTTGAATAATTAGTTATACATTGCTGAGAAAAATGGTACAGCGGGACTTTAATTCAGAATACTCCTGAGAATGGTTCTTCGGTCTCAAACTGGCATAGCATAATGTGTTTGATAATGTGACACATCAGGAGAGTAATTGAAAATTGTTTGTGGTTATTATTTCTAGGAGAACACATCTTTGCTAGAGATTGCATTAAGATTATTTAAATTCAAAGCTCACGTCAACTTCAAAGTTAAATAATGTATTTTATAATCAAAAGAAAGTAGTACGCTAGTCTGTATAAGTGATGAGGAACAGAAGTGGGTGTGATACTGTAATGATATGGTCATTTTCAGTATGTAGTTATATTGACTTCTTGCATCAACACAACGATGACATATGTGATAATTCTCTTATTTGCTCTAATGGCTGTAAATTGTACAGACACAGTAGTAGAATTCTTAAGGGCCCTACATTAGGGCCAGATGTAGCAAAGCTTGGAGTAAGAGAGAGCGAGAGGTACTACATATCGCATCCAGTATTGCAGTACCTACCAGCACTTTCTGATCCGATTGGATCCCCTTAGAGGAAAATGCAAAAAGGAGCCCACAGACTGCTATTGTTTAACAACATCTAAAGATGGCATTACCAACCGGGTCCAAGCACCAGAATGCAACCAATTTCTGTCCTTATTACTTTCCACTCACAAAGTAGAAAGAGAAAAATCTCCAACCAGTCTGCTCCTAACTGTAATTTTTTGAAGCACAGTCTTTAACAAAACAGGAGCTGATTGGTTGGTACTTAATCTCTCTCCAAGGTTTGATACATATGCCCCTTTGTCATTATACAGTTCACAAATCTTATATAAAACCTTAATGAATGAAAGTAAGGGTATATTAGTCCATTTTATTGCACAGTTTATCCTAGCGAACCCTGAATTACATCCAAACTCACTTTTTACACTTATTATTTACAAAGGTTAATAAACACTGCTATTAAAGTGTATTTTCCTATAAATAATATACTATATATCAGTACTAGCGTATCAAAATATTTTATACTATAAATAATATCAAGATTATTTCACTGTTTTTAGGGAAAATGTAGGCAGACCTTTTTATTTTGCAATATGTTTTTCTGTTTATTATATTTATGGGGCAGTATGGACGGTGTAATGGTTAGCTGTTAACTGTGTGGAGTTTGTATATTCCCCCTGTGCATGCGTGGGTTTCCTCAATGATTAGCAAGCCTTGTAATGCCGCTGGGCATGCGTGTACGCGGATGCCCATCCTTTGCCTCACAGCGAATGTACCCGCCTCACTGCGAATGGATGTTTTGAATAAACATCCATTCTCAGGCTAGTGTGCGGGCCCAAAATCATTCGAGGGTCACTGTCTCTCGAATGATTTTTGTAGTGCTCACAAATCTAAGTCTCCTTAGATCTGTGGAGTCCTCCTCTGAGAACTGGGCGGGTAGCTTACATCCAGTTACAATAGCCGCCTGCACACAGAAGCCAGATGCCCGCCCTTGCTCGCATGGGGACGCCCAGCATTTTCCTCGGTACACCCAGGAAACATATGTGAACGCCCCCTGCCCTCCACCTTTACGCCCTCCACTTTGCAAGTGCCATGGAGACTAGGCAAGTCTCCAAAGGCACCCACGTAGAAGCCATGCATGAGTGCATAAGTGCATATGCGCATGCGCAGAGCATCAACATCTAACCCCCATGTGTACATTTGTTAACTAGAATCAGGGCCATAGAGTGTAAGCTCCACTGGGGCAGGGACTGATGTGAATGTTCAAATATTCTCTATAAAGCGCTGTGGAATATATGTGCGCTATATAAATAACTGGTAATAAATAAATAATAATCGGGCATCATAGACTGTGTAATGTTTAGCATTACTGCTGCACAGCAAATCTCTGTAAAGCACTGAAGAATATGTGTGTGCTATATAAATAACTGGTAATAGATAAATAAATAAATATTGCACAATGGATTAATCATTATTTCATATATAACAATAGAATTAAGATATATCATTAGTCTTAAAGGACTATTTATCTAGTGCATTGAATACTGACAGGGTGAGTGGCGACAGCGAGCAGGAAGCCCTGCTCGCTGTCGCCTCTAGCCTGCAGCATTGAATACACCCCATTGTATCATTTGTTTATAAATCATATATCTTACTGATGCATTCAATAGGGAAATTGTGTTCTAAGCTTATTTTCCTTCTGTTTCACCATTGTTGTTTTCCATTTCTTTCCATCTTTATTTCAATCCCCAGTTTCTGC
The DNA here is from genome assembly GCF_055691185.1 of Crinia signifera. NCBI lineage: Eukaryota > Metazoa > Chordata > Amphibia > Anura > Myobatrachidae > Crinia > Crinia signifera. The sequence goes on along the minus strand of NC_139217.1, from coordinate 134,411,624 downwards.
CTCACTCCTCTCTTCCTATGCATGCTTTCTCTCTTGTCAGTTTAAGGGAAAGGTGCGAGTGGGAAGTAAATGCTATATACTAGGTGTAGGAGTTGTGCCAGCATGTATAGAAAGTGCTTCATATACAGATGTAGCCCTCTTCATCCTTGCAAGACCTGGTGATTCCATCGCCGGCTACCACCAGGGGCACGCGCGCATTAGACGGTCGCACGCCGCCTCCCCTGCCGTCACCACCTGTCCCCCTTTGCCGCCCCGACCCCCCGAACTGGGCAGCGTCTCCCTGAAGCGGAGACGGGCAGGGAGTCGCTGCCCAACCGCTGTGATACTGGGATGCACGTGAGATATATATATATATATATATATAGATGCTTGGATACTTGCGGCACTCTACACTAGCCGTGTAGTTGTCGTTTATTTGTTCCAGTCCCGAGTGCCGCACGTATCCAAGAATCTGTATCGAGTCCTGCCACGGCAGGTTCTATTGTGAGGGCACCAGGCTTACTCATCTGATTGGAAGCGAGTGCCAGCACCTGTTTGTTATATATATATATATATATATATATATATATATATATATATATATATATGTATATATATGCAGATGGCTGGAAAGTGCTGAAAATGAGAATCAGAATATGCTGCAGATGAATGAATATATGTGTTTGGTGATGATAGTATAGAGTCAAGAGAGGACAGGCCTGGATCATGTGGAGTTTGTGATCACTGGAGAGTATTAAAGGACAAGCTGATCCCAGTGACCATTAGATTTCACAGCCAATTTAACTTTGCTGTTTTATGGATAACAACAATTTGTTGAAGAGCCCTAAATCGACAACAAATAATCTGTGCCTGATTGTGGTAATTATCTATTGTGTGGACACTTTGTTTTCTCTCTCTTAAAGTTAAAATGTTCAAGCTGTTTGGCTTTTGTTGGCTATATACCTTTCTGTCTCTTTTTGTTAACCGTTTGCCTTTTACTGAATGATGTTGGTGCAATACACATGTATCTATTGATCCTTTTATATTAAACCAATGCATATGCTACAGTATTATGCAACAGCGGAATTTTCTGTTTGTTTCAATGAATTAATGCTTAAGATTGTCACCTGAAAATAACTGGGGTATAATTGTACAGTTAGCTGGTGGTTTCAGCAACGAGAGAACTGATAATACTTTAAAATCCTTATAGTAGTGCATTATTTTTTAAGTCTGCTTTATTTTAAAAATACATCTGTATCTAAGATTTAACATATATTTCTAGTCCCGGTTCATTGTAAGCAGACTGGAAATGTAAGTTCGTACTGTAAGAGCAGCCGACAGGATGTCTTACATCTCCTACACAGACAAGCAAGAAGCTATTTAAATCAATGAACCGTGCTAGTATCTGGCAGGTAAAAAGGACTATCACTTTTCTGCCTTATTTTAAAAGCAACATGCATGGATGTACATGCCATATATCACTTCTAGAAATTCTGCTAGTAATTATCATATATTGCCACAATAAAGAAATAAAATTATGTCCATATAATTATTCTTTCTCTAAATGCCGTAGACCCATCTAGCACGTAACTTAATAAATGAATAGCTACTGGCTTCTGTTCACAGAACAGTCCATAATTTGCTGCAGATGTTTCTCTGTTTGCCTTTTGGAAGCTCCAATGTGCAGGACCTTTGTGTAGCAATTTGTCAGATTACACTCTAAAACAGCTTTGGCCTTAATGCAAAAGTAAAAATGTTTCTTCTGGGTCCTGTTTGCTGTCACAATTTTTTTTTTTGCTACCAAATCCATAATAATGGACAATTCTCAGATTTGTATCCCTAAATATGAGTCTGTTAAAGGCTATTAAGTTTTGTGTGCCATGTACATTTCCAAAGGCAAAACATTTGTGAAAGCTTATGCTGATTTGAAAGAGGATATCTTCCATGGCCATTACTATAGGGGTGCCATTGCTATAAGGCCCAGAAACCTGGGAGGGTCTGGACCCTGGTTATAAAGTTGCATACCAATTTCTTAGATATGCCCCGCTAAGCAATGAAGTCTGAACCATTGCCAGCCTGAATTGTGTGACATTAAATATTCAGTGACAGGAATGTGTAGTGGATGTTATAATGGTAAGGGGGCACAGAAATGTGGCATTATTTTAAATGGATGCCAATGTAATTTGACACAGTATAAACTGGAAGGCACTGTGACACAATGTGAAATGTCGGCACTATAGTGTGGTATATTATTAACTGGGCACTGTATGTCATAATGTGAATTAATGTGTGGCATACTGGTAAACCTAGAATATGATATCATTTCAAAAAGGATATTGACTATATTTCAGAAAATAAACTAAAGCACTGCTATGGTTCAGAAAATTAACTAGGAAACTGGTATGGGGCATAAAACCAATAACTGGTTTTACGTGTGTCTCTTGATAAACATTAGGACCAGGAGCCTCTTCTCTAAGTTGCAATGGGTCCCAAAGAGTTCTGGATAAGTCCCTGTTATCTTGCATGTCTTCTTACTACACAAAACGTGAGCAACTGCAAGTACAGACAATGGAAAGTCTTACATATTAGACTGCATCTACTATTGACTGTAGAAATGCAACTGGTTAGTAACAAGCCAATCTCACCAAGGAAAATTTTGGTGAGGGTGTGTGTAAGTGCAACTTTGGGGTATGCAGAGTTGGACATGCATCTTAGTGCAGTAAGGGTTCAAGGTATGTGCAAAATCACACTAATGATGAAGACTAGTAGTAAACCAAGTATACACATAGGGACAGGTGCACCACAAAATGCATACAATAATGCAACATCATAAATATAATTTTTTTTTTTTTCATTTTCGCCGCTCAGAGTAACAAATTCTTGCATTTTGTCACCCTTGCCAGTAATGTCAAATAAGCAATCCTGATAACCTAGACCTAAGGGAATTTAGAAGTGTTGGGTTCTAAATTCTGACACTTACTGTATGCTCATATTTTAAAAGGGCAAAGCTTACTAGCTGTGTCTTGCTAGTAAATGCATTTCCCTTTTAATAATTGGGCACAAACGCTCGGAACTGTTATGGTTTACAACCCAACTGTGAATAACCCCCTTGATCTCTTTTGCCTTGCAAATCTGCACCTCTATAAATGTATTTTTAGCTCTTAGAATATAATTATATCTTCAGCACAAAATATCTATTGCTAAAAGTATAGAATGAGAATCATGGCCTATTTTGTTTTTATAGTGGAATTGACCTAAATGCTTTGTCCAACAGATGCATAGAAAGAGATGGAGGATAAAACATGGGTGCCCATTTGTTATCGGCTTTTGTAGTATTTAGTATTGTTGCCTAAATATTTGGTTCTGGATGTAACTAGTAGGCTGCTTGTACTATTTACAGTGTAAGTATTACTTCCCATGTACCAGACTATCATAGAAAAAGAAGGAAGTCAGTTTAAGTTTAACCGAACACAGTTGCTTAAACACAATTTAAATCCTCACAATTGCTTCAACGCAAAGTACCATGCAATAATTCAGTGGTTCCCAAGCTTCGTCCTCAAGGCACTCTAACAGTCCAGGTTTGAGGATAATGATACTTTTGAAAATATGGATTAAGTAGTATCTCATTGATTTGGATTTACAACTGTGTTTTGGTACCAATCTTTCTGACCCATTTCTAATTGGTAGTTTTAACTAATGTAAAATATAATAGCAATGCAAATGATCAACACTCATTTGAAAGTAACTGTCTTACCAAGATCCCACCTTACGCTCATAGAATCCCCAAGCAATTATTAGAGTTTAAGACTCGGCTAGAGATTCACTGGGACCCTGTACCATATGTAACCATTGCACCCCTCACCTGTGATAACTGCTGATTAATGTAATTATGTATGTATATCAGATGGAGCATGATAATTGTACCCTATATATATATTACAACCTGGAATAATGTAACACACAAGTTATTGCTTTATGTTTGTTTATTATTTTCTTTATTTTATTTGGTATTGTACTAGTTATGTAATTGTTTTACATATAATTTTCAAAAACCAATAAAAAAACACTTGATTCAAAAAAAAAAAAGAAAGTAACTGTCTTATACGGTCAACAGGATAAGCATAAAAATTGCAGAAGACATTTTTACAATTCCTTTGCTCCCAATTAATCTTTATCAATTAGCTATGGCAATTACTCATTTATTAGTGTGACATTTTACCCATGGTTATAGTTACTCTGCTTTGCTTATGTGTTGCCGTTTCCTTTCACCTAAGGCAGTTATTCATATTTTAACTTTAATGACGCATACATTATGATGTTTCTGTTTTTTATTCATCTTAATAAAATAGATGTTAAATAGGCTTTCTAGAAAATGTTTTATTTTATGTTATTTTATTTCAAAGTAACTTTATTCAAGATTGGAGCCAAATTAACCTTTATTTTTACAGTACGGCAGTATATCATTTCTCATCTATCTAGATTAATATTAATTCCTTCTCACTTTGCTTATGACTCATTAGTAAAGAATAGCAACAAGCAATAGATTCTGAAAGCCTAAAGTTAGCCCTGTGGTGTAACCATGCTAACGGAATAGCATGTTTCAGCTTACATTTTATGCAATCCATTAAACTTTAAGTAAAGTACATCTGACAGGACTTGTCAAAATACACTTTTCAAAAAGCAATCCCATCAATTAGCAGTTGAGCCATCCCATCTTTTTGAGCGAACCTAATGAAATATAACTAGCCTCTCAATAAAAGTAGAACTATAATGTTAGCTTTAGCAAGTGTACCCAAGGCAATGTTGTTCAGTACTGAGGAAGCTGTCAAAAAAGGAACACTGGTTTTCTTTTTTAATAGTTTTACCATATTCTGTTCTTGCTTCCATCCATAAAATGGTATTACTGTTGCACTGTTACATAGTCCTCTGATAATAATAGTAATTTTTACTACTTGGTTTATAGGGAAAAAATTAAAACCCTTTCACTCTGTGGGTAGGACATCTAAGTCACGTATACCAAATTGAAAACTATTTATTTTTTCCTGTTTTTTCTTTCACAACCTTAGAAAACACAAATTGTTCCTTTTCAGCAACATATACCTTCAAGCTATATTGTGTTTTTGTTTTTAAAGTAAAACAATGTTTACCCAAATACCATTCACTTTCAAACAAACTTAGGCAGCATACATACAAGGTGATTGTAGCCCTATTTCTAAGCAATCTGACTAGATTGTATATACTTTCTAAGCAATCTGACTAGAAATTAATCACTCTGGGGGTAACCCCCTCCCACACACACACACACACACACACACACTGACTGTGATGCATCTTCCCATAGATATATACTTCATGCACTATAAATCTAGTCATTGCCAGTGTTCGCTCACCAGCGAACACTGTTCATGCCAGATGGCTCAGCAAACATCACTGGTGCATCGCTGTGTGCTGAGCAATTTGTGCTGAGCAATATCGCTCAGCACATAGGCTCTGTTGCCCAGTGTGTATGGGGCATTAGAAGGACTCTGTGAATTGTGTACAATTACAGTGATTTGGGGTCTATGTATTAAGGATTGGAGAGATATAAAGCATAGAGAGATAATGTTATCTGTTGTGTTTGTAAAACATCAGGAACTGGTTGGCTGGTACTTTCTCTCTCTCTCTCTCTCTCTCTCTCTCTCTCTCTCTGTTTTTATTTTATCTCTCCATGGTTTAGGGCAGTATGGATGATGCAATGTTTAGCATTTATTACTCACAGCACTAAGGTCATGAGTTTGATTCCCGCCTGGCCCCTATCTGTGCGGAGTTTGTATATTATCCCTGTGCGTGGGTTTCCTCTGGTTTTCTCCCACAATACAAAAAAAATATACTGGTAGGTTAACTGGCTCTCCCAAAAATGAACCCCAGAATTAATGTGTCTGCATGTATATGTGGTATAGAATATAGATTGTAAGCTCCACTGGGGCAGGGACTGATGTGAATGTTCAAATATTCTGTAAAGCGCTGCGGAATATGTATGCGCTATATAAGAAACTGTTAATAAATAAATAAAGGCTCATCACATAGACCCCTTAATACCAATGATAAATGCCAAGGATTTTAAAAAAATACTCTAACAAACAAATTCTGTCGTTTTCTAGTAGTGTTTTGGTAAATTAAACTTACCTGATTGGTTGCTACAGTATATAAAACAACATTTTCATGTGCATCTGTTCTCAGAGCTTGAAGATATGTCTACCCTATAACAATCAGTCAGATCAATATGGTAATCATTTTGACTAATGAAAGCAAGCATCTGGTTACTATGGTTGAAATATGGAATTGGTTTCACATATATGGAATTATCTAGCTTATTCATGCATGATATGTGAACACAAACATTACAAATGCTCTTTGAGATCGTGCTGTGGAATATTGAGAAAACATCTGGTATTTTCTAGTAAAAGCTCAATACAAAGCATAATATATGTTGTGGGATATTGTATTAAGAGATATCATTGTGTCTGCTGTTTGTGGCCCAATTTCAGTAATCTGAGTACAGAAGAATACAATTTTTGAATAAGAAATGAAAGATTGTATGAATCGCCTGACCTTCATCTGTCATAGAGTGTTAGCATTGATTACTGAGACAATTCTTCTTGTATTTCTAGCTAAGCTGCCAACAAAACCTTATAAAGTACAAGAGCTATGTAACAATATATAAGCTATAACAATGGAAATTAATCAAATCACCAGGGAAAAGAAAGCATTGCTATGTTCCAGGCATGCTTTGCAGTATGTTCGCTTTTACTGTCCGTTAGAATCTACTTTTTATAGCCTGAAATGTTCAGCTTTATGTCACATATCCTGTATGTTTCTATGGGTTGTGGCTTGGTATATTATACTTCCATGTAAGTAGATAATGGCTAATGATAAAGTTCTTCAACAGTCACTGCAACATTAGGCTTATTCTAGTATATAAATATACACCCATTACTTGCCTACCTCAGGCAGCGGCTGCTGCATTGTGCTGTATCCGGCACTGGTAGCTATCTATAGTAGAATGAGAGTGGGCCGGTCAGACAGATATAGGCAGGTATTCAATGCCGGTGTGAGCGGCCTGCGAGGGGGTTAAACTGCGAGGATCACAGAAAACCAGTGATCCTCGCAGTTTAACCCCCGCGCCGGCCGCTCGCACTATGCAACGTTCCGGGGGAATCCTCGCAGTCACAGAACGGCGAGGATTCCCCTAAACTGCGAGAGCCGAGGCTAGTGCAGCAAACTCGCTGTAATTAGCCTCGATTCTCGCAGCTTTTGGAGGCACATTTGCAAATTTCCCCTCGCTCAAAAAACAGAGCGAGGGGGAATTTGCGTATGAGGGGGGTCAGTTGAATACTGACAGGGTGAGCGGTGACTGCGAGCAAAAAGTCCTGCTCGCAGTCACCGCTCGCCCACGGCATTGAATATATGCCATAGACTTGATGACCCCCAACGGGGGTTTAGGTGGTACACCTTTATAAGGCCTGTGCAGGTGGAGGGGGCCCTGTGTCTTCAATGATCCTGACTACAAACTGCTACTGTGAAGCAGTGGTTTGGGTCAATTGTGCATGCCACAGGGCCAGACTATGATGAAGAACCTATGCTAGAAAATGCTTTTACAGACTTGTGCCCCTTTCAGGCTTCCTCATCAAATCAGTAGAGCTTTCCTTCCTCAGGTCTGAAGTAGACACGCCCCCAACTCTCCCCGTCTTCACTCCTTCCTCCCTGGCTCTGGCCTGGTTCTGTAGCAGCTAGCTGTAGAGCAGCAAACCACATAAGTACTCCCAATCCCCTGCATACTTTTACACAGTCTTCCCTGTCCCTTACAGTCTCTGCCACAGTCCCTTGCAGAATCTTCCACAGTCCCCTTGTCTCCTACCATCTTTCCCATGTTATCCTTGTCCTCTGCAGTATCTGTCACTGTCCCTAATCGTATGTACACACGGTGAGATCTGGTTTTCGATTCGATTATGCCTATTCTCTACTGCGATTTACACTACACTGGAGCGTTGTCCATTGAGATGTACTTTTCAGTACTGCATACCCTCCAACATTTGAAGGGCAGAAATCGGTACACCCCCAGAAAGGGGGCGTGACCATGACCATGTTTAAAGGGGTGTGGTCACTCGTAAAATGGGGTGTGGCCACCCTTTTCTAATGTGTGCTCAGCATTTAAAATAAAATGAAAAGTGAGCGCTAATAATAAATCTTAGGCAGGTATATACAAGGATGGGAACAAGCCAGATATCTGAGCCCCAGCTAGCTACAGACCCAGAACCAAACAGCGCTCAAAGCAAAGTAACCACCAAATGGTACAGGAGGCAGAAGAGGAGGCACCAAGAGGAGGTAAACCCTGGTGATCCCCGATGGCCGGAACACAGGCACAGCCGCCCGCACACTCACACTCACCCCTCAGGAGGCAGAAGGAGCTGCGGGGGGGGGGGGACACAGCATCAACAGGTCCGACTCCTGCCATAGACAGTCACGGCGCCGGCAGCATAAATTCTGAGTGCGCATGCGTGGGGTCTCATGGAGGCATCCTGACGCGATGCATGCTGGTCCCGGCTTGCAATGCCCCACTGGGAACGGGTGCGGAAGACAGCATTGGGCCGGATAATAGATTCCATGTACCCGCTGGGACAGCGCATCACATTGCTGAGTAGGAGGACTGAGGAACCACATAAAAATTCATGAAAACCGGTACATTCGGTACACATTTATTTAGCCGGTACAGACTGTTAAAAAACGGTACTGTACCGGCTAAATCAATACAGATGGAGGGTATGGTACTGTATGTACCTAGAAATGCGCAAGATACAGCTCTAATAATAATAGCTGTTCTTTGCAATGAAAGTACAGTACTTCCAAATTTAGGACCCAGGAGTACTTGTGTATCACAATTCAAATCCATATAAACATAATATTTATTTTCACATTTATAGTGATCTGTCATTTTAATGGTCTGTCCACCTACAATTTCTGTTTAACACTGTAAAAAAATCCCACATTTTCTATACCATATACAGTATGTAGCAGTGCAATAACTCACAACTCCCTTACATCCCTCCATGAATCGGGATGATCTTACTGTTTGCCGGACTGTCAGAGAATGTTCCATAATCAAGACTGTCCCACTGAAAGTGGGATGTTGGATAGTTTGCTTGAATGCATATATCTGTGCTATACAATATACTTGAAAAAGGTGGAGTGTTCTTATTATCTGATTCATGGGAGTTTTCTGTGTTAGAAGCAAGGTGCTTTCTTAACAAAACAGGCAGCTAAATGCACAGGGTATTTTGGTTAATTAATAAGCAGGAACAGGATCAGTGAGGTCAGCTTTTAGTCCAGTAGCAGATCTTTCCACTGTCCTAAAGATGGTATTAAATTGAGATATGTTATAATGTTGCAAAGTAATACTTTACTATTTATTTTATTTATTTATTTGTGTAGTTGTAAATGTTTCGGCAGCAATATACATATAGTGACTGGGCTGCAAATTATCATTTGAGGATTATTATTGCCTTGTGTACTGGCTATAAGGTGATGGGACTCTGCATTGGTCATGGTGGGGCTCAGCAATATTTTCCTGCCAGATCAGTCTGACAAGGTATTTTATTATTGCTTATTTTTTCCTAAAATGTATTAACAATAGCAAATCACACCCTAATAATCAACGGTCATTTGGCATATTTTAAATGAATGAGGTTGATGTAGCTGGAGGTTGGTTAATTAATTAATGAATTATTATATTTAATGCAAAGTTATATATAGTCTTATCACTATACTTATGTGTCCCTTAAGATTAGGGCTGGTTTAAGGCATCTCAGCGTCAACCTACTGTACCCCCCCATACTGCCACCAATAACCACTTTCCAATCCCTTGAGGCATACCTGCCTAACATTCCAGAATGGCAGGGAGGCTCCCAAAAATAGGGTGGTCCTCCGAGCCCTTCGGGGAGGTGGGCAAGTCCTTTGCTTTCCCTGGAGGCCCCCCGCACCCTCCATTTTGACACCCACAACAGATTACAAGGAAGAGGGTGCAACAAAGTTGGGAAGTAGGCCTCATGGGAAAGTATGGAGGTCTAAGAAGTTCCACAGCCGCCACCTGCATTAAGTGCAACAAGGATCCTCATAGGCATTCTTGATTTTTTGCTAGGCAGACCTGGTTGCGTCCATCCCTCCTTCCCCCCCTGATCACAGCACCCTAGGCTGCTGCCTAACGATGCCTAGTGGTAGAGTCGGCCCTGCTTAAGATTAAGATAATGAGAAATATAATAATATATAGCACTTTGCTCCCAAAAGTACTCACAGTGCTTTTTATTTTACATGTGTTCAGTGTTTTGTAATTCTGAACCCCAAGTGTAGGTCCTATTGGTTGGCTTTACTGTAGTGTTTTCCTTTGACCTATTATAAAACTTTATCAGGATTCAGTTGCAGCCAATTGCACTCAGCCATGGAGCACAGCTAGACAGCCAATTAGGATTGTTATTGGAAACTCTATACCCATAGCAAAGGACAGGTACAGTTGTGACCAGGCTATGGTGTCTGATTATTTCACCAAGTGGTAGAAGGTATACTGCAAAAAGCATGGGAGATAGTGAAACACTACATGTGAGTGGCGAAGAAACTCTATATTTCAGGGTTGCCTACCTGACCCTCTCGTTCAGGGAGAAAGTGCTTTTATTTCCGTCTTTGTCAACTACACTTTAGCGGCTTTCTCCTTCTGTTAGGCATTTCGGTACTTGCGTAGTTTCACGGCAGCAGCCCAAGCTACATTTGAATGTACGTTGTCAGTGTAGAACAGCATAGCCCAAAGGTTGCCTTACTTATGTAGTTTCACGGTGGCAGCCTAAGCTACGTTGTCAGCGTAGCCTAGTAAGCGTCCTGTCTCCGTGGCAACCCTGTGTAGTTAGCGTAGTCACTGTACTGTCCCCGGGAGCTGCAGCTCTGTCCCTGGCAAGCGTAGTGAGCGCCGCTCACACAGTGCCGGTAACTGCCAGATCCCCTGCACTGGCGGATGCCGGCGGAGAGGGGATCATGTGGGCACCGGCCGAGAGGCACTCCACCTGTAAGAGATGCTTGAGCATCTCAGACGCTTGTGCGTCTCAGTTAGTATTGCGGCAGGGTATGGCAACATTTGCCAGTGCTCCATGTTACATACTGGCAAATGCCTCATTTTCAAACCCCCACTATCCACGCCAGCGTGGCGAGCGGACGCGTTACGCGTCCTCCCGACCTTTTCATACCCCCACTATCCATGTCGACTGCATAGTCCAAATCGAATAGAAAGTGTCCCGGAATCAAACCACGTTTACATTAAGTACATTATTCTTTGCTTGTTTCTTCTGCTGGAGTGTGTATAATATAAGACTGGTAACATTTAAGAAATAAATTCTATTATTGCGATTTAAAGTAATGTGCTTCAATCAGAAAGTAACCTTTATTTCTATGCTCAAAAATGTAAGAATTTTGAACGTTTTATTTTGTAGATTCTACTATTATAATAAAAAGGGTATTCATTTTATTTTCTAACGTAAATAGTTCTATCTATAAAAGGCAAATTAAACAACAGTCAATGTTTATAAAATGTTGCATAGTACAGCATGCTTCGTATACATATATAAATATATATATAGAAGAAGAAGAAGAAGAAATATCCGCGACACTCCAAGGACTGGTGAAATCAACGTCTTTATAAGAATGCAGATGAGCAATGGGTACAGGTACAAGCACAAATAGTCAACGTTTCAACACTCAGCGGTGTTTTTGTCAAGACGGTGCAAACCTGTATAAACCTTGCACGGCGGCAAGAACATAACCTTGCACGGCGGCAAGAACATAAACAAGAAAGCTCACGCAAGTGAGACTTAAATACATTACCTGCCTATGATCTCTCCTGTGGCCGTGTGTGATGCGCGCTGCTCCACGAGTGAGAGACGCACACCACTGACGTCAATCCTTTGCCGTTGCCAGGAAACCCAGGTCACCTAGGAAACCTAACAGACGCAGGACGGCGTCCACGGCCACTGGGATCATACCAATTGGCCAGGATACTAATGGAACCAAAAAATTGAATATAAAGTTAAATATAAAGTACTTAATGTAAACGCACATATAGATAAATCACAGGGGGGAAAAACAGTCACATGAACACCTGCCAGTTAAAGCGTTCATTAAGACCCATGGGTCTGATCGTTTGAAGCTTGTAAATCCATTTGGATTCAAGTTTAAGTAGCAAATTGTCTTGGTCTCCTCCTCGTCTGAGCGGGGGAACATGATCGATAATGATAAAACGGATATCAGATATACTATGTCCAGCATCCGCCCAATGTCTAGCAACCGGTTGGTCCGATTTTTTATTAATGATCGCTGCATTGATAGCTGAACGATGGAGGGCCATCCGCTCCCTTACTGTGCGAATCGTTTTGCCAACATAATAGAATGGGCATGGGCAGAACAAAAGATACACAACATAGGTGGTGAGACAGGACATAACGTGATGTAGTGAGAACTGATGATCATTATGCGGGTGTTTGAAAGTTCTACATACAACCAAGTTCTTGCATGTAGTGCACTTTAAACAGCGGTAGCATCCCGGTGGCTTCTGCAGGAAATGTGATGTCTTTGCATGAGTATCAAAACCAGTGATGTCTGTATGCATTACCTGGTGAACCCAGACAGCAGCGGTTTACCCGCAATGATAATTACAGACAGAGACGAGAGAATCGATCCAGAGAAGCACATACCTCCAATTCAGACAGTGATTTCAGAATGAGAGACTCTGATGAACCTTCCCAAAGAGGAGAGGTCCCTTTAGGGGTACCAACAATTCCAAAACGAGGAAGAGGAAGGCCACCCGCAGGGGGGACCAAAACTCGCGGATCGCGCGAGCTGCGCGCCCTCGCCAGGAATTGATTTACAATCTGTCAAGTCATACCCTATCTGAAGCTGAAGCATCTGTACTTAACAAGGGTTTATCCTTCATACCCACCAATCCACACAACGATTTCCAATGGCAGATTGACCGACATCGTTTCGAACGCAACCTTCGCTTAAAAGAATTTTTTCAGAACAAGGATTCGGCCACTACTGCCATTTCACCTATTCAACAATTTGTCCGCACCCGATCTAAATCTTCTTTTGATCCCCATTCAACCAATTCCTCGTTACCCACATTTTCCCGTTTAGTCGACGCATCGGTTACAAAATATACCCAAGCTGCCAAGTCCGTCCATAAGAAATTATCTAAGGCCGAACAAGATGCACTCCAGAAACTATCTGAGTACCGCCACATTATAATCCGTCCGGCGGACAAAGGTGGCGCTATCGTTATCCAGGACCTCAGTGACTATAAATCTGAACTTGAATCCCAACTGCAGGGATAGTACCAGCACGAAACAGGTGGAAGGCCAGTGATCTCAGCATCAGATGGAAACGCCCCAACGCGTTTCGTCATTGGACTTCGTCCTGACGCGTTGGGGCGTTTCCATCTGATGCTGAGATCACTGGCCTTCCACCTGTTTCGTGCTGGTACTATCTGCTGTTTCCCGCTGTGAATGATTGGTCCCCGCTGCCGTTACATCTGAGCCGGAGTGACCGCCGCTGTTGATACATTCAAATCGGTGTGACTGGAGTCACTGCCGAGAGAACTGCTGTTGCATCAACATCTGTGTTGGATCGACTGGTGTCCCCAGTGCCTGCACTGTGACGCGCTCTAGGAGCGGTGAATATGTTACAGCTTCATGCGGTTATATACTTCATGTCATGTATGTGAGCCTTCTTTTACCGATTTTCAGTAAATATCTGATAAACTATTGCTCACGCTGTGCGCTCCTTCTTTTTCTGTTTATATATATATATATATATATATATATATATATATATATTGTTATAAATTATTTAGTGCTTATCTGTATAAGGGGAAAGTACACTTCTACTGCCTATTGGGAGCTTCTCTAATAAAATAAACTCTAGGATACAAGATATGCAAAGTAGAGTAGTAATTGAAGGGCCCCAATCAGAATAATAGAAAACAAAATGTTTACTTAAAAGACTCTGTAGAATTGCAGACTTTGTTGCTCATTCATCCAGTTGACCTGGTTTAAAACACTCGAGCCACAATGTCTTATTGTTCTCCATTAAATGGACACAGCGTCCTCCTCCCATCCTGCTAGTATTTTGTCCAAACTGCCAGGATTGTTTGAAGGGCATGGCAATGCATAGGTGTCTTTAGGGATAGGAACTTACAGGGCGGCCTAGAACTTAAACTTGTTGTTTAGGTACTTCTTTGTTTTCCCCATTTGTTTTGTCCCTTTTGTCTGGAATGATTTTGTTTTACTCCAGCATATTTAATAAAAACATTTTTTAGGATAAATCTGTTATTTTTTTACATGCACAAAATAGTAATGTAAACATTGTTTTTTTTAATGTATGGACATTATATGCAAAACAATGGGAACAAAAAAAAAAAGTAAATCATGCTATGTTTTTTTTTTTTAACCTTAGCTGCTTACACAACATTCATTCTTTCCACAATATATAACTCTTATTTGTTTTCTTATGACTTTTAACATTTACAAGGAACTATGTGTTTATTTTTTTAGATGTTTAATTATATTTATGTGGGCAGCAATACTTTGGTTTTTACTTTATTTTAGTTTTAAAATATGCGGCAACGTGATTTAGTGTAGGCTTTTATGCAATTACCAACTAAGGGCCTAATTCAGCATGGATTGCTAGTTAGAGAAAGCTGTTATCTGCGATCAAAAAGTTGCCTCCAAGAAAGAAAGTATAAATGCCCCCTGGCAAAATTGTAAATGCATTCGCAGATTAATTTCCCAAAACTAAAACATCAAACAGTGTTTTTACATCTGGGTAAATCTAGGACTTCCACTAATCTGCTAGAGAACCAGGCTGAAAGTGGTCATCGCAGATGACAAAGACCCAGAAAACGCTGTGCCACACCTATGTTTTCAGACACACCCAGTTAACGCAATGTTCCCACCCCTAAACACTTGCTTCCTGTCAATGAAACGGCGATTGCTATGCGCAAGGATATTTATTTGCAAATTTCAGGTGTGCATGCATAATCTTTCGATAGATCGTGAATTCTCTGATTAGAGATCCATTATTAATTAGACCCTTAGCCTGCATTACACCTTTACTCAATGCTATGACACTAGAGGCACCATGTGAAAAGAAATATAGGCGTTTACTCTTCTGATTCTGATAGCTTCCACATACTTTGCATGGTGAATGTTGCAATCACTACGGTGGACAGTGGTGCTACACGTACTGCTTTTGTCCTTCAGTCACTATCACCAACTGAAGGTGGCAATAGATGTGATTGGGAAAAGATATACTTATTAGTTAAATTAATCAATTTATCCCTTACCGTTTTTCTATCCCCGCAAGAAACGCCATTAGAACATTATGGTTATTGGACCACATATAAGTAGGCCTTTTAAATTTGATTTCTCAAATCGAGTAACCCAATATACAAAATATACTAACCTCTATCATCAATTCTTTAATTATAGTTATTTGTATGTGTACAACTCGTCTGTATAGATATATAGATAAAGACAAATGTTTTTCTTTATTTAAACTGCAGCTAGTACTGTATGATACTTAAGATTTTATTAGCACCAAGGGCATACATTTCATTTCCATGTAAGGAAATCGTTACTAATGTGCCATGCCAGGATTAAATTTGTTTTGCGGTTAGAAGGGTACATAGATTTTCCGCTCTCTTTGATGCTTGGTTTTCTAAGGGATTTGTTACCATGCAGTTTCTATGCAGTGGTCGTAGACATTATTGCACATTAAAGTCAGGATTTTTAAATGGATTATTGCTATGAAAGTTCCCTGGTTTTGTCACAACATGAATTTGATGGCTTAGGCAGCATGGAGCCTTCACCTATTTTATGCATTTTAAGGCAAAATGGATTTTCTGACAAATGCATAAAACTATTTAGAGGAAAATAAATGTAGAAAACAGAAAAATAAGCTGCAATGATTTATCACTTTCTACATCATATAAAAGGCTTTATTACTGGAATGTGTAGTAGCATTGCAGAAATAATGAGCTATAGTTGTAACAGTTTCTAAACAAACTGTATATTCTGCAGTGTTTGGAACCAAAGAATTTCTAGATCTTCTCCAAAAAACAGAGCACCATGACTAAAGTCTATTTAAAATAGGGTTTATAGGAGTAAATGTAATTAAGTTACTTATACAAAGTTCACATATTTTCACTTTTCAGAAGAAAAAATAATAAATATAGTTGTTCAACATCATCATCATCATCATCATCATCATCATCATCATCATCATCAAATAACCTCGCCAAACCATGCTTATAGTATTGTATTAAATACATGGTGGAAAACCGTGTGTGTGTGTGTGTGTGTGTGTTTTTTGCTTTGGGTGGGTTTATTATATGATGATAGATACATTTTTTAAAATATGTCACAAAAGTAGGGCTATATAATGTTTCAGTAATTGGGGACTGTGTTATGCAGTATACTGGGTGAATATGTGACTCAGAATGTAAGCTTTCATGAGCAGGGCCCTCTATCCTCATTTGCTTTTCTTAGAATATATATATGCGGGATATGGTCTTTGGGTCACCACCAAGTAGGTTGACACCACTAAGTCGAGCTGCAGATAGGTCGACATGACTTTAGGTCGACATGCAGTAAGGTCAACAAGACTTTAGGTTGACATGGGTTAGGTCGACAGGGTCATTAGGTTAACATGGGTTAGGTCGACAGGGTCATTTAGTTGACATGGGTTAGGTCAACATGGGTCATTACATCAACATGGGTCATTAGTTCGACATGGGTCATTAGGTTGACATAGGTTTATTTTTTTACAGTTTTTTTGAGCTAACATTTGCTGACAGGTGGTATTTCATGCCCTACCATCCACTAGGGCATGGTGGGAAAATAAAATAGTGTGCCAAGCACAGCGAGGCACCGTGACGGAAGCATGGAGAGCACAGCGAGCCATGCGAAGGGACGCGGTGGTACATTTCGGTGTCCATGTCGACATGACATGCAACGACAGGCAGTATTTCATGCCCTACCATCCACTAGGGCGTGGTGGGATAATAGAATAGTGTGCCAAGCACAGCGAGCCATGCGAGGGGACACGGTGGTATGTTTTAGTGTTTGTTGACTGTGTCTTTTTTCACTGTCAACCTTACCCATGTTGACCAATTGACCTTGTCGACCTTACCCATGTTGATCTAATGACCCTGTCGCCATTACCCCTGTCAAACTAATGACCCTGTCGACCTTATGACCCTGTTAGCCTAACCCATGTCGACCTAGAATTATGTCGACCTTCCTGCATGTTGACCTAGACACAAGTCGACCTAAATGACTGTCTAAAAACTTGCTGGTGACCAACTGATCCACACCTATCTCTGCCACCCTCTAAATTTCTTCAGTGTCCCTAATAGAACTGTCTTTATTTACCATGTACTTGTCCTAAATTGCCTTTTGTTTTGCTTAATTATGTATTGTTAGGCATTACGGAATACAAATAAATGATAATAATAATTATATTCTGGATGACCTAGGGCTATATCATTTGTTGAACATTGAACAATTTCAGCCCTCTTATACCCTTTTCCAGACAGATTATCCCCAGGTTATTTTGCAGGTGCCAGCCTAACCCCCCCTCCCCTCACACAGAGAAAAGCTAACTACCTGGATAAAAAATTTGACCAAGTAATTTGATGAATAACACGGGTATTTCTTCTATGTGAAAGGGTTAACCTGAGATTTCCGTCCTGGGTTGACCCTTTCACACAGAGAAAAGACCCACGTTGAATGGCAATTTACCGGGTAGAGATATTGAACCTGGTAATTTTCTCTTCTGTGTGAAAAGGGTATTATACTAGAAGTTAACTGTATAATAGAATGGTGGAAGAGTGATTGAGCCAATCTCAAATGAAAGTATTAAGCTTATCTCCCTTACTAGCTAGCACTAATTAGATTACCATTAATTGAGTGAATGCATAGGGATTAGTTGTAATATACTGATGTGATGTAAGCTTAAGACCCCAAACCATTTAAAAGCCTACTATCTGTACTTCAAACTACTTCCTATTCACCTACATATTTCTTAAATAACCTACTCAATGCATGAAGTGGGAGTGAAACCCACTTTTTTGTTTGTGATTTATCATGAATGTATTTTTCGTGTTCATACTGTATCTTCCAATGAGTTATTCTCTGTTATCTTTGGAAGCCCAGTTATGACCTTTGTAAGAATCTGGATGGTTGAAGTTGATGGAATATTTACTGCAATCATTGTTTTATTTGTCACAATACAAGGCATGATACTGCAATGAAATTATAGTAAAGTGTATTTATTTGGAAGGATCCGGATGATAGGTCTGTAACGTTTTGGTAAACAGTCATTAGGTTGACACCAAAAAGTCAGTTTACATTAAGGCCAACATTGTCAAAAGGTCAACATGAGCTAGGTTGACATTGACAAAATATAAGAAACAAAATGGCAGCGCTCTATGTAAATATGTGTGAAGACAGGTAAATGGATTAAATATACCAATTTAATAACACATACAAATAAATATAAATCACTGAATCCATATCCTAAAAACATTAAATGGGACCAATTGGTGGTAATATTGTGAAAAACCTGCACTGGACCATCCACACACTGGAAGAGTCCCACAAGATGGAGTCCAGATAGGTGCAAAGCTGGGTGCCATTGGAAGTTTGTAATCCAAGTATAGATAATTTGAATAAGGAGTAAATATAGGTCCTCTCTGAGTATGACTGAAATTCAGAACAAAGAGCAGGTGAGTGTCCAAATAATTGGTAGTGGTCCCAAGTTAAATCACCAATGCATTTCACTACCATTGGAGGGGTAGCTTTATATATAGTAAAGCTACCCTCCAATAGTAGTGAAACGCATTGGTGTTTTAACTTGGGACCACTACCAATTATTTGGACATTCCCCCATCAATCTGTCTTCAGATACTCCCATATATCTTACCTTTTTCAGTCATGGATATGATGGGACAGCTGAGCTGTGGTGACCCAATTTTCTCTCTGCACCTCTTCAACTAAGTAATATATGAGAAAAATAGGGACAGTGGCATAGCAAGAAGGAGAAAGTATACAACTAAGATATATAGAGGATGTTCAGCACAAAATGTAGTCTATGTACTGAACATTGCTGCCATTCCTGCACAGCCGTGAGTCAGAATTACAGCTTACTGTATTAGTGAATGCTGACACAGCACCACCAGCATGCTGCATCCCATAAAGGCATAGATACTGCCATAAACATACTCCAGTAGGCATTGCTATTTATTTATGAATGGTTACTTATATAGCGCACACATATTCTGCAGCTTTACAGTTTTACAGAGAATATTTTGAACACTCACATCAGTCCTTGCCCCAGTGGAGCTTACAATCTTTATTCCCTACCACATTTACATGCACACACATTCATTATAGGGTTATATTTGTTGGGAGACAACCTACCAGTATATTTTGGATTGTGGGAGGAAACCGGAGTACCTGGAATAAAACCCATACAAGCATGGGAAGAATATACAAACTCTGTGCAGTTAGGGCCATGGTGGGAATAACCCAACTCCTCAGAGCTGTGGGGCAGTAAGGCTAACCATTACACCTTCCATGCTGCCCAAAAAATTATTTAAATAATCTTCAACTGTTAATAAGGTGTCTAAGTATTAAGTGCCATGAAAACATCCCCCTCATCATAACATCACCACATGTAGCCAGAACAATGGGTAAAAGTCAGAATGGTCCCATTGATTAATGTCTTCACAATCCTATTGGCTGTAAAAGACATTTAGATGTGTCAGTAGCCAATGATTTTCTGATCTTCATATCCTCAATTTGAGTCTGTTCATGGTAAAGTCTCATATGCCTCTGTTTTGTTGACAGAAGTTAATCCCATTGTGGTATTCTGCTACTGTAATTCATAATTTTCAAGGTTCAACAATAGTATGCAGAAGATGCTCTTCTACATAATATTGTTGTAAACATGGTTATTTTAGTAACTATTGCCTTCATGTGAACAGTTATGTCCATTAACCTCTCATTATGGACAGGATGGGGGCAAGAGTCAACCCTAGCATTTTTCCTCCCACTGAAAAGGGTGTGGCCACAGGGCAAGGTGGCATAACATGAGTAATTGGAAAATGGCTTTGTGGCATGCCCTATCTTGGAGTGCTGAAAGGTGTAGCTGCTCAGTCAGATGGCCTGTCTAGTCATGGATTTCATTGACAAGCAGTTCTTCAGTATTCACCTGTAAAGTGCTGCTTGATGGGGTTTTTTTTTCGTTTTTAATAGCAATGGTTTCTGTGAACTTTAGAAACAGTTCTAAATGAAAATTACTGGAGGTCTGTTTCTGATATATTATCTGGCATCAACAATAAATAATGTATCATGCGGAAGGGGTTTTGGGAAAGATACCTGTGCACAAGCACCACTTTATTTGTATATCTCAACAATCAAACAAGAAACAATATGATTTATCTACAATGAATGAACATACAGTATGAGTGCCTTGGCACTAGTGAATAATGTGGAGGTGCTCCCCTGAGAGTAATTATTAGTATGAAGCAGAAGAAAGAAAAACACTCTCTTTGTTTGGGTACCCAAATAAAGAGTGCTTTTGTTTCTTCTGCTTCATATCAACAATAAATAACAGAACCACTGAGAGTGAGTTTGTGTCTGTGTGCAGCTGTGGAATTATGTAGTTTTTCAAAAATCATTAAAAATATCTGAATTAAAAGGCTTATATGGTCACCTCAAGATGAAAATGTATACTACGGCACCAATACTTTGGACTGGCACTATATGATTGTTATTATTATTAATAATAATAACAACAGATTTGTCAGGTGAGGGTCATTATTTTCAGGATACTGACCTGCATCTGATGGAAATTTTGGTTTGTATTGATATGGGGAATTGGGTATTTCCAACCTCGGACCTCAAGACAGACTAACAGTGCAGGTGTTAGTGATGTCCAGGCTTTAACACAGATGGTTAGAACAAAATAACTGAGGTACTAATTAAGTCACCTGTTCACAAGCATGGAAATAACTATTAACCCTTAGAACAATTTGTCCACTAACTTTGAGTGGAATGTTTTGCCTATGTCCTCATTGTTGGTGTTGATGTATTGGGATTTGTTTCATCATCGCCATTGGCATAATGCTCCAGTCCTCTGGAACACTATTACAGTATAAGGATTTATTATTATTATTATTATTATTATTATTATTATTATTATTATTATTATTATTATTAGGGAAACTGTTATCTGGTATTGATTATATACTAATCTTATGATAGTCTTTAAATACTGTATTGTGGTGTTATTTTTGAGGAATAATTTAATACGCCTTTTATTCTAATTTCTTTTTTGTTGTTGTCCACAGCACGGAAAAGGATATGCTAGTCAGATCTACAGGACTTACCTGAAGCAGCATGATTTGCACAAGTTGACCAACAAAAGCATCAACTGTTCAACTTCATTATCCTGGCCATCTAGTTTGGTATAACAGAAGGATTATTAGTCTGCTGCTGAAGACGTTGGCCAATATAAGGACCTTTCTGCTCTCAGCAGGCCTGAGAAATGAGTTGAAATGTGAAGAAGAACTGTAGAAACTGCAGAGGCGACTACCTTTGCCTCACTTATCAGTGTGTGCCTGTTTACAGCACTATATATCTTTCTTTCTCCAAAACGTCACTGAGCCCTTTAGATGTTTATATTCACCACAAGAAGCCAATCGTACAGATAGAACATGCATTTTAAATGCAATATCACTGTTTTAAACTTGACTGTTTTATATTATTTTTTTGTGTGATCAAGTGTTTCCCAAATTATCCAAACTTTACAAGAGAGTTTGTGATCATGTAATTTTCACTTGTGGGTCATAAAAAAAAGAAAAGAAAAATAATGTTTATCCGCAGACCCATAAAATATCAAAGACATTCTGTAGTTTATACACCGTGTTGCAAAGTGTTTACTGTACTATTTCAAAGCTTCTAAATAAATATAAAGTATATATATTATATAATTTTCTGAAAAAGTGGTACAATTTAGTTGATTTATAAATGGATTCATACAGCCCACATGATAAAAAATGAAAATATTTCATGTCCTAAATTATTTATTGTTAATATAATTATTAAATAGTGTTTCGTAATTATAGATTTGGACCAATTCCTGTTCACCATGTTAAAATACGCTGTAAGCTACATCAAATTTGTACGGAACTTTCAATACCAAAGATGCAGCTTTCAAGATTGAGCTCTATGACCTACTAAGGCATATTTTGATCTTCCTTACTTTATCCTGTGGATTTTAATTTTACAACTAAATTTTATATTAAAAAAAAATAAAAAAGTGATCTCTAAATGTTGTCAAAACAACACTGGATATTCTGTACAGTTTAAAATTGTAAAATATGTATCTGAAGATAACTATTTTGAAAAAATATCCCCAAATCATATAACTTACACGTATCTTTCTCTAGCATAGTTTTGTGAAAACTTGAAATATATATATATATCTTCTAATCTTACTTAGAAATGTTTTTTAATAGAGGAATCATGAAGCATAGTGTTTTCCAATTCATTTTTTACACAACAAGATTTAAAATTAGGACCATTTCACATTATTAAACACTTCAATATTATCGGTGTCTGATAATATTTTTTCATCGTAAACTTGTAATATTTCAATATATATCTATAAAAATGAAGAGTGATATGTTTTATTAAAAAAAGTGGCTCATAAGGACAATCATTTTAAATTTAACTATTACTCCATGTCAAAATATTCAAAAATCATAAAAATATTAAATGTTATTATTTTAATTTTATTTTTTTATATAATGGGGTGTGCTTGTTGTAATTTTTTGACAACGTTAATTTCAATTCATGTCACAACAATTATTTTTGACTAGATGTCAAATCAAACACAATGTGTTTCTAAAGTCAATACTTAAAACTTTAACAGCTATTGATTTTGAATGGTATTTATGTATCTAAAAATTAAATGTGTAAAATGGAATTAAACGAGATGGATGCTCCTGACCAAATTGCATTGATTAATGTAATTGGGTAGCACAATTGGCAGGAGACTAATGTACCTGGCCTCAGAAGATGTAACATAAGTGGATGTGAGTCAGGTTCTTGAGGTTTGCATTCACTCATGGTACCATCTTTGCCCATGAATGCCTGCTACTGCCAATGACTGCACCCATCCCCATAACAACCTGGCTCTCCTGCTTCTTTTTTAGTTTAAAATATTACCATAGCTTAGCAGACAGAGATGAGATTTTGTTTTTTTCCCAACCATAGTCAACCCATTATCTTCTGTTTTCGTTATATCTTAGCTCTCAACAAACTATACTATTTTCATTATCAGCCAATGATGAATAATGAAAAAAGTGTTTAATGCACTTTTTACACTTTTCTTTTGTTCTTTTGTTGGTTGTGTGTATTTATCTGAACATAAATACAGTAAGTAAAACAGTGAATTATACATGTAAAGGGGGATGTACACTCCTCTACATATAAGGTTTGTATTATAATAATACATTGTGGAGGAACAAACTTTAATATATACTACCTTACATTTATATTACCTCTGAATTATCCAAGGCAAACTAGTTTATCATAGCTGGAGTGGATCTCTGCTACAGCCTATCATATTCTCATTTTACCCACCTCACCCAAAGGATAATACTACAGCAGCAATTTGCTTTCTATAGCAGCAAAAGATTTTTAATGAAAAGGACCACATATATTTTATAAATAAATGCTTATGATCTGATCATACTGAAAGCAATTAAAATTATGGGATGCGAACAATACATGATCTGTTTAGATGGCCCTATTTTACTTTTTACCTTTTTAAGTTATAAAGATACTTCCTATTTATGATAAGGGCATTTATTAATCTTTACTACGATCTACTGTATAGATTGCACATTACTCTAAATAATGGTCCCATGAATATCTAAGATTAAGTTATATGAAATTCTAGATATGGTTGTGTGTGTATATGATTGGACATTGTACTTTATTGTACAGTGACCTACCCTAACTACATAAGTAGCGAATATGTCAGATGTATATAACTTATTTTGAAGCACATCATTTCATTATAGTAATGTAATGTGGAGGTGTTATTCTCTCTTTCATGTGAATCAAAAAGTATAGCTGGCTGCCAATAGGTTTCACCAAAAGAGCCACATCATTGGTGTGATTGGGATTGTGAAAATAATATTTTTTTCGCTAGAGAATTACCATTTTTTTATACATTATTTGTTTTCATTAATTAAAATAAATTGAACACATGGGTCATTGCCTTCACAAATTCTATCAAACTAAGTTTGACTTGCTTTATTTTCTATAGTATATGATCAGTTTCACATGATACAAATTAAACATAAGTATAATTGTCAAATAAATTTAGGTTGGGTGATATTCAGGTGCATTTTCTTAAAATATATTTTCTTATTATTATCATACAAGTTTCATTTTGTGTAAATAGACACATCTATGTGGCCTTTTGTCCTCTACTTCAGTCCGGATCACTGTGTCACAACTCCTTTGCTAAGGGATGAATAAGAAAAAAGGAGATTTTTTTCTAAATGTATGTTAATGTATTTTATGTGCATACTAGTCATGTTATTTTTTTTTATCTGCGACACTGGTACGGCTTTACCATCCTTGAAGTTTGAAGTAGTTCCAAACAAGATGAATATTTTTTATTGCAGGCTATTCAAGTACAATGTTCTACAGTGTACTTTTGTCTTAGACAGTGAATAAAATACAGTTGGTGATCATATTTAATACAATTAAGATTATACCAGCAATCTCAATTCAAAATTATAAAGTTTAATTGAAAAGTAATTTTTAGTAGGATTTTTGAAGAAACAAAAAAAATTACAAAAAATATAAATGTACACCAGGGATAAAAGAATTGCTGTTGATATTTATATAAATCTGATGTATTTGTTTTAGCTTTAAACTGTTGCGGAATTTACAGTAATGTCATATAGTTAAGTTTACAGTGTTGTCAATGTGATTTTATGTTCAAATGTATTTGCAATCCAATTATATACCGTGGCCAAATAATTAAGATTACCTTATCCCAGTATTTTTCACAGGTACAAAAGCTAATTTCTTCACATTTTCCAAACCAAAGATGAAAAATTAGGAGATAACATTTTAATAATAAAATTTCAGCTTGCTAAATTACTGTGCACATATAAAACGGAGATACCTTGTTTTCCAAAGGTCAGCATCAATGTTCTTGCTCTCTTTTTCAAATTCAAATATTGCTTTATCCTACTTGCACAGTTATAATTTTCTACTCATTAAAATGTGGCTTCAGATTTGTTAACCAGTTACTGTATCCAACGCTATTTTTCTGCATTTATATGTTCCATGTGATTATTTGTTGGAAAATTTCATACTAACTTGCAAATTATACCTAAAACTAGAGATATAATAAAATAATAGCATTTTGCAATAAAGAAAGTAATATACAATAACGTATTTAGATATCTTGCCTTTAGTTATATTTCCGGGTTATTGTCCACTTATTATATCGATATTATATTATAGTGTAGGTCATTTAATATTTTTCATTTTCTATAAAATGCTTTAAGCTTTATAAAATAACTTATATTCTTTTGTTAAAGATTTTTTATACATTTTAGTCATAAGAGAAATACAACAAGGTTGGGAGAGATGGGGGAGCTGATATAGGTGGACAGAAAATTAGGTATTTCTTTTTTGTGTTTATTATGTTTTACGAAGAACAAATCGAATTAAACTACTTACTGAAGGAAAAAAATTCAAAGCAAAAGGTGTATACATGTTTTATACATGTTCTAAATGCATCTATAATACACTTATATACAGTATAGAAAATTACTTCTACAATTATAAACAAGAAGCAGGAAGCATGGCTTGGGGAGATTATATATATATATATATATATATATATATATATATATATATATATATCTTACTCTATAAATAACCTTTGCAGAGACCTGACATAAAACGCCAAAAACCATCAAAAATGTTTGACTTATACTCGTAGATCTATAAAGCATTATTTCAGCCGATAAAAATGAAAGGTTCTCTCCATCAGGTTTGATCCGACAGAATGTGACAGCCTAGTACTCCCTCTTCCTCACACAACACTCAGCTCCTTGCAGGTAAATGCTAATTTATGTGTTCAGTTTTGGACCAATGACTACTTTTTCCAGACGGAGAAAAAAAAAACACATCAAATTATATTTATTAATAATAGTAAAAGCTGATTTAGCCGGTTCAACCACACAAAGGTTTGCTGGGTGCAATATTTCGCCCCTTTCACCCCCTTAGGAGTTACATCTCAAAAAATCAATGCTTAGTTGGTGGCTAGAAATAACTGCCACAGTTTACAGACCACCCAGGATTTCACAAGTTCCAAGTCATCTAGCAGGTGCACAGGGAGAGTTCCCCAACTGTCGCATTTCCTAGAGCACAAGGGTGGTGCATTGTAAATGGTCAGTGGATGTTCTGCCACATAACTCCAAAACCAAGCAACCAGTTACAGCACCAATATTTCTGTAATTCTATGGACAAAGACCTTAAATTTGGTATATGATGCGCCTGCTCAGACAATGGCATCATAGAAATATGTCACTTATAGAAGTCATCCTTCTCCTATTAATATAGATAGATAGACAATTTGTGTAAATGCTAACAGAGAAGCAAGGATGGATAATAAAGGTGGGAATAGAGAAAGGATATCCATTGCTTTAGCATTCAGACAGCTCTTTGTGTAGCCAATACAGTGCAAAGTTCTTTGCACAAAGTAAACTAAACAAAAATACAACATTGCCAAAGTGCCTATCAGGGTGGACATCAAATCAGGTGAGAACTCTTCAGGACCATGTTATAGCAGAGCATTACATTGCAGAGACAGAACTGGATTTAGAAACACTGTGGCAGATATAATTTGAAGGCAGGAATTCTAAAGGTCCATACACACTGGGCGATTATGCCCAGCGTGTATGGACAGCGATGACCTCTCAGCACTGGGGGGAAAGCCAGTAACTGCACAGTCAGCAGGGGGGGCGGACGGCTTTACATAGCGCAGCGCTATGCAAAGCTGTCCTCAAACCAACTCATCTGCTGGTAATACCAGCAGGTGAGCAGCTTTCCCAGTGAAGGTATACATCACCGCTCATTGCCGGGCCACACACACTGGGCGGCTTTGAACTGTTTTAAATGTCTTTCAGCACAAAGTTACCCATTGTATATGAGCCTTATGAGAATCAGCTTTATTGGCCAGGTATACGTCCGTAAACTAGGAATTTGTTTTTGGTTTGCTGTCTAGCAGCCAGGTGGGTAACAAGTAAACAACATACAGTATAAACAATATAACCAGGTGGGGGAACATGTACAGTCATACAGAAAGTTATAACGAGGGGACAATTGTTAGCGGATGAACACCAACAGGCTTCTTCCTAAAGTCCACTACCATCTCAATGGTTTTGAGTGGGTTGAGCTCTAGATGGTTGCTGCTGCACCACTGGGCCAATCGGTCCACTTCTTGTCTGTAGGCTGATTCATCCCCATCCTAGATGAGGCCAATAATGGTAGTGTCATCGGCGAATTTGAAAATCTTTACTGTTTGCGCCTCTGAGGTGCAGTTGTTGGTGTACAGAGAGAAGAGCAGGGGTGAGAGTACACAGCCCTGGGAGGCTCCTGTGCTGATGGACCGCACTTGGGAGGTGAATTTCTCCGCTTTCATAACCTGTTTTCTATCAGTCAGAAAGTCCACAATCCAAGAACACGTAACTTCAGGGACTGCTAGGCGAAGTAGTTTGAGGTGGAGGATGTTGGGAATGATTGTGTTGAAAGCCAAGCTAAAGTTAACAAACAGGACCCTTGCATAGGTACCAGGCATATCCAGATGCTGCAGGCCCAGATTGACTGCGTCCTTGATGCATCGATTCCATTGGTAGGCAAACTGGAGGGGGTCTAGCTGGTGGCCAGTCACAGCTTTCAGGTGGTTCAGTACCAGGCGCTCAAATGTTTTCATATCACAGACATCAGATCTATCGGCCGGTAGTCATTCAGATTTGTAATAGTGGATATCTTGGGGACCGGAACAATAGTGGAGCTTCTGAGGCAGGAAGGAACCTTGCATAGCTCTAGTGATTTGTTGAAGATAGTGGTGAATATGGGGGCAAGTTGACCCGTGCATACTCTCAGGGCAGATGGTGACACCCCGTCAGGACCTGGTGCTTTCCTTGGTTTGGCCCTCTTGAACATCTCCACTTCTACTTGGGTGACAGGAGTTGGTTGTCGACATTTGGGGCAGCACAGAGGGTATGGTTTGGTTCACAGTGGACTACTTTTTTAAATGTGCAATAGAAGTTGTTCAGCTCATCAGCTAGGTCTTGGTACATGGTGGTGGGTTTGGGTGTTTTATTGTAGCTGGTTATAGATTGCATTCCTTTCCACATAGATACAGACAGGGTCATTAGTGAACAGGTGATTTGTCAGAGAACCGCTTTTTTGCTAGCCTGATTTATTTTGTTAGGGGGTTCCTGGTTCAGTTGTATTGTGCTCTGTCACCGCTGCTGTAGGCCTCATCTTTGGCTTGGTGGAGTTGTCTGAGCTGGGCATTGAACCAAGGCTTGTTGTTGAAGATGCGGTAGGTCTTTGTGGGTATACACATGTCCTCACAGTAGCTTATGTAGGATGTGACGGTGTCAGTCAGGTAATTCAGGTCAGTTGCCGAGGCTTCAAAGACCCTCCAGTCCGTGCAGTCGAGGCAGGACTGGAGTTTCAGCTCAGCCTCGTTAGTCCATTTCTTAAACTGTCTTGATGACAAGCTTAGCCACTCTCAACTTTTGTGGTCATCCAGCCATGTCTCTGTGAAGCATAGGACAGATGATCCTGCTATGCTCGACCTTGTGCTTCCCATGAGGAGGGACAGCTCATGGAACTTGTTTGCCTGGGAGCGCACGTTTGAGAGCAGGATCACGGGGAGTGAAGACCAGTGCCCCCTCCGCTTCCACCTCACTTAGGCACCGGCCTCTCCTCCATGACCAGGGCAGGTACACACCGGCTTAATCCAGGTTGGCCTCTGCTGGCAGTGTTGGGCTGCAACTCGGTCTGGGACCACCGCCACACTGCCCCGGGGGTTTACTTTTCTGCTACCTCTGTGCATGGTTCTCCATGGTTGCCAGTCCACTTTCCAACAACTGCAATTCAACTTTGCTGCATCCTTTCTGCACAGGGCAGCGTGGACTGTGAGGGCTGATGATCTGCCTACCTCCCGCTCCGTCAGGCCCATACGGGTGGTCTGCTCCAGGGTTAAGCTCCATTTTTCAAGGGCTTCTCTGCTGTGCTTGGTCACCACACTTGGCAGGGTCACCGCACTCGAGGGGGTGATGAACGAGGACAAGGACGGGGAGACAAGAGGAGACATGTAGTTGGTTGAGCTGCACAGCTCCAAGGCAGTCTTCTGCGGTGCCATATTTGTGGTATCCAGTATGATGAAAACACTTTTGCAAGTCCGTGAGTGATCCAGGTTATTGCTGTGTTCGGTTACTTCTTTCTTGTACAAAGATGTATTTTGAGCAGGTATTCATTAAAAAAACTACAAGTAACTTTCCTTTTCCATTGCACATTTATTGATTTAGTCACACAAGTTATTCAGGAACAAAGCAGGCTTGTGAAGAGGTGTTAGAAGCCATTCCCCATGTAGGTGTGAAATCCGAGTGTGAGGCTTTCGAAGTGTATATTCTTTCTAGAGATAACATGGGGCCCTGTATTATAACATGATTGTGGAATCGTGGAACCAAGGGGCTGGGGATATTGTATTTTAGATTATTTAAGGGAATGGATCAGTTATTTTCTGAACAGAGAAACATAGGTAACTGTTATCAAGGGGGACCTTGATAGAGTCAGAGATAGTTATTTTTCCAGTACCCTGTTCTGTGATGTTCCCTGAAGATGTAAAGCCAGTCCTAGTAGAAGGGGCAGGGGTTTAAATCCAATCCAGTGTGCATCTCAGTGCAGGAGTGCAATCCGTTTGTTCTGGAGAGACGTCCTTGTAGTGATGTACAAGTTAAAGGTAAGTCCCTGGATATTTTTTATGATTCTAAAGTCAGCTGTGTAGAATAGAAGCTGTTTTGTAGAGATGTTCAGGAGCATTTAAAGTGTGAGGCAGCCATCTTGGGGGCTGATATGTGCTTTGTAGTTGAGAGGAACTATTAACTTTAGCTGATGGGCCAAACCAAATAATAAAGGATGTATTAATAATATGCAGAGAACACAGTTAAATCAGCCTAATTTATGACTGCCATTTTTAAAACATCTGCTAAAGAGATGATAAAGCTTAGCACACAAAGTTCCATTATAAGATAAACCTGCAGCTGGCTGATTATATGAGAAAGACTAATCTTCAGAGGCACTGTGTTATTTCCTAATTCTCTTCTCACGTATTGCCAGACAGTTTCTAGCTCTCTGTGGCCTAAGCTCCTATATTAACTAACCTTATATCTGAATAGTTAGCGAGTCAATGTTTCAACTTGAAGGTTTCTAATACAGGTTGAGTATCCCGTATCCAAAATGCTCGGGACCAGGAGAATTTTGGATAACGGATTATTCCGTATTTCGGAATATTTTAATATTTCAATGATGTATTTTGAAGTATCTTGCATTTATGCTGTATAAACACATAATATACACACAAATATATTTTATTACCACATAAAATACACACAAACATATTTTAATTGTTCAAAAAACAAAGTTTCAAAACGTGAAACAAAATGTGTGTACTATCTCAGCACTGAATTTGAATGCCAAGCAATCATTGTCTTGCACATATATAGTGCCAGTTACATATCATGTCCTCAGTGATGCTGTTACATATGTCCCCAGTGAGTTTTTAGCAAAAAAAAATTTTTTTTCACTTTCTGGAATGTCCGTATTTCGGAATAATTCGGATAACGGATATTCGGATACGGGATACTCGACCTGTATACACATAATGTGGCTTAAAGCTGCAGCATATTTGTTTTACTAAGAATATACATGTGGCTTCTATAAAAAACACTGGTGCAGATGTATTAAGCCTCAAGAAGAGATAAAATCAACAGTGATAATAAACAAGCCAATCAGCTTTTGTCAAGTTACAATCTGGGTTTAAAAAATGACAGGAGCTGATTGGCTGGTAGGTTATCACCTTCGACTTTATCTCTTCTCCAGGCTTAATATATTTGCCCCACTGTGTCTTAACTTTTTGAGTAATACAGAATGCAAAAGCTATTGGTATAATATTATATATGTCAATGGGCAAAATATACACAAACAAACAAACACCGGGCAGCACGGACGGTGTAATGGTAAGCAGCACGGAGGACATGGTTTTGATTCCCGCCATGGCCCTAACTGTGCAGAGTTTGTATATTCTCCCCGTACTTGCGTGGGTTTCCTCCGGGTATTCTGGTTTCCTCCCACAATCCAAAAATATACTGGTAGGTTTCCAACAAAATTATCCCTAGAATGTCTGTGTGTGCGTGTACATATGGTAGGGAATATAGATTGTAAACTCCACTGGGGCGTGGACTGATGTGAATGTTCAAATATTCTCTCCAAAGCGCTGCGCTATATAAGAAACTGTTAGTAAATAAAGGCAGTCTAGTTAAAAGGTTATTTAAACCAATTTATTAATAATAATAATAATAATGTGATTGGTTGCAAGTAGCAACACCCCATGTGAAATAGAACTCACATCTTAGTAAATTTCCCCCTAAATCAGAATATTCCTTATCTTCTTGGTTGCAAGGATTATACTGAGATTTATTAAAAATGAAAATGGAGGCAGCTTGCTTGGACAGTTACAACAACTTAGATCCATGTTTGCCAAAACCAGGGCACCCTAACATTACATGTTTTCCAGGTCACAAAATAAGGTAACAATTTTAGCACCACCTATGGACCCTTTAAAATCCTTTATGTGAGGAAGCACATCTGGAAAAAAATGGATTGCTCTGGTGACTTTTGGGAAGACTTGCTAAAGTTTGGAGAGCGATAAAGCGAAGTGAGATAAAGTACTAACTAATCAGCTTCTAAGGCTGACTACACATCAGATGTGCAGCCGGCTGATACGCTATGGGACCCTGCATCGTCAAGTGCACACACACTTGCAAATGCATGCTGATAAATGTCGATTTATCCTGTAGAAGGGCTGACCATAAGACACCGCTAATGACTGAGGGCGAGGGCAAATTACGGCAACACACTGATCAATCCCGATGATATTTTGTTCCGAAAGGCCAGAAACTACATATCGGGCTGGGATTGCGCTAGTGTGTACCCAGCCTATTTTATATTTCAGGTTGTGTTTGCAAAATGATAAAAGACAATTATTTGGCATTACTTCTGCCTCCACTTTATCTCTCTCCAGGCTTTGATAAATTTCTCCATCAATTTAGGAAACACTGCATTAGAGTGAACATCGAATCAATATTGCTTCTGAAAATAAATCAGAGATGCATACAGAGATAATATCATAGATACAGTGAGGAAACAGAAAATATTCCAGAATCAGTTCCATCTATGACAGTGAAATCTTCACTTAGTAGTTCAGAAGAACAGTCTACAGTTATAGTGGGCAAGTTATCTCCTTTCACATGTTTTCTCTGCAATTATATCAGATATAAAGGCATATAATATTACTAGGTAAAGGCCTGTCACAAAGATGTCTCCTGCTATGTACTTTCACTTTGACACTGTGACAGTTTTTACACTTACTTTGAGCTGTGACAGATTTTAGCCCACACACTCTCCACCCCACCCCCAGGTTCTATCGGTTCCTACCTCAAATATCTGTCTTCACAGCTCCTTCTCTCATCAGGTTTGAAACAGATCAGTGTCCTTGCAAACATTGTGTTCACTTCCTGGTCACTGGCGTTACTTCACTTCACCTTATAGAGATAAGGAGAAGTTAGCCATATATTTATATATATATATATATATATATATATATATACACCTTGGAGAAAGTTGGCACTCGTGAGTCTTCAATAATGCAAATAATTTTCTTTAATTTCACATGTGTGTGTTTCTTAAGGAGGGTTGGGTTGGGTTGACACAAACACAACTAGTCTGGGTGTTACAATATCATTGTGGTGTATAGCCAGCTTTTTTTATCCCCATGCATAGGCGAATCTAAGGGGTGGTCCAGCGGTGCACCGGACCACCCATAAGACCACCAGCCACTTAAAATTTAGAGAAATAACAGCCGGGCAGAGAGAGCTGTGTGCTGCCTGGCTGTTTAGTCTAAGGAATTGCTCATTGCCAAGGGGGATGTCTCACGCCGCTGGACGTACCTAATTGAAAGAAATGACAGCCGGGCAGAGAGATGTGCACTGCCCTGCTGTAGTCTAAGCAGTGGCATCGGTATTTTCAGTATTCCCTTTTGGGGTCCGGCAGCCAATCAGAAGCGGCATTGGTGGTATTGGTGGCTGCTCCTGATTGGCTGCCGGACCCCAGCGCGAGAACTGAAAATATTGATGCTCCTGCAAAAACTACAGCCGGACAGCGCACATCGCTCTCTGCCCAGCTGTCATTTATTTCAGTTAGGTGAGTCCAGCGGCGTGTAACATCCCCCTTGGCAACAAGCAATTCCTTAGACTAAACAGCCGGGCATCATACAGCGCTCTCTGCCCGGCTGTCATTTCTTTCAATTAAGTGAGTCCAGCGGCGTGAGACATCCCCCTTGGCAACAAGCAATTCCTTAAACTAAACACCTGGGCAGCACAGAGCTCTCTCTGCCCGGCTGTCATTTCTTTAAATTAGGTGCATCCAGTAGTATGACATCCCCCTTGGCAATTAGCAATTCCCTCCCCCCTTGGCAACAAGCTAACCCTCTCCACCATGGCAACGAGCAATTCTCTCCCCACCTTGGCAACAAGCATTTCTCTCCCCCCTTGGCAACAAGCAATTCCCTCCCCCTTGGCAACGAGCAATTTCACTCCCTCTTGGAAACAAGCATGTATTCCCACATGGGATCGAGCATGAAGCCCCCTTGTCATAGAGCAAGAAGCCCCTAGCAATGAGCACATAGGTAAGCGGCACTTATGTGTCAAATATGTAATAGGCATAACGTTTTGTTATATAGTATGTAATGGACATTATGGTGTGTGGCCTTATGTGTAATTGGCATTATGGCATGTTGATTTATGTGTAATGGGTATTACGGAGTTGGCTAAAATGTGTAATGGGCATTACTGTGTGTGGTCTAAAGTGTAATACCATGCCCCATTTTGTGATGCCACGCCTCCGTCCCATGAGGCCATGCCCCTTTTTGCCATGCAAAGGTCCACCCTGCTCATGAATTTGGATTTGGGACCACCCTTTACCATAATTCTAGATTCATCTATGTCCCCATGGTAACTAAGTCATGCTATTTGAAACCAGTTCATGCATTTTTTGGCAACATGTAAATGTTGCACTAATTTTCTCTACAGCAAAGGATGATTGGATCTTCCCTTTTTCCTGACCTTGGAGCATTGTGGATGGATGCATCTTTTTAAACTCTCACTCCCCTAAATCACGCACATGT
The DNA here is from genome assembly GCF_055691185.1 of Crinia signifera. NCBI lineage: Eukaryota > Metazoa > Chordata > Amphibia > Anura > Myobatrachidae > Crinia > Crinia signifera. The sequence goes on along the minus strand of NC_139217.1, from coordinate 134,376,929 downwards.
TTTCATTGCATAAAACTTTGCTTCTGAGGCAAGAACATATTGTGCAAGACATTTCAGATTTGAGGTTACAGAATAGCTCACTCAAAGCTAATCAAGTGATATAGGGCCTTATTCTGGTTCACTCTTAGAGGCAAATTCCTTCTGAAATGGACAAAACCATGTGAACTGCAGGTGGGGCAGATGTAAGTATGTATGTGCAGAGAGAGTTAGATTTGGGTGAGTAACTTTTTTTCTGTGCAGGGAAAATATTGACTGCTTTATTTCTACACTGCAATATAGATCTCACTTTGAAGAAAACCCCCACCCAAATCTAATTCTATCTGCACATGTTACATCTTCCCCACCTGCAGTGCACATGGTTCTAAGAGTGAACCAGAATAAGACCCATAGTGAGGAAGTCATAAAGTACTTTAATCATAAGTGGACCTTTATGAGTCTCATGATACAGCCAGTTCCAACTCTGAACATGAAAGGGAAGAAGGTGTTACCACCCCTTTAGGTGTAGCAGCACAAGCTCACACTGCAGGTACAAGCGCAAATGCAAGCAGCGCAGAGGGCAAAACAAAAGGGAAGGGAAGGCAGGCCACCCAAGCCCAAGTAAGTGCCATTTACAATTTGTCCTCCTTTGACCTTTCTCCAAGTTAGCAGAAATTGCTCAGAAAAGGACTGTCTTTTGTCCCTTCTACACGCTTTGACCACTTTCAGTGGAAGATAGAAAAGAATGCACTCGATCTTAAAATAAAAACCTCTTCCTACTAAACCCTTGCCAGTTAAGTTAAAGCAGTTTACCCCACAGTCTTCATTTGAACCATTTGTCCAATAACGCAAGCATTAAAACATTTATGCAGGGAGCGTGGCCTGGACGCTGAGGAGAGAGGACATTCATCACTGGGGCTCCCCTTCCCTATGCCCACAGTCGGTGCCCAACGCTTGCCACACAGTATTAACAGACTCCATTAGCCTGCTCAGGACCCCCTCTGTCAGGGGAGCTGAGCCGCAGAGCCGGGGGACCTCTCCGGAGTCCCCGCGGGTTGCGGCCTACAGAACAGGTGAAGCCGGGGCCTAGATTTTTACAGGCACCCGCGGCGCAGTTCCAGGAGCGGGAGTTTGCGGCCGAACGCCGCGGGAGCGCAGCAGGGGCTCCCCAACACACCCACAGCACCACCAGAGTGTCTGCAGGTCAGCGGCAGTGGGGCCCCGACTACTGGGGGCGGCTGGGAGCACTGGGGAGCCGCTACAAACCGGGAGCTCTCCTGCTCCATAGAAGCTGCGGCCATCTTGGATCGGGGCACTGCAGATCCCAGCTACACGCTGCAGCCCCATGCACACAGCACCCCAGCTGGGCCCTCTAATCAGTGGTAGGTGTAGTTGTGGACACCCCCTGTGCCCCCTGACCAGCACCCCCAGCTACCCCTTAAACTACTGAGGCCTACTGTACCCCTGCACGGATATCACCCCAACAACAGACAGTGGATCCCCTGCCCTATAGTGTATGCCTGAAGGTGTTAAATAGAAGACCTGTACAAGGTGTTATAAACTAGTCAACCCACTGTCTCCAGGACTGGTGCCTTAAGGACAACCTGCATTGGCATCACCTGTTATGCAGCACCATAATGGACTGTACAGGGTCCAGTTAAGCACATCATCGTCAGAGGAGCCACAGTTCCCCTGGGTTAACCCTAGTGGACCTCACATGCACGCTTAACGCATCATTTGCCCCTTCTCGCACCCAAAAAGCTAAATGACTACCCGTGGAGCCATCCCAAACTGACCCTTCCCTTTGCTGAGGTGTCTCGCTTCTCCTCTTCTCTACAATCTCACAATGCCACCCAAAAGACCTAAGGCAGATAAATCCGCACCCCCAGTAACCTTCTTTAAGCCCTCACCCCAAGCCTCTAAATCAAAACCTAACAGCAGTCCAGCAATGGGCCCTTCCACTTCGTCCCAGGCGTACAAGCCTGATCCCCGATCTGTCACTCAGGAAGCCACCTTACAGGACACTATGGGCGATTCCGAGGCCCTCACAGTGGGGTCAATGAAACTCCTGTTACAGCAGTTTAAATCAGAAGTAGCAGCGGAATTTCGCTCCACGCTTCAATCCTTCCAACAAACAATAGATGACATCGGGGGCCGAACAGACCACTTAGAGAACAAAATGGATGAAGTGGTGAGCTCCCATAATGGCTTGATTTCCAACCATGACGCGTTAAAGGCCGAGGTGGAGCTACTGAGAGATAAAGTTGCAGACTTGGAAGATAGATCGAGACGACAAAATATTAAACTCAGAGGGATCCCTGATAATGTTTCTAACTCCAGCCTTAACGACTATGCAGTCGATCTATTCAAGAAGCTCCTCCCAACAGCGAATCCTGCGGACCTACTGATAGATCGAATACATAGACTGCCTAAGTCCAGAAATGCGCCGGAAGGTACCTCTAGAGACGTACTGCTGCGCATGCATTACTATCATATTAAGGAGGCGATTTTGAAAGCTGCCAGACCTTCGGAAGACACCCACTCCTCTCTTGGCCCTATTCAAGTATTTGGAGACCTATCCCAATCTACTATTGCCAAGAGACGTTCCTTTTTCCCTATCACGTCGACCCTAAGAAAAGAGAACATCCAGTACAGATGGGGCTTCCCCACTAAACTGCTGATCACTCGAGATGGCTCCACGACAGCGGTTACGAATTTGGAGGATGGACTACAACTCATCTCTAAATGGAACATCGCTGGGCCCTCACCCACGACTGCCTCCCCTGATCGCGGCCTCCAGCAGGACTGGGCCGTGGTTGGCTTCAAGAATTGAACATCCGCTCCCAGTGATGTATCTTTATCTCATCATATGGACATCTTCCCTGTTCTGCCGTAAATATTACAGTTTCTTTTTTCCTTCCTAAATGTTATCAGTTGCAGGCCTACATCCAGCTTTGGGTATAGTGACTTTTCTAATCCTTTGACACTGTTTCTCTGTTAGGTTTGAAAGTTTATGATCTAGATTTACAGAAAGGTTACCTTTTTTTTTTTTTATATATGTTTCCTCATATTCCACCTCAGACAGAGACGCTGTTCTAATTCCCAACAGAGGTAGGCGCCATAAGCCAACTGGGTAAACATCTGTTGTAGACATTAGGAGGCGAGAAGGTGGCTATTTCTGTTCCCCCCGACCACCGCCCCGTTAGGTTCGCCATGGTATGGCACCTCATTGTGCCCCCAAGAGGGGGCATTTCAGTTTCCCCATATTCTCTTTCCTTGATGTTTTTCTTTATCTGGTTAACTACCCCCCCCCCCCCTACCCCTACTGTTATCATAGTAGAAGCCAGGTATTTGTGAATTCTTATTGTATAAAGTGCTCTAAGTGCAGACTAATCATCACCATGTACTTTGACTATGGTTAACATTATTTCGATGAACGTGAAGGGACTAAATTCCCCTCACAAGCGCAAAGTAGCTTTGAAATACTTTTCCAAGTTAAAAGCACATGTAGTTGCCGTACAGGAGACCCATTTTAAAAAATCGGCACCACCGCTCTTTACCAACGCAAAATTTCCTCACTGCTATATGTCATGTGGCCCGGTCAAAAAAGCGGGAGTTGCTATTATTCTATCCCAGGGCTGCACATTCTCTCTGACAAAACAAATTACAGACCCAGAAGGTCGCTATTTAATCCTAGTGGGTCTACTAGATAACGTGGAGGTCACACTGGCCATGTGCTATGCACCTAATTCCAAACAATTAGCGTTTTGTCGTAAGGTACTGGAAATTATCCAAATACATGTCAGGGGGGCCTTGTTGCTGCTTGGGGATTTCAATACGGTTTTAGACCCAGCTGTAGACAGAACTAGAAAACCAGTTATACTACCTATTCCTCCTCAACTGGAATCTAACAAAAACCTTAAATCACTCCTGGCAGAATATGACGTGTGGTGGACTAAGCACCCGTCAGTTAGGGATTACACTTACTACTCACATGTACACTCCACCTACTCTCGTATAGACTTGGCTATATCAGATAAATGGTCTTTGCCTTAATTTAGTAAAGTGGAAATTCTCCCTCTAACATGGTCAGACCACTCTCCCATTTTCATCGCATGGGACATCACTGGGAGGAGTACCACCCCCGGGCCATGGAGGTTAGGTAAACAGACACTAACGACCCCAAGGGCACTACAAGAGATCAGCAGCTCAATTCAGAACTACCTAAGTGAAAATTCCCCAGGAGATACCTCAACATTCAATCACTGGTGCGCTCTTAAATCTGTAGTTAGGGGTTCTGCAATACAAGTGGCAGCGAAACTAAAAAGAGAATATAAACAGCAATTTATTGAGGCAGAGGCAGAAGTAATAAGACTTGAGGGACTACATAAATCTAACCCTACAGACGGTCCCTTACTAAAATCCCTGAAGAATGCACGTGAGGAATTAAATAAATTCTCCCTAGCTGAAGTCCAGAAGAATATTACAAGACTCAATCAACTATTCTGGGAAATAGAGCAGGCTGAATGCTGGCACGTAAGCTAGGGGTAGAAGAGCCAAGGAAAGAATTCAGAGCATAACCTCAGAGCAAGGACAGAAGGTTATGGACCCGGTTGGCATAGCTAATGCTTTTGCCACGTACTACTCTAACTTGTACAACCTTAAGAATGACCCTACAACTCCCCAGCCAAAAATAGATCTAATTGAAGAATTCCTTAAGGAACTGAAGTTGCCCAAATTGTCCCCTGATGCCTGTAGTTCCCTCAACGAACCCTGGTCAGTAGAAGAAGTCTCCCTGGCTATAGACTCCATGCCCCGAGATAAAGCTCCAGGCCCAGACGGATACCCGGCTAACTTTCATAAAGTTTTCAAAACAGAATTAGCCCCAGTCCTTACGACAGTCTTTAATGAAGCTTCCGACCTGAACTCTTTTCCCAAAGAAATGCTAGAAGCACAGATTATAACTATACCCAAACCAGGGAAATCCCCCTCCATAGTGCAGAACTACAGGCCGATTGCCTTACTCAATATCGACATAAAGCTGTATGCAAAGATAGTAGCCAACAGACTTTGCCCATTACTGCCAACACTCATTGACCCTGACCAGGTTGGATTTGTGCTAGGCAGACAAGCCCCCGACAATACCCGTAGAATGTTTAATGTGCTAGAGCTCTGCTCCAGGGCGGGTAGGCCATTGCTCCTCCTGTCCCTGGACGCAGAAAAGGCCTTTGACAGGCTGCATTGGGGCTACCTCAGAGCTGTTTTACACCAGTTCGGCTTCACGGGTAGAATCTTGGATTCCATTCTGGCTTTGTATTCATCCCCCTCAGCAAAAGTATACTCCAACGGGTGTCTATCGTCGAGTTTCCCCATTACCAATGGCACCAGACAAGGGTGCCCCCTCTCCCCTCTTATCTTTGCCCTAGTGATTGAGCCGCTGGCGGCGAAAATAAGAGGATCAAATTTAATATCCGGCCCGGAGCTAGGAGGCCTATCACACAAGATCTGCTTATTTGCAGATGACGTCTTATTATGTATATTAAACCCATTAACCTCCCTTCCAGCATTGCATACTATCCTGACACAGTTCTCCTCCGTCTCCTATTATAAGTTGAACACAAGTAAAACAGAAGCCCTCCCATTTTTTACCCCCCCCCCCCCCCGAAATACTGAATAGACTCAAATATGAATACAGGTATGCCTGGCAGTCGAGATCCTTAAAATATCTAGGGATTCATCTAGCTAGCGAGGAAGACATCTTAGAATGCAATTATGGCCCCCTCCTAAAGGCTTTTGAGGGTCTAACCAGAGACTGGATGATGCAAGAAGTCTCTTGGCTGGGGCGGGTGGCAGCAATAAAGATGGTATGGCTTCCAAAATTACTGTACTTATTCAGGGCAATCCCTAGACTACTCCCAAAAACCATGTACAACAAGTTCAACAGGTCTCTCACTAAGTATGTCTGGAAAGGCCTAAAACCAAAGATAGCCAAACACGTATTAATACGCTCTAAACCAGCCGGGGGAGTTGCATTCCCGGATATTGAAAAATATCACCAAGCGTGTCTCCTTTCCCAGACAAAGGAGTGGCTTACTCAGGACCCCCCGAAACCCTGGGTGTGTCTGGAGCAGGCAGAGGCCTCGCCATGTAGTCTGGCTGATCTACTCTGGATGCCACCCCCTTCCTTCCGCTCACTGCATATTAAAAACTTATCTATAGGGGCCACAGTGAGGACCTGGCACAATAGTATGTCAGGAAGCAGGGATACTACTCTGCCCGCCACCCTGCTGACCCTGCGGTCAATGATGTATCTGATACCAAACTTACAACTGTCAAATTGGACATCAAGCGGTCTGACTAAATTAGGCGACATGTTTATTGATGGCCACTTAGCCCCCTTTAACCATCTACAAGAAATATACAATATCCGTAGGGGCGATTTCTTTAAATACCTACAGTTGAGAAGTTGGTTGTCAAAATACCTCCTTCCCCCAAATACGACCCCACGCATTGCCCCAATGACCCATAATCTACTTAGCAACCCACACCAGAAGGGAGCAATATCTAAGTGGTATAACTATCTGGTTAATGAGAACAGCTCAACTAAACTTAAATCTCTTAAACTTAAAAAAGATCTCCAAAGAACCCTGCAAGTTGAGGAATGGGACCTAATATTTAAGTCATGTTTCAAAGTGTCTAAGTGCATCAACCATGCTGAGATGTTTTTTAAATTAATTCACAGGGCATACTATACACCGGACCGCCAGCATAAAATATGGCCTAATATCTCAAAATCATGCTGGAGAAATTGCGGGGGAATAGGTACCATATTTCATATATTCTGGGACTGCCCTGTACTGAAGCCACTATGGTCGTCAATTTTCAGCTTGATTGGTAAAATAATTGGTGAACCGATTGAACCTAACCCCGAAACGGCTCTCCTTCACCTATATGGAGGCCACCTAACCAAAGACGAAACTTATGTTCTGGGACACATTCTGATCGCTACAAAAGCAGCTATCGCTCAGCTGTGGAGATCAGAGAGGATTCCCAGTGTTGACTCGATATGCGACAAAATCCAGAAACACTACAGTTTTGAGACGGCGGGAGCACATTATTCTTCCTCCCCTAACTCTATACATTTGTTGTGGCTGGGGTGGTCAACGTTCAGAGAAGAAACGGGGCATATAACTAAGAGCTCTACCTCTGTTGATATTAACCTTCTAAATTCCCCAGATTCTGAGTGTTAGGAAGGGGACAGGTATGATTACTCTTTGTAAACTCCTTATAGAAGGTTAGGCAAAGTTAATACATAGGATACTCCTCCTGTTACGCTCTACCACTATTTATACGTCTAAAACAAGTTGTTTGAGCACCATTTAAGTACGCTCCTGGCTCTCAAAATGAGTGACGAGTTAACGTTTACTTTATACTATTTACCAATTGTGATCTATGTATGTAACTACTATGTATAACGCACCCCCTCCCTCTATTTTCTTTTCTGTAACCCCCCCCTGTTTGAATGCAGATAAAACTCAATAAACATATTGTTAAAAAAAAAAAAAAAAAAACATTTATGCATATGGTTGATCATGATGTAACAGAGTCAATGAAGGTTCCTATCAAACATCATTCAAATTTGATTCCATTAGAACAAGAAGTGCTTAACTCTTTGTCAAGAAATAAAAATTTGATCATTAGGCCAGCAGACAAGGGAGGGGGGATTGTCCTCCAGCACCTCCAGGATTATAAATTAGAAGCAGAAAGTCAACAACATCAAGGTGTATCAACCATTACCTGGGACCGCACAGGTACATGCAAGAAAAAGCTAATAAAAGCATTAACAAAAGCCATCGCGAGTGTGGACTCATTAGTGGATGGTTACTCTCATTCCTGATTACCCTATAGTACCGCTCTATTATTCTATCCCCAAGATACATAATAACTGTGAGAAATCACCAGGGCACCCAATTATTGCTGCCAGAGGCTCCCTTTTCCAACCCGTGGCCACTTTTCTTGATTCTATACTGCAACCGCTGATTGTTCAGGAATCGAGTTTTCTTTTGGATACCGGACAATTTTTGTCAAAAATTCAGGACATCTCAGCCATTCCTGCAGGTAGCTGGCTTGTGGGCATCGATGTAGTGTGTTTATGCATGTCGATTCCGCATGAGTTTGGGCTGTCAGCAGTAAGAAAATTGCTTTGTCAAAATAATGTGTTACCAGAGGGACAGATTGAAGTCATAATAGGATTATTAGAAATTAATTCTGATTAATATTTTTTTCATATACGACAAATTCTCTCTGCAGAAACAGGGCTGCACTATGGGATCTAGCGCAGCTCTGTGTTATGCAAACATAGCCATGTTCACGATTGAAGAAGAGTTGTTTTACTCCAACCAAATTATGATGGAGAACATAATTATGTTTGGGCATTATATTGACAACCTGTTTGTAGTATGACAGGGATCAAAATTATTATTTTTACATCATATGGCCAATTACCATGCTTTAGCAGGCCCTTTTACATTTACATACACCATGAGTCAATCTGATATTAACTTCTTAGATGTAAAGGTACAATTCATTAAAGGTCAAATAATTACCTCAGTATTTACTAATGCCACGGATCGTAATCTTCTATTACAAGCAAGGTAGCTGCCTTTCACCCTCGCTCATCAGGGGTTTACCATATCCTCAGATGGTCCGAATGGTTCGCTTCAATAGTGATCATAATACAGCAATAGCCCAAATTGATATTCTTGTAGAAAACTACAAAAGCGTGGCTATTCTTCTCAGTCATTAAAGCAAGTGAAAGACAAGGCACTGAAATGAAATCGGCAGAAGCTACTGCCAGGCACAAGGACCCCTATAGAGGTTCCTGATATCACACAGAAGACTGTACTGCCTTGGGTTAATAAATACCATGCAGAATCTTCGGTAATTCAAAAAAATAGCCCGTCATTTCTTCAGATTCTAATATCGGGCTCACCTATACATGACTATATCAAAGGCAAAAACCTTCGCTCTTGGTTAATCAAAACTGATATTGCTAAATTAGGAATTCCTAAAACTCTCAAAATGTTTTTGCCCTCTGACCGGTTTGGTTGCAGTAGGTGTGCATGTGTTATCTGACAGTTTTTATTGGCCGGCGACACTTTCCATCACCCTCATTCTGGCCTTAAATATTCTATTAGGCATTACTAACCACGACTGTAATAACGAGTTAAACGCTCATCAAAATAATGGCTTAGTCCTTATTTGCTCCTACCTCCTTCAAGCGCTCCCTCAAAACCCACTTTTTTCGACTTGCCTATCCCTCCTCCTAACCTCTTTTGATCCTCCTATCCTGCCTCCGTTCCCCTCCGTTCCTACTTATCCTGTTGTTTTTCGTTCGTCCACCCACCTATTTTTAGTATGTTAACTACTTATGAGTAGGGTACTCCTGCCTCACGTACTCACCCTACCTCTTTACCTCACCTGTCCTCCTGTCCTGTTCTTCCCTTCCTCTACTTCATCTTCAGTATCCTCGACAATTTTGACACCTACTTCTGAACTGATGCTGATTTTATTTCTACCAGCTATACCCCTATTTATACTGTATTTTTCAACACACCCTGTACGTTACCTTGTCATTTGTTTTTTGTTTGCTATGTACGGCGCTGCGGACACCTTGCGGCGCCTTATAAATAAACGTACTACTACTACTACCTCCAATCTCTGACTTTACAGTTCCCTCTCTCCATCTCCAGCAAGTTTGAAAAAGATCATTTGGTACTTATGTAGTATCTGGGCTGCCGATTTTTTGATTGTATGCCTTAAGTTAAGGCATACAATCAGATGCGATGCGATATCGCATCGCATCGCATACGACCATGCGATGCGATGCGATGCGATGACCCGATTTTTCCATAGGATTCAATGTTAAAATGGACTGAGTCCATTTTAACATGGAATTCAATGGAAAAAAGGGGTCCTTTTCATACCCCTACTATCCAAGTGGGCATGGAGTTGGATATAAACCTGTGGCGAGCGTAGCGAGCCACCGAGCCCGAAGCGTGGCGAGCGAAGCGAGCCCCGCGAGGGGACGGTATTCTGTGTCCCCTCGCGGGGCTCGCTACGCTCGCCACGCTTCGGGCTCGGTGGCTCGCTACGCTCGCCACAGGTTTATATCCAACTCCATGCCCACTTGGATAGTAGGGGTATGAAAAGGACCCCTTTTCCCATTGAATTCTATGTTAAAATGGACTCAGTCCATTTTAACATTGAATCCTATGGAAAAATCGGGTCCATCGCATCGCATGCGATATGGTCGGGTGCGATGCGATGGACCCGATTTCAAAATCGGCAGCCCAGTTACTACATAAGTACCGATCATTTTGCTTTTAATTTCTGTTAAGGAGTATTATTATTATTTGGTCCATTGAGTGGCCTCTAATGGTCACTCCTCATCTCAGAGGTAAGGAGTAAGCTATTTAACGTTTTACATTTATAGATGTTTATTATTAACTACTATATGGTACATTTCACAGCCTACGTATATGGGTGTTATAAGTAACTAAAGTGCTCTGTTACCATACAATTGCATAAATATAAAGTGGCAAAAATGATTTACAAAGATGGCTGCATTTTTCCTTTCCTTCTTGGACACAGTAGATCCGTGCACTACAAAGCCGATTTATTACAGTATGCCAGCAAGGGTGTGCGATAAAATTGTGTCTGCAAGATCGCTATTTTTTTTTTTTATATATAACTTTTTATTGAAAATTTTCATGTACACAAACATACATATAATAGCAAAAAGAATGGATATGCAATTGCTTTGCACATTGTATAAGGAAGTTGAATACTGCTTGATCTTTAACAATAGGTCAGTTATACAATGTCAGAAATTGATAGCCAAATATTTTCTTTAACAATAGCATAGTATATTGAAATAGACGTAGAACAGACACATCAGGGGTGGGGTGAGGGAGGGGGGGGGGGGGTTTGAGTTTAGTAAATGACTGGACAATTTTATAGCTTAATTTGGGTATTGCCGACTACGAATCGGACCAGGTAAAACAAGGAACAAATCTAGGAGCTCTCTCTTTGACATTTATTCTAACAATAGAGTATCTATGTCATTTAGGAAGGTATTGGCTAATTCGCTGTTTGAGTATTTCCTTTGGGAGGTACATTATGTAAGGCGTCAAAAAAAAATGAATAATGTCAGAGCTGAGTAAGTTAGTTCGAAGGTGAGTTTGGCAATAAGCCTTTCAAATGGGGTCCTGCCCTTACCCATTCTCCCTTATTAAAGAATCCCTGTATGGTGTTTCGTGCTTCTTCGTCCATACAATTTATGAAGGCATCCCATTTATCATGGAAGGATTTAGCGGACACCCCTGCGTTTATCATAAGGGTTTTCACATCAAAATATAGCAATTGTAATAGTTTGCCTATCAGTTCTCGTATTGTGGGCGCTGATTTTTTGGTCCAATGTATTAGAATGTTTTTTTTTGCTAAGGTTAGTGTAATCACTAGAAAGGGGACCCGACGTGGTGTGTGAGGAGCTAGGCTCCAAGAGCTAAAATCAAGGAGCAAACATGCCTCTGGTGTTGGCAACACTGATATCCCCAAAACTCTGTTGACATAAGCTACCACCTTTGCCCAATAGCGACGGATTTTTGAACACTCCCAGAAACAGTGATAGTATTTTGCATTTGCCATTTTGCACTTAGTGCAGTCACCTGATTCCGAATTCCCCGGCATCATAAATCTACGCTGGGCGGGGGTAATAAATGATCTATGCAATGTCTTTAGGTGGGTTTCTTGTAAGTAGGCAGAAGATAAGTATCGATTACATCTACCATAGTGAACTATTGTGGATGGAGACAGTTTACCAGGATCAGTAATATCTGTGGTCCATTTTGCTATTAAGTCTTGCGTAAGGGGTCTAGATTTATTTTTTGCCTCGACTAGGCATGGATATAAGTGTTTTATTCTATATTCTACAGTATCCCACGCCCGAAGTATAGCAGAGATAAGGTGTGTCTCCTTGCCCAGCAGGGGGCCCTTATCCAGTGACCGTACATAGTGTCTCACCTGAAGATAGAGATAGAAGGTGTTTTTTGGTAATATGAATTTCTCCTGAAGGTCAGCAAAAGGGACAACGTGTCCTCCTGGGTCGAACGCCCTGCTTGCAAGGTCCACGCCAGCCTCAAGCCAGATCTTGAACGCAGGATTGGTCAAGGATGGGCTGAAACCGGGGTTTCCCCACAGAGGTAGGTAAGGCGAAATGTGGTAGTCCCGGTTAAGAAGTTTATTAATCCCCACCCAATTCTTGTATGTGTCTTTAAATAAGACATTTGCGAGTAAGCCTGGGGGAATATCAGAAGGTTTCATATGCAGTAGCGCCGCAGGTGAGAAAGGATGAAAGACTGCTCGGTCTAGTGCAGCGTCCGTATATGTAGACCTCCCCAGCAACCAGTCCCCTGCGTATCTGAAGAATATAGACTTAGAGTATAACTCAAAGTCGGGTATTCCTAAACCACCTTGGGGCCGAGGAGATGTTAGTTTTGCAATCGAGATCCTGGCCCATTGCCCTTTCCATAAAAATTTGGAGATTGCCGATGTTATCCTTTTAATGTCAGTGTTGAGTATGGCTATGGGGAGCATCTGAAGTGCATAAAACACCTTAGGAAAGATCACCGTTTTGACTGCCGCGGCTCTACCTAAGAGGGAGAGAGGAAAGCTGTTCCACGTATTCATCAGGTTAATCACTTTGGTAATTATGGGAGTGAAGTTTGATTTGTATAGGTGTTCCGTTGTGTTCGGAATTTGCACACCTAGATATTTAATCTGGGTCGCTTTAGTTTTTAATTGTGCCAACCTGGGGGAGGAAGAGGGATCGATCTTGTAGTGCCCCAAAATCATTATCTCAGATTTGTCGAGATTTACTTTGTAACCTGATTCATGACCAAAAGTTTCTATTATCGAAAGTATAACTGGAATAGACGTCATGGGGCTGGCGACATACAGCAGCATGTCGTCTGCGAAAAGTGAGACTTTAATCTCATGTCTTCCTATTTTAATACCTTGGAAATCAGGGGCGTTTCTCAGTTTCATCGCTAACGGCTCAATGGCCATAGCGAAGAGTAAGGGTGATAGAGGGCACCCTTGTCTGGTGCCTCTATGCAATTTAAAGTGATCTGATAATTGGCCATTACACATTATTTGGGAAGTGGGTGAGGTATATAGTAATTTAATATATTTGATAAATTTAGAGGGAATGCCGAATTCGTCCATTGTTTTATATAGATGGGGCCATAGCACAGGTGCTTTTCCTTGTTTTAAAGCCTTAATTGTATCAAGCACTTCTTTAGTGGTTATGGGGGCTGTGAGGTGTTCTGTCTTTTCCTTAGATAGGGTAGGGAGGCGAGGGGCTTCGCTGTCTGGGAGGGCGTCTTCGGGGGTTTTAAAAGCTGTAGTGTTTTGGCAAGTCGGTACTGCATAAAGGGATGAATAAAAGTCTTTCATGGTACATGTTATTTGTTTGTTTGACCTTGTGTATGTCCCGTCAGGGAGTTTTAAGGGATGGACGGTAGTGGCCGACCTAGTTCCATGTAACATGTTGGTGAGAAGTTTTCCAGTCTTATTGCCAAATCTGTGATATCGGTAGTTTGTATTGTATAGGTTTTTATTTCCACATGAGTGCAAATATTCATTGAAATGGGTATTGGCTATGGTGTACTCGTGCTTATTAGATGGCGTAGGATCTTGTTGGTATTTGGTATATGTGTGAGTAAGGGTTTTTTGGAGTTTAAGGTAGGTGGTTGAATAAGATTTATTGAGTCTAGTTGTGTATGATAAAATGTTCCCTCGTATGACGGACTTTGCCGTTTGCCAGAAAAGGGGGGGGTTGCTATCAGCATGGGACTGGTTGCTGGATTGGAAGTCCTCCCAGCTGTCCTTTAACATCATTTTGAAACCTTCTGACGCTAGTAAATGGGCGGGGAATCTCCATATTTTATTATGAGAGGTTTCATCTGCCACATGAAGTTTAACCCATTGTAGTGCGTGATCAGATATAGTAATCGGCTCAATTTCAGCCGCAGATATTCTGGCAAGCAGGGTTTCGGAGAGGAGGATATAATCAATCCTAGAGAAATTATGGTGAGCTTTTGACTCACATGTGAACTCTTTAGATGTAGGATTAAGAGATCTCCATACATCAATCAATCCCAGGTGATTGGCTACCTGGGGGATCCCCAGGCCGGGCAAGGAGACACCACGTGTTGAACCAGTGGACCTGTCCAGGACCCGGTCTGATATTAAATTGAAATCTCCGCCAACTATCAAGTTTGTGTCGCTATAGGGAGTCAGCTCTTTGATTAATTGTTCAAAAAATCTCTTGTTGTAGGGTGTGGGGGCGTATACATTGCATAGTGTAAACTTTTTTGATTGAAGGGACACAAGAGCGATAGTATATCTTCCCTCAGGGTCGGAAATGACCTTGAGTACCTCGTGGGGTATGGACCTTTTAATTAAGATGACTACTCCTCTAGACTTGGAGTTGTATGGAGCAGATGCTAGTAGGCTCCAACCCAGCATTTGTAGTTTTAACACTTCCGTGTGGATTAAATGTGTTTCTTGTAAGAACAGCAGATCCAGATTTAATTTATTGCTATAGACCAATACTTTCCTTCTTTTCGCAGGGGAGTTAAAACCCCCTACGTTAAGAGAGCCTATTTTAAGTTCCGACATGTTTATTAATCAAGAAGATATAGCTACCCTTAACGATTTGTATAACTTGAACCCATCTCAGCCTAATATTCAGATCGGAGTAAATGCTAAGGAAAGAAACATGAAGGGAGGGGGAGACAGCATACAGCAATGAAATAACGAAATAAACATATAACATATTACAAGTGATGCGTTGAAATGATCCACATCTCAACAATACCGTAATGAAAGCTAATGGACTTCCGTAGCAATGGTAAGTTCCTACCATCTTAAGGATTTAACTAAACAAATTTAAACGTATCCGGAGCTAGGCTCCCTCCGTTCCCAACCGAGGAGATTTGGAGTGACTTTTTATAGTTTGTACGTTATCTTGCTAGATTTAAAACTTACATGGTAATTAACTAAGTGTACCATATTGAACTAGGAGTGAAAAGAGGGGGGGGGGTGGGTAAGTGGAGAGGAGGGTGAGGGGGGGGGGGGTTAATGAGAGAGATATGGGGGCGAGACCAGTCCAAACTTTCGCCATACTATATCTAGATATATGACTATATGCAGAACATGTTAGCGTGGATGATCATCATAAATCATTTCTTATCTGAGATGTCCTGGTCTACTTGGAGGTCTCGATGACGGAGGTATTCAGCCGCCTCTGCTGGTGATGTGAAATCGTAGTGAGTGTCTTTGTAGAAAATTCGGAGTTTCGCCGGATAGATAAGGGCAAATTTATTTTTGTCTGCAATCAGCCGACTGCAGATTGGTGAGAAGGCCCTGCGTGCCTTGGTCACTTCGGCAGAGAAGTCTTGAAAAAGTCTTATAGTCTTTCCTTCCCATTTCAGCATAGGTTGCTTCCTTGAAGCGTTCCATATTTCCATTTTGTGTGTATAGCTGAGGCATTTGAAAATGGTTACCCTCGGGCGTGTATCTTGGGGGCGAGGAGGGGGCCCTATTCTGTGGACTCTTTCAATGACCATGGTCGAGCAGGCCTCCTGGATTCCCAGCATTTGTGGCAGCGTTGTTTTTACAAAGTTGTCTAAGGAGGGTCCTTTCAGGGATTCGGGGAGTCCTACTATACGCAAATTGTTGCGTCTGGAGCGATTTTCGATTTCTTCAACCTTATTTATCAAGGTGTAGTTCTCCTTTTCAAGCCTTTTGATTTCGCATTGAGCGTTCGCCATATTTTGAGCCAAGGCCCCAATTCTGTTTTCTGTGGTGTCTACTCTTAAGCTTAGTTGTTGGAGTTGAGTCTTAATGTCCTTTACAGCTTTATTCAGAAGTGGCCCCATCGTTGAGGTGATTGCATCAACAAGATCTTCATATGTGAGGGCGTTGACCCTTTTACTGTCGGAGTCTGCATCTAGTGAGGTTGTAGTAGTTTTTTTTTAGGCAGGGGATGTGTCTATTGATTCCATCTCGTCTTCCGTGGGGGGAATGATCCCTCTTTTTACCTGTCTCATGCTTTGCTGCGAGGAACGTTGGGGTTGCTGAGATGTGCTGTATTTGTCCATTATTACACCGCTGGTCAGTGAAGAAGCAGTCTTTCAATATGTCAATATTATGGCCGGGGTGGTGGTCTTTTCAAAAAATCGCCTGTGATGGGACTGAGAGGTATCGGAAAAGGATGTTGTCTTTGCAGTGTATTATATAGGCAGTCCGCAAAAGTATTGGGTTGATAACTTGTGTCCACAAAAATGTTCGCTACCACGTGGATGGGAGGTCAGTTTCCAGGTTTTTTTTTTTTTTTTTTCCTCCTCTGTGTATAGGAAGAGGTACTGGTAGGGTGTACAGGAACTTAGAGGTTTAAACCCAGCTGTATTATGTTCTTTTTAACAGCTTCTCTAGTTTCACTTAAGTAGTATTCTAGAGCAGTATGGGGGGTAACTTCGCCTTCAGGTGTTTCATTTAGGCTTAGGTGGCGTTTTAGCAATGAGACAAGGGTGTCTGGGGGGGGGGGATATTGTTAGGAGCTTCCTTTCTCCCTCGAACCCTCTGTGGGATCTAATTAAGGATCCGGGACTTTAATTAGTGTAAAGGTACTTCCTCAGCTATACCACACGGTGCGAATGATGAATGGGCAAGCTCGCTGGAATTATGGTCGAAGATTTCTCAGAGTCTTTGAGTAAGGGAGTCCAAATAGTAGGGAGGAAATTATGTAGTTGGGGGTAGTTTAGGATGTTTGACCAACTTCAGGCGTTATTGTACCTGTACTTATATTTGTAGTCTCCTTAGACTGTGTCAATTTGCTGACTTATCTTGTTTTTTTTTTTTTTTATTTTTTTTTTTTTTTTTTTTTATTATTATTTATTTCCTTTTCTTTCTTTTTTTTTTTTTTTTTATTTATTATATTTTTATTTTATTTTATTATTATTTTTTTTTATTATTTTTATTTACTTTAGTATTCAGTTCAGGCTGCAGGGATGGTCTCTGTTTGGATAATTCCCAAGAGGCTTTGGTGCAGAGGTTTAGAGGAGGGAGGGGATATGAAGTTTGCAGGGGCTGCTCAGTAGTGACTTTTAACTGCTGCCCTGGTGAGATGACGTCACTAGGCTCAAGCGCGGTGTCCTGGGAGCAGTAGTGCGCCAGCAGAACTTCCCACGATGGTAAGCAGAGCTTCAGTACTAGCCTCCTGAGGGGGGGGATAGCGTGCGCTGGCGTTGATGTGCCGAGCCTGATGTTCTGGGCTGTGTAGTGCGCCACGCGTCAGTCTCCACGTGCGCAATCTGCTGTATTACCTGCCGTCTGTCGGCTGTTGGGATGCGGGGAGCCCGCCGTCACAGTGCTGGCGCTTGCAGGTCTGGATGTCTATCTTACTGTGTTCTGCCGCCGGAGGTGTAGGGGGTCTCGTCCCGCTGGGAGAGGCTTGTGGCGCGGTGATCGTTCTGCGAGCAGGCCGTCAGCGTCTCCGTTGCCGGGGGTGGCAGATTTCTTCTCTCGCCCACTTTGTGCTGTTAGGTATAGTCAGCGTCTCTCTGCAAGGGCACTCCAAAGTATTAGGGAGGCTTTTGGCCGTGTAAATTGGCTTTTTCCAATCGGTTCAGGAGGGAGCCTTGGAGCAAGCAGCTACTCCATTGCTAACCGGAACCGGAAGGGCAAGATCGCTATTAAGCTAGTGATCCTACGCCTTGAGCAATTAAGGGCAGCATATGAGGGAAATTATAATGTTACTGACCAGTGCCTTAAACTATTCATGATAGTCTGTTTACCTGGAGAACCATGATATTTCCACCAGACATTCTTCTGAAGTGTATAATTATGATATAGTATGCTGTATTTATTAGTTTTCCCGTAGAAGGGCTTAGAGTATGTTTTGTAAGCAGGGACATCAGCTGTAGCATATTAACTTTTTCCCCTGTTTAAAACACAGTAAATAATGAGCTACACTGATTTGCAGTTGCAGTCAATCAAAACAGTCCGTTTAATTGAAGCAAATGTCAGAAGAGTGCAACTGTGCACATGAAAAATAATGCATGCAAACTCAGCCACACATTATGGAAAGATAATTAAGGCTGCTTTAGTTCATGTACTTTCTAAATTGATACACTACTACATCAGAATAAATATGATCATATTATAAATAACACTAAATTGTTAAAACAAAAATAAAAAATAACTGCATCTAATAAACAGTGATATAAACACACTAATGAAAGTGTAAAAAATGCATATCATTAAAAAGACATACTTGTCTATTAGGACTGCAGCTTTGCCTGCTACGTGACGGAAACACTGAATTTGTGTTATGGCATATTTGTTTTTTCTGTCCCTCTATTTACCTGAAGGTGACTTCACATTAGGTGAATCTACCGTAAGACAAATTGCCCTTACTGTATTAATTATTGTCCCACACTCCCCTTTCTCTTGTAGGGGTGGTAACAGTCATTGGGGCAGATTTATTAAGCTTGGAGAAGAGATAAACTGGAGATAAAGCGGAGAAAAGGTAAAAGGAGATAAAGCACCAGCCAATCAACTCCCAACTGTCTTTTTCAAACACAGCTGATTGGCTGGTGCTTTATCTCCTTTTACCTTTTCTCCGCTTTATCTCCAGTTTATCTCTTCTCCAAGCTTAATAAATCTGCCCCATTATGAGACAGCACTGGTCACTAGTATTAGAAGAAGAAAATTAAGTGGAGGATGCTAGAATGCAAGTTGAGCCCCATGCACACTAGGCGATATAGTAAAGCATATCACTGCAAAGGGCTTAGTGGCAATTTAGGCCAAGTGATTTTGTACTAAGGCGGCATACACATGGGGCGATTTTTGCCATTTTTCAAAGCAATCTCTCTAGATCGCTTAGAAATTAATCATATATCTTTTCATGTGCCAAGCGATGGCAATGTGTCGCCCTGCGCGTCACCATTGCTTGACTAGATCTTGACTACATGTAGTTAGTTCCCCAGTGTTTTCACCATAGAACACTGGTTAGCAAAGATTGCCCATACACACATCGCTATGTGTGTATGTGCGATCTAGCCGCCGGGAAACACACGGACAATTTCCTTAGCCTGCATCACTCAGCATGTAGGCTAGCAGAAATCGCCCCTGTGTGTATGGGGCTTAAGTGCACATAGTGCACAAGTGATTTTGAGTAAGTGCACTAAGCAATTTTGTCAGAAGCTTAGACAAAATTGCATTGCCTGCACTTATCTATTTCGCCGGGCGATAGTGAAGCTGCGGGGCCACGCATTGCTATCACCTGCCGTGTACACACGGTGCAATTCTGGCTTACTTGCTAGGTGATTTTGCCTTTCTATTTAAAATTGCCTGGCCAAATCTCACCATGTGTACACCCCTTACTTACCTACTTGATGTTCCTCCTGATTTTGGGCTGACTTTGACCTTTTTAATTTATAACATATGAACTTTGTTCATTTAAAGACATTTTCTTGCACTGGATTGAGCATATTGTTCTTATATACATTAAATGATCCTATCTGGTCCTTCTGCACACCGGGGGCCTTATTCTAGTTCACTATTTCTGACAAAATCCTTCTTAGATGGACAAAACCATGTGCAGTGCAGGGGGGCAGATGTTACTTGTGCAGAGAGAATTAGATTTGGGTGAGTTATTTTGTTTCTGTGCAGGGTAAATACTGACTGCTTTATTTTTACACTGCAATATTGATCTCACTTTGAAGTAAAAACCCACCCAAATCTAATTCTCTCTGCACAAGTAACATCTGCCCCACCTGCAGTGCACATGGTTTTGTCAATCTAAGAAGGAATTTGTCAGAAAGAGTGAACTAGAATAAGGCCCCATATGTAATTTAAGGTAAAACAGTAATATTAAGAAACAGTTCATAACAAGCATATGTAGATATTTCTAATTTTATTCACAACCATATTTTAAAGTAATTAAATTTGTTGCCATTTCTCTCACAAGCAACATTTGTTGTGATTTCCTCATCTGTAGTAAACAAGCCATAGTGAATATTTGTTTTTTCTGTTATAACAGGACCCTTTTTGTCCCGTCAGTTTTAAATAACAACTACAGTACAATAGACAGTATAAATAAATATCATGCAAATTAGCATGCGTGCAGTATGTTATTATTTTTTTATACTATAATATGTATATTAAAACATACTCTTTCATATAGTATCTATTTCATTCTGAATTCATTATTTTATTTAACTAAATCAATCTTATTAGAATACATCTTAAACACCTAAACATATGGCATTGTTACATGTAAACTTTAAATAAATCACATTTAACTGACTTTTCTGTAATGTTGAATAACTAAGTTAACTTCCCTACTCACCTTGAAATGTGGCCTAGTGAGTTCATGAGTACATATGCTTTTTTTCTTCAACAAGCCAGATCAATGAAGTTAGATCAATGTGTCTGTTCAACTCTGTCAGTGGCTCCTCGAATCTTATGGATTGTGAAAATAACATTACAAGGTCATTAGTAAAACTATCATTGAAATAGAAAAGGGACCATATTTGGGACTGCTGTTTATTGTGATATGCAAATTATCTAGATTCAAAAGTTATTCAGTAAGTCAAATAAAATTAGAAAATATCTGATTTATTGGTAGTTCAGTATACTAACTAAATTGTGGATAATACACAGAAATCAGATTAATAGTAAATTTTTAAAAATTACAGTTCTAGAAATGTTTCTCGGTAAATAGTAAACATTAGGAAGAGGTTATTTTATTGGTATATGTTTGGCAATCAAACGGTCAAGATTCCAATGGCAAGAAGATTGGAGCAGGAATCCGGATACGCAAATGTAAGTATGCCAGGGACGGTTAGGATTAGGGGGGGGGGAGGGGCGGGAATTGATTGACAAGAACAGTAGCAATTTTAGAGAAGCACGGGACACAGTTGGGTAGAATGAAAACTTTATTATATTTATTATTTAAAAAATGACTAGGTGGCCCATGCGAAAATTTTCTATGAGAATATACTGTATATGATAAGAATTTAAAAAGTATATATACTAGTAGCGGCACATTGGTCTTGTACTGTAATTGGAATACATTTTTGGTCTTTACATACACATATAGGATCCAGGATGTATAGGCAAAAGAGAAAATAAAAACTAGCTACATAATAAAGCATATGTGCAGATTATTGTTTGATTTTTGAAACACTAAGTTTATAGATGAATGAAATAACTTTATCACAGTCACCTGAAGGTAGGATAGAAAAGGGTTCCTATTAAAATACTTGTTACTTGTATGCAGTGCCGCAAATCTATTTATACTTACATGACATATACTTCATATGCCCTATTGGGGCCTACACACATAGCGATGTAGGGGCATTTCTAAGCAATCTCTTGAATTGACTTTCCTGCAGCACCCAGAGTAGTACTCACCACCTGACCAATGCACCAACCTCAGAAGCACCTAGGTACACTTTTCTTGGCCCTACTAACCCATTAGCAACACCTAAAGTTACACTCCCACCCATCTTACTAACAACCAACACCAGCAGCACCCAGAGACACACATTCTCCCTTCTAATAACACCCAACCCAAGCAGCACACAGTGACACACTCCCTCCCACCAACACCCCATCCAGAGTTACCCTCCCCCCAGGGACACACTGAGAGAGGAAGAGGCACAGTTTCTGTCTTGGCTCCCTCCTCTCTGGTTGGCATAGCAATAGATTCTGGGTGCTAGGGACATAGGAGACCGTAATGGTGACCTAAAGCCTAGCATCTATGCAAGGTATCCAGGAAATGGCAAAGCAGCCATTTTATCAGTGATTTTTAGTGTGCAAGTACAAAATGCCAGATAAATGGCTACCATGCCAATTTCTTTGTGGTTTCTAAAGTGTTGCTGCTGCTGCTGCTGATATGGGACTATAGAGGGTAAGTGTTGAAAAAATGGGTTCAAGATGTGTCCTCCTTTACCCAGGTTCCTTTGTGGACATCATACATTACAGTTAAGCCAGTGTTCCCCCACAAATCTACAAGAAACCCAATCTCAGCAGCACACAGAAATATAGCAGTATACCTGATGCTGCCAATTGCTTTTATTACAGGTCAGCTATGTTCTGTTTTTAGCCTCCAACAGCCACAGCTCAGCTGATAGTAAGCACATATGAGGAGTAGAAGCTAGGGTGGTATGGGACATGCACCGTGACCTGCTCTTTTATGAGCAATGTAGTAAGTTGTAAGTTGTAACATACATCTTATTTGACCATGTGTCTCTAGTGAAGCTTCTTGGGCTCCCTGCTTAACATGTCTTTAAGGCACCTAAAGCAGTTCCCAGGGTAATGAGAGTGCTCAAGGTTCCCTCTTCAGTGCTAATGGCCAGAATTGATTGCGTTTATTGTCTACAGCAGTTCAACCACTGTATTCAATGTTTTGCTGAAAGAAATAGAAAATACCAGGAACATAATTGATCATCCTATCATATCGGCCCTAAATTTATGGTGAAATCATTTGAAACACTGGTTAACAAAAATTGTCAACCTTTTTTTCAAGAGTGAATAAAGGTAAATTCAATAGAAAACATAATAAAAAAATAAAAAATATATATTTTCGAAGGATTTTGAGTGACACCTAATTAAAATTTCCAATATTATGTTAATTAACAATACATACATAGTAAATGATTGATTCACTCAGGGGACCATTTACTTTTGAATATTTGTGGCTAATTCCACGAAAACACCAGTTTTGGGGGTTAGCCACAAATATTAAGTATCCTCCAAATGTATCACAGAGGAACCACAGCAGGAATCTCCGATTCATTCAGGGTTGCTGCAGTGCAGCTAGCCTAGGCTGGTAAGTGTTCCAGTTAAGATAGTAGAATCATAGGATCACGGATTACAGCTGCCCCTGATATTGTCTTTGGTCAGGGAATAGAAAGGGAGCCATGGCATTCTTGAGCCACCTAAGCGTGCAGGAAGACTGTGTTCCTGTAGTCATGTGGTCGATACTTTTAGGATAAACTTCTCTTCTGTTGGCCAGCCATCAGAAGGATGCAGTGAGGAAGTTGCTGCGGCAATTGGTGGATCTGCTGAGTGATTTGAGTCCAGCAGCCTGTAGTAGGTTGGCGGGAGAGGGAACTATTTATCCAGGCCTGGGATTGTTGAAGGGGCATGTTATGGGGGCCCAGGTCTGTACTCCAACCCCATTTATACCTACCTGTCCACCAACTGCAGCCTCTCTTCCTAGAAAGGCTGCTGCTGCTCCTCTGCCTGAAAGTTAGTGACTGATTGCACTGCCCCCCACCCCATCGCATTTGTACTGTTCAATAAAAGTAAGATTTTAGTGTGTTTTTTTGTTTAAAGGGGGCATGATCACACCTCTGCCAATTGCACTATGCCCCTGCCAGCAGCTCCTCTTACATTTAAAAGCACAACCTTGTATGGCGAAGGTTTACATAAAGTTTTCTGTCTGTGATATTTAAATTTACTTTAAAGTGAGGTTTTAAAATGTGTTTACCATTGCATTTCTTGTTCCACTGTTTTGTAATTTCACCTCATTTACATTTGCTAATGCAGCTGTGTATGAGGACCTGACAAACCTCAAACAGCATCTAAGTGATAAATTGACCAGATTAGAAATTAGAGGTTAAAAAAGTTAGAGAAGAACCAATGCTGCTTACTAATGAGATGCTCATGGAAATATGTAATAGCATTTGAGCACCAAGTTACAATTCCTATATTTCTATTCAAGTTGAGAACAATAATCAATTAACAAAGGTTTTGTCTGTCTGAAGAAACTTAAAGTTGCAAGTGCGAGTAACCACTCTGGCCAACTCACCTCAACTAACCTGAGAAACCACAAGGCCACACCGTGCCAAAGATGAGTTTACGAATTGCCAAGTTTATGTGACACAATATCAGATTACAGAGACTGTACAATGCTGCAGACTATAAAGCACTTCTGCAAATTGTAACGTGTCATGGAAATGGAAAATTATACATAAAAGGATCTTCCTACACAGGCTAGTTTTGTTGCCTTGGGTCTTTTCAGCCATCAGTCTTCTAAGGCAGTAAGACTGTAATACAATTAAGCATAGACATCAATGATTTTAAACAATGACCTGTATATATTTTCTTCTGTCTAGCAAGTCAGACTTTACAAAATCAAATACTGCTGTTAAATGCAGCTCGGGTACTTTTGTGGTTGTAGAAAAACACACATCTTTATTAAGCTTGGCTGTCAAGTTCATACCCGCCTGTAAGTGTTAATTTACTGCTATGTCAGCTTAGGCTCTGTAGATATAAAAAGGTAAAAAAAGTTAATTTTTTAATTTAAAACATTACAAATGTTTTAAAAAATCTTTTTGCAAAGAATACAACATTTTCAAAAAAGATATTTACTGAAATATTCAGAGATAGACTGATTAAATAGGCTTCTCTTTGGAAAAGCATGGGCAAAATATCTCAGATGATAATGCTGACTTTAACCATCTAAATGAGCCCAAGAAATAGATACATGTATGTATAGCAGAGGGGGAGATACAATTTGAGTCATATTATAAAAGAGGTTCTTGCTATTGTATCATTGACTATTGTACGCTTGTTATCCATTTAGTTTAATAATTTGATGTGGATATATCATAATACTGTAAATCTAAATATACTGAAGTATTTGTTAATGCTTAGCTACCTACTTTCCTGGAAACAATGGTAGATGTCCAATGTTTTGGTAACTCTGCCAAGCTCCTTCAGAAGTCATTGGTCTGCTGGCATCCTGGCATCCTCCCCACTTACTTTTAATGTGCACTGAATGGGAGTAATATTGCCAGAAATTGAGCATCTGGGAGAGGTGACAATAAGGCATTTTTCTATGAGACTTTTGGCCCTAAACCCTCTTCTCAAATGTGCAGTTAACAGCATTTTGCCATGTGTGATCCAAATCAATTTCCACCTGCAGGTTTCTCCCAGAGTGATTATAAGTACTGTACTGTAGGTATGTATGCTAATGCAACTCAAAAAGCAGGAATATACATACATTCTTAAGTCAGGGGCATATCTAGGTAGATAAGAGTAGAGCACCAATGGGGACAGAAGTAGCTGGATCATGGAAGGAGGAGAAGACTTGAATAATGGGAAAGAGTGGCCACCACACTGCCTGTTCCATGCTCCATGACTGCAGTGCAGGGAGTCCAGTACAGTGGGATGTTGAGGATGAGGTTTGGAGGCTTGTCAGAAGAACCTTTCTGTAAGTGTGGTGGACACCCTCTCCTCAGTCCCTTCCTGCTTCCCACAGAGGCGTAATCTGTCAATTACATAGAAGCTCCGCCCCTCCAGACTAGATCGGAGAGCTGCTGCCATCTTCTTTGTGATAATTAATCTCTTTATATTGGATGTGTATGTGTGTATTTATGTGTAATGATTATATATGTGTGTGTTTATGTGTATGTGTTTATATGTGCCTTTGTGTATGTGTGTGTGTGTTTATGTATGTTTGTATGTATGTATGTATGTATGTGTGTGTGTGTGTGTGTGGGGGGGGGTGGTGGTAAATATGTGTGTTTATATGTGTATATGGCTGCTATGCATTTATGTGAGTGTATGTGTATATATTTGTGTAAATGCTTGTGTACTGTATATGTGAATGTATGTGTGTATATGTCCGTAGGTATGAATCTATAAGTGTGTGTGTGTGTTTGACAGGGTCTATAAGTGTGTGTTACAAAAATGGGGTCTACACTTGCGCTGCTGGATCTATAATGTTAGCCTGTGAACTGTACTGAACAAAAGGACACCTGGACACACTTGAAGTAATTATAATAAAGTTTTATACATGTAGTAAAAAAATACAGTAATAAAATTTACATATACACAGGTAGGTACATTTAAAAGGCAGATGCGATCCAAATAAAGTTTACTATATATTAGTTTTAGATAACACAATATAATGGACTTATAATATATAGCAGGTACCACACTCCAATGGGGTCACGAACTGGAGGTATTAAGAATAGATTCCTCCAGGAGCGAAATAAGCACAATGTAGCAGCCAGTCTGTTAGTAGCAGGGGTCAGGTTGTTAAGTGGTTGGGATATGCGGGGAACACAAACCAGAGCAGGTAAATATGAGCAGGGAAATATGAGCAGGGGACAAGCTGCGTGAAGCCTGTTAGCGCATGTAACACCAAGATGGAACAGTCAGGAAACGCACTCAATCCTTGGTATTATGCTCACCCTCCTTGTGGTAGATGCTGGAGGGACCTGGGAGCCCGATGGTAGGAAGGCTCTTGAGAATATGGACCTATGCACTGTTATAGTCCCAATGTAGAATTTTGTCTGACATTCGTGTCCTATTGGTATCTTTAATGAGAATTCTCTCAGTTTTCTCTAGATTATTTCTTGATATAGGACTATTTGTATTATTACTAGTATTATTATTACTATTATTATTTTAATTTTTATTTCTCTACTCTGTATCCATTTTTTCTCATAACTGATATATCCCCCATGATACTATATATATATATATATATATATCCTATACTCTATTGGATCAACTAGATTATAAAAACCTTGTCTCTCTGTGAATATACATATATTCTGACTACCATCTCTTTCTGAATATTGATACTATCTGCCTCTATAAATGGTGGCTATCAACGAACTATGAATGTATAGAATTCGGTTTTAACTCTCTGATCAGATTGCTGCACCTTACGTGGTCCTCTGGATAATAAGCGGGACGATTGTATAAATTGACTATTGAAACAGATTTATACTCTGCTATATAATTTATTTGTCCCTGGTATTCCGTTTACTTCCTTACGTTCTCTCCCTTTAGCTCTTTCTTTTTATACGGACCGACAGTACTCTCTCTGACCTTTAGTCTGAAATAACCTGTATTTACATCATGATCAATCCTATATAATTGATCTCTATTACTCTGATTGTATAACTGAATCCAACTGGCTAACTAATAGCTTTATTAATAACAAAAAACTCTCTTTGAATTTTTATGAATATAAAATAATTGCTAATACTATTTTTCTTTATACATTTTTTTACAAATTTTTGTGTATACTGTACTACTTAATGATTGTATTAATTGAACATCAATTATGCAGATGCCTTAAATACCACAGAGGTAAATGTACAAACACTGTCTTGAGAAAGTTCCCGGTTTCCTAGGGAACGAAACGCGTTGACGTTACTTCCGCTTCTGAAGCCCTCCCACTCCTGAGGTCACGATACCCATACTTGGAGCCGGCTCACACTACAAACTGAGCCGAGCCAGCCAGCAGCTACTTACAGTGTCCTCAGCCAACGCTGCCCGGACTTCATCCTACGGCTAAAGACATCAGCCACAGCCTATTGGAAGCCCTTATTTGCGGACATCACACTGCCCCCTGCTCCGGGTCGAGCCACAGCACTTCCGGGCTCCCCGCCATTGCACCAGAGCACCCGTCTGCGGACGCGGCACCACCACGTGTACCGGGTCGAGCCTTCCTACCATCGGGCTCCCCGGTCCCTCCAGCATCTACCACAAGGAGGGTGAGCATAATACCAAGGATTGGAGTGTGTTTCCTGACTGTTCCATCTTGGCGTTACATGCGCTAACAGGCTTCACGCAGCTTGTCCCCTGCTCATATTTCCCTGCTCATATTTACCTGCTCTGGTTTGTGTTCCCCGCATATCCCAACCACTTAACAACCTGACCCCTGCTACTAACAGACTGGCTGCTACATTTGTGCACCCTCAGACCCTTCCACGTTCACAGGTTTTCTTTTTGTTTTTCTATAAGTGTGTGTGTGTGTTTGCCTTGCCTCTGGTGCTATGGCCCTACATTATGCCTCTGGCTAAAGTGTAAGGTCTGCATTTGGAGATGTTACTTATTAAAGGGGCCTCAGTAAAACTGCCCTTGCTTTAACATAAAATGGTCTATATGTAGTTATATCACCTAAGTTACCACCACTGTAATTATGCTGAAGCACTCACAGATTGTATGCATTGAGATGTGGGGGTGATTCTGGTTAGTTTTCACAAGCAAACTATTTCTTTAATTTACAAAACCATGTGGACTACAGGTGGGGCCG
The DNA here is from genome assembly GCF_055691185.1 of Crinia signifera. NCBI lineage: Eukaryota > Metazoa > Chordata > Amphibia > Anura > Myobatrachidae > Crinia > Crinia signifera. Next base: position 134,348,749 of record NC_139217.1, on the reverse strand, counting down.
ATGTAACATATGCAGTGAGAGTTACATTTGGGGGAGTTGTATTGTTGTTCACCTTTTCTATGCTGAAATGTGTCTGTTAAATATACATATGTGTGTTTTCCCTTAAGGTAACCCAGTTATCTGCTCTTATGTCCCTGATTCTCAATTTATAAAATGTGTCAACTACTATTATGTTTTTGGAGTACTGTCCTAACTGAAATTATGCTCTTCATACTTCACAGATATTAAATACACAAAATGAGTACATTTTCTCTTTATTTTTAAGGAACACTTCAACAAAGAACATAAAGGAAAGAATCTCTCCTCCGGCTCTCCAAAAGTAGAACAGGTAATTTCAACAAAACAATTTCAATTTGTGACTATATCTAAATTCCCCATTTGCATAAACTGGCTTGCAGAACTGCACATACTGTACTCATGTTTACAATGAATTCTTGACAAAAGCTCTATTGCAGTACTGGATATCAAGTACTAGGTTAAGTCCTAGCAAGTACTAACAAAAAACAACAACACAACCTATGAAATGATAGACACATTACATACTTTAACAATTATAACTGTATGTGACTATCTATACTTTGTGCTAAAGTATAAAGCCTCTCCACACTTAAATGTCTTTAACCCTTTGAGTGCCAAAATCATTTGTGAAAATAAATGTGAAAATTGGCAAGCACACATTTTTATTCATCATAATGACCTGTAATTTTTACCTTATATAGGAAATATAATCTTTTTTCACACAAAATTTTTATTTGAATTTCTATAACAAATGTGAGTGATGCTGGCATTTTTTAGTGGATCTTTTGAATGGGGACCCTGTGCAGTGAGCTACCCTAGATATTTGATCTCATTACGGGGAGGAACTTTACATGCACTGTGCTGGGTGGCCCATTATTCCTGTAGAAGGTGTGCAGCTCTATAGATGCTGGCTGGCTGTAGTGTCAGTTGGTTTAAATGGTATCCACATACAAATGTTTTGAGTGGACAGTTCTCTTTCTTTGCTCTGACATCTGAATTGAGAATTGAATTGGCTCCTAAGCAATATGCAGGGCATTAGAGTTACCTCTCAGTTCTCATTGATCCATATCTTGTCTACCACTTCTGGCTCTACCCTTAAGGGTGTTCTCAATCTATATGATCCAGCGTGGACATATTTAAGGGAAGCCTCTCAAAAATCATACCTCCCCCAGGTCTTGACATGGGACCACCAAGTGGCACCTGAAAGGGACATGGCCTCGAGGAATGAGGGCATAGCTTGTCACAGGGGGACTCCAAACTGCCCCCCCCCCCCACACACACACCTTGTGGTAATTTTTAATATACAGTAAAGAAGACATTCCCAGATGTCTTCTTTATTGTATAATAAAAATTACCATTTTTTACTTGTTTTGGAGATGGTATAAAGTTTTTTGGGGAAATACTACACCTCCGGGGGAGCCAAAGAAACCTCGATGAGCTTCATATCGTTACATATCGTGTGAGTTATGGTACGCAGCACTTAACACTTGAGTTAAACACTGACTTTTTGCATAACAGAAAAGGTTGAAATTATAGAAAGTATAGAAAACGCTATGGACGGGGGCTTAACTTTACTTATTGTGAGTGGGGTATGCCACACCTATTGCACCTTTATATCTATATTATTAAAATTAAAGAAATTGTTATACGCTTTCTCATCCCTTGTTTAGAGGTAAGCGAGGTACACCAAGAAAGACTACTAAAGCAATGATTCAGGTGTAAAGAAACCATTACATGTGGGGCTACAACCTCATCCAGTGTGAGTGTAATACGATTTCCATTTTTAACCATTTCATCAAAAAGACACCTCTATGCGTTCTCCCATCCCTCCTCTAGAGGTGAGCGAGGTACGCTGCTAGAGAACATGTATTAAATTTTCATCGATTGATTTATTTATACTCAAGAATAAAAACTTATCCACAATGAAAGTTTTACACAATTTTTATTTGTCTTTTCAGATACAGTATATTGAGCAAATCACCACCTTACTGGAACAGTAAACAGTCATCCACTTGGATATACCCATCACAGACATCCACCCCGCCAACTAAAGAATTTTGACCACAGGTTCATAACCTTACCAAAAAGGTACATTTTATTACTTTTTTTGTGTTTATACACATGTACTCATTATAATTGTTTTGTACTTACCATAATTGTTTTGCGCCACTTGATCACATTCTTCCCTTTCATTTACTTTTGTCTCCATTCTGTAGCTCGGGAGCTACTGAAACTGTAGCTCATGGTCATAATTTAGGTAGCTTGCCTAACTGCATTACTGACTATAGGACAGTTGGCTGCATCTGAAGACCCACAAATATCAATACCACCAGTGGAAGACAGCAGCATAGCTGACGCTACACAGTGGTGGTAAGTGGGAAGGTAAATAGGAGTAACTGTGGAACGGAGAGGGGATCCACAGAAGATCCTCCTTGCTGCAGGTTGTGGTGGTCAGATCAACATGGTGGGACAAGGGCTGGAAGTTGGTCAAATAGGTACGCAGACCACTTGAGAAACCACCAGATTTTTTAAATTTTTGTAGCTATTTAGTAGATAAAGTTTTTCATGAGTACCTCATACCCCAATTAAAATTGGTGACCTACGGTTAAAATAACCATTATGAACCATTTGATGCAAATCAAACATAACACTATTTCTAAGCTATACCAGGTTCGTTGGGATTTGTTGGGACTTTCTAATTGTTGCACAATTAGAATGTTTGTTCCGATTTGCAGGGTGAAAGTACATATTCTCCCTGGAGTGTGAGATGGAGTTGCTGCAAATCATAATTTAAACACCACAATGTGGAAAGTTAGGATGTGAAAATGTAACATGGAATACCAAACTACAAAGCAAAGTACTACACTATTAAAATAACAAAATGGTTGAACTTAAAAACTATACACTGTAAGCTTGCCCTCTTACCTCCAAGTCTGTCTCTTGTTACCCAGTTTGTTTTATCACTGTCTACAATTGTAAAGTGCAACGGAATCTACTGCTCTATATAAGAAACAGTACTTGTTTCCTAGCACGGCTCCCAATTTTACTACGTACGCAAACATAGTGAAATTGCATCGCAACGCATGCCATTATTGCATGTCATGCGATGCGATAAGATGCAATTTTACCTGTTATAATGGCATTTAATGTACTATACCATTAAATTACATATAATGTCATTTATTTACGCCCCCCAGTATCCACATCATCCCGAAGCAAGGGGCAGTGGAACGCGTCCGCCCGACCTTTTCATACCCCCACTATCCACGTCGGCGTGGAGTTGGTTTCATATAGTGTCCGAAGCGTGGCGAGCTCAGCGAGCTCAGCGAGCTCAGCGAGCTCCGCGAGGGGATGCATATTATGTTACATGTATTACGCGTCCCCTCGCAGGGCTCGCTGCACTCGCCACGCTTTGGGTTCGGTGGCTCGCTGCGCTTGCCACACTATATAAGATCAACTCTACGCCGACGTGGATAGTGGGGGTATGAAAAGGTCGGCCGGGCGCGTTCCGCTGCGCTCTCCACGCTTCGGGATGACGTTGACAGTGGGGGGCCTAAATAAATGACATTATATGTCATTTAACTGTATAGCACATTAAATACCATTATTATATGTAAAATCGGAACCGATATCTGATCGCATCGCATGCCATAAAATAATGGCGATTTTGTATCGGACCCGATTTTTGTAATGTATTCACTGACAGAGAGCAGTGAATACATTACATAGGAAAATCACATTGCATGCCATACAATAATGGCATGCGATGCGATTTCACTACCCTGAATAGCCCACTACGCAAATGACATAGTGGGTGCCGTGCTAGGAAACAAGTAGCTAAGAAACTGTAAATAAATATATAAATAATAAATAGATCCTGATTAATGCATTGCTCAGCCCATAAAAAGTGAACAGAAATTTTAGTGGTAGCTCCAGAGGTGGGGCTGCAGCACAGTCCAAAACTCAAAGAGAGGAGCCACAAAATTTTGTTTAAAATGTGCATTTTTTTTCTAAATAAATTAAATCACTTTGGACACACACACTTTTAAATAGGTATTCTTAAACTAATTCAATCCTAATTACAATTTCTGAGCAGATTTTGGAAACAAATATTAGCCAGTTAAGTGGTTATGTACAAAGCTCTGTTCAGTGACATCACCTTTTTGTATAATTCTTTTACTAAATACATAAGTTTCCTGTTTGGAACCTTCACAGCAGTAAAGAACAAACAGTGATCTTCTCTATAACAAACCACAACTTCAAAACACTTTTATGATGTTACATTTTCTGAGACTGAGGCAGACAGAAATTTCATGTGATTACTCCAGTTATGCACACGGAACATAGTGTTCTTTTAGCTGCAGTCATGTGAGGTGATATTAGTTTTTTTTTCTTCATTTTTTTATTTATTTAAGAAATAGATTTTAGAGATACGAGATCTAATGTCTGGAAGGGTACAGTAATTTTGTCATTTCTTAGAGTGTCCACCTTTAATTCATAAAGCTAGTTTTAAATAATTACATATATGAATTACGCTGGTTTTGTGGCCGAATAAATCAATTTACTATGCAGACTTGAAGTCAGCCAACAAAATGGCCTGTGTAATTTATATGTGTAAGTGCCCTTTTTTAAATTTATTTTATGGTCTATTTTTTAAGTGTTGTTTTTAATTGCTTGTTATTTTTTTGTTGTTGATGCAATGTTGCTACATTTTCTTAGTTCAGAAATGTTTCTACTTTCATATTCATTATTAGGCATTTTCATTCTATGCTTATTTATTGGCAAATATTATTATTATTATTATTATTATTATTATTATTATTATTATTATTATTTTTGAGAACGAAGAGATTAAGAGAGGTCAGCAATTACTAGCCATAATTTACAGCACAGAAAAAAAATGACTATCCAGTTATAGCCCTTTTTCTGTGTGGTATACAGGGCAGCCGAGAGGTATGCCGGGCCCCGGTAAAATTTTGGGGGTGTGGCCTAATCACGGGAGGCGTGGTCACATCCTGCGGTTGGGCCACGCCCCGAAAATGTTTAGGGGGTGATAAAACACGCTAAAATCAAGGGGGAGTGTTATTGTGTGCAGTAGCAGCAGCACACCTACAGCATGTCCAGTGTTGACAGCAGGCTCAGCATGAGCTCTCACGCTGTCAGTAGGTGTGTGCTTCTGCCTGGGAGGAACGGAGGGGGTTTGACCAGGGGCCCCCGACGGGCCCCTCCAGCAAGCCTGGACCCGGGTAATGAGTACCAGCTCCCCCCCCCCCCTCTCGGCAGCCCTGGTGGTATATGACCCATTTTCTGGCAATAACAGCAATAACACATGGAATCTGAATACATTGTCTCTGAGGGCTGCTTATAGGGGATTCTGCTTTTTATACTTGAAGCAAAATCCCTGATAAGTCCTGGCTAACGGGGCTAATTGTATAGCCCCGGAAGAATCAATTAACTGTGGTAATTTACTGCTGTTAATAGGATATTGCCCTTATGCTTTGTACCTGTTGTAAATTGTTTGCATTATAGTTAACCCCATACACATGGGGCGATTTCTACTAGCCAGAATGCTGAGCGGTACAGGCTAGGGAAATCACCCTTGTGCTTCACGACACCTAGATCGCCCATACACACGTTAGTGATGTGTGCCTGGGTGATCTGTGCTAATCAGTGTTCTCTACTACATGTAGTCGAGATCTAGTCAGGCGATGGTGACGCCCATGAGCATACACACGGAGCATACACAAGGAGCGATCCATGCTTAATTTCTAAGCAATCTAGGCAGATCACTTAGGGCTAAAATCATCTCATGTGCATGTTCCCTATTACTGAGAATGGATTGAACACCATAGTTACTGTATAAAGTTATAGGGGGGGATGCTCTAACATCCGCGCCCCCTTACCGCCCCCTATCGCTGGCTATCGCATTCATAATTATCGCATATGCTGTAACACATGCGATAATAATGGCAATGGACATCTCTTGCGTTAAGAGCTATCCTTTGCGGTGAGTCAGCGGGTCCCATCGGGACCCGGCGGCTCCCCCTTCCCTCCCTTACTCAGCTTCTGGCTGCTGCTGCTGCAGGGGAGCTGGCTTTCCTCCTCCATGCACCCGGAAGAGGATCAGCGCAGGTTGGAGGAGGTCACAGGTCCGGGCAGCACAGAGCTGCTCTGCCCGGACACAGGTGAGGGGGGATGCTGGGCGGCAGTTGGTCGGTGCGGGATTTTTCTGGTAATGCCCCCCGCTGTGGTAACCCAGCGGTGGATGCTTAGTGCATCCCAAAATGCAGTAAAAACTCAGATAACGGAGCTTTTACTGCATTTTTAGCTTAGAGAATCTTCCCCTTAATATGGTCTAAACAAAATATAATGTTACTATTGCATGATCTTTTTATAATTTTGTATACCATGAAAATTAGTAATTATTGGATCTATTATTTTTAAACATTGTTTTTTAGAATAACCCTGAAATCAGAGCCCTTGATTACTTTAGGTTCACACTTTTTGAGGGGCTAATCATATATCTGTTTAATCATTCTTTGGTCTTCCCTAGTCCAACATGTTATATAAATATGTGCTCTAATAAGAAGCATCAATTTAACCATTAGACTATGAGGGTTATTCAGACCTGATAACTGGGCTGCTAATTTGCAGAGCCCTATGATCAGGTATGATCACCGCCCAGCCAGAGTGATATTCCGCTCTGTGCAAGCATGAGAATTGATGAGCATGACTTGCGAAACATATTGCAGGCCTGCAATTAGCTGTAAGTCCATTTGCGACACCATGAAATAATTTTTCCACTATGTGCAAGACCTATTCGGCAGGTGCAATAGGCTGATCAGGCTGGAGATGACGTCACATAGCTTCCCTTCAAATGTCTGGGCATACTGTACCTGTGTTTTCCCTGACAATAGCCAGTTACCACCCACAAACGCTGGCTTTCTAAAACAACTTGCGGATGGCCAGTGATAAAAAAAGTTGCATAATGTTGTCGAAGGATGTCCTTGTGTATGCCTATTACAAGCTGTGGGCATGCGCAGTCAATTATCACCCGACCTGCAAATTTGCAGCCGTGCAACCGGGTACGAATAACCGCTCAGGCTTGAAGACATTTTCAAATGATGCCTTACAAGTCTTTGCAGAAATGTAAGGGCTTTAGCAAAACAACCATAGTGATAAAATTTGTTGCGTATGATACATGGTGCTTCAGCCAATCAGGAACCAAGTGTTGTTTTTCAAACATATGACTGTAAATTGCTGATTACCTGGAGCACAATGTATCATATGCAACAAGTTTTATCATTCACAATGAGTTGTAACACTAGTTTATACAGTAAATAAGCCAGTGGCGTAACTAAGTTTTGTGCGCCCCCCCGCCGTTAGGGGGGGCGCCCCCCCCCGCCGCCCCGCCAAGCACCCCCAATCCCCCGCCGCCCCGCCGTGCAACCCCCCCCCCAATCCCCTGCAGCCATACCTATCGCGCTGGTCCCGGCGGCTCCGTTCTTCTTCTGCTGAGGACCACCACAAAATGGCCGCCCCCATACAGCAGACAGTTTCAGAGAACTGTGTGCTATATGGGGGCGGCCATTTTGTGGTGGTCCTCAGCAGAAGAACGGAGCCGCCGGGACCAGCGAGATAGGTAAGTCTGCGGGGGATTGGGGGGGTGTAACTATAGCAACGCAGCCCCCGGCGCCCCCACATGCACAGCCCCCCCCCCACGGTGGCGGGGGCTGCGGTGCTATAGTTACGCCGCTGAAATAAGCCCTTTCATTATTACCTCACCATGTCGGGGTAATGGGCTCAATTCCAACCAACACTTTATCTTTGTGAAGTTTGTATGTGATCTCAGTTCATGATTTTTTGTCCCTCTTTTAAAAATTATCCTAATGGTGTGTACACACGGTCGACGGCCGATCCCATCCCATTGGGATCGAATCGCATGGCAAGCCATGAGATATGCATGCAATTTTGATTATATAGTACAGATCTGTACTATATAGTCAATGCAGCCCTGTCTTTCTGGCTTTGATCTGTGCTGTGCAGGTGCGCATTGTGATTGCAAGGTTAAAAAACCTGTGCGATCTGCATGCAATCTGCGTGTGATCCCGATGCGATTTTGACTATATGGTCACAATGTCATGCCAAATCTCACCATTAGTGTACGTGCGAATGAATGATTGTAAAGTGTTGCATAAATATAGGCACTTTGGATATAGGTAACTGTAAATAAATAAAATCTGCATTTTGTCTGCTCTATTTCCTGCAACTTTATTACAAATATAGCAATAAGATATTTAAATAACATTTACACTAACTTATTCAATTCACAGCTTACTGGTTACTAGTTAGAGTGCTAGGCATTTTTTCTTTTACATTTATACTGTACTTATATACAACACAATAATGAACAGAATATATGTGGACATATGTATATTTGTATGTTGTAGACTATACTGACACTTTGTATTTATGGACTTCTTGGATCTGCTGACAGTCCTATGGGAACTGCCTTGTACAAATGCTGTATATGCAGTGGCTAGCAGTCCTGCACAGGTTGTCACGTGAATGCTTGGAAGAACATGTGCATTGTGACAGGAATTTCAATCATCTTCTCAAACATACAGCTTGCAAATCATGGGAGAATGTCTATATGTAATTTCTGGGAATTCCATATACAATCCAGGTATTCAATCTATTTAAATCAATTAACAGGACTAAATAATTCACAGATGGATTGATTTAGCCTTAATGGCGCATTAGCTGCATGTTTTTGATGTGGTTGTTTGAAGTTATATTCCAGACATTTTACTGACTTTGTACAACTCTGTTTAGCATGCCTTTTCCAAAGTGAATATACTTTATTGGGGTGACTATTAGTGCATTCTTTATTTGAATGTAATTCTGGTGCTTGTGTATTATCATGGCGCCCATCGCATACCTTCGCATACCACTAAATAAGGTATGCGATGGTATGCGATGCGGTATTCGCGTTAAATGACCCAGAATGTACAATTAAATATCGCATAGCATCACATGCCAGCAAATGTCATGCGATGCGATGCGATTTTTAATTGTACAAGCACCCTGATGGGTGCTTGCAATGCTAAATGCACCCCCATTGTCAACACGACCCCCACTATCAAAGCCAGCACGAAGCGTGGCGAGCGCAACAAGCCCGCGAGGGTCGGCGGTACGCGTCCTCCGACCTTTTCATACCCCCACTATCCACGTCGGTGTGAAGTTGATTTTAGATAGTGCGCTCACACTGGGGGTGTTGACAATGGGGGTGCATTTAACATTGTAAGCACCCATCAGGGTGCTTGTACAATTAAAAATCACATCACATCGCATGCTTTGCATGCCACTATATTGCATGCGATGCGATGAGATGCAGTACGATGAACATCGTGGGCGCCGTGATAATACAAAAGTACCGTAATTTTTCCTGTTATCAATAACACCACATTGATTTAATGATATGGCTGTCTATTTCTTCAGAGTATATCTAGATTTTGGTTAATACTGTATATTATTAGATAAATGGCTTATTTGTGTTAATCCCATTATGCTGAACATGCACTGTGAGATAACATATCTGTCAAACCCAATATAAAAGACATAAATAAAAACAATAATGACAATAATGGTATAATGGTACGGGGGGGAAAAAAACGTAAATTGGAATGAATGTCAAAAATAGAAATAAATATGTGCCCCGCCTCAATGGACACGACGAATTGAGCTGTGTCGACACTTTGTGTAGAAGAAACAGGTAAGTGCACTTTACCAATAGTTTACGTGGATCCTTTAGAAGAAGATGTTAACTGGGAGTCCTCACGATGATGACGGCTATGTGACAGCCGCTGGAGGGATAGAATACCGCCAGAAGTGGAGCAGACCTTGTGTCGGTGTAGAGCCGATCTTGGGGGTTACAACCACCGGTTTGTCTGCAGCGATAGCCCAGATGTAGGTGAAGGCAATGCAATGGAGAAGTGGCTTCCGTGCTCAATGACAGTCCACACTGGTCTGGATGTTGTATACCAGTGGATCAGAAGCACGGTGTCCGCCAAATCAACGTCCAGTGAGAAGAAATGAATGAAAATTAATGAAAAGGAATCCAAATAGAGCTGGGGTGTCACAGCTAGGTCCAGAGGTGGGGGGGGCAATCATCTAACGCGTTTCACTGCGTCCTGCAGCTTTATCAAAGGTGTCCATTTTCCCCCCCCCGTACCATTATATCATTATTGTCATTATTGTTTTTATTTATGTCTTTTATATTGTATTTTAATCAACAGTAAAAATTGTTACATTTCTAAACATTTGTTTCATTCATTGAATTGAGCGCTGCTACTCTCACCCAGTGTGAGATACTTTGCGGTTTTTTTCTTAGTGGGGAGTGACTACCCCCACATCTAAGCAGCAGCTCTTACCAGAGAAACAACTCTCAGCAAGGCGCCTGATTATTCCTAGCGAATACTTTTTTCCTTATCTGTCAAACCCAACAGATATTTTGGCCCTACAGTAGGCCAAATGTATTAGGGGCCTATTTATCAGAAATGATCATTCAATATTTGCAGGTGTTTTGGGGGATTAGCCACAAATATTAAATATCCCCCAATTGCATCTAGGAGGGACTAAAGCAGGAATCTACGATACCTGATGTGATCCCTTCTGTCCCTCCCACAGTAGCATCCCACATAGGTTTCTATGGGGGATAAGATAGTGCCTGATGTATGAATTTTGGGCAGCATTGCATCAGTTCCCAGGGCTAATGCCATTCTAAGATGGCAGTAGCCCTTCGTAGTCTATGGGCTAGTTACTCATTGCCAGTGGGGCAGTGCAGTCAGCGTGGTCATTGGGGGGTCAGCTCTAGCCACGCATATGCAGACTCCTGGCACCTTGCATAGCAAGGATGGTCTCCTTTCAGAGCCCTGTTCCTTTGTGTGCATGTAGATACTTCCGGATGTTAGGATCGCTTATTAAAATGCTATCTTGGTTGGTAAGATTCCACCCAGATTTCATTGAATTTGCAATCCTTCTTAAATGGGCCCCTTAAGCCTTAAAAAGTGATAAAGTGGAGAGTCATAAAAAAAAATTACCAACCAATTAACCCATGATTGCCATGTGACAGGATGTATTTAAGAAAGGACAGTTAGTAGCTGATTGGCTGGTACTTTATCTCTCTTTATCACTGTCCACTTTATCACTTGTTAAGGCTTAATACATTTGGCCCACTGTAAGATATTTCATGATTATCTGTGTGGAGGAAATATATCCCCATCCCTCATTATTGAAGGAACATTGGGTGTCAGATGGACGGCCAGGGCAGGCATACACTGCCAGATATGACAGTTCAACAAATTAATAATGACTGCCTAGTAATGGTATAACACTGTTACATTATTGACTTGATCAGCTGATTATAAAGTAATAGGGTCAATAATTGACCAGTTTATGTCCATAATTAACCCCTTCCCGACATTTGACGTATATATACGTCATGGCCGGGAAGTACTTCCCGACCGTTGACGTATATATACGTCATGGCTTCAAACTGTCACTGCGTCTAGAGACGCGGTGACAGTTTGGAAATGTCTGCTGTCCCTGACAGCAGACATCCCCCCTCGCCGCCCGGGGGGGGCAGGGATGCCCCCACCGGTCGGCGATCGCTGTGATTGGCTGTTCAAATGTGAACAGCCAATCACAGCTATTTCTGTGTTACCGGCGGCTAAGCCGCTCGGTAACACAGGGATCGGCGGTGATCGGTGCTGGCACCGATCACCACCGATCCGCAGCTCTCCCTCCCACCCGCCCGGCAGCCGCTCTCCCTCCCTCCCACCCGCCCGGCAGCTGCTCTCCCTCCGGCAGCCGCTCCCCCTCCCTCGCTCCCTGTCATCAAGAAGCAGCCGCAGCGCTCCCCACCAGCTCCAACCCCCCCGCATGTAAAAATCTTAAAAATGTATAAAATGAAATCATATATATATATATACACATATCGTGTATGTCGTTCTTCATGAGCCTGTTAAATTTAGTGCTAAATCGAAATTATTTTTTGTTCAATGGTACGATGTATCGACAACAGCTTGGCGTAGCGATGGGATCGAATGTGGCTCCATCCTACGCCAATGCTTTTATGAACGAGGTCGATCAATCTTTGTTCTTTTCAGCCCCATATGCAGACAAAGTCATTCTGTACCGCAGATTTATAGATGACTTGTTCATCATTTGGAGCGGCACTGCAGAGGAGCTAAGATGTGTGTTTGAGGGACACAACAGTCGTTTGCACCCTGTCAAATTTACTTTTGACATGAGTATGGAGGTCATACACTTTCTGGACGTAAATATACACCTTAGAGCCAGCAAAATTGAAACATCTTTATATGTTAAGAACACAGACCGTAATACCATTTTGCATCATGACAGTTGTCACCCCATAGCACTTCGTCAAGGCCTCCCTTACTCTCAGATGTTGAGAGTAAGGAGAATCACCAGCAATGATGACATGGCCCAACAAGCACTAGAAGACATGCAAAACAAATTTGAACAGAGGGGCTACAACAAAAAAGATCTTGAGAAGATCAGAAACAAGGTCCTTAATATCCCCCGTGAAATAGCACTTACAACAAATAAAAAGAAAAAAGATCTGGGCAACAGGATCCCTTGGGTCACACAACATACAGTGGACAGCATGGAAACCACCAAACGAGTTAAAACCCTATGGCCCATAGTGGCAACAGATAGGGATTTAAAAAGTTTACATAATTCCCGCATTATGCCAGCATACAAACGAGGCCGTAATCTAGCAGACCAATTAGTAAAAACAGATGTAGCTAGATTAATGAAGAAAA